>NC_053391.1:388560417-389243207 GCF_905171765.1 Bufo bufo
TGGGAGCAAGAAGAAGGAGAGACTCCTCACCAAACCCAGCAAGAAGAGGGGGCACGTCTCCAGCACTCCATCCACCGCAGATGAGGCGGGTGAGGCGCAGATACACTTTATGTGTTACCAGGGATCATATGCAGGTTGTATTAAAGGGGTTGTCCCTCATGTACCTAGTGCAGGGAATACTCTGGTAATAATGAAGATACTTCCCCCAAATCTCCTCCATCCCTGCCTTACAGTTCCCCCACACCTCTGCAGCAGTATGTAATGGCTTAGCTGCAGCCATGATGTGTTGTATGCCGCACATGTGAGCTGCGGTCAGTCACTGGCCTCAGCGCTATATGGCACAAGACCACTGAGGCCAGTTATCGGCTGCAGCGGTCATGTACGGTGTATAGACACATCGCCGCTGCAGTCAGAACAGTAAAGCCCACTGGAGAGGACACAGCGGCGTCACGGGTATGAAGTAGGATTTTAATTGATAGATGACATGAAGATTGGGCTATGGAGTCTGATGTGAGTCCCAGGGGTGGACTGGCCATGGACCTTACAGGGAAATTTCCTGGTGGGCTGATGCCCAGGGGGCCACCTGGGCCGTCCTCACAGCCGGCCAGTGGAAGTTTTTGGGGATGTATTATGTGATGGACTGTGGTATTCGGCTCTGTTGGGTTGGTTTAGTGTGCCACAATATGGTATTGCTGGCCCTGCCCTCAATTTGGACCCGACTACAAAACGGGTCCACTTCTAGTATTTTTTCCAGGGCCACTTTAAGTGTCCAGTCCGCCCCTGGATGTGACCTACTACAAGTATTGTAAAAATGACATATCTGGTCATACGTCGCATGCAAACACAGCACCGTACATTGTATAAGTATGGCAGCTCTGCCCCATTCAGTTCTATAGGGCTGAGTGGCGTCTAGGCCACGTGACACATGAACGTGTCTTTACTGGTCTAGGAAAAGCTGGGACAAGGCCAAGGCGCTACTGCGAGTACCAATGCCTTCTTAAATAGCTGATCGGCGGGGTCCCGGGTGTCGGTCCCCCACTGATCAGATACAGATGACCTATCCTGAGGACAGGTCATCAGTTGTAGCTCTTGGAAAACTCTTTAATGTGTGAGGTAAGTATAAATGTGAAACACGTTGAGGGTCAAAACTAATGGCATCATATGCCTCACATTAGTAGTAACTCAATCATGTTCCTCATCACATAATGGGCAAGATGGGTTTAATGTGAGGCACATGATGGGGTTATTTACTATTAATGTGAGGCACATGGCGGCCTGAATTGGTAAAACCATGTGCTCCACATTAATAGTAAGTCTCCCCATTATGGACCTCCTCACATAATGGACAACATGGGTTTAATGTGAGGCACATGGAGGTTCAAATTGCTAAAACCATGTGCCTCACATTAAGGCTCCATTCAGACATCCGTATGAATGGTCCGGATCCGTTCTGCAATTATGCGGAACAGGTGCGGACCCATTCATTTTCAATGGGGCCAGAAAAGATGTGGACAAGACACAGTGTGCTGTCCGCATCCACAGTTCCGTTCCGCGGCCCCGAACTTCCGGTCTGCGGCTCCGCAAAAAAAATAAAACATGTCCTATTCTTGTTCGCAATAGCGGACAAGAATAGGCATTTTCTATTATAGTGTCGGCCATGTGCACATGGCCGGTGTCAGTGTTTTGCGGATCCGTGTAAATGGACCCTAAACAGGAACTGTCCCCTCTCCTGACATGTCAGTTTTAGTAACCACTCGCATTCCCCATGTAATAACGAGTCTGGAGCATCTATTCTTATGACTTTATGCTGTGCCTTTCCTTTATTATTTCTACAGCAACATGGGGTTAATGTGCGGATATTTTTTTTCTATTTATTATATCAGATTAGTATTGAGTTCCGCAATACATTTCTTGGTGAGGTGACCACTCTGCACCTCACTGTAGGTGGCTGTCCGCCTGACTGTTGGAAACAGCAACTTTTCTGTACTTTGACAACTGAAACTTTCAGAATAAAAAGGGTTGTTATCCTTGAAGCAATTTAAAGGGAACCTTGTCCGTAGACTCATGCCAGAACCATTGACAGAAGGAAATACCAACGGACTCCATGGTTACAAACAGCTATACACAGATAGCCGAGCCAGGCGACCTGCCAACATGACCATTCTCTGCATTCCCATTGTAAACTGTCTGTAACCCATGTACATATCAAACATTGGCTATCAGCCACATGGCCCCCCCATCTGTCAACCATATTAAGGTCAAGGGGTGTGGAGGGAATTTACCACACCCTGCCTTCCAGAGATACATCACAGAATAGGGCTTTTGTGACTTTTGGGGCTTATTTGCATTTTTACACCACTCATTCCAGTTTAGAAAAGTGGGTGTGCAGTGACCCAGAGAGGCGGCGAAGATAGGAGGAGTGGTGGTGGCTATGATGGGGGTGGTAGTCCTCACCCTGGCTTTCCCTGGCTGTTCTGCGAATCTAGATTGCACCCTTTCTTCCCTCGGGCACTCCAAGGCTCCTGCCTGGTGTTAGATGGGGTGTCTTTGATGTGAGGTTTAGAGGTGCAAGGCAGGGCTCCCTCGTGATGGAGGGCGTGCAATAGTGGTGCAAGGTAATAATCAGGCCAACGTAGGGGTAACAAATCCAGAAGTTTAGGCAGTTCATAGACACGGGTAGCATTCAGTTCCGATTCTCCAGAGTAAGATGGCTGACTTTGAGTCTCTCCCCCTCAGATCCAAATCATTTTCCAAGTTGACCAAAGGGTTGCACATTCACAATACGTACTACAGTTCCTACAGCTAGGTGCAGGTCCTTAATGGGATAGCTAATCCACGATATAAGCATGGTGGGTGCCTGAGGCGAAGTACCCTCAGAGGATGGTGGTAGTTGTCGGGATGCAAGGATGAGGGTTTCTTACAAGAGATCTCTCTTCTGTACAGACAGGGATTCATTGGCCATAGACCCTACAGGGAAATTGCCCGGTGGGATGATGCCCAGGGGGCCACCTGAGCCCTTCTCGCAACCGCTGGCCAGGTACACAGAGATTAATATTGGGATCATCTGGTACCTTTGCACATAGCCAGGGGCTGCAGGTGTGCTCCTGAATTCAACTGTAACACCACTGCGCTACGGTATTGCTGGCGCCCACCTACTTCTTTTGTCCCTGCCTACTTGTGGCTTATGTTGCCCCACCTTCTGTTAATTTGGACTCGCCTACAACACGGGGCCACTTTTATTTCCTTTTTTTCCAGGGCCACTTTAAGTTCTCAGTTCACCCCTGTGCACAGGCACCTGCAGATGTTTCCTCACTCTAAGGGTCCAGTCACACGTCCGTATGTGTTTTGCGGATCCGCAAAACAAGGACACCGGCAATGTGCGTTCCGTAATTTGCGGACCGCACATCGCCGGCACTCTCATAGAAAATGCCTTTTCTTGTCCGCAGACAAGAATAGGAGATTTTTTTGGGGGAACGGAAGTGCGAATCTGGAAGTGCGGATCCGCAAATGCAGCACATTCTGGCCCCATTGAAAATGAATGGGTCCGCACCTGTTCTGCAAAATTTTGGAAAGGATCTGGACCCATTTTGCGGACCTGTGAATGGACCCTTAGACTGCTTCAGTCAACTAGTAAACTCCTGACCCAGAGGAGAAGGGACTCCTCCCACTGAGCAGGGCAAAATAACTAAACCAGGTTCCCATTTCCGCTCTTGGATAAAAAAAAACATCACACAGAAAAAGTGCATTACTATTAACAATAGACATTAACCCGTCAGTAACAAAATAACCATTTGCAGCAACCCTCTGAGGTACTGCAGGTCGGAAGTGGGTGTGGTTAGCTAATGTCATTTATTTCACTCCAGATTTATCACTGCATAAAAAGTTGCAGTCTCAATCCAGAAGGGGAATGGCATAAAAAATGTAGTTACATTTCTAGGTGAAAGTGCGGCAAATTTATCAAACAACGTACGACATTTGATAAATTTGTGGCGAGGTGTGCCAGTTCAGACTAAAGCACGACTTTAACTTCAGATGTCAAGGGAGATAAGGATTGGACTGTTGGATTTCAATATTCCCAGTCCTTTTTTTCTTGGGGTGATAAGCTGCTGCCAGAGGCCAGCAGCAGTGGCTTACTCATCCTCCCTGTTCAGAGCACATGCCAGATCTATCGCCTTCTCCTAGGCCAGAGGCCTCATGCACACGACCGTTGTTTTGGTCCATATCCGAGCCGCAGTTTTTGCGGCTTGGATGCGGACCCATTCACTTAAATGGGGCCACTAAAGACGCGGACAGCACTCAGTGTGCTGTCCGCATCCGTTGCTCCGTTCCGTGGTCCGCAAAAAATATATAAGCTGTCCTATTCTTGTCCGTTTTGCGGACAAGAATAGGCAATTATATCAATGGCTGTCCGTGCCGTTCCGCAAATTGCGGAACGCACACGGACGCCATCCATGTTTTGCGGACTGCAAAACACACAACGGTCGTGTGCATGAGGCCAATATCGCCATGTTCATTGGTCATATGGCCTAAGCGCAGCTCAGTCCCATTAAGTGAAATGGACTTGGGCTGCAATAGCACTATCCAATGTGCTTGGTAACCTGTGAGGAGGCCACAGCTTCATCAAACATTAGATGGCCGGGGGTGCCGGGAGTCGGACCATCACCGTTTATATTTTGATGACCTAACCTGTCAGTATGGAACTCCCAGGAAACCCTTTAACTCTTTAATGTCTTTAACCCCTTAACAACCAGCGCCGTACATATACCGCGCTGGCTGGGTCTTTAAAGATGGCGCCCTCTCCTGAGTGCTGCGGGCGCCATAGCCGCGGGTGGCCGCCTGCTTCTTATAGCAGACACCCACGGCTCATGTCCACAACTGGCAGTAATACTGATCGCGGACATTTAACCCCTCAGATGCCGTGGTCAATCCTGACCACGGCATCTGAGCGCGCTGAAAACTGTTTATGCTCCGGCTCCCCCGTGCGGGGATCGGAGGAGCCGAAGCGTGTGTGCAGCAGCCCCTGTCTTTGTGAATGACAGGAGGCTGCTGCATAGTATTTCCTATGGAGCCCTTGCCTGTAAGTAGTAAAATCATCATAGATTCCAATGCTAGTGCATTGGAGTCTATGATAATAGCAATCTAATGATTGCATGTTATAGTTCCCTATGGGAACCATGAAAAAAGTGTAAAAAAAAAATAATTTTTTTTTTTTTTTTTTTAACTATAAAATAAAAAAACATAAAATCAAATCACCCCCCTTTTTCCAAAATAAAAATAAAAGAACTAAAAAAAGTATAAAATACACATCATGGGTGTCGCGATGTGTGAAAACGCCCATAGTATAAAAATATATTCCCCATACGGCAAACAGCAAAACTGAAAAAAAGCGTCCAAATGGCCGATTCTCAGTTTTTGGTCGCTTTATTTTCTACAAAAAATTTTAATAAAAAGTGATCAAAAAGTCATACACACCCCAGAATGGTATCAATAAAAAGTTCAGATCACCCCTGCAAAAAAAATGAGCCCCCATACAGCTCCGTACACATAATTACAAAAAAGTTATTGGGGTCAAAATATGGCGACAAAAAAATCAAACAGATTTTTTCCCACTTTTAAATTTTTTTATCACTATCAAAACGCAAGAAAAACTATATACATAAGGTATCGCCGGATTCATACTGACCTGTAGAATAAAAGTAACCGGTCAGTTTTATCGTACATCGAACGTCGTAAATTAAAAAAAAAACTTAAAACTGTGGTGGAATTGCTTTTTTTTGCAATTTCACCCCACTTGGAATTGTTTTCCCACTTCCCACCACATCATATGCAATATTAAATGGTGGCGTTGGAAAGTACAACTTGTCCCGCAGAAATCAAGCCCTCATATGGCTTTGTGAACAGACAAATAAAAAAGTTATAGCTCTGGGAAGGCAGGGAGCGCAAAACGAAAAACGCAAAAAAAAAAACCTCCGGGGCTGAAAGGGTTAATTCCTTCAAAGCTGGTAACAAACATAGCTTCAGTATGCACAGCTATCTAATGTTTATGGGCAGCATAAATCCAGCCTGAAACACTTTGTGTGTTTGCTCTAGAAATATGAAACGTGCTATTACATTACACTAGAGGCTTATATAACAGAGCAGCCATTAGATGTTGGATAGGTTATTCATTTACTTTCCAGGAAGCTCCTTACAACTATTGGATCTATGTGTACGGTATCTATAAAGCTGAGCTGCAACTAAGGCTACTTTCACTTTAGCGTTTCTATTTTCCGGTACTGAGATCCATCATAGGGTCTCAATACCGGAAAAAAACACTTCCGTTTTGTCCCCATTCATTGTCAATGGGGATAAAATGTAACTAAACAGAACGGAATGCTCCAAAATGCATTCCCTTCCGTTTGGTTGCGTTCTCATACCGGAGAGCAAACCGCAGCATGCTGCGGAGCAAAACAGATCCGGCATGATCCACAATGTAAGTCAGTGGGGACGGATCCGTTTTCACTGACACAATAGAAAACGGATCCGTCCCCCATTGACTTTTAACGGATGCAGATAGTTGTATTATCAGTAACGGAAGCGTTTTTGCTGAACCCTGCTGGATCCACTTTTTTAACATTTTGTTATGTCGCAGTCTTGTGCTAAAAAATAAAAAAAAAAGTAGTTTTTCCTCATCATTCTGCACTCAATCCCCCATTTTGACAAAATGAAAACAGAATGTTAAAAATCTTTACTAATTTATTGAAAAGGATAAATTGAAATCTTTCATTGACATAAGTATTCAGACCCTTCAGTCAGTATTTAGTTGAAGCATCTTTGGCAGCAATTACAGCTTCAGTCTTGGGTATGATGCCACAAGGTTTACACACATGGATATAAAGGGGTATTCCTATCCAAGACAATGGGGGCATATCGCTAGGAGCAGCGAGAACAGAGCGGGGGCGGTGGTGGCCAGAAGACCCTGCCACCACTAAGCACTCTCCCCATAGCGAATGGGAGTTCACCACACTTGCCAGCGCTCGGCTAGGTTCGGCAGCCCATTAAAAAAGAATGGAGGATGGCTGCGCATGAGCAGTGCGCCTCCCACAACTTTCGTGGCTCCGTTTTCTGTGTAGGTGGGGTAAGATAGGGCCAACGGCTATCCATAGTATTCAGTATATTGGGCAGACTAGATGGGCCAAATGGTTCTTATCTGCTGACACATTCTATGTTTCTATGTCCCAGAGGTGGGATCCTCACCTGTCAGACAATGAGGGCATATCTTAGCAAAATGCCCCCATTGTCTGAGATGGGAAAACCCCTTTAAGGATTTTCTGCCATTCTTCCTTGCACATTCTCTAAAGCTCTGTCAGGTTGGATGGGGACCTTCAGTGGACAGCCATTTATACCGTATTTTTCGCCCTATAAGACGCACTTTTTCCCCCCCAAAAGTGGGGGGAAAATAGCAGTGCGTCTTATGGGGCGAATGCTGCTGATTTTGCCATATTTTCAATGATACACCCGCCGCGATGCCGCGCGGCAGGTGTATCAGCTGTGAGGGAGGAGGGGCTGGGGGCCGGCATCTGCTTTTATAATGACAGCGGGGCCCGTGCAGTGACTGTATTCTACTACACGGGCCCCGCTCACTGTATAATCGTATCTGTAATAGTTAATTATGTATATACCGGTAATCACATAATCAGCGCTACTTACAACTACAAGAGCTCGGTAGGTAGCAGAGAGGAGGGAGGAGGCAGGCTGGGAGGACGGGCGCTGGCAGCGTGAGTCACTACGTCACGCGCCTGCGCCGCCCACTTTATGAATGAAGGCGAACCTGAAAAACCTTCAGGTCATATTTGCAGCCACCAAATACACAAATAGTCCCACAACATGGACAGTGACATACTAGATGTATTATTCGAATTTGCGATCTCCATTCATTATTTTTTTCAATGCGAAATATCGGTAATGTAATTTTCGCTTATGAGCATGTTTCTTATAGGGGCCCGTCATTTTCAACATAACCCTGTGACAAAATTCCCAATAGAAGAGCAGTATTTGTGAAAGAAGGCATATCACACCCCTGCCTCAATCAGTCTTTTTGGGGGGCAACTGGTAAATCACACCAGTAGAAATTTTTTGTTCCTATAGCGTTTGTCACTGTGTGTAGCTGCGGTAACGCAGCAGAACCGCAAACAAATGCTGCACTACCCAACTGCACTATATAGAAAGTATATTATTGGTATATAACACCCCTGCTTCAATCAGTTTTTTCGGGGGGCAACTGGTATATCCCACCAGTAGAAATTATTTGTTCCAATGGCGTTTCTCACTATCTGTAGCTGAGGTAACGCGGCTAAACTTCAAACAAATGCTGCACTACCCAACTGCACTATATAGAAAGTATATTATTGGTATATCACACCCCTGCCTCAATCACTTTTTTGGGGGGGCAACTGGTATATCACACCAGTGGAAATTATTTGTTCCAATAGCGTTTGTCACTCTGTGTAGCTGCGGTAACGCAGAGAAACTGCAAACCAATGCTGCACTACCCAAATGCACTATATAGAAAGTATATTATAGGCAGCAAACAAAAAAAATACCCAGCAGCACTAGTCCAATAGTACGGATGCAAAAAATCCTCCTAGCCGCAGGCTCAACGGCTAACAGATAAGTATACGTTCAAAAGATGAGGCAGCACTCCAACCATAAAGTGAAAAAATAATGGACCCTTTATTCCTCTCTGCAACGTTTCAACCGCTCAATCCAGTCTTTATCAAGCATAAAACATGGTGTCACAATGGGGTATTCATACCCAGAATACATAGCAACAAATCAAGTGATAATCAATTAATTGATAGTATAAAAAAGGCAAGTGCGAGAAATACATACAATATCATCATATAGTGAACAATACACTCACCTAAAGAATTATTATAAACACCATACTAATACGGTGTTGGACCCCCTTTTGCCTTCAGAACTGCCTTAATTCTACGTGGCATTGATTCAACAAGGTGCTGATAGCATTCTTTAGAAATGTTGGCCCATATTGATAGGATAGCATCTTGCAGTTGATGGAGATTTGAGGGATGCACATCCAGGGCACGAAGCTCCCGTTCCACCACATCCCAAAGATGCTCTATTGGGTTGAGATCTGGTGACTGTGGGGGCCATTTTAGTACAGTGAACTTATTGTCATGTTCAAGAAACCAATTTGAAATGATTCGAGCTTTGTGACATGGTGCATTATCCTGCTGGAAGTAGCCATTAGAGGATGGATACATGTTCTCATTCTGTTTACGCCAAATTCGGACTCTACCATTTGAATGTCTCAACAGAAATCGAGACACATCAGACCAGGCAACATTTTTCCAGTCTTCAACAGTCCAATTTTGGTGAGCTCGTGCAAATTGTAGCCTCTTTTTCCTATTTGTAGTGGAGATGAGTGGTACCCGGTGGGATCTTCTGCTGTTGTAGCCCATCCGCCTCAAGGTTGTGCGTGTTGTGGCTTCACAAATGCTTTGCTGCATACCTCGGTTGTAACGAGTGGTTATTTCAGTCAACGTTGCTCTTCTATCAGCTTGAAAAGTCGGCCCATTCTCCTCTGACCTCTAGCATCCACAAGGCATTTTTGCCCACAGGACTGCCGCATACTGGATGTTTTTCCCTTTTCACACCATTCTTTGTAAACCCTAGAAATGGTTGTGCATGAAAATCCCAGTAACTGAGCAGATTGTGAAATACTCAGACCGGCCCGTCTGGCACCAACAACCATGCCACGCTCAAAATTGCTTAAATCACCTTTCTTTCCCATTCTGACATTCAGTTTGGCGTTCAGGAGATTGTCTTGACCAGGACCACAGCCCTAAATGCATTGAAGAAACTGCCATGTGATTGGTTGACTAGATAATCGCATTAATGAGAAATATAACAGGTGTTCCTAATAATTCTTTAGGTGAGTGTATATCCATAATATAGTATACATAATGTGTTCCAATGTGCAGATCAATAATATTCATAATTTATACAAATGTATACCATAAACTGTGCAAATTGTACTCATTAAAACAGTGTTAAAGCACCTGTGTACAAGTGTTTAGCAATCGCTATAATTGATAAAAATAAAAACTCACTCAGCGGTGACAGAGTGGCGGCGCCAAAATCCGCATCCTCCAAGTCCCACTGCGAATGTCCAGAATCCTAGCAACCGCAACTCACAGACAAAATCAGGAGACGCCACCCGGGACACGTGACAGATCACCTGACCATCCACATGACCTACGCAGCCATGGCGAGACCAGTCCGAGAGTAGCGACTGGACTCGCCGCGGCAGCGGGGAGGGGCAAGCGCGCAAAGGCCAACAACGCCAGCGTAATACTGGCGTCGTTGCCCCAGCAACAACCAACCACAAACCGCCGGCCAAGCGAATCCCAGCCAAAGGACAGGAGACAACGCAGTCAGGACATAGGGGAAAACAGAAGGCACAACAAAGAAAGTCAAAAGACCAATGGAGTGGATGTCCAAGTTAAAGGCCATAATTAAATAAGGGCACCCAACTAGTCGCTGTATTCAGGTTATAATCTAGAGCGATCGTGGTACCTTTAATGTCAAGACACACAGGGTAAAAAGACACTATAATTTAAATGCCATACATGTCAAGAGTAAATGGAGAGAGACCAGTAGTTATATCATTTCCATGATCATCACCAATGGCCTATAACGGGACGGAGGTCAAGGACACGTCCATGCCCAAACACCTCCAAACCCAATACCTCCCCTAGACTCTATAGCCGGATAAATTGGGACCACCACTCACTTGGCAAAAACCCTATACAGGCGACTAGAATAATCAATAATAATTGTTAATCTAAAGAATGATAATAGTAATAATAATAATTGTGCCCCATGCGTCCCCTCCCACAACATGTAAAGGCACAGGATTCCGTATCCGCCATCTGTCCAAATCGCTGCAAAAGCATTGATAGAGAAAATCTAAAAGATAAAAAAAGAGAGAGAAAAGGGATAACTATAAATCCAATTGTCAAATTTAGATGTACAATAAATGACACCAATTGAATTCACATACCTAGGACAAGAAAAATAAAAAACCTGCAGAATGATGAGGAACCATATCTATATCACACTCCATTTAAACTCGACATTTAAACCAACTGGTCTCAAAGTATTAAGGCGATTAATCCAACATAGCTCTCTCTGTTTGAGAGCCAATGTCCGATCACCCCCCCTCCTTGACAGATTGATCTGATCCAATATCATAAATTTTAAATCCTTCTCCCTATGTCCTGCCTCAACAAAATGTTTTGGAACTGGCAAGTCTTTCCTCTTGCGTCTAATTGAAAAGCGATAGTTGTTTAAACGTGTCTTCATGTCACACGTGGTCTCCCCAACATATAGGAGACCACATGGGCACGAAAGCACGTAAACAACATAAGCACTGTCGCATGTCAAAAATTGACGAATGTCATAATGGGTACCCATTACAGGGTGAATGAATCTGTCCCCCTTAATCATAAATGAGCAGTTCCCACAATTAAGGCAGGGATAGCACCCTTTCCTACGGGACCCAATGTGAGTTTGTACCAAACCTTTAACTAGGATGTCCGCCCGAACCAATTTGTCTCGCAAATTGGTGGGTCGCCTATAGGAAAGCAGTGGAGGTACGGTGAAAGCTGCAATATTGGGCAGATTACTTTTCAGTATGGACCAATGTTTACGAATAATTTTGGCAATCATCCCACTTTGTTCAGAATATGTGGATATAAATGGAATCCTAACCGCTTCATTGGATGTGGTGTCAGACAAAGTCTGCTGTGGATCCCTAACCTTGATGAGATGTTTATCAATCACCCGAGGGGGATAACCTCTCTGTCTAAATTTGTGCACCATCTGAGCATACCGGGTAGGTCATATCTCAGAATCCTGTACTATCCTTTTGACCCTAAGCAATTGACTGTATGGTAATGAATCAATAGTAGACCTAGGATGACAGCTATTGTAATGCAACAAAGTGTTGCAATCAGTAGGCTTGGTAAAAATATCAGTGGATAGTTTGTCACCAACCATAGTAACAGTGGTGTCAAGGAATTGCACGTGAGTGTCAGAGTATGTCAGAGTAAATGTAATGTCCGGATTCAAATCATTCAAAAAAGTGTGAAATGATTCCAAAGAGACGGAATAAGGAAGACATCGTCTATGTACCGCCACCACCCCAGTACATGACTGAAGTGGTGAGATACATAGACAAGGACCTCCTCGAGGGCCGCCACGGGGAGTCCAGTCACTGCTCTCGGACTGGTCTCGCGATGGCTGCGTAGGTCATGTGGATGGTCAGGTGATCTGTCACGTGTCCCGGGTGGCATCTCCTGATTTTGTCTGTGAGTTGCGGTTGCTAGGATTCTGGACATGCGCAGTGGGACTTGGAGGATGCGGATTTTGGCGCCGCCACTCTGTCACCGCTGAGTGAGTTTTTATTTTTATCAATTATAGCGATTGCTAAACACTTGTACACAGGTGCTTTAACACTGTTTTAATGAGTACAATTTGCACAGTTTATGGTATACATTTGTATCAATTATGAATATTATTGATCTGCACATTGGAACACATTATGTATACTATATTATGGATATATTGTTCACTATATGATGATATTGTATGTATTTCTCGCACTTGCCTTTTTTATACTATCAATTAATTGATTATCACTTGATTTGTTGCTATGTATTCTGGGTATGAATACCCCATTGTGACACCATGTTTTATGCTTGATAAAGACTGGATTGAGCGGTTGAAACGTTGCAGAGGGGAATAAAGGGTCCATTATTTTTTCACTTTATGGTTGGAGTGCTGCCTCATCTTTTGAACGTAAATTATATTATAGGTATATCACACTCCTGTCTCAATCTATTTTTTTCGGGGGGCAACTGGTATATCACACCAGCAGAAATTATTTGTTCCAATAGCGTTTGGCACTCTGTGCAGCTGAAGTATCTCAGCAGAACCGCAGACAACTGCTGCACAATACAATTGCACTATAATATACTTTCTATGTTAGAAAGTATATTATAAGTATATTACACCCCTCAGTAAGTCACACCTATCGATAGCACACCTATACCAGTCCTTAAAAGGACTTTTTTGGCCTTATTAGCTAACGTTTGGTGTCCCTAGCAGTCTGTCCCTGCTCCACACAGCAACCTCTCCCTACTCTGGCAAAAGACTGAATGAAAAATGTCTGCCAGCTAGTTTTTTTTTTTTTAGAGGGTGGGCGTGGGTCTATGTGCTAAAACGTCTCAATTGGCTGTCTTGTACCACCTGATGGATGTGTCATGGGTCAAAGTTCTTCACAATGTAAAAGAATATGGTGGGCGCGGATATCGCCATATGTTCGCATGTTCCGCTAATTGCGAACGGGCAAAGTTTGTCGCGAAACGACCGCCTGGCGAACCGCAAGGTCATCTTTATTGGTTAGTGTCTGGTTTCCTCCAAACATTACACTTAATTGAGGCCAAAATTTTGTTCAGTCTTGGTTTCATCAAACCAGAGAATCTTGTTTTTTCACAGTCTGTGAGTCCTTTAGGTGCTTTTTCCAAACTCCAGATGGGCTTTCATGTGTCTTTTACTGAGGACAGGTTTTTTCTGGCCACTCTGCCATAAAGCTACTGGTTGACCTTCTGGTAGTTTCTGCACACAGGATGTTTAGAGCTCAGCCACAGTTACCATTGGGTTTTTATTCACCTCTCTTACCAAGGCCCTTCTCCGCCGATTACCTAGTATGGTGGGATTGCCAGGTCTAGGAAGAGTTGTTGTTGTTGTTCCAAACTTCTTCCATTTAAGAATTATGGAGGCTACTATGCTCTTGGAAACATTCAGTGCAGCAGAATTGTTTTGTATCCTTCTCCAGATCTGTGCCTTCACACTATCCTGTCTCTGATCTCTATAGGCAGGTTCTTTCCTCCTCATAGTGATCAAGAGATCACAACCTAATAGGCATCCAGTCATGGTAGGCCTGCGGGTTATTCGCAGATGGCCAATGGGGGAGCCCCTTCCCCATATCTAATTGCCTAGATGCCACTGTCCTTTTTGATCAGTGTGGTTAGGGAATTACATTTCTAGGATCTGAGTATTTTCAGATCCTGGCCGTTACAGCAGGAGCTCAGCTTCAATCAGTGCCAGGCTCTTGTGGTGTCGGTGCAGTCTGACACTAGCCTCACCTTCGGGGGGTTGGGGGACTACTATTGATTTCATAGTTTGAATACAATCATAATTCTGCTTCACTGAAATGTCAATGAATCTAATTTATTTGAATATTTGTCCAGCCCTATTGTATGTGTATATAAAGTGATGTACCATAGTTACCATATTTTTTAACCTACACAGATCCTTATGATCTTCGCACTAAATTTAGATGTGAGTCTATTGTCTTAAGTCCAAGATTCTTTGTTCCCATAACTAAAAGGTCCCTTGAGTTTCAAATTAGGGAATTCATTTGACTATTCTAAAACCATAAAACCTTGAATATCATTATTATAAAGAAAATGTATTTTTTTTAAATCAGTGAAAAACGTATACCCATTTTATTTTGTCTCCGATAGCCTTGTGCACATAGCTGAGGTATAGTAACTTGATCACAAATTTCATAAATCAAAAATGATTCCTCTGACAATGGTCTGATATTTACTTGGCCAATGAGTATTGGGCAAATAAATCAATGGCTTGTTGAGACAACTGCTTACCAGTAATACCTGCTTAGACAGGCACAAGTCAAGGGATCATCATGAGCTATTGCATAGTCTCCACTACAAGATTCTTAATTCCTTTACAATTGCTATTCATAATGGTCAAGTACAAAAAGGTGCAGCCCATGATTTGGCTTAGCTCTTTCTTTTCTTGCATTCAGTAACCAAATGAACTGGAACGGTGCGGCTCATAGGAGGATTATGTGTGATTTAAACAATAAGTCTCATGGCTGATACCCAATCAACTTAGTGGTGTAGCTTAAATCTTCTCTTCTTAGTACAAAAGCTAGATTACCTCATCCACAGGGATGCTGCAAAGCTTAAAGTGTAACTGTCATTTTTTATTTTTATTTGCTAGTTTATTAGAGCTAGGCATGTATACATGAATTAGTCTTTCAATGATTGTCAAAAGATCTGTAATTACCTTATAATAACAGCTTTCATTAATGTCCGCTTTCCCACTACTCCCTCAAAAGACAGTTGCTATGGCTTTCCTGTCTTCCTTTTAGTATAAACAGAAGACAGAGGGGCGGTCCTTCACACTGCATGCCTGCATTAGGCTTTAGAGTGAGGAGGCGTGTCTGTCAGTAATCCAATCTGATTGGCTGGCAGAGAGCTGCTGACTACAGCATGTGTGTATGGGAAGTGAAGGAAAGCAGTTTTGGCCTCAGAGAACTGGCAGAGGAGCCATCTTGAGAAGGTCCTCATATTGTAAAAACTCAAGGAAAACAGTGGTATGTGAAGAAACTAAAGATTGCTTTATGCATAATGATGCTGCAGCAGTAACATATGCTAAAATTGATTTTTTTTTTAATGAAAACATGACAGTTACCTTTTAAAGAGGACCTGTCACCTCTCTAGATATGTCAGTTTTAGTAATGATATGCATCCCCCATGTAATACCAATTTTGGAGCATCTATTCTTATGACTCTGTGTTATGCCATTCTTCTATTATTTCTGCTACCAATTATGAATGAATTATTAACAGTTTTCAATGAAGGTCCAGATGAGTGTTACTAGTTGGTGGAGTGTCACTGCACAAAACTATGCAGGGTAGGGTTGTCTCGGGTATCGAATTATTGATACCCAGTCGATACTTTTGTCCTGGTATCGGTTCGATACCTGGATTTGCCATTTACCGATACAGAGCTGCTCTCAGTGCGCCCCATGTTCCCTCAGCAGCACAGGGGAGACGGAAGCAGTCCCTCCCTCCCCTCTGTGCCGCTGTTACCGCTGACACCAATCAGAGAAGAGAGGGGAAGAGGAGGGGAGGGGCTGTGGCCACTGCTCCACCAGTGAAGTTTACTCACTCATTAATTCAAATACAGGAGGCGGGTACTGGCTGCAGAATCATATAGCCTGCACCTGACCTCTATGAGAGGTAGCTGCGATCCGTGGCATCCCACAGCAAAAGCCATGGTCCACAGAGAGCTTCCAAAGCATCAGAGGGATCTCATTGTTAAAAGGTATCAGTCAGGAGAAAGGTACAAAAGAATTTCCAAGGCATTAGATATACCATGGAATACAGTGAAGACAGTCATCATCAAGTGGAGAAAATATGGCACAACAGTGACATTACCAAGAACTGGACTTCTCTCCAAAATTGATGAAAAGACGAGAAGAAAACTGGTGGGAGGCTACCAAGAGGCCTATAGCAACATTAAAGGAGCTGCAGAAATATCTGGCAAGTACCGGCTGTGTGGTACATGTGACAACAATCTCCCGTATTCTTCATATGTCTGGGCTATGGGGTAGAGTGGCAAGACGAAAGCATTTTCTTACGAAGAAAAACATCCAAGCCAGGCTACATTTTGAAAAAACACATCTTTAGTCTCCCAAAAGCATGTGGGAAAAGGTGTTATGGTCTGATGAAACCAAGGTTGAACTTTTTGGCCATAATTCCAAAAGATATGTTTGGCCCAAAAACAACACTGCACATCACCAAAAGAATACCATACCCACAGTGAAGTGTTGGCTGCATCATGCTTTGGGGCTGGTTTTATTCAGCTGGAACTGGGGCCTTAGTAAAGCTAGAGGGAATTATGAACAGTTCCAAATACCAGTCAATATTGGCACAAAACCTTCAGGCTTCTGCTAGAAAGCTGAACATGAAGAGGAACTACATCTTTAAGCATGACAACGACCCAAAGCATACATCCAAATTAACAAAGGAATGGCTTCACCAGAAGAAGATTAAAGTTTTGGAATGGTCCAGCCAGAGCCCAGACCTGAATCCGATTGAAAATCTGTGGGGTGATCTGAAGAAGGCTGTGCACAGGAGATGCCCTCGCAATCTGACAGATTTGGAGTGTTTTTGCAAAGAAGAGTGGGCAAATCTTGCCAAGTCAAAATGTGCCATGCTGATAGACTCATACCCAAAAAGACTGAGTGCTGTAATAAAATCAAAAGGTGCTTCAACAAAGTATTAGTTTAAGGGTGTGCACACTTATGCAACCATATTATTTTATTTTTATATTTTTTCTTCCCTCTACCTAAAAGATTTCAGATTGTTTTTCAATTGAGTTGTACAGTTTATAGGTCACATTAAAGGTGCAAAAAGTTCTGAAATGATTTATCTTTGTCTTGTTTTTTTACTTCACAGAAACCTGACATTTTAACAGGGGTGTGTAGACTTTTTATATCCACTGTATATATTTATAGTAGCTATCCTCATAATATATTATAACTTGATTATAACCGGTTAGCACAACACTCCATATTCCCTCTCCAATCCTGTGTATGTCTGTGCTTATAGTTATGTTGTCCATGCTAATAACACCCTACATGACTGTAGTTAGGGTATGACTGTAATGAGGGTACCCATTAAAAACTGATTATATTCACCCAAAGCTGCATATTGTCACCGCCAGCTCTCTGAGAAGCTCTGGCAGACGTTCTTCTGTACCTCTTGCATGATGTTCTTTGTTTTGGTTTCACTTTGTCATCTCTTTTCCTTCTCCCAGCTGTCATCTATTTACATTGATTGCCTCCCTTTATATTCCCTCCCATACTGCCTCACTTTGCGGTTTATACTACTTCCTGGATTGTGTTCACTGCTACATGCTGCAACTGCTGGTTCCTCAGATAAGTATTTTCCTTTATTTGTGTTTCCGTGCTGGCTTGATTCTAGGTGACCCTGACTCCCTCCGTATTAAGTGCAGGGAGCCGGTGGTTGTGTCCCCTCACTATTACACTATTATAGGGTTTTCAGGTGTCACACAGTCTAGGTACAAGGGCATGCAATTATCTGTCATAAAGATCTTTGCATGGGCAGAGCAGTCAGGGAGAGCTCTAGGGGTTTTATAGGGCTCACCCATATGTTCCTTAGTTTGGGATCAAGTCAGTCGGATGTTTATTTATAACTTCCAGTTTTCTGCAACACCATCCGTGACTTTATAAACCGCCAAAACCGTCTTAAGCATGGATCCGGTTTCAGCCTTGATTGACCGCATGCAGGGTCTTTCACTGGAGGTAGCAGATCTCCGTAAAACTGTGTCTCAGTTTCAGGTTCTGCTTGCGTTCATGGAGTTTGTTCCGAGCTTAAGATCTCACTTCCGGATACGTTCTCCAGGGGTAGTGAGAATTTAGTTCGCTTTAGAGAGGCTTGCAAACTCCATTTTCGCCTACATCCCCATTCCTCTGGTGATGAGGAGCAGAGGGTGGGGATCATCATCTCGCTGCTCAGGGATAACGCTCAGTCTTGGGCCTTTTCGCTGCTGGTGGGGGCACGGCCCCTCCGATCGGTGGATGAATTTTTTGTAGCCCTGGGGCAGATATATGATGACCCGGATTGTATTGCTCTGGCTGAATCTAAACTGCGTCTTTTATGCCAGGGTAAACAGTCCGCAGAGATATATTGTTCAGAATTTCGGAGATGGGCAGCTGATACTGGATGGAATGATGCTGCACTCCGAAGTAAATTTTGCCATGGTCTTTCGGAGGGATTGAAAGATGCATTTGCCTTTCATGAGAGACCTGCCTCGTTGGAGTCTGCCATGTCTCGAGCTGTTCGTATTGACAGGTGTCTTAGAGAGAGAGGAGAGATCACTCCTTCCTGTCATATTCAGTCCAAGGACAGTGGGGCTGTCTCATTCAGTGCGCAGGGGCCTCAGTCTCTCTCAATCCCCTCTGAGCAGGAGGCCATGCAGCTGGGTTTGCTTGCCTCTGATAGTAGAGGATTCAGCTCGCAGAGGAGGGTTTGTTTCTGTTGTGGAGGTATAAATCATTTGGCAAATGTTTGCCCCTCTAGGAGATTCAGGGAGTTTTCTGAGGGTAATAAAGAAACAAAAAGAAAAAAACCCTCTAAAAACTTTCCATCTGTTACTATTGGCAAGGTTGATGCGGAAATTGAAGGTTTGCCGTTTGCTTGTATTTCCCGTTTTGTCCTACCTGCCAGGGTGGCGCTAGATAGCAAGAACATTGTTTGTGAGATTTTTGTAGATAGTGGAGCAGCTGTCAATCTCATTGATAATCAATTTGCTATAACACATGGTTTCCAGGTACGCACTTTGGGAAAGGATATACCTGTTTTTGCTATCGATTCCGCTCCACTTTCTCAAAAATCGTTAAAGGGCATAGTTCACAATATCCGTTTGACTGTGGGTGATGCTCATGTTGAGGATATGTCATGTTTCGTCCTAAGCGGATTACCTACTCCTCTAGTGTTGGGGCTACCCTGACTCACTAAACATAACCCCACCATTGATTGGCAAGCAAGGCAAATAAATGGTTGGAGTGACTTTTGCAGCGAGAATTGCCTCACGGCGTCTCGTTCAGAGGTTTCTACCAAGACTGTACCATCTTTTCTCTCTGAATTTTTGGATGTGTTTTCAGAGAGTGGTGTCCAGGAGCTGCTCCCTCACTGGGAGTACGATTGCCCTATTAATCTCATCCCAGGCGCCAAGCTGCCAAAATCACGTTTATACAATCTCTCCCAACCTGAAAGGGTCGCTATGCGTACTTATATCTCTGAGAGCCTGAGAAAGGGACACATCCGACCCTCGAAGTCACCTGTTGCCGCAGTTTTTTTTTTTTGTTAAGAAAAAAGATGGTTCTTTAAGACCATGTCTGGATTTCAGGGAGCTGAACTGTATCACAATTCGTGACCCTTATCCGCTTCCTCTGATCCCGGACCTGTTTAACCAGATTGTTGGGGCTAAAGTTTTTTCTAAGTTGGGTTTAAGAGGGGCATACAACCTAGTCAGGGTCAGGGAAGGGGACGAATGGAAGACGGCCTTCAATACCCCTGAGGGCCATTTCGAGAATTTGGTTATGCCCTTTGGTTTGATGAATGCTCCAGCCGTCTTCCAAAATTTTGTGAATAGTATTTTTTATCATTTAATGGGGAAATTTGTACTGGTGTATCTAGATGACATTTAGATTTTTTCTCCTGATTTCAAAACTCATAGGGACCACCTACGTCAGGTCTTGCTCATTCTGCGGGAGAATAAATTGTATGCTAAACTGGAAAAATGTGTGTTTGCGGTTCCAGAAATTCAATTTCTGGGTTTTCTTCTCTCCGCTTCTGGTTTTCGCATGGACCCTGAGCAGGTCCGCACTGTGCTTGATTGGGAGCTTCCTGAGAATCAGAAGGCGCTGATGAGGTTTTTGGGTTTTGCCAATTATTACAGGAAGTTTATTTAGAATTATTCCTCTGTTGTTAAGCCACTCATTGATATGACTAAAAAGGGGGTAGATTTTTCCTCCTGGTCGGTAGATGCACTTAAGGCCTTTTCTAGTATCAAAGAGAGTTTTTCTTCCGCTCCCATCTTGGTTCAACCTGATGTCTCTCTGCCTTTCATTGTTGAGGTGGACGCTTCTGAGGTGGGTGTGGGTGCGGTCTTGTCTCAGGGTCCCTCTCCTGCCAAATGGCGACCGTGTGCCTTTTTCTCAAGGAAACTCTCCTCCACAGAGAGAAATTACGATGTGGGAGATAGGGAGTTGTTGGCCATCAAATTAGCTTTTGAGGAATGGCGCCATTGGCTAGAGGGAGCCAGACACCCTATTACCGTGTTTACCGACCATAAGAATCTGGCCTACTTGGAATCAGCCAAGCGTCTGAACCCGAGACAGGCCAGATGGTCTTTATTCTTTTCTAGGTTTAATTTTGTTGTCACGTTCCGCCCTGGGGTTAAAAATGTGAAGACTGATACCCTGTCACTTTGTTTTCCGGGAGGGGGGAACTTTGAAAACCCGGGTCCCATTTTGGCTGAAGGGGTGGTCGTCTCTGCTCTTTATCCTGATTTGGAGGTAGAGGTTCAGGCAACCCAGGCAGAGGCTCCTGATCTTTGTCCTCCTGGGAGGTTGTTTGTGCCTCTCGCTTTACGACACAAGGTTTTTAAGGAGCACCACGATACTGTCCTTGCTGGGCACCAGGGTAGTAGAGCCACAGTGGATCTCATTGCTCGGAGATTCTGGTGGACGGCTCTTTGTAAGACGGTTGAGGGTTTTGTGGCAGCCTGCGAGACCTGCGCTCGTGCCAAGGTCCCTCATTCACGGCCATGAGGTTCTCTCCTCCCGTTACCCATTCCTTCCCTTCCTTGGATGCATCTGTCCATGGACTTCATTACGGACCTGCCTCGTTCCTCGGGGAAGACTGTGATTCTGGTAGTAGTGAACCGTTTTAGCAAAATGGCGCATTTCATTCCCTTCCCTGGGTTTACCCAATGCTAAAACGCTGGCGCAAGCACTTGTTGATCACATTGTCAAATTGCATGGCATTCCTTCAGACATAGTTTCTGATATGGGCACGCAGTTTGTTTCCAGATTCTGGAAGGCTTTCTGTTCTCGCTTGGGGGTTCGGTTGTCGTTCTCTTCTGCTTTTCACCCGCAGTCGAATGGCCAGACCGAACGCGTCACTCAGAATCTGGAGACATATCTGCGCTGTTTTGTGGCAGAGAATCAGGAGGATTGGTGTTCTTTTTTGTCCCTTGCTGAGTTTGCTTTAAATAACCGTCGCCAGGAGTCCTCGGATAAGTCACCATTTTTTGGTGCATATGGGTTTCATCCGCAGTTTGGGACATTCTCTGGAGAGGGGTCTTCTGGTTTACCTGATAAGGAGAGATTTTCCTCGTCTTTGTCATTTATTTGGCAATAGATTCAGGGTAATATGAAGAGGATGAGTGAGAGATATAAGCGTGTGGCGGATAAGAGACGTGTGCCTGGTCCTGACCTGAATGTGGGTGATCTGGTGTGGTTGTTTACAAAGAATATCAAACTGAAGGTTCCCTCCTGGAAGTTGGGTCCTAAGTTTATTGGGCCTTACAAGATCTTGTCCATCATCAATCCCGTTGCCTTCCGTCTTGATCTTCCTCAGACTTGGAAGATCCATAATGTTTTTTACAGGTCCCTATTAAAACCGTATGTCCAACCCACTGTACCCTCCTCTTTGCCTCCTCCTCCGATTGTTGTTGATGGTAATCTTGAATTTCAGGTCTCTAGTATTGTGGATTCTCGCATTATCCGTGGTTCTCTCCAGTATCTCGTTCATTGGGAGGATTATGGTCCTGAGGAGAGGATGTGGGTCCCAGTGGCGGACATTAAGGCCACTCGTGTTATCAGGGCTTTCCATAGATCCCATCCTGAGAAGGTGGGCTCTGAGTGTCCGGAGTCCACTCGTAGAGGGAGGGGTACTGTCACCGCCAGCTCTCTGAGAAGCTCTGGCAGACGTTCTTCTGTAACTCTTGCATGATGTTCTTTGTTTTGGTTTCACTTTGTCATCTCTTTTCCTTCTCCCAGCTGTCATCTATTTACACTGATTGCCTCCCTTTATATTCCCTCCCATACTGCCTCACTTTGCGGTTTATACTACTTCCTGGATGGTGTTCACTGCTACATGTTGCAACTGCTGGTTCCTCAGATAAGTCTTTTCCTTTATTTGTGTTTCCGTGCTGGCTTGATTCTAGGTGACCCTGACTCCCTCCGTATTAAGTGCAGGGAGCCGGTGGTCGTGTCCCCTCACTATTATAGGGTTTTCAGGTGTCACACAGTCTAGGTACGAGGGCATGCAATTATCTATCATAAAGATCTTTGCATGGGCAGAGCAGTCAGGGAGAGCTCTAGGGGTTTTATAGGGCTCACCCATATGTTCCTTAGTTTGGGATCAAGTCAGTCGGATGTTTATTTATAACTTCCAGTTTTCTGCAACACCATCCGTGACACATATAGAGAAGTCTATGGAGAAACACCAGAAATAAATGCTATACCTGGAGCATACTGCATTTAATAAAATAAAATAAAGGTACAAAGCAACAAAAAAGCCACTAAAACACAAGTATGTAGTGTTTAATAATTATTATATTATTATCTATTTTTAAGCTCCATTAATTCCAGGGCTCTGTACATATGAAAAGGGGTATACTCACATTATATAGAGCAAAAAAAATATACGCAACGGCTAACTTAGTGATTGAGGAGAGGACCCTGCCCTCGACAGTAGGTAAGGGTGGAAGCTGTTCATATGTCTCCCTATTGACAACAAATATACAGCTGCAGCATTTTCTGCCCAAAAAAATGAAGCAAACAAAATGCCAGAAAAATTTCAGCAAAAACTGACCTTTTCCCAAATTGGCCTATGTGAAACCAGGTAACTGCTGCAACATACAGTATACTGAGGGGAAAAGCCTTAGTAAGCTTGGAGGGTCACTAATGGTATTAACCATTTATATTTTAAGCTACTTTACTGTCTAATAATTCAACATATTAATTACATTTCAGATAATGTAGACAATTTGTTCCAAAACGTGTAAGGAACCTATAGACAGGCAGAGGGGGGGTCCAGCTTGTTACGTTTACAGGCCTTCAATAAAAAGTGGCAAGAAACAAAAGGTAAAAGTGCTTGTGTTGGACAGCTGCCCAGCTACATATCACAGGGGTTGTAAATGCCAAATGAGCCAGGGACCCAGCTGTTGACAGGGGCATATTACAAAATCTGTAGGTTCAGCTTTCAACACTATTTACGGGTTATGTATAGAAATAATCTACACTAAAATCTGAACAGCCATGTAAATACATTGCATTGCTTATCATGTACAGAGCCGGAGTTATAGCCTGTATTATAGATTCACAGTTTTGCAGGCTCCAGAGCTGAGTTCTCCCAGCAGTCTTTGCTTTTTTAAGCAGCCCTCTGGTTTGCCCTTCAAAAAGTCACTGGACAACCCCCCCCCCTCCCCACATGTGCTGGGCCCCTCACCAGTGATATAATTCACAAAGCTATATCTAAGATTTATAAATGATGTTTTCATGGTTTGGTCAGGCTTCGGAGAGTTTGTAGAACATCTAAATATGGTAAATAAAATGAATATGAGGTTCACCCATAATTTTGGAGGATCCAGATTAGAATTTCTGGATGTGATGGTGCTGGAAAGGGAGGGAGAGTTGGTCACTGAGGGCTATCGTAAGCCTACGGCCACCAACTCTCTGCTGCACTTCTCGAACTATCACCCAGAAAGTGTCAAGAAAGCAGTCCCTTTTGGACAATTTGTTAGATTGAGAAGAATCAATAAGACAGAGGAGAGCTTTAGAGAAACAGTCCTTAGACCTTAAGAAACGTCTTTTGGCTAGGGGTTATCCCATGAGCTTGTTAAATGATGCATTACAGAAAGCCACGTTAATACATAGGGCTGCGGCACTTGAAGGGAATACAAAAATTAAGAGACAGGCAGACAACCAGAAACGCTTAGTTTTTTCTTTTAAGTACAGCCCTATGGCAGACCACATTAAGAAAGTGATAAGGGAGAATTGGGATATAGTAGAGAAAGATGAAAGTCTAAAAGGAATAAAAGAACCTAACCCCTTAGTAGCTTTTAGGAAATGTCACACTTTAAAAGACAAATTGGTTAGAAGTTGCTTCGTAGAGTTAAAGTCAGACATGTGGCTGAGGGATTGGGCACCTACTGGTAATCGCCATTGCGGTAATTGCTCGTATTGTAAGTATAACCCTCATTGGGATTT
This sequence comes from Bufo bufo, assembly GCF_905171765.1. Classification (NCBI taxonomy): domain Eukaryota; kingdom Metazoa; phylum Chordata; class Amphibia; order Anura; family Bufonidae; genus Bufo; species Bufo bufo. The sequence goes on from NC_053391.1 coordinate 388,585,111, forward strand.
ATTCACCTTTGGAGGTCTGCAATATAAAGTAAATACTTTGATTACATGTAGGAGTAAATATGTCGTATACCTCATTTCATGTATATGCGGTAGATTTTATATAGGTAAGACTATCAGGAATATGAATGAGAGATTTAGGCTAAATGCACACGATCAGAATTGCGTGCGGATTTTCCGTGCGGAAAATCCGCACCGTAGGTCATGTGCATTGTATTCTATGAGAATTTGAAATTCTCAATGCACGCGATGCAGATTTTTTCCGCACTGATTTTGACCTGCGGTGCGGATGTTAAAATCCGCAGCATGTCAATTTATGACCGGATTTTCTTCATTCACTTTGTAAAATCCGCACCAAATCCGCACCTGCGGATTTCAGTGCGGATTCTCCGCACATGAATCCTGACCATGTGCATGTACTCTTAGGGAACATTTAAATTCTATCCATACAGGGAAAGGCTGCCCACGACTGATAGAACATGTGAGATCAGAACACAATAGTAACAGCAAGGTCCTGAGGTTTGCAGGGATTGAGTCAGTGTGTAATCCACCACAAGGGGGCGATAGACATCAAGAGCTCCTTAGAAGATAGGCCAGATGGATACTGAGATCCGAAGCTAAGGGCCCTTTAGGCCTAAATGATAGAAATGACTTCGGATTTCTATAGATAGTACATTATTTGTAACCTTTCAGTTTTTTTATTTTATGGTATGTTAACATGTTTTTATGTTCCTCTGGTGACGTCACTAGTATGTGCCGCGCAGAGGCTCTGTTGCATAAAGATGACGATCATGCATCGTTCTGTCAGTGGCCTGAGAAAGCGCTGAGGCGCGATACGACCGTCGCCACGAGTTACTGCCTGCGGTATGTTGATCCGCCCCACGCAGAAAAAAATAAATCCATCTTCTTGTTGAGTGCCACTCATGCATTTTTTTCTATGGGATATGTGTATAAGGACTTAAGAGCAGAGCACCGCCATTAGTGGGAGAGAAGACCTGACTCAAAAGCAGAGACTTGCTAAATAAGGGAATTTGGGCAGTGAATGGGAACACATCCGTGATGCGGAGTGCACACGAGCCGTTGCCTGTGTATTTCGGACCCGGCGTATCCGCGCCGCAATACGGCCACGGGCACACAACGTTCGTGTGCAAGAGGCCTTACTGTTGTGACTCGTTTATTCCCAAACATATGGAAATATCTGGGAAACTGTACTCTGCTGATCGACAATGCAAGTTTAAAGGGGTTGTCCATCCCTATATCAATTTTAACATTCCCCCATCCCCACCCTATGGGACCTGTCAGGAAAAGTATACTTACCTGCTCTCCATTGATCAGTTCTCTCTCCTTAGATCCACTAATGTCTTCTCTGGACTTGCAGCGCCGCAGGCAAACATCTGGTATGGACGGGTTCATGTGCACTGCTGCAGCCAGTGAGCGGCTGCAGTAGTGACGTTTCCCCCAAGCGGCACTTGACCCAGGGCTTCAACATTTATATGGGGCTCGACTACCTCTTTAAAGTCGGTTGTGTTGTGAGGAGAACTTCATAAAACCTGTAAATTACTTAGAGCTTCACGAGAAAACTGATAAATGCATAGATAAATCCCACTCGGTATCCCAGGTCTCAAGCACATAGCAGCACTCAGTGAAAGGAATTCAGCAGAAGAAACCTTGTTAGGGCTCTATATGAAATCTGAGGCATACAGAAATACATTAGAGTCCCCTACACTTTTATAGTCACTGTATTGTGATTGTGTACAACTCAGAGGTTGTTTGATGCTGCAGTACAGCATCTTGAGCTCTGCATGTGTGCCTGCTGTGATACATTGATATCATGCAGGGTATAGCTACCTTCACTTTTCCTCATATATTGCATTATCAAAAATGATGAGATAGCAGCAGGACATCTGCAGTCCCCCTGTGCCCACAACAGGTCATGTTTTGAGGATATCTCATAGAGAGAAGATTTAGGTCATTCTTGTTGCCCTGACAATAATCATATGAACTGTACAAACAAAAAAATGGAAAAATAAGACCTTTCCAGTGTATTTGATGACCAGAGTTCAAGCTCCCTTTAAGGCTCAAACAGGCTTGGTAGTTAAGGCGTTAAATTATGTTATGTCAGTCATAGTCATTATTATACTACTATACTATTTTTCCCAATCTTTGCAATCTACAGTCGTGGCCAAAAGTTTTAAGAATAACATAAATATTGGAAATTGGAAAAGTTGCTGCTTAAGTTTTTATAATAGCAATTTGCATATACTCCAGAATGTTATGAAGAGTGATCAGATGAATTGCATAGTCCTTCTTTGCCATGAAAATTAACTTAATCCCCAAAAAAAACTTTCCACTGCATTTCATTGCTGTCATTAAAAGGACCTGCTGAGATCATTTCAGTAATCGTCTTGTTAACTCAGGTGAGAATGTTGACGAGCACAAGGCTGGAGATCATTATGTCAGGCTGATTTGGTTAAAATGGCAGACTTGACATGTTAAAAGGAGGGTAATGCTTGAAATCATTGTTCTTCCATTGTTAACCATGGTGACCTGCAAAGAAACGCGTGCAGCCATCATTGCGTTGCATAAAAATGGCTTCACAGGCAAGGATATTGTGGCTACTAAGATTGCACCTCAATCAGCAATTTATAGGATCATCAAGAACTTCAAGGAAAGAGGTTCAATTCTTGTTAAGAAGGCTTCAGGGCGTCCAAGAAAGTCCAGCAAGCGCCAGGATCGTCTCCTAAAGAGGATTCAGCTGCGGGATCGGAGTGCCACCAGTGCAGAGCTTGCTCAGGAATGGCAGCAGGCAGGTGTGAGCGCATCTGCACGCACAGTGAGGCGAAGACTTTTGGAAGATGGCCTGGTGTCAAGAAGGGCAGCAAAGAAGCCACTTCTCTCCAATAAAAACATCAGGGACAGATTGATCTTCTGCAGAAAGTATGGTGAATGGACTGCTGAGGACTGGGGCAAAGTCATATTCTCCGATGAAGCCTCTTTCCAATTATTTGGGGCATCTGGAAAAAGGCTTGTCCGGAGAAGAAAAGGTGAGCGCTACCATCAGTCCTGTGTCATGCCAACAGTAAAGCATCCTGAGACCATTCATGTGTGGGGTTGCTTCTCATCCAAGGGAGTGGGCTCACTCACAATTTTGCCCAAAAACACAGCCATGAATAAAGAATGGTACCAAAACACCTTCCAACAGCAACTTCTTCCAACAATCCAACAACAGTTTGGTGAAGAACAATGCATTTTCCAGCACGATGGAGCACCGTGCCATAAGGCAAAAGTGATAACTAAGTGACTCGGGGACCAAAACGTTGACATTTTGGGTTCATGGCCTGGAAACTCCCCAGATCTTAATCCCATTGAGAACTTGTGGTCAATCCTCAAGAGGCGGGTGGACAAACAAAAACCCACTAATTCTGACAAACTCCAAGAAGTGATTATGAAAGAATGGGTTGCTATCAGTCAGGAATTGGCCCAGAAGTTGATTGAGAGCATGCCCAGTCAAATTGCAGAGGTCCTAAAAAAGAAGGGCCAACACTGCAAATACTGACTCTTTGCATAAATGTCATGTAATTGTCGATAAAAGCCTTTGAAACGTATGAAGTGCGTGTAATTATATTTCACTATATCACAGCAACAACTGAAACAAAGATCTAAAAGCAGTTTAGCAGCAAACTTTCTGAAAATGAATATTTGTGTCATTCTTAAAACTTTTGGCCACGACTGTATAACTGCATAATTGTCAAACGTGTTTCTTTGTATGACCAGCAGATGGCACTCACATCATTTCTTATGTTTTCAGTGACTTTATCCCGTCATGGAGTTTACTTCTTTAGGGGGGAACTAACTCTCCTTGGGAGAGAGCACCTTTATCAGTGTGAGGAGACTTATAGGCCATACATGCTCCTCTGGAATTCTGGGAGGGAAGGATCTAAATGAGCTCTTAACAAGCTTTGCCTCTAATGCCACCAGATGTAAGGCAGCTATCCTATAAGTCAATGTTCAGCTCTTACAATAAGCCTTGAGACATGACTTGGATATTAAATAGGCCAGCACCTCATCTGCAGACAGCTGTTTCAGGGTGATTGCCCCTCATCAGTGCAGAGCAGAGAGTACTGGCTTAACTGGGTGAGAGGCCTGTGTCCGGGTCAGGGGGGAACTAACCCGGACCAGGCCTCTCACCCAGTACTTATTTAGGTGTATGAGTGCGGTTTGCGTTACTGTGTATTTGCTATAGTGTGGCCTGTGCTACTGTGAGCCTGCTTGCGAGTGGGGGCGCTGTGGGTTTTCGATAAGCCCTTAATTAATCGGTGTTTTGATTTAAATGTCATAGATGGTGGCAGCGTGTTGGGGTGCATGAGAGGCTGTGGCAGGGTGTAATTGAGGCTTAATCTGAGGCCTGTGTGTAGAGGCGCGAGAGATTGAGTACGCGAAATAGAGCGACCCTTGGCAGTCGCACCCGGGTCACGTGACAGGGCGGTTCCCATACGTGACAGTTAGTATTATAGTTGTTTCTGAGCAATGCAGGAGCCTCTCCCAGTTTTCTAATGTATTATGCATGCGTCAGTACCACAGTACACATGTGCAATAGGTACTGTTCAGCCAGCACTGTGGTTACCTAGCTACTAGAGATGCTTCTACTGCTCCGCTCCAATATCTCTACTTTTCAATATGTTTAGGGAGCGGAGAACACCTTAGGGGATTGTATCTTGCTCTCCATGGCGTTTGGAAAAATGTTATTACCAGGTAGCCATTTTACACAGTATATGTCATTGGCTTACTATGAATTCGCTCCTCTCATTAATATTTTTATTTATTGTCTATGATGTTTTTCTGGTGTATACTGTATATGTTTTCTTATAGTTAACTATATGACATACATTATATATGTATATTCTCTATAACCCTTCCCAGTGGGTTGGCAAATTTGTTTCACAACGTTTTTAACATGATTTTATGTTTTAAAAACTATTAGTTTGTATTTGATTTTATTAACTGTTCTAAATAAAGAAGAGGCCATAGGGTCCAGGAACACATTGTTCTTGGGACCTTGGCTAATAAAGGTTCATTTGGATACAGTGCCAATGATGCAACGTAAGTTGCCAGTGTCTGGGCCAAGCCAAGGATTGCACTCCCTAACCTGTGGCAATCCAGTGAGAGCTGATCTGGGTCTGCTAAGACCCAGCAGTTCTGCTCTGCTCCCAAGGCACCCAGTGATCGCAGCATCGCCGGCTCCACTAAAGGAAGCATACTGAGTAGTGCTTAGTGCTACGCACCAAGAAAAGGAGAAGGCAGAAGTGGTAATAAACCACATCTGTCTTCTCCTTGGGGTCCCCAGCTATCACTGACTGCTCCTTCTAAATTGCAGGAGCTTTCGTCCAGTGCCGTACATGTATGGTGCTTGGTTGTTATGACATTAAGGAGCATTATTATTGGCGAGGCCTAAATGGAGTCTGCACAGAAGGTCCATGAGAAGTTTACTAGTACTGCTCTGAGTAGTACTAGTAAAATTCCCATGGGCCTGCTGAGCAGATACCACCTAAACCTCCACACTAATAATCCCCCATAATTAGGTGAGTTCCAATCCATATTTAGCCCCCCACCCCCTCATTCTCACTAAAATTCCCCCTGGAAAAATATATTACCTGGCTGCAGGGCCACAATGCTCACTAAAGCAGTGCTTGTGGACTGGAGTGGTGAGCAGACTGTGAGAGAGCCAGACACGTGTGCTCTGATGACTTATCAATGCCTGTGCACCTGGCGATCTTGTAGGCCACAGGTCTGAACCAGTCCGAACTCAGTGTGTGGCATGAGACTGAGTGACTTATTCACTGAACGACGATGGTAGGATGTGTGCTACCTGCAACACAGTAAATGGCATTGTCTGTAACAGTGGCCAGGTGCCTGAAGCAACCACCCCTGAATTCCCCCCATGCTACACCACTGCAGTTTGATTCATTCTTGATGCCTCCTCTGTTACGGCTGATTAACTCATCCGCTAAATATCCAGCACTTGACTAGGGCAGATCAGAGATTTCACAAAATAATTTCCTATAAAGGTCCTCTATGACAGTGCAACAGCAGCTCGGGAGGAGCTTGCTGAGAATGGGAGTGGTAGTGGCACTGACTCACAGATCACGACCTGACCGGAGGATGCAACTTTTGTTCCCTTGGAGCACACCCTGATGTTGGGGCTTCTGCCTGATGGTATTTGGGGTGCCCATTGTGAAATGGCTGGCGAATGGTGTTGCGGTCAGTGAGAAGGCTAGTTGGTGCAAATAAATAGGTCTTTACTAACATGCAGAATAGGAGTAGTATCAAGGCACAATTCCAAGGCATATAACACAGTGCAATCTTTCCTCAATTGCAATGTATGGATGGCAGTAATGATGGAGGTTCTGGTTCTCCTTCTTTCTGTCTTTCTAAAGTCTTTCTGCAGAATCTTAGGCTGGCCAGGCTGTCTTAGGTGAGTTGGCAATACTCCCTCTCACAGAAGCAAAGTCTATATCAATTTTAAACTAAACAAGCACATTACCTTGCCAACTGACTCCAGTGCATGGCCATGCAGCTTCTGGACCAGGCCCCGCTCTATAATAAGGCAGACCAAGCGGCTGACCAAGCCATGGGGGGAGGGGGCTGAAAAATTAAACTTTTTTTTAAAATCACTGTGTGGTCCTGGTATGTTCTCTCTGGGCTCCCGACAAGTTTGAGGACCTTTCCCAATCAGTGGCCGCAGTTGTATCACGTGTCAGGCCAGTGATTTCCCGCTGAGCCAATCATTGGCCTGACACGTGACACAGCTGCGGCCACTGTTTGGCTGAGTGGGAAAGGTCCTCAAACTTGTCGGGAGCCCAGAGAGAAGATGCCAGGACCACACAGAGAAGATGGGGAGATGCTGCAGACGGGACCAGGGCTAGGTGACCATAATGTTTTTTACACAACATTAATAGAGGGGGAAGGGTGACATGGGAGGTTGGAAATGTGCCATGGAGGGGGAGAAATATGACATTGAGGGGGTGAAATATGACATTGAGGGGGTGAAATGTGACATGGAGGGGGAGAAATGTGACATGGAGGGGGTTAAATGTGACATGGAGGGGGAGAAATATGACATGGGGGGAGAAATGTGACATGGGGGGAGAAATTTCTCCCCCTGCATGTCACATTTCTCCCCCTCCATGTCACATCACCCCCTCCTTTTTACATCACCCCCTTTGTGTCACATTTCTTCCCCCCCCCCCTCATGGCACATCATCCCCCCTCCATGTCACATTTCTCCCCCTCCATGTAACATTTCACCCCCTCCATGTCACATCACCCCCTACTTTTTACATCACCCCCTTTGTGTCATTTCTTCCCCCCATGGCACATAATCCTCCCATGTCACATTTCTCCCCCTCCATGTCACATCACCCCCCTATGTCACATTTCTCCCCCTCCATGTCACATCACCCTCCTATGCCACGTTTCTCCCCCTCCATGTCACATCACCCCCTATGTCACATTTCACCTCCTCCATGTCACATCACCCCGTTATGTCACATTTCTCCCTCTCCATGTTACATCACCCCCTTTGTGTCACATTTCTCCCCCCCCACCCATGGCACATCACCCCCTATGTCACATTTCTCCCCCTCCATGTCACATTTCTCCCCCTCCATGTCACATCACCCCGTTATGTCTCATTTCCCCCCCTCCATGTCACATCACCCCGTTATGTCACATTTCTCCCCATATGTCAAATTTCTCCCCCTCCATGTCACATCACCCCCCTATTTCACATTTCTCCCCCCTCCATGTCACATCACCCCCTCCGTGTCACATTTCTCATCCCACCCCATGTGACATCACCCCCTCCATGTCACTTTTCTCCCCCTCCATGTCACTTTTCTCCCCCTCCATGTTACATCACCCCCTCCTTTTTACATCACTCCCACAGAGTTCTGGTGGGGGGAAAGGGGGGGGGGGCGCTAAAATGTAGCTTTGCTTGTGTTGGCAAAAATCCTTGCACCGGCCCTGTTCTGGACCTTTTAATATTCCTCCTCGTTCACAATCCTGGGTATAAATAGATCATGGGAGAGATCTTTCTATTGACCACCAAGAAGATAAGACAGGCTATCTGCATACAACAGGTGGATGTTCCATTGTCATAAAATGAATGACCATAATGCTGGTGAACACAGTGACATCGTGGGGATAGTATATGGAGTTCCCCGAGGAAGGCTGATATAGAAAACAATTATTCCCTAATACTTTATATACAGTATGTCCTACAATGAACTTTACAGGTATCTTTTTTTTATTTTTATATAAGACCAATATATTGTATTCTTCAGCAGTTGAGACTGAGTGTGTTAATTGAATATAATAATTTTATCAAGTTTACATATTCACATCTGAATATTACTTTTACAGAAAATATTAAGAGTCAGCCAATCATTCCTCCATCATCTGAACTGCAAACAACTACCATAAGTGACTCAAAGGACAAATCAGATGAATCAAAAACCAAGAAAGAGATTGAATCGGCGTGTTTATCTACAATAACCCAGGAAGGTGTAGTAAATGAGAGCTTGAGATGGGAAGGAGTGCTTGAAGATCCTGTAGCAGAAGAAGAGAGGATCCGCCAATATAAAATCAACAGGCGTAAACGTTACTTGTTAGCTGCCCAAAAGTCCACCTCTGCTCCTTCAGAAGGACTCGAAAAACAAATCCATGCAGATCAAAATCAAGATCCCGGCATAAAAGAAGACAGTAGGAATGAATCAAATACTGAGAATGCTGTGAAATGTACAAGTGACTTAAAGCTGAGATCTCATATGGCACAGCTGCCATTGCTTAAAAACATAGTGAAGAATGGTATTTAAATCTATATACATGCTATCTTGAGATCTGGTTAGAAGACAATACAGTGAACTTCAGGATAGGTCATCAATATAACATCGATAGGGATCTTGCACGCTGCACGCCTATTGATCAGCTTTTTTATGCAGCAAGCTGTGGCAGAACTATACAAAAGGCTATGTCTATTGTAGTTTCTGGCAATAGTGCATGGTATAAGTGATCTAAATATCGCATGCTCAAGTCCCCTAGGTGGACTACAAAGTAAGTTAAAAGTAGAGGTGGGACGAATCCAATTTTTTTCGAATCCGAAAAGGTTCTTGAATCTATTGCATCTTTTGAATCTCGAATCCTACAAATCCTGTAAATAACAAACATATTTCACATGAAAACTTACAGTTACTTGGCTTGGCCCTTGGGGATCTCGGACACCACTTCAACACTTGGCGGGGGGGCTCGGTGGAGCTGATGTTGTGTTTCATCCTAATGAGAAAGATTTCATAATAAGGATTTGGACAAAGGGCAGAGGGATAGCAGAGCAGGGAGAAGCTGGTGCTGCTACTAGGGGAGTAATAAAGTCATACCATGGGGGAGTAATAAAGCCCATCATAATGCCCCCCCCCCCCAGTAGAAATAATTCTTCTTATAAAAAATACCCCCTTGTAATGCCCCCAGTTGAGCTAATGTCCCCATAGTGCCCCCCATAATGTGCCAGTATAAAATACCCCTATATAGTGCCCCCATAGTGCTCCTTTCCTCCTAGTGCCCCCCATAATGTACCAGTATAAAATGCCCCATATATAGTGCCAGTAGATGCCCTCAGTGTCCCCCATAATTTGCAAGTATAAAATACCCCTTCTTAGTGCCCCTCGTAGATGACCCCATAGTACTCCTCTCCCCCCTTCCCTATAGCACCCACCATAATGTGTGCCAGTATAAAATGCTACTGTACAGAGCCCCCATATAAAATACCCCTTCTTTGTGGCCTCAGTAGATGCCCCTATAGTGCCCACCAATACTGTGCCAGTAATAAGTGCCCCCAATACTGTGTCAGTAATAAGTGCCCCCAATAATGTGCCAGTAATTAGTGCCCCCAATCATGTGCCAGTAAAATGTGCCCCCATAGATGCCCCCAATCATGTGCCAGTAACAAGAGCACCCCCATTATGTGCCAGTAATAAGAAGAGCTCCCCCATTATGTGCCAGTAATAAGAGCCCCCCATCATGTGCCAGTAATAAGAGCCCCCCATCATGTGCCAGTAATAAGAGCCCCCCATCATGTGCCAGTAATAAGCCCCCCATCATGTGCCAGTATTAAGAGCCTCCCATCATGTGCCAGTAATAAGAGCTCCCCCCATCATGTGCCAGAAATAAGAGCCCCCATCATGTGCCAGTAATAAGAGCCCCCCATCATGTGCCAGTAAAAAGCCCCTCCAGTAATAAGAGCCCCCCCATCATGTGCCAGTAATAAGAGCCCCCCATCATGTGCCAGTAATAAGAGCTCCCCATCATGTGCCAGTAATAAGAGCTCCCCCCATCATGTGCCAGAAATAAGAGCCCCCATCATGTGCCAGTAATAAGAGCCCCCATCATGTGCCAGTAAAAAGCCCCTCCATCATGTGCCAGTAATAAGCCCCCCATCATGTGCCAGTATTAAGAGCCCCCCATCATGTGCCAGTAATAAGAGCCCCCCTCATCATGTGCCAGTAACAAGAGCCCCCACCCCAATGTGCCAGTAACAAGAGCCCCCCCCCAATGTGCCAGTAAAACTATTACTTACCTCCATGTCAGCGATGCGATGCAGGCCACTTCCCGTGCTGTGCGGCTCAGGCGGCTCAATGACGTCATCGTGCCGCCTGCGCCTGCCTCTGATAGGCTGCTGGCCTAGTGGCGGCAGCCTATCAGAGGAAGGGGAAGGGACACGCCTCTCCCTCCCCTGCCCCGCCGCAGCACAGGCATCTGTATCGCTGTCCTGAGGACTGCGATACAGATGACTATGGAGATGCGACGTGGATTCGTTAGGATTCGAAACCCGTAAATTATGTCGGGATTAGAGTGCACGAATCCAGCAAGATTCTAGGGATTTGTGGATTCAACGGATTCTTCGTCCCACCTCTAGTTAAAAGGAAAGATTCCAAAAATAGAAAAAGAAAAAAAAGAATTCAAATTATCCCCCTTTCCCCATTTTGCACACAAAAAACATTAAAAAAAACATCATTGGTATCAGTGTGTCCAAAAATGACTGATCAAAATATAACAGGAACACAGTCAAAAAAATCATACATACCCCAAATGGTTCCAATAAAAGTGAAACTTTGCCCCTCAAAAAGAGAGCGCTCATACACCTCCAAAAACAGAAGTAGAAAAAGTTATAGGCGCCAGTATGGAGATGGAAATTTTTTTTTCTTCCAAACTTCATCTTTTTTTTTAAGCAATAAAACAACAAAAACATTGCTGTGATTGTACTAATGTTCAAAAAAAAAGTAATGTATTATTCTTACAATCCAGTGAACACCATAAATGCAAAACCCAATTGTGTTGTTTTTTCCCCAATTACATTTGACTAATATTTTTTTTGTCCAAATTACCAATACATTGTATGGATTATTAAATGGTGTCTTTAGAAAGGACAACTTGTCTTGCATAAAACAATCCCCCATATAATTATGTGAATGAAAAAGTAAAAAGGTTATGGCTTTCGGAAGGCAGGGATGAAAAAAAATAAAATAATTGAAAATTGTGTCCTTAACCCTTTGGATACCGGAGGTTTTTTCGTTTTTGCGTTTTCATATTTCTTCCCTATTTTCCTTGAGCCATAACTTTTTTGATTTTCCAGTCACAAAGCTGTATGAGGGCTGATTTTTTGCGGGACAAGTTGTACTTTCTAATGCCACCATTAATTATGGCATAAAATGTTGTGGGAAGCGGTAAAAAAATTCCAAATGGGGTGGAATTGGAAGAAAAACGCAATCCCTCCCACTGCGTTTTGTTTACGGCAAAACTGACACATGCCCTTCATTCTCTGGGTCAGTACGATTACAACGATACCCCATATGGGTTATTTATGTCTAAATAGTGAGAAAATAAATGTAAACTTTGAGAACCAAAAAAAAAATTTTATATCACCATATTCTGACCCCCATAACTTTTTTATACTTATGTCTACTGAGCTGTTTAGGGGCTCATTTTTTGTGGAACAATCTGTACAATTAATTGATACCACTTTGGAGTATGCGTGACTTTTTGATCACATTTTATTACAATTTTTGGGGTAAGAGAAACAATGAAAATTTTTCCCGTTACGCCATTCGCCGTATTTGAATATTTTTTTCTATTGATACCCATGATGTTTATATTTATTGTTATTTAGGTATTTATTTTTTCATTATACGGAAAGGGGGTGATTTAAACTTTTATATATTTTTTATATATTTTTTATCTTTTTTATTTTTTATTTTTGTGATCATTATGTGCCTGGTTTATCAGGAATTTATTATTAACTTATTTGCTCATTTTTGCTCATTTCTTATCCTGGCCTGCCATCTGGTGGCCAAAATAAGAATTGCAGTTTGAATACTGTTCGCTTACTCAATAAAGCTACCAGTATTCAGCGCAACTACCTATGCCCGGATTGGACACACGGGGCATAGGTAGGAAGCGCATTTAGGTGCCGTGATCTCACTTGATCACGGCATCTAAAGCATTTAATTACCACGATCTGCATTATTGCCGGTCACGGTAATTAGCCGCAGGTCTCTGCTGTATGAAACAGCAGAGATCTGCATGTGCAAGCGGGCGTCATGTTTACACATCGCACCAGCGGCGCCGAACATGTACGGCGCTGGTAGCCTAAGGGTTAAAGGGGGTTGTCTGAAATAATCAAAAATCTAAAGCTTAAACTTTTTTATACTAACTCCTTTCTCCAGTGTCCTTCTCTGGTGCTGCTGCCACTGCTTGATAACTGCTTGTCGGTGACATGCACAGTGGTGTTCGGCACATGGCCACTGCAGCCAGTCACTGTCCTCAGAGGTGTAACAACGAGAAAAGAGATTGGCTGCAAAGGTCAAGTGCCAATTACTGGAACATCCCTGCCAGAGTTTGTAATCAAGCAGTGGCAGAAGGACTGGACCAGTGCCACAGAGAACAGATTTGGAGAAAGAGGTGAGTATAAGATGATTTTTGATTTTAGACTATTGCAGGGCTTGTTTAACCCTTATAGGGGTTAAACAATGAATTTGTTGAAAGAAAAAGACCAACGTCTTATGACAATATAATTCTAGTCTGTGCCTCTAGTTTGCAATTGTTCTAAATTATATGATACAATGGCCCTGATTTATCATGCCTTTACTCCAGAATTCTTCAAGTCTTCATAAAGTCGCAAAATGTTTTTTTTGTGTGATGTTTTGGGTGCATTTGTGCAAACATTTTGCGACTTTTTGCAGTTTTACACCACTCGTTCCAGTTTTGAAGTATGGGTGGGAAAGTGGACATGGTTAGCCATGTTAATGAGTTTCACTCCTGATTTATCACTGAGACTTTTTTTAAAAGTCACAAAACAAGTTGCAATCTCACTCCAGTGGGTGGGAGGAGTATGGAAACTGGAGTAGCTTTTCTAGACAAAAAGTGTTAGGTTTAGGGCTCATGCACACGACCGTATGTATTTTGCAGTCCGCAAAAAACGGATCCGAAAAAAAAAATGATGATGTCCGTGTGCATTCCGTATTTTGCGGAATGGAACAGCTGGCCCCTAATACAACAGTACTATCCATCCTTGTCCGTAATGCGGACAATAATAGGACATGTTCTATTTTTTTGCGGAACGGAAATACGGACATACGGAAATAGAATACACACAGTGTAACTTAGTTTTTTTGCGGACCCATTGAAATGAATGGTTCCGCATACGGTCCGCAAAGAAAACGGAACGGACACGGAAAGAAAATACGGTCGTGTGCATGAGCATTAAAGGATGAGCCAAATTTATCGAACAGCATTCGACTTTTGATAAATGTGGCATAAAGTACTCCAACACAGACTCAAGCAAAACTGAATTCTTCCCTATGCCACTGTATATATAAAAGAAAACATTTGAAGAATGCATGTATGGCATAACTAAGTGAAGAAAGATGGCTAAAAATATGAATATTTCTAATAATCTGTAAATAATAATATACTGTACCGCTATATACAGGGAGTGCAGAATTATTAGGCAAGTTCTATTTTTGAGGATTAATTTTATTATTGAACAACAACCATGTTCTCAATGAACCCAAAAAACTCATTAATATCAAAGCTGAATATTTTTGGAAGTAGTTTTTAGTTTGTTTTTAGTTTTAGCTATTTTAGGGGGATATCTGTGTGTGCAGGTGACTATTACTGTGCATAATTATTAGGCAACTTAACAAAAAACAAATATATACCCATTTCAATTATTTATTTTTACCAGTGAAACCAATATAACATCTCAACATTCACAAATATACATTTCTGACATTCAAAAACAAAACAAAAACAAATCAGTGACCAATATAGCCACCTTTCTTTGCAAGGACACTCAAAAGCCTGCCATCCATGGATTTTGTCAGTGTTTTGATCTGTTCACCATCAACATTGCGTGCAGCAGCAACCACAGCCTCCCAGACACTGTTCAGAGAGGTGTACTATTTTCCCTCCTTGTAAATCTCACATTTGATGATGGACCACAGGTTCTCAATGGGGTTCAGATCAGGTGAACAAGGAGGCCATGTCATTAGATTTTCTTCTTTTATACCCTTTCTTGCCAGCCACGCTGTGGAGTACTTGGACGCGTGTGATGGAGCATTGTCCTGCATTAAAATCATGTTTTTCTTGAAGGATGCAGACTTCTTCCTGTACCACTGCTTGAAGAAGGTGTCTTCCAGAAACTGGCAGTAGGATTGGGAGTTGAGCTTGACTCCATCCTCAACCCGAAAAGGCCCCACAAGCTCATCTTTGATGATACCAGCCCAAACCAGTACTCCACCTCCACCTTGCTGGCGTCTGAGTCGGACTGGAGCTCTCTGCCCTTTACCAATCCAGCCACCGGCCCATCCATCTGGCCCATCAAGACTCACTCTCATTTCATCAGTCCATAAAACCTTAGAAAAATCAGTCTTGAGATATTTCTTGGCCCAGTCTTGACGTTTCAGCTTGTGTGTCTTGTTCAGTGGTGGTCGTCTTTCAGCCTTTCTTACCTTGGCCATGTCTCTGAGTATTGCACACCTTGTGCTTTTGGGCACTCCAGTGATGTTGCAGCTCTGAAATATGGCCAAACTGGTGGCAAGTGGCATCTTGGCAGCTGCACGCTTGACTTTTCTCAGTTCATGGGCAGTTATTTTGCGCTTTGGTTTTTCCACACGCTTCTTGCGACCCTGTTGACTATTTTGAATGAAACGCTTGATTGTTTGATGATCATGCTTCAGAAGCTTTGCAATTTTAAGAGTGCTGCATCCCTCTGCAAGATATCTCACTATTTTTGACTTTTCTGAGCCTGTCAAGTCCTTCTTTTGACCCATTTTGCCCAAGGAAAGGAAGTTGCCTAATAATTATGCACACCTAATATAGGGTGTTGATGTCATTAGACCACACCCCTTCTCATTACAGAGATGCACATCACCTAATATGCTTAATTGGTAGTAGGCTTTCGAGCCTATACAGCTTGGAGTAAGACAACATGCATAAAGAGGATGATGTGGTCAAAATACTCATTTGCCTAATAATTCTGCACGCAGTGTAGTGTTTGTGTTGGGTTAAACTAGCTTATTGATGTTGTTTTCTGACTTTTGGATTAAAGATGGAACCGATTTCCTGTCTAACCCTCAGGCCTACTTTTGTTACATCCTGCCAACAGTCCTTGTGTCCAGAACAATTTCCTAAGAATCTGAACATAACCATTACAAGGTTTGGTGGATTCTAAGAATGACAAATTGCCCAGTCGAAATGTTTTTCTTGAACCAGTGTTTTATTCAGATAACATGCCAAATGTATGAATAGATGTGTGTGTGTTGAAAGCGCGCGCGGCCAGGTAGTACATCTTGTAATATGCTCTTCTGTTTGTGCCTCTGTGAACCCGGACAGGCATGCTGCTAAAACAGTTAGGCAGCTTCTCCATCTGAATCTTCATTTGTCCTCAGGGCCTTCTTAAGTAAATGCTGCATCAGACATGAACGTGCTCGTTGGGAAAAGAAAGAAAATGCAAAAATCTGTTTAAAATATAATTCTGGATTTCTCATTAAGTTGCCTACTGCTGAGAACAAATGGCATTATGCGTTGTTACACATTTTTACACATGTACACAGGAAATAAAATGTGGGCCTGAACTTCCAGATATAACTGATGGAATGTCTATTTGTCCAGTTCACAGCAGTGCCGGAGATGGAACTCACTCAGGAACTGCCATCTTGTCTACATCTTACTGATATTCAGAGGGGAGCGCAAAAATGCTGAACTAATGAGACAAGATATGATGGGGGTTGTACATGTATTTTTTCTGCTCGCTTTCTTTCAAGTTTAAAACATTGTAAGGATTGTAAGCATGTTCATACTGTTTTGTCTGACTACATACCGGTACTTGCAATGGGTATTTAAGATCCATATGCTTATTTAGTGTATGTAAAACTGAAAAAATGTAAAAAGTACAACATATGATAATACAAGAAATGTATCTTTTACTAATAAAAATATACACTGCACCATATTTTTTACTTATACAGTCAGAAAATAAAAATATTGGGGGTCATTTACTATACTTAAATACGCCTAAATTAGGTCTATTTCAGGTGCAGGTGGTAGCGCAACGGTTAGTTGTGCCTCTATCTGCGACTTCGCCCCGCTCACCCCAGGTCTAAAATTGTGGGCGGGGAATGGCCGGCAGGCCCTTCTCATACATCATTTTCTATGCCCTTTCTATGCTTATTTAGTGTATGTAAAACTGAAAATATGTAAAAAGCACAACATATGATAATACAAGAAATGTATCTTTTACTAATAAAAATATACACTGTACCATATTTTTTTACTTATACAGTCAGAAAATAAAAATATTGGGGGTCATTTACTATACTGAAATACGCCTAAATTAGGTCTATTTCAGGCGCAGGGGATGGCACAACGGTTATTTGTGCCGCTATCTGCGGCATCTAAAACGCCTGTCTTAATAAATGTACAGCATTAACACTATTTAATTTAGTTTTCTGTACATGATGCGTGAACATAAGAAACCTTAGTCAGAAAACAACTCACTGACTCTTATGGAGAGTATTGTGAGCATGCTCTGGGACATATGTAGAAGTCACTGTGCAGGGAAGGGGAGAGAAGATAGCAAGAGATGAGCTGTTCCCATTACTTACCATCTGTGGTGTAATCCTGCGTTATCTGCTTTCTGGAGGTTTTTCTAATGATATTGAGATGACTGCTAAGAAGTGATCTCTACTGAACAGGGCACTTTAGCCTATTGTAAGGTTTAGTGTCCAGTATAAATACTGCAAGTTTTAAGGATGTTTTTATTAATAAAGACGAAAAAGTACAAATATGTTTAAAATTAAAAGTTGATTTAAACAAAAATAATTGTGCTCTGGGGGGGGGGGGGTTCAGAACACATGCACTATGTACAAAAAGTTAGGGATATTTGGCTTGTCGGTAAAATTTCAAGATGAACCTAAAATGCACTTTACAGGTGAACTTAATGTGACCTTCTCTAAACTTTTGAATACACATGTCCTACTGTTCAAAGTTTCAGTACTTTTTGCACAACTTGCGTTTCTCTAACAAGGAGCTTAACGGCAAAATTTACAAGAGGTGTTTGACCCTTGAATCGCCCAATAAATTTCCTGGTTCAATTAGAATTGGTATTTAAACAGTCCTCCTCATCATGCTGTTCACATATTGACATCATGAGAACAAGACGACACATAACAATTTATCAACAGAACCTCGCCATTGCGAGGCTTCAAGCAGGATGTTCTGAGACGGAAGTGGCCACTGATCTTAGAGTGTCACAGAGTATCACCAGCAGGTTGCAACAGAGAAACTATAAGAATCACAGAAAGGCATAGAAGTGGATGTCCCTTGGCCACATCCCACACTGATGAACACCTCATTGGGAACAATACCCTGCGGAACCAGATGATGAATGCCACACAACTCCAGGCATATTTAAGGGAGGTGAGAGGAACCCCAGTGTAAAATCAGAACATTCTAAACCATTTATGTTAGCCTGGTCGAGGGAGCAGTGGGCCTTAATGCTGTTCACTGATTAAACTCAATTCACACTGAGCATAAATGATGGCCGGCAACGATGTTGGACACATCAAGGAGAGCGCTATGCATCAGCCACTGTTGTCACTAGATGAGCCTTTGGTGATGGTGTTACAGTGTGGGCAGGTGTGTCTAGTCAATACAGACTGTCCTATACTTTGTAAATGGTACAGTAACAAGCCCATACTACTTTAATAACATCATTAATCCAGTCATTGTGCCTCTTCATGAACAACACAGGCCTAATTTAATCTTCATGGATGACAATGCGCCAGCTCATCGAGGTTGCATCATTAGGGAAAGACTAGGGTATCTCAAATAGAGTGGCCTGCACTTTTTTCAGACCTGAATCCCATTGAAAACCTATGGGATCCGCTTAGTTGCTGTTTAGAGGCTTCTAACTCTGTACCCCAGACCGTTAATAATAACCTGAGGGCCGCCTTTCAAGAAGGAATTTTCTGTCTTCTTCTAGACAATATACCTTTAAAAAAACAAGGCTGCTAAGTTGGTTCTGATTTTTTTTTTCTATAATATTTCTGAAATTGCAAATATTGGGGCATATTTACTATTAAGGGTTTTAGACACTTTCCTGTTATGTCTGACAGTGGGACATTGCTTAGTGGGGATGTAGGTGTGGCTTAAAGATAGGGGAGTGTCTGAAGATGCAACACCATGATCCAAAATTGTGCTACAGTTTTCTGATTCTGATGCATAATGAGCTTATATGTATATATGTATGTATATATACACTGCTCAAAAAAATAAGGGAACAATTAAACAACACAATGTAACTCCAAGTCAATCACACTTCTGTGAAATCAAACTGTCCACTTAGGAAGCAACACTGAGTGACAATCAATTTCACATGCTGTTGTGCAAATGGGATAGACAACAGGTGGAAATTATAGGCAATTAGCAAGACACCCCCAATAAAGGAGTGGTTCTGCAGGTGGTGACCACAGACCACCTCTCAGTTCCTATGCTTCCTGGCTGATGTTTTGGTCACTTTTGAATGCTGGCGGTGCTTTCACTCTAGTGGTAGCATGAGACGGAGTCTACAACCCACACAAGTGGTTCAGGTAGTGCAGCTTATCCAGGATGGCACATCAATGCGAGCTGTGGCAAGAAGGTTTGCTGTGTCTGTCAGCGTAGTGTCCAGAGCATGGAGGCGCTACCAGGAGACAGGCCAGTACATCAGGAGACGTGGAGGAGGCCATAGGAGGGCAACAACCCAGCAGCAGGACCGCTACCTCTGCCTTTGTGCAAGGAGGAGCACTGCCAGAGCCCTGCAAAATTACCTCCAGCAGGCCACAAATGTGCATGTGTCTGCTCAAACGGTCAGAAACAGACTCCATGAGGGTGATATGAGGGCCCGACGTCCACAGGTGGGGGTTGTGCTTACAGCCCAACACCGTTCAGGACGTTTGGCATTTGCCAGAGAACACCAAGATTGGCAAATTCGCCACTGGCGCCCTGTGCTCTTCACAGATGAAAGCAGGTTCACACTGAGCACATGTGACAGACGTGACAGAGTCTGGAGACGGCGTGGAGAACGTTCTGCTGCCTGCAACATCCTCCAGCATGACCGGTTTGGCATTGGGTCAGTAATGGTGTGGGGTGGCATTTCTTTGGAGGGCCGCACAGCCCTCCATGTGCTCGCCAGAGGTAGCCTGACTGCCATTAGGTACCGAGATGAGATCCTCAGACCCCTTGTGAGACCATATGATGGTGCGGTTGGCCCTGGGTTCCTCCTAATGCAAGACAATGCTAGACCTCATGTGGCTGGAGTGAGTCAGCAGTTCCTGCAAGACGAAGGCATTGATGCTATGGACTGGCCCGCCCGTTCCCCAGACCTGATTCCAATTGAGCACATCTGGGACATCATGTCTTGCTCTATCCACCAACGTCACGTTGCACCACAGACTGTCCAGGAGTTGGCAGATGCTTTAGTCCAGGTCTGGGAGGAGATCCCTCAGGAGACCGTCCGCCACCTCATCAGGAGCATGCACAGGCGTTGTAGGGAGGTCATACAGGCATGTGGAGGCCACACACACTACTGAGCCTCATTTTGACTTGTTTTAAGGACATTACATTAAAGTTGGATCAGCCTGTAGCGTGTTTTTCCACTTTAATTTTGAGTGTGACTCCAACTCCAGACCTCCATGGGTTGAAAAATTTGATTTCCATTTTTTTATTTTTGTGTGATTTTGTTGTCAGCACATTCAACTATGTAAAGAACAAAGTATTTCAGAAGAATATTTAATTAATTAAGATCTAGGATGTGTTATTTTTGTGTTCCCTTTATTTTTTTGAGCAGTGTATATATATATATATATATAGTATAAATTTAGACTAGACAGTCTAAAGGTGCGCCAGATTTATCCTCCATCATCAGCCACTGACAGGTGAAGTGAATAACATTGATTATCTCATGACATAGGCACCTGTAAAGTGGTGGGATATATTAGGCAACAAGTGAACTGTCAGTTTTTGAAGTTGATGTGTTTGAAGCAGGAAAAATTGACAAGCGGAAGAATTTGAGTTACTTTCACAATGGTCAAAATATGATGGCTAAACAACTGGGTTAGAGCATCTCCAAAAAAGCAAGTCTTACGGTGTGGTCCCAGTATGCAGTAAATAGTAGCAGCCAAAGGTGATCCAAGGAAGGACAACTAGTGAACCAGCTACAAAGTCATGGGCACCCAAGGCTTATTTATGTTCATGGAATGTGAAAGCTAATGTGCCTGGTTCGATTGCACAGAAGCGATAGTGTATCACAAATTGCTGAAAAAAGTTAATGCTGGCTATGTTAGAAATATTATGATACACACATTGCATCACAGCTTGCTGTGTATGGAACTGCATAGCCAGACCCGACGGAGGGCCTATGCTAACCCATATCTTCCTCCAAATGTGTCTACATCCGATTAAAACAGTGGAACAATAGAATGAGTTGGACTTTTCTAATAAATCACACAAATATGTACAATTATGTAAATCTGGGAATAACTGCCAATAAAAAAAGACTTGGACATATTGGTGGAAGTAAACTTAAAGGGACACTGACAGGCCCAATAAGCATATTTAGGTATATACACTGCTCAAAATAATAAAGGGAACACAAAAATAACACATCCTAGATCTGAATTAATTAAATATTTTTCTGAAATACTTTGTTCTTTACATAGTTGAATGTGCTGACAACAAAATCACACAAAAATAAAAAAATGGAAATCAAATTTTTCAACCCATGGAGGTCTGGATTTGGAGTCACACTCAAAATTAAAGTGGAAAAACACACTACAGGCTGATCCAACTTTGATGTAATGTCCTTAAACAAGTCAAAATGAGGCTCAGTAGTGTGTGTGGCCTCCACGTGCCTGTATGACCTCCCTACAACGCCTGTGCATGCTCCCGATGAGGTGGCGGACAGTCTCCTGAGGGATCTCCTCCCAGACCTGGACTAAAGCATCTGCCAACTCCTGGACAGTCTGTGGTGCAACGTGGCGTTGGTGGATAGAGCGAGACATGATGTCCCAGATGTGCTCAATTGGATTCAGATCTGGGGAACGGGCGGGCCAGTCCATAGCATCAATGCCTTCATCTTGCAGGAACTGCTGACACACTCCAGCCACATGAGGTCTAGCATTGTCTTGCATTAGGAGGAACCCAGGGCCAACCGCACCAGCATATGGTCTCACAAGGAGTCTGAGGATCTCATCTCGGTACCTAATGGCAGTCAAGCTACCTCTGGCGAGCACATGGAGGGCTGTGCCATTACTGACCCAATGCCAAACCGGTCATGCTGGAGGATGTTGCAGGCAGCAAAACGTTCTCCACGGCGTCTCCAGACTCTGTCACATCTGTCACATGTGCTCAGCGTGAACCTGCTTTCATCTGTGAAGAGCACAGGGCGCCAGTGGTGAATTTGCCAATCTTGGTGTTCTCTTGCAAATGCCAAACGTCCTGCACGGTGTTGGGCTGTAAACACAACCCCCACCTGTGGACGTCGGGCCCTCATATCACCCTCATGGAGTCTGTTTCTGACCGTTTGAGCAGACACATGCACATTTGTTGCCTGCTGGAGGTCATTTTGCAGGGCTCTGGCAGTGTTCCTCCTGTTCCTCCTTGCACAAAGGCGGAGGAAGCGGTCCTGCTGCTGGGTTGTTGCCCTCCTACGGCCTCCTCCATGTCTCCTGATGTACTGGCCTGTCTCCTGGTAGCGCCTCCATGCACTGGACACTACGCTGACAGACACAGCAAACCTTCTTGCCACAGCTCGCATTGATGTGCCATCCTGGATAAGCTGCACTACCTGAGCCACTTGTGTGGGTTGTAGACTCCGTCTCATGCTACCACTAGAGAGAAAGCACCGCCAGCATTCAAAAGTGACCAAAACATCAGCCAGGAAGCATAGGAACTGAGAAATGGTCTGTGGTTACCACCTGCAGAACCACTCCTTTATTGGGGGTGTCTTGCTAATTGCCTATAATTTCCACCTGTTGTCTATCCCATTTGCACAACAGCATGTGAAATTGATTGTCACTCAGTGTTGCCTCCTAAGTGGACAGTTTGATTTCACAGAAGTGTGATTGACTTGGAGTTACATTGTGTTGTTTAAGTGTTCCCTTTATTGTTTTGAGCAGTGTATATGACAGTACAGGTCTTATCAAGTGTATTAGAATCATCTAAGTATCCCCCCTGTCCACCTTATAAATACCGAAAACTAAAGTTTTATAATCTGCTTGTCTCGTCTCCAATCTGCCCAAGGGGCGGCGTTTCATCCCAAAATGCGCCCAGCCAGCCGCTCCCAACTGCCGTTCTGAAGACCCGCCCAGCTCATCAATATTCACTTCGCTGGGCGGCGGCTACAACTCTCCCTGACTCAAGTGCCCGGCGCATGCGCATAAAGCAGAGGCTGCAGCGGCCTCTAAGACGCAGACTGTCTGTACGCAGGCGCGATGTGACCCCGGCCGGGCGCATGCGCTGAAGATTAGACGGAGGACGTGCCCAGAGGATTGAATTGGCCATGCGCAGGATCTTGAGTCGGGGAGAGTTGTAGCCGCCGCCCAGCGAAGTGAATATTGATGAGCTGGGCGGGGCTTCAGAACGGCAGTTGGGAGCGGCTGGCTGGGCGCATTTTGAGATGAAACGCCGCCCCTTGGGCAGATTGGAGACGAGACAAGCAGGTTATAAAACTTTAGTTTTTCGGTATTTATAAGGTGGACAGGGGGGATACTTAAATGATTTTAATACACTTGATAAGACCTGTACTGTCATATATATACCTAAATATGCTTATTGGGCCTGTCAGTGTCCCTTTAACTTCAATGACCAATCGCTACTGCCAAGGCAAATAAAATAAGGGTCTATCAAAAAGAGGCCTAGATGCTCAAGATGTCAAAGACCGTCATTTTAGGCCACTCTTTGATATCCCCTTCTGATGAGGTGCACACCTCCTAAATCAGGTGCATCGTCTAGCAGTCAGTGCTCTTAAACTGAAATCTCTGGCACCTCATAGCTGCCGTAGATTTGCATAATCATATATGCCAAAAAACTGGCATAAATGATGATATATGTGACAGAGCCGTTGGCCCACCCACACTCCTACCTCACCACACAACCATTTCCGAAAGGGGTGAGGATGGTGTTAAAAAATATGCCACTTTTCTCTATACAAATCACTACATAGAACACACATGCAGTATTGAGTACAAGTTTGGGGACCTGTGCATAATAAGGATATAGCTGAATTATGGCGGGTGCAAAGGAGGTAATTAAGGGAATGGTTGGATTTTAGTACAATGACAGGTTAATAAACTTGGGTTTGTTTAGTCTGGGAAAACATATCGCTTAGGGGAGATATCATTACAATGTACAATAGTATAAATGGACAGTACAGAGATCTTGATGATCATTTTATACCTGGACCAATGACCATGACAAGAGAGTGCATGGGTTTCATCATCAACAGGGGCATAACTGCAGCTAGTTAAGACCACCCACATTCTCCTTAGAACCCCCCACCGACTCAGTCATGTAAGAAAAAAATATGAAAATAAAATTCTTAATGCAGGACAGGAGGAGGAGTCTGGAGTTTACTTTATAGTATGCAGCCTGGGCCCTGTATGTCCCTTAGTGCCCCACACAGTATTTATTCCCCCCCTTAGTTCCAGCTCCTCACAGTAGAATGCTCCCTTAGAGCACCCTTCACAGTAGTTATTTCTCTTAGTGCCCCCACATAGTAGCTATTCTCCCTTAATGCCCCTTCACAGTAGAATGCCCTCTTTGTGCCCCCACAGAGTAGTTATGTTCCCTTAGTGCTCCGACACAGTAGTAATCCCCCCCCTTAGTGCTCCCATACAGTAGTTATGCCCCCTTTATACCCCCTTTTACAGTAGTTATGCCCCCTTTGTGCCCACACAGTAGAATGCCCCCTTAGTGCACACAGTAAAATTCCTCCTTAGTGCCCCCTCTTACAGTACTGCTATCCTCTTAGTGCCTCATGAATCCGGCTGAGTTTTTTTCTATCTATTAAAGCCCAGGTCTTGCCTGCCAGGACACACAGAGTAATTATTACTGTGGCAAGGGCCTTAGGTCCCTGTTTCTACCTGCTACTGTGGGCCCCATTTCTTTGTCCCTTAGCATTTTTCTTTTTTTCAAATCGCAGCATGCTTTGGGTATGGCATTTTTCAGGCATTCCCATTCCCATAGACTTCTGTATAGCAAAACAAAAAGAAGCAAGTAAAACGTATGACTAAAAAACACAACCCAAAAAAGTGTAAAAAAAATGCATGAATTTCATGGTGTATTTTACAAGCCAAAAAATGCCAAGGAAAAAAAAGCAGTGTGGCTGCACCCTCAGGGCAGCTATTTTTCGCATGGGTGGTCTGGAATTTGGATAACTTTGTCCCTCGCTTGTATGCAGCAATGGTTAAAAAACTAAGTTTGCTTAGGTTTTCTTGATATTACATTTGCTTCAAAATCAGAAGCCATACAGTCTGACAATTATGCTGTAATGGAGGTCATCCAGAAGTAGGTAGATATGTCTTTGAAATGCTCTAATTCTTGTTTAGATTATTTAATTACTTCTTTTATGTGCATATAATGAAAATATAATTACCCGAAAATTGCTGTTTAGCTCAGTTTTAGTAACAGTGAAGTTCTAGCACACAGCCTTCAGTATATCAAGAGAGTGAAAAGATTTCTACATTTTTATTTTCAAAGTGTATACAACATGTACAAGGAGTGGTGACCTGTGGAAAATTACTGGCACATGTAACTATAGTCACTGTTACAGCCGATTCACAGATTCATAATGTTTTCATCTTGTCAAATTATTTTTTCCACTACATTAAGCAGTAATGGTCCATTAACATTTAAAGGTTTTTTCCAACCTCGGCAAATGATGGAGTGTCAATACTATATGCCATCACCTGCTGATCACCGGTCCTCTTAACTTCACTAAAATAATCTATCTTCTACTATCATTTTAATTAGTTTCTTCACATATGAAATACAAATATATACATAAAAGAGACCAGAGGCAAAGGTTTTATACACTACATGGTAAATTGAAAGATATTAAAAGGGTTGCCTAGGGGATAAAATTATTGGGAAAGGGCTCAGTGTAGGATAAAAATAAAAAAAGTACATAACCATACTCGCATTCACTGATTCCCTGCTGCTCCTGTTCCAACATTTACTGGGTCACCATTGCTCTCCAGTTGACCCTCATTGGTTGATTAAATATGGCCAATTTTAGCATTGGGATCAATGAAGAGGAAGCCACATGGTATTGGTACTTATATGGTTATAGAAATAGCAATGGAAGCAGCACTCAGCCACCTTCTATTGTGGCTGATGGATATGTCATAATGCATTAAATGGGAATACCACATATACTTTGTAATAAACAGATGTTACCATTTATGCAACACTTTATAACAAGATCATCTCACTTAGGACATAGTTATTTAATCTCTGTATGGGCAGTACAGAGGTATGATCACATATGGTCATAATCATATAACTAGACTACTGCTTGATGGATCTATTTTCTATATGTATATCGATCCTTTACATCTGTTGTAAACCAAGAAATAGGCCTACCTACCTCTACAGAACCCAGGATCTCCAAAACTGCCTCTTCTCCTGCAATAAGTTTCTTTTTTAGAGTTCATTTGGTAATTTGAATGACAACACCATATTTTAGCTTGTGTCAGAAAAATTGCATATCCAGCTTATTGGAACTTAGAGACATGTATAACATTATTAAGGGGTTGCCCAAGCGTGCACAAAAGCTAACCAAAGGGGGTAACCATAAAAACATAGAAGACTGACGGCAGAAAGGACTGCCTGGTTCATCTAGTCTGTCCTTATATCTTGTTCATCTTAGGATAGACGTGTTCATCCCAGGCATGTAGAAATTCACTTACTGTAGATTTTCCAACCACATCTGCTGGAAGTTTGTTCCAAGCCTCAACCACTATTTCAGTAAAATATTTCCTGACATTGCTCCTGGTCTTGACCCCAGCTAATTTCAGATTGTGTCCCCTTGTTCTTGTGTTTAGCTTCTTATTGAGAACACTTCTCTCTTGAACCTTATTTACACTTTTAACATGTCCTTTCTTTCCTCAAGGCTATACAGCCAAGTGACAATCACTGGCTGGAGCAGTCACACGTTGACATGGAATCATCACTGCAGCCAACTAATAAAGCATGTTGGAGAGGACTTGTGTGGCTGTGATGGAACAGTGGGGGTTGTATCATGTAAGTAATAAGTCTTCTGTTTTCTTATGACATTCCAACCAACCCATCTTGGCTAATTATTGTCTTATCACATTTAAAGGCAACCTGTTACTTTGACCATGGTGTTTGAGCTGTAGGCAGCATGTTACATAGCAGAAGGCGCTGAGCAGATTAATATATATTTTTTAGGAAAAGACTAAGGCTACTTTCACACTAGCATTCGGGGCTCCGCTTGTGAGTTCCGTTTGAAGGCTCTCACAAGCGGCCCCGAACGGATCCGTCCAGCCCTAATGCATTCTGAGTGGATGCGGATCTGCTCAGAATGTATCAGTCTGGCAGCGTTCAGCCTCCGCTCCGCTCAGCAGGCGGACACCTGAACGCAGCTTGCAGCGTTCGGGTGTCCGCCTGGCCGTGCGGAGGAAAGCGGATCCGTCCAGACTTACAATGTAAGTCAATGGGGACGGATCCGTTTAAAGATGACACAGTATGGCTCAATTTTCAAACGGATCCGTCCCCCATTGACTTTCAATGTAAAGTCAAAACGGATCCGTTTGCATTATCATGAACAAAAAAAAAAAAAACGGATGCAAGCGTTTGCATTATAGGAGCGGATCCGTCTGTGCAGACACCAGACGGATCCGCTCCTAACGCAAGTGTGAAAGTAGCCTCAGTATGACATTTATTCATTTAAACTCCTGCTCATTCTGGACTAGGGGTTGTCCTAGTTTTTTTTTTGTTTTGCAAAAGGCACTGAAGTTATATATAAAAAAAAAACATATACTCACGTTCTAAAACCCCCTCTATTTCGGTGCCACCTCTACAGTCCTCTCCACTGCTGCAGCCATGTTGTCATGTGTTTGGTTGCAGTTATGACATGCCAGTATATCTCTAGAGACCACTGCAGCCAATCACTGGTCTCAGTGGTATATGGCAGGAGACCGCTAAAGTCAGTGATTGGCTGCAGCAGTTTTTATGCGGTAGACAGGCACATCACTGCTGCAGTCATGAAAACAAACCCAAGGGGGAGGTTCAGAACAGTAGTGCTGAAAAAGAGGGGGTTTGGAACTGTCAGTATAACTTTTTTATTATTATTTAATATCTTCAGTACACTTCACACACACAAAAATATAACTAGGACAGGGTCGTACACAGATCTCATAGGGTCCCACAGCAAAATTTTGTATGGGTCCCCCTCCTCCACCCAGTACACATATTTCAATCACTCCCATGCAGTGCAGAATGCAAAGTGCAACGACCCAGATTTCTTATGAATTTGTTTTTATTTTTTAATTAAGCGGAAGAATTGTAATAAGATAGTCACACCTAGCCTGACCCACATTATCCAAGTTCTAAGTGGAACAGGTGCTTCAGAAATATGGCATTCATTCTTAACACCATATTTCTCAATGTATTCACGCCAGACAACTGACATACATACATTGATCTCCTGATTGCCTTCTATTACAAAACTGTCTGCCTGCAGCCACCACTCGGGGGAGCTCCGTGCATAGGAATTTCTGCAGCTACTGTGCTCATCCTAGTGGTGGCTGCCTTGTGTTTTTACATTGGGAAGAAAAATAGGAAGTCCAGCGCCAGACCCCTCTCCCCTGGGCCACATAGCAGTTGCATGGTCTGCTTGAAGGTACACCACTGAACAGGGATAACCCCATTTCAATGGACTATATAGATATATATAAAAAAAACCTCCCTGTTTAAACAATTGTAGAATCTTAACATAGAGAATATCTACAGTTTTTCCAAGTTGATTTTCTCTATGGTGAAAGTGCCAGAAAATGCTGCTACATTCTTCTGTCAACTCCAATTTTACATCTGGCAACGCCATCTTTGTACACTTACCATTTGGTGTAGCATTGATGTAATTCAGACATATATAAACAATATCATTTCATATTTTCCCATTAAAGTGCTTTATTATTTATTCAAAAGAAAAGGGATGTAAAATTTAAAACTGCACCCAATAACCAGACAGAAGTTCTTTCAGAAATAAATGCCATGCACGGCGCCCCTGAGGGTACTGGATATACCATATGCATTTATACCTAAGTGTTCAGATTTTACAATTACAAGCTGCATACATAAACCAGTTATAAGCCTCTTTCATAATTATATATTTTTTTATGGAGTTAATATAATGGTTTTTTACAGGCCAAGACCTAGATGCTTCTTGTCCCTATTACTGGCCATATAAAAATAGAAGATGTAGCATTGACCAGACCAAATTATTTGACAATATTTCCTTTTATTTTAGTGTCCAGTACATTTCTATGTTGTCCATGACCTGGCACATAAAATACATTGTCTGTGCCGTGGTGATCAGAGTATAGTTTCCATGTTCACAGTCATATAAATGTCCCAGGCATTTACACAGTGTTATGAGTAAAGGTAAAAAAATAAAACTAAAATCAGCAGTTATTCTGCGGAATAAAGAGTTCTCTAAATTAGGTCTATCAGATTTCATACTAAGCATGTAGTTTCAGGGTGAAAGACTTTCATATATACATTTATCAATCATCTTGGAGCCTTAGAAGGAGCTCCTGTAGGTTCTGACAGTTTGAAGTTCTTTAAAGGCTCCATGCTCTCCGTTGTTCTCTAAGGCAGGACGGTGGGCATCAGTATTCATCCACAAAGCAGTCGTTGCCCACATGTTCAGCTGACTCAAGCTCTATGCTGGAGAGAAAGCGCCTCATACATTTCTTGCAGTTGTAATCCAAAGTAGTAGTGTACACTGTTTTTGTGTGCTTTGGATAGACAATTGTGGTGCTCATAAACCTCTGAGGCTTGTTTTTTGGTTGAAAGTGAATTTCTGCTCTGTAGTTGCGCCATGTACAGTTAGGAATGCAGATCACAGTCTGACTACAGGAAGACACTCCCAATCCTACTGGCATGTATATATTGTCAATGAAATGCTTGTCCGAGTCATATTTAACTGAAGATGTGTACCTGAAAACAAGAGTAAAAGCTCAATATTAGTAATATATCACTAAGCTACAGCCAGAATAATAGAAAACATGGTTCATAATTGCAGTAATTCATATTCCTTTAGTCCATATTTCACACTTCGGTGAGGCCCAGGTGTTGCCATGTCCTGGCTTCTGAGGACCCACAGCTTTGCTCTAAACCATAATAATATGGCAGATATAGTACATTCATTAAAGGGATTAGCAGCACTTCTCCTATCCTCCCCGCTGCTGCAGCCAGGTTGCCATGTTGTTAGCTACATTGATGACTTCACGTATACAATGGCCTCAGCGTATATGGCACAAGACTGCTGAAGCAATTGATTGGGTGCAGTGGTCACATGGGGTATACGGGAAGCTCAGAGCTGCAGTCATGTAAAAAAAAAGCTCAGCCGGGAGGATGGGAGTAGTGATGATGGAGTGGAGGGGGTTTGAACGGGTAAATGTCTTAAACGCCTTCCCTGCCTTTTAATATGTTTAAAGGAACACTACCATCAGATTTTTTTTTTCTCACAGTTTAACAGCCTACAGTTGCAAGAAAAAGTATGTGAACCCTTTGGAATGATATGGATTTCTGCACAAATTGGTCATAAAATGTGATCTGATCTTCATCTAAGTCACAACAATAGACAATCACAGTCTGCTTAAACTAACTAACGGGTGGATGGTTTTCTGGATGTCATTTTCTGGTCACTCCATTCTTTCTACTTCCTGTCCTGGCTATTTAACTTCCCCTTTTGTTTGGACTTTTAGCACAGCAAATAGCATCGCTTTACTTTCTCATTCGGACCATTCACTGTGACCAGAAAGGGAAGGAGGATGAGTGACTCAATTAGTGTATCACACATTACACTGATACTTGCAACACTCTTCTGTGGACATCTTTATCCAGGTCTATCAGGGGAACAATAGAGCTATCATGCTGTCATCCTAAATTCTACCTCTACTATTATACTAGTGGATAACATCTTTCCAAAATTCTTTAAAAATATTTGTCAATGAATATTGAGTTTTAAAAAATACCCCTTTCTGTTGGAAGTACAGAGCATAAAACATACAGGAGTACACACAATTCCCATTTCATGAACAAAACTTGTGTGATATTCAGGAGGTTAAGCAGTGCCAGAAATGTGCTCTGAACATCCAGTGCTTATTTTACCATCCGGTTTTACAATCATGTGGAAGGCAGTTTTTAATGTCTTAAGTGTTAAATGTCCTGTAGCTTTTTGCGGACACCTTTTCTTGGGTGGAAAAGACTATTATTTTAACTATAAGACTCTACATGTTTCCGTCTCTTTGCTTTTGTATTTCCCTATTTAAAGAACAATTTAGCAATAAAATGATTTGATTGAAAAGTAATTTGGGACAGGATTGAAAATAATCTTTTCATTTTCAGTTAACACTTCATTATGGGTAAAATAAGCACAGATGACTGATAGGAGGGGAGAACACAAGTCCGAGTGGGTTATAAAAAGGCTATGATCAATCCAAGAGGAAGAGTTGCAGAATTATTTCCATACATCCAGATGACCGCCAAGAACCATTGTAGCTGCTTATAGGAGAAGGAGAAAGGTTTACTAGACACAGGATATCAGTAAAGCCTTATTTAACATCAGAATGTGGCCACTGTTCTATTTATTAAACTGGTATAAGAAGAGGAAATAAGGAATTTATAGTGGGCATGTACTGATCTTAACCCCTTCCCGACATCTGCTGTAAATGTACGGCAGAAGTCAGGTATTTAACCCATTTCCGACTAGCGCTGTACACGCGTAAACTTTAAAGATGGTGCCCACACATGAGCACAGCAGGCGCCATAACCAACGGGGGCCTGCTGTTTTAAATTGCAGACACCTGGGACTAATGTATGTGATCGACAATAAAGTCGATCGCATACTTTTAACCCCTCAGATGCCGTGGTCAAACCTCTCATCTGGGAATGCAAAAACACAGAACTGAGTCCAGGTTTGTTCCGACTCCTCCTAGCGGGTATTGGGGGACCCGGAGTGTGTGTGCAGCAGCTTCTGTATTCCAAAGCTCTATAGGAACATCATAATATCTTCATATACTCCAATGCTATGGGAACTATTAAAAAAAAAGTGTACAAAAAAAGTTTTTGAAAAAAATAAAATAATTCTAATCACTCCCCTTTCCGCAAAATAAAAATGCATAAACAATAAAAAATAAGCATCATGGGCATCGCCACATGCAAAAATACCCATACTATTAAAGAGGACCTTTCACCACTCCTGACATGTCTGTTTTAATTCATTCATGCATTCCCCATGTGATAACAAATCTGGAGCATCTCTTCTTATGACTCTATGCTGTGCTGTTCCTTTATTATTCCTGCTAGAAGTTATAATTGAATTGCTAGTAGCCTTCAGTAAGGGTACATAGGGGAGGTAACAAGTTGGGGGGGGGTGTACCTGCACACATGAACATGGCAGCACTGATTAGATAGAGTGAGTCTGTGCAGGTACACACCCCCAACTGGTTACCTCCCCTCTGTACCCTTACTGAAGGCTCATAGCAATTCACTCATAATTTCTAGCAGGAATAATAAAGAAATAGCACAGCATAGAATCATAAGAATAGATGCTCCAGAATGGTTATTACATGGGGAATGCATGAAACTATTAAAACAGGCATGTCAGGAGTGGTGAAAGGTCCTCTTTAAGATATAAAAATATTCCAATACAGCAAACGGCAAAACGCAAAAGAAAATTGTCGATTCACCGTTTTTGGGTCGCTTCTCCTTCCACAAAAAATTAAATAAAAAGTGATCAAAAAATCATAGACACCCCAAAATGGTAT
Source organism: Bufo bufo (assembly GCF_905171765.1). Classification (NCBI taxonomy): domain Eukaryota; kingdom Metazoa; phylum Chordata; class Amphibia; order Anura; family Bufonidae; genus Bufo; species Bufo bufo. The sequence goes on from NC_053391.1 coordinate 388,617,774, forward strand.
CAATGAAAAGTACAGATCACCACACAAAAAAAGGTTTTTTTTGTTCAGTATAAAGCGCAAGAAAAACTATGCAAATGTGATATCACTGTAATCGTACTCACCTGGAGAATGAAAGTAACGGGTCAGATTTACCCCGTAGGGAACTCCGCAAAAACAGAACCAATAAAACTGTAATTACAGTGCCCGTCGTCTCGGTAGCAAGTGTAATTACAAGTACATAACTACTTTTACTTGTAATTACTACTTGTACTTGTAATTACACTATGCCACGGCTCCATAGGAGATGATGTGTAGTGTAATGACCAGGAAGTGGCGCTCACATGGAGTGCAGTCTCCTCATCAAACAGCTGAACGGCGGGGGTGCTGGGTGTAGAACCCCCGCCGATCAAATATTGATGACCTATCCTAATAATAAGTCATTAATATAAATTGCTGCACAAGCCCTTTAGGCTCCTATTGAGGGCTCAATAGGAACACAGCCATTTTTCCATAGACTCCCCTTATCCTTTTACATATGCAAATAATAAACACTAAACAATAAACATTATTGGTCCAAAAATGGCCAAATTACTTTATCGCTTTGCCTTTCAAAAAAGAAAAAAATTAAGAAAACTTTTTACACTGCAAAAACTAAACCTGCAAAACAATGACAGAACAATTCCACCCAATAAATATTTTTTACAGCATCCCATCACTGGCGTAACTATAGGGGTCACATCGGTCGCCTAGAGGGCCCCCCTTGCCAGTGGTACTGTACTTTTCCCTTTATAAAATGCAGTGCATCTTATAGAGGGAATACTAGCGAGCGATTCCATAATGTAAGCGCTCACTAGTCTGCAGGAGGAGGGGGAGAGAAATGCTATGAGCGCTGTCCAGTACTTACCCCTCCTCCTGCTCACTCTTCTCAGAGCCCGCTCTGCTGTGTCCTGGCTGCCTGCAGCGTCAGGACGTACAGAGCGCACTCTGACCTGACACTGCAGGAGGTCAGGTGACTGCAGCCCGGGCTCTGAGAAGAGAAGACAGCCAGGACAGGGAGAGTGGCAGCAGGAGAGGTAAGTTACTTTATTATTTTACAGTCTGATCTGAGGTCTGGAGAGGTCTCACTGGGGGTCTGGAGGGGTCTAATGGAGGAATCTGGAGGGGTCCGACCGGGGGGTCTGGAGAGGTCCGACCGGGGGGTCTGGAGGGGTCCGACCGGGGGGTCTGGAGGGGTCCGACCGGGGGGTCTGGAGGGGTCCGACCGGGGGGTCTGGAGTGGTCCGACCGGGGGGTCTGGAGGGGTCCGACCGGGGGGTCTGGAGTGGTCCGACCGGGGGGTCTGGAGGGGTCCGACCGGGGGGTCTGGAGGGGTCCGACCGGGGGGTCTGGAGAGGTCCGACCGGGGGGTCTGGAGAGGTCCGACCGGGGGGTCTGATTGGGGGTCTGGAGGTCTGATTGAGGGTCTGGAGGTCTAATGGGGTCAGATATGGGGGTCTGGAGGTCTGATATGGGAGTCTGGAGGTCTGATATGGGGGTCTGGAGGTCTAATGGGGGTCTTATCTGAGGTCTGATATTGGTTCAGGGTCTTACATGGAGGTCTAATGGGGGTCTGACACAGAAGTCTAAAGGAGGTTTGGTCTGAGATGGGGGATCTCATTTAGGGTTTTATATGGGGTTCTGATCTTGAAAGGAAGGGGGGGATTTTTTTGTACTAGTGCACAATATAAAGGGGTGTTTTTGTATTGACGCACTATCTGTGTGGTACCAGTATTTTCAGGGGGACTCTTTCTGCAGGAAAGTATTGGGGGCACAGTGGACACAGTATTGGGGGTGGCAGGATGGGGTGTTGAGAAGGTGTGGAGGAGGATGGAAAAGTAGGAAAGTAAGATGTCTGTTTGTTAAACTCTGCAGAGACGAGGCGCGGCTGAAAGAAGTCACCATGGCGGTCTGGTCTGACAGGAGAAGAAGAGGAAAGAGAATATCTAAATCAGAGAAGAGAAGTCACTGGATGTAAGAGGTACATATGTGGCGCTGTATTACCCTATATGTTCTGTAGCGTTGTATGTAATGTTTTCCAAGTATGTCTTTAAAGAGGTTGTCCGCTTTTTTTTGTATGAGCGCTGCCTTCTCTGCTCTGTTTACCTGCTCATCACTGCAAATGCTACAGCAAGCAGGTGAACAGAACAGACAAAGCAGCTCTCATATGAACGCTGCCCTCTCTTCAAATAGCTGATCTTCGGGGTGCCAAAGGAACCCCAGCTGATCTAATATTGATGAAAAGTAGGACATCTCCTTTAACAGTAGGACTGGAGGGAGGGGGGGGGGGCATTTCAATATTTGACTTGGGCAGCAGAAAAGCTAGGTGCACCAGCGCTGTGTTAAGGAGGGGGGGCCCAAGCTGAACTCTTGCACCAGGGCCCATGAGCCTTTAGCTACGCCCCTGCTTCCCATCATATGGAATATTAAATGGGGCCATTAGAATGTATAACTAATTCTGCAAAAAAAAACAAGTCTCATACACTAATGTAAACAGGAAAATAAAGACGTTGTGACTTTTGGAAGTAAAAATGGGAAGGGGATAATAATGTGCCTTATCATCCCTTGTATGTAATTATCATCTAACATAAGGTTCTTCCTCATGCTAGAAGTGATCATGCAATTTAAGACAAACATGTAACAGTATGTTCATACTGGTGTTTGGCAACATTCAGTTAGCTTTAAATTGCTGTTTAACAGACAGAATAAAGGGGTTGGCTGGGCTTTAAAATAATCTATTGATCTGGTTTAACCCCTTCATAACATGTGACGTAATTGTACGTCACACGTTGGGTCTTTAAAGATGGTGGCCACTCTGGAGTAGGTGCCATAGCAATGGTGTGACTGCTGTTTCACACAGCAGACACCCGTGGCTAATGTTCGCAATTGGCAGTATTGCTGATCATGGACATTTAACCCCTCAGATGCTGTGGACAAATGTGAGTACAACTTGTCCCACAAAAAATAAGTCCTCATATGGCTATGTGAACAGAAAAATTAAAAAGTTTAAGTTTCAAAAAGACAGGTTGTAAAAAAAAAATGGAAACACAAAAAAAGGAAATCGCTCCATCATCAAGGGGTTAAACATCTTATGTTAGTATACTGAACATACTTATGTACCTCTCTCCATATTTTGGATTGTCGCTTCAAACTCTATTCTGTGTCCCACTGTTTAGAACCCAAACTTTTCCCATAGTGCAGTGTGCTGCCATCTCATCCCGAACTGCAAACACCCACTACACCTCTTTCATGGCAACAAACCTCGCCCACTAAACCTTCTATCCTCCACTGCTCCCTTCTTCGAACGGCTCCTCCCACACAGGCTTGATTTTACCTGCATTGGACTCCATCTACTGTACCCTGCCTGTGGATCCAGAGCTGTGTGGATAAGCCTATGAAGCACATCATGACCATTTGGCCTGCCAGCGCATGTGCCATTCCTCCGACCTCCAGGAAGCAATCGTGCATGTGCTGACTGGCCAATTGGTGGTGAGGTCAGTTCCCCATCCCACATCAAATTCACACGAGACTGACATTACAACCATTTGGCCAGGGATTCTGTCTCAGTGCATGATGGAAGACCTGGCCATAACGTCAGTGGAAATGCAGAGTGCAGTGGTGGAGGAGTGCATGGCGAGTGCCCCGATTTCTGTAACTAAGAGGTATTAGCAGTGCAAGTGTATTAGGAAGTTAGAGGGTCTGGCAGTGGAGGTACAATGATAGGGAGAAGTCTAATCCCAAACAACCCCTATAAGCTATTTCTGTTAAAAAAAAAACAAAAAAAAAAAAACTGGTTCCTGATGAAAACATTAATCGTCAATAGGATCTCTCCAGAGATACATAGTAACATCATAGTAACATAGTACATAAGGCCGAAAAAAGACATTTGTCCATCCAGTTCGGCCTGTTATCCTGCAACTTGATCCAGAGGAAGGCAAAAAAAAAAAAACCCTGTGAGGTAGAAGCCAATTTTCTCCACTTTAGGGGAATAAAAAATTCCTTCCCGACTCCAATCAGGCAATCAGAATAACTCCCTGGATCAACGACCCCTCTCTAGTAGCCATAGCCTGTAATATTATTACTCTCCAGAAATACATCCAGGCCCCTCTTGAATTCCTTTATTGTACTCACCATCACCACCTCCTCAGGCAGAGAGTTCCATAGTCTCACTACTCTTACCGTAAAGAATCCTCTTCTATGTTTGTGTACAAGCCTTCTTTCCTCCAGACGCAGAGGATGTCCCCTCGTCACAGTCACAGTCCTGGGGATAAATAGCTGATGGGAGAGATCTCTGTACTGACCCCTGATATATTTATACATATTAATTAGATCTCCCCTCAGTCGTCTTTTTTCTAAAGTGAATAACCCTAATTTTGATAATCTTTCAGGGTACTGTAGTTGCCCCATTCCAGTTATTACTTTAGTTGCCCTCCTCTGAACCCTCTCCAGCTCTGCTATGTCTGCCTTGTTTACAGGAGCCCAGAACTGTACACAGTACTCCATGTGTGGTCTGACTAGCGATTTGTAAAGTGGTAGGACTATGTTCCTATCACGGGAATCTATGCCCCTTCTGATGCAACCCATTATCTTGTTGGCCTTGGCAGCAGCTGCCTGACACTGGTTTTTGCTGCTTAGTTTGCTGTTTATTAAAATTCCTAGATCCTTTTCCATGTCAGTGTTACCGAGTGTTTTACCATTTAGTATGTACGGGTGACTTGCATTATTTCTTCCCATGTGCTAACTTTACATTTATCAGTGTTAAACCTCATCTGCCACTTATCTGCCCAAGCCTCCAATCTATCCAGATCCCTCTGTAGTAGTATACTGTCCTCATCAGTGTAAATTACTTTACACAGTTTAGTGTCATCTGCGAAAATTGATCCTTTACTATGCAAGCCTTCTACAAGATCATTAATAAATATATTGAAGAGAATAGGGCCCAATACTGACCCCTGAGGTACTCCACTGGTGACAGTGACCCAATCTGAGTGTGTACCGTTAATAACCACCCTCTGTTTTCTATCACTCAGCCAGTTACTTACCCACATACAGATGTTTTCTCCCAGTCCGAGCATTCTCATTTTATATACTAACCTTTTATGTGGTACAGTGTCAAATGCTTTGGAGAAGTCCAGATATACGACATCCATTGATTCGCCGCTGTCAAGTCTAGAACTTACCTCCTCATAGAAACTGATTAAATTAGTCTGACATGACCGATCCCTCACGAAGCCATGCTGATATGGCGTTATTTGCTTATTTCCGTTGAGATGCTCTAATATAGCATCTCTCAGAAAACCTTCAAACAATTTACCCACAACAGATGTTAAACTTACCGGCCTATAGTTTCCAGGCTCTGTTTTTGGCCCCTTTTTGAATATTGGCACCACATATGCCACGCGCCAATCCTGTGGGACATTCCCTGTCAGTATAGAGTCTGCAAATATCAGAAATAAGGGTCTGGCTATGACATTACTTAATTCCTTTAGGATACGGGGGTGTATGTCATCCAGTCCTGGCGATTTGTCTATTTTAATCTTTTTAAGTCGCTGATGTACTTCTTCCTGGGTCAGACAGGACACTTTTAATGGGGAATTTATTTTTACATTCTGCATGTCATCTGACAGTTTATTTTCCTCAGTGAATACATTGGAGAAAAAAATATTTAACAGCTTTGCTTTCTCCTCGTCGCTCTCTGCGATTCCCCCCTCATTACTCTTTAAAGGGCCAACACCTTCAGATTTATACTTTTTAACATTTATATAATTTTAGAACATTTTAGGGTTAGTTTTACTCTCTTTGGCAATTAATCTCTCGGTCTCTAGTTTGGCCGCTTTTATTTGTTTTTTACATGTTCTATTTTTTTCCTTATAGTTTTTCAGTGCTTCCGTGCTACCCTCCTGTTTTAGTGTTTTATATGCTTTCTTTTTGTCATTTATTGCTTTCTTTACAGTTCTATTTATCCACATTGGTTTCTTTTTGTTCCTTAACCTTTTATTACCATACGGTATGTACCTCTCACAATGAGTTTTTAGGATGTTTTTAAAGATATCCCATTTTGTGTCTGTATTTGTGAGGACTTTGTCCCAGTTAGTTTGGCCTATGGCCTCTCTTAGTTGGCTAAATTTAGCTTTTTTGAAGTTTGGTATTTTTGTTCCTCCCTGTAGAAACGCTCTTTTGAATGATAATTGGAAGGTTATTACTTTATGGTCACTATTTCCCAGGTGTCCCCCAACCTGCACGTCTATTGTTCTGTCAGGCCTATTGGTTAATACTAAGTCCAGTATGGCCGTCCCTCTAGTCGGGTTCTGAACCAGTTGGGAAAGGTAATTGTCTTTGGTTATTGCCACGAACCTGTTTCCCTTATGAGATATACAAGTTTCAGTTTCCCAGTCTATATCTGGGTAGTTGAAGTCCCCCATAATAACCACCTCATTATGATTTGCCGCCTCGTCTATCTCGTTTAGTAGTAGATTTTCTGTGGACTCTGGTATATTCGGTGGTTTATAGTAAACTCCTATTAGTAATTTATTGTTGTTTTTAGCTCCATGTATCTCTACCCACAGTGACTCCACATGTTCATGTCCCTCACTTATATTTTCTCGGACTGTGGGCTTTAGACAGGACTTTATATAAAGGCAGACCCCTCCCCCTCTCCGGTTTTGATGATCCTTTCTAAACAGACTGTAACCTTGTACATTAACTGCCCAGTCATAGCTTTCATCCAGCCATGTCTCAGTTATTCCCACTATGTGTTGCTTCAATGTGACAGATGTGTTGCTTCAATGTGACATGTGCCCAAAATTTGTTGCAAATTTTTAGGAATAAGCTAAACCAAAAATTAGGTAGTGTAAAGTGAAGCTAAATAGTCTATAGACCCCATTACACTGGGCAAGCTTTGTCAGGATAATCGCTAACAAGCGTACATATTTATCTGCCAGTGTAAAGGTGCTGCCGAGTGAAACCCTCATTCATCGGGTAATATGATCATTTGTCCAGTCACCAAAATCATTGTTTGCCGGCAGCAGTTAAAGTTTTGGAATGGCCAAATCAAAGTCCTGATCTTAGTCCTTAGACCTTATGCACGCGACCGTGTCCCGGCCATGCCCGTGCTGTGGACCGCAAATTGTCGACCTCGTGCCCGCCATTTGCGAACGCGGACCCATTCACTTGAATGGGGTCCATAAACTGCATCGGATGGCCTGCACTGCAGAAAAATTGTGCATGCACTATTTTTTTGCGGTGCAGAGGCACGGACAGAAAACCCACGGAAGCACTCTATAGTACTCCCGAGGGATTCCAATCCGTGCCTCCGTTTCACACTGCACTGTATGTCCCAGACTGCGGACCTATACGGTGCACACGCGGCCGGTGCCTGTATATTACAGACCCGCTGTTTGAGGGCCGCAATACGGGCACAACAGGCACACGGTGATGTGCAGGAGGCCTTAATGTTGCAAAAGGATCTGAAGTCAGCACATCATGAGAGGAAACCCACCAACATAACAGAGCTGAAGCTGTTTTGTACAGAGGAATGGGATAAAATTCCTCCAAGGCGATGTGCAGAACTAATCAACAATTACCGGAAATGTTTAGTGTCACTTATTGCTGCACAAGATGGTCACACCAGATACTGATAGACATGTGATATTAGATCATTTTCTCCTATAAATAAATGAGCGACAAGTCTAATATCTTGTTTATCTTGGCTATCTTTATCTACTTTTAGGATTTGTGTGAAAATCTGAAGTAGTTTTAGGTCAAATTTATGCAGAAATACCAAAAATTCTGAAGGGTTCACAAACTTTCAAGCACCATTATATTAGCTCTTTGTTTAGGCTACTTTCACACCTGCGTTCAGGTGTCCGTTCGTGAGATCCGTTTGAAGGGGCTCACGAGCGGTCCTGAACGCAGCCGTCCAGCCCTGATGCATTCTCAATGGAGGCGGATCGGCTGAGAATGCATCAGTCTGCCAGCGTTCAGCCTCCGCTCCCCTCAGTGAGCGGACACCTGAACGCTGCTTGCAGCGTTCGGGGGTGTCCGCTTGGCCGTGCGGAGGCGAGCGGATCCGTCCAGACTTATAATGGAAGTCAATGGGGACGGATCCGTTTGAAGATGACACAGTATGGCTCAATTTTCAAACGGATCCGTCCCCCATTGACTTTCAATGTAAAGTCAAAACGGATCCGTTTGCATTATCATGAAAAAAAAAATAAAAATTTTTTTTTTTTTTTGTTTTTTTGTTCATGGTTATGCAAACGGATCCGTTCTGAACGGATGCAAGCGTTTGCATTATAGGAGTGGATCCGTCTGTGCAGACACCAGACGGATCCGCTCCTAACACAAGTGTGAAAGTAGCCTTAACTGTATATAAAAAACAGAGGGAATCCTGCATAAGATTTATAGAGCACAATATACATTGGGGGAAATTTATCATACTGGTGTAAAGTAGAACTGGCTTAGTTGCCCATAGCAACCAATCAGATTCCACCTTTCATTTTTCTTTGGAGAATGAAAGGTGAAATCTGATTGGTTGCTATGGGCAACTAAGCCAATTCGACTTTACAACAGTTTGATAAATGTACACAAGAAATGTGCAAAAGATCACTTTTAACACATGCAAATGTCAGGAAATGTCATGTGAGTGAAGCAAGTACTTTACCCCGCACCTCATTTTCTGGCATGATGTATGAGGAAGTGTACTTCATAGCTAAATATTAACTACGTCAGATGATTGTCTAACTCCGAAATATGCATCTCACTTATTTGTTCACCTGAGATATTCAGTCTGCAAATATCACAGTACAATGCGTAACCTGCCTCCATGTTGTTATTAGATACGGCCAGAATAGAGACATTAGGTCTACTGCTACCAAAATGCTACCAACTCTTTAATATATCTACCGGTCAGTGTCATTTCAAACTTTTCATATATCACTACTACAGTTGAATATAAGAAACTTTGGAAAATATCTTATCAGAGAAAATGCCCTTTTCTCCTCCCCTCTCCGTAGACTTCTATGGGCAGCATGTGTTTGTCTGTCTATTTAAATAAGCCCTTTTTTGTTTCTTTTCTCTCACTATAGCCATCACGACAGACTTGGCAGGGAATGTTATTTTAGAAGGGTGTGACAGAAGAACCATTTTTCTCTGATACACAGACACAGTGGCACCAGGATGGTCACTTTAACACAATTTGTTGTATTACTATAATGTGTTTTTGTTGCATTAATGAGTTAACCTGGCAAAAATAATGGTGACAACATGTGTATGACATTACATCTTATATTCACCTGTACTGATGTATGCAACATTTGTGACTGCATTTTTACATTAAAGGGAACCTGTCATCAACTTTGTGCTGCCCAGACTAACGGCAGAATAAAGTAGAGACAGGTTGGTTTTTCAGCGGTCTGTCATTTATACGTTAAAAGTGAGTGGTTGCCGAGAACCGACATCACAATCATTGCAGACTGGGCCTGGAGAAGAGTCACGGCCACCTGAGAAGAGTCCTGGTTATTCATGAATTCCTGCTCTCCCTGCCACCTGATGACTGACAGGCTTCTGCCTAGTTTTCTCCCTTTCTCTCTAGGAGAGAACTGCCAATCATAGAAACATAGAAACATAGAATGTGTCGGCAGATAAGAACCATTTGGCCCATCCAGTCTGCCCAATATATCTGAATACTATGAATAGCCCCTGGCCCTATCTTATATGAAGGATGGCCTTATGCCTATCCCATGCATGCTTAAACCCCTTCACTGTATTTGCAGCTACCACTTCTGCAGGAAGGCTATTCCATGCTTCCACTACTCTCTCAGTAAAGTAATACTTCCTGATATTACTTTTAAACCTTTGTCCCTCTAATTTAAAACGATGTCCTCTTGTAGCAGTTTTTCTTCTTTTAAATATGCTCTCCTCTTTTACCTTGTTGATTCCCTTTATGTATTTAAAAGTTTCTATCATATCCCCTCTGTCTCGCCTTTCTTCCAAGCTATACATGTTAAGGTCCTTTAATCCTTCCTGGTAAGTTTTATCCTGCAATCCATGTACTAGTTTAGTAGCTCTTCTCTCAACTCTCTCCAAAGTATCAATATCCTTCTGGAGATATGGTCTCCAGTACTGAGGACGATACTCCAAATGAGGTCTCACTAGTGCTCTGTAGAGCGGCATGAGCACCTCCTTCTTTCTACTGGTAATGCCTCTCCCTATACACCCATCATCAGCAGATAGGTGGGCAGAGAAAGAGCTTATGAATAACCAGGACTCTTCTCAGGTAGATTTGACTCTTTTTAAGGCCCGTGCTGCAATGATTATGATGCAGGTTCTCAGCAACCACTTACTTTTAGCTGATGAGGGACACGCCGCTGAAATCAGCATTTCTGTCACTATTTTATGCTGCCCTCAGTACGGTCAGCATAAAGTTGATGACAGGTTCCCTTTAATTATAATATTCTTATTTAAATAATATGCACAGCAGGTCATTGCAAATTTACAATGCCTGTCTCTGTTTGGAACACATTAAAGCTGGGTAGATTTTGTAAAACCAACAATTGTCCTGCCCAGCTTCTTCTCTACTGCACTCTCAGACAGTTCAGGTATAGAAATGGCAGATCATTTTTTTTTAAGTGATATTCCAGGATTGACCCGTGCTGGAAGTAAACCAGCCAGGGACCAGAAGATCACTGAACATAGCTAAGGCACAGGACTCAAGCAGTTGGGAGCAAGTGTCTATGTTTCTTCCATTAGGTACCACACACTAGGGGCTCACTTTAAAAGGGGTTGTCTGGGACCAAATAAAAAACAAAAACAAAAAAAAACACGTTTACTCACAATGTACATCTAAATAAAGGTGCCTCCATATATTTTCAGCTATTTTCGCCACTTCTATGTGGCTCCAACGGTCCCCCACTCATTGTTTATATATCTGTTTATCTTTCCCTAACTTCCGGCTGCACTGCCCTGTGGGTCCTGGGGCAGCTTGGCATCAGGTGGGTACAGCTGTCTCTCTGCTCCGCTGTAACTCCGCCCCCTCATCAATATTCACCTCCATTCATTCTAAAGCTCCTTGCCCGGTGACGTCACCGGACTGGAGGGGCGGGGCTTATTGGGATGTCGGCCAGCCACTATAACTCCGCCCCTCATCAATAGTCACCTCCATTCATTCTAAAGCTCCTTGCCGGGTGACGTCACCGGACTGGAGGGGCGTGGCTTATCACAATGTTGGCCAGCCTAGTTACCGCCCCTCCAACCACTTTGCATAAATTACATATGCTGCCAGTGACGTCACCGGGCTCCCTGAGCAGCGGAAGAGGAAGCTTTGCTTGCCTGCAAGGGACCCGGTACGTTAATGAGGAGAAGAAAACAGTAACTTCTGGCCATGAATTTCAAAGATGAAAACGGGTCTGCAGAAATCTGTGCCAAAAGGTACTACATGCTTGTATGTAATGTGTATGCCACACTTGTATTATCAGAGCAATGTCCCCAATCCCGGACAACCCCTTTAAATGGGACCCAATCTTGGAATACACCTTTAAAGTGAATGCTCAGTTTACACTATCTATTACTATCTTTATAGCTTATAGAGTACATTTCTGACGGGATGCCGCTTTAGATTCCTCTCTACAGGGGATCCTAAGGCCCCTTTCAATTAAAAACGCATGATTTTGCTCTCAAAATAAGTCAGTTTTGTCTGCAATTGCGTTTAGTTTTTTTCTGCGCGAGTGCAATGCGCATTGATGTGTTTTTCACACGCGTGCTAAAAAACGGAAGGCTTACAAACGACATCTCTTAGCGTCAGTGAAAAACGCATCACATCCACACTTGCTTGCGGATGCAATGCGTTTTTTCACGCAGCCCCAATCACTTCTATGGGGCCAGCGGTGCGTGAAAAATGCAGAATATAGAACATGCTTCGATTTTCACGCAACGCTCAAGTGATGCGTGAAAAACAACGCTCATGTACACAGACACATTGAAATGAATGGGTCCGGATTCAGTGCGGGGGCAATGCGTTTGCATCACACATTGCACCCGTGCGGAAAACTCACTCGTGTGAAAGGGGCCTAATAGTAATAGAACCTGACTACAGAGGAGACCGTTTGTAGTCAGACTCATTCATGAACCACAGATGTAGAAAATACTCCCCACAGTGAAAGAGGTCTCAGCAGGCAAAATACGGTAGGTAACTATTACAAAGTGGCATATTGTTAGACTGACAAAAAGTTTACTTGCCTTTCAAGCCTTTTATTAATGTGTAGGAAGGCAATTTGAGCTTGCCATGTCTCTTGCAATTATGATGGCCCCTCATGTAAAATACAAAGATTTGCAATGTGTGCAAAAACACATTTCTATTGCGCCAACACTGACTATATATTCAGATATGCTTGTGTTAGTATAATGTCCAATGAATTACAGCTTCATCATGCCACACTGTTACCTTATCTCCTTGGGTGGCAATGGATCCAACTCCACACCTTCTCCAAATGACAGAGGACACAGCCGTGGGGTGTAGCTGCTTGACAGGCTTAGTGACGGTGATGTACTCTAGCAAAAAAAAATTAAAAAATAAGTAGACAGTATTATACCAAACATAACATTAAATATAAAAGAATGTACATTGAGAAATGATAACCGTTTCTCTAGAGCAGTGGTGGCGAACCTATGGCACTGGTGCCGGAGGCGGCACTCAGAGCCCTCTCTGTGGGCACCCACACTCTGGAAAAAGTCTATGGTGTACCAATATGCCTTAGACTTCTCCTGCCATTCATCAGTGCAGGGCGCACTATGAACAGCACAGGCAGCGCACTGAATGTAGGCAGGCTATTATAGCTAAATGATAAAGTACATGGAAGATATATGATATTGGTGTTCAGGTTAAATTGCCGTGTTGGCACTTTGCGATAAATAAGTGGGTTTTGGGTTGCAGTTTCGGCACTCAGTCTGTAAAAGGTTCACCATCACTGCTCTAAAGGTACCCGTTATACAGTGCAGTAACTATGATCACTACAAATATCTAATATATTTCTGACAGATGGAAAAAAAATGTCATCAGGCAGAAAAGACATTTTGCTCATTGACTATGGCCATAAACATTTGGACATAATCATTTTTAATTCCTGTAGGTTTTTCTTTTTAAAGCTGCTTTTCAGACAGGTGAGATACTTAGGGCTTTTTTGTGCCCATACTATGGATGCAACACCCGCACTTCAATCAATTCTGAAGAACCAGAGGTATAGCACTCAAACCCATTTTCTGACGACCTACAGGAGGCCGAGGTGTTCAGTCCATAATCCATATTAATACAATTCCCATATGATATCTGTCACAAAGCAGCCTTTATTAATGTATTGTATTAGGTTTAGGAATTTATCACGGTTAAGTACAGTTTGTACACTATATACACTATATAGTCCCAATACTTGCATGCAATAGTTGGTTGGTGCATTCCTTTTTTTTTTTGCATTTCTTTAACACATGCAGCGCTGAATGTAGACACGTACGGTATGTATCCTTACATCTGTTTGCTGCACAGTTGCATGCAGGTGGTTGCGTGCATTAATTATTAGGTTATATTTTTATACACTGTATGTTTTGCGCTCTCAGTAAAATGTAGATTTTGGTAACATAGAAGCTGTTTGCCATGTACAATATACATTTTCAACACATACCCTGTATATGGATAATGACCAAATATTACATGACCTGTGTTCCATTGTTCCATTCACGGTGATGGATCATGTGATTGGACCATGTGATATGACGTCACCACAGGTCCTTTAGCCGGCAGCTCATGATTAAAGAAGTAAGAAGAGACCGGCAGCTACGCGATCAAGAGGAGAAGGTGAGTTAATTATTTTTTAACCCTCAATTGACCACCTACTAAGCATTCTGTATTAAATAATGCTATTATTTTCCCTTATAACCATGTTATAAGGGAAAATAATACAGTGAATAGACTGTCATCTTAGCAACCATGCGTGAAAATCGCACCGCATCCGCACTGGATTGCGGATGCTTGCGATTTTTACTCAGCCCCATTCACTTCTATGGGGCCTGCGTTGCATGATAAACGCACAATATAGAGCATGCTGCGATTTTCACGCAACGCATAAGTGATGCGTGAAAATCACAGCTCATGTGCACAGCCCCATAGAAATTAATGGGTCCAGATTCAGTGCGGGTGCGATGCGTTCACCTCCCGCATTGTACCCGCGCGGAAATCTCGCCCGTTTGAACTCAGCCTAAAGCTTCTAAGCAGCATCTATTGGCAGTAATCTAAGTAATTCATAATGACACAATTGAAGGATATCCCTTCTAGTTTCAGTAATGAAAGCTAACTAGCCTACGATCAGGTGGAGATATCCTTAAAACATTTACATATGTTTCCTAGAACATAATACACTCCATTACTTAGGAAGTAAACCGAAAAGCAGCAGTAGGAACATAGTAGGGTTCTGGAAAGGAAAATTCATGTCTCTTCATAACATTTCTGACAAACTGGAAACATAATCTAAAGGTTCTAGGGGGTTAATACTTTTTGGGGTATTTTTTGCCATTTTTGTTTTACTTATTCTTTTGTATGGAGAAACTTGAATAAAGAGTTTACAAAATGCAAATTTGTTCAAAACAGTAACAATAGAAAGAACTTCAAAATGCCCAGGGGGCCACGAGAAATGTGCACAGGCCTGATCAAGCTTACAATGTTATCTGAACAAATGATATTTGCTGAAAGTTAAGGCACTTTATATATTAAATAACAGTTTGCCCTCCACGCCTTAGAAAATGAAACATTAGTATAAAAGGTGCTTACAATATTTCTTATTCACGTTAAGGGTTGTTATATATTCACATTCCAAGATAACAAATAGAATACGTTTGAACCTGGGCAGACAGACTGTATATGCAATGCAATTGCTGCAGGCACAAAGGGGCCCAGTAGGTAGTGGGGAGGAGGCACTGCCACCTTAAAGGAACCTGTTACCAGGACATTTACTGTTAAACCACGCACAATGCCTCATAGGGCTAGCTCAGCTGAATGCAAGGATAACTTTCATTTAGCAATCCATTAAAATATATTAAATCTGTATGCAAATGAGCAGTTAAATGCACAGAGCTGTGCACAAGCCATTCTCTGCACCCCTGCTCCTCCTGTTTTCTCTGCAGCCCCCTCTCTGTCCTTTTTGTGTAAAAGGGCCAGGCAATATGACTATGGAGGAACTTGGTCCAGTTAATAAAGAAAAAAAGGGAGGGGCTGGAAGAGGCATGAGGTGCGGTGGATTTTCAGCATGAGTTTTGTTTGCAAAAATATCTCTCACTAGCTGAAGGACCCAGCTTCGCTCGGGTATATTTAATCTATTTCATTTAATGTTTGTGTGCGTCGTTAAAAGATATCAACACTATCCACTATAACAGTGACATCTACAGCACCCCTTAACAGTGACCTCCACAGCCCCCCACCCCTTAACACTGCCCCCCCCCCACAGTGCCCCGTCCCTCAAAATTGGACCTCCACAGCAGCCCACCCCCTTAACTTTGAGCTTTACAACAGCTTTTCCCTTTAACAGTGACTTTCACAGCACACCACCCCCTTGACAGTGACCTCCACAGGGGCCAGTCCCCTTAACATTGGCCTTTACAGCAATCTGCCCCTTAACACTGACCTCCATAGCGGACCATCCCCTTAACTGTGACCTCCACAGCAGCCTGCCCCTATGGTGGCCAGAGGTCCAGTTTTAGGCCAGACAGTCTGGCTTTCAGACTCCCTGTCCTCGGTCTGGCGCAGGGCCTGGATTGACACTGTGCTGTCTGAGTGTGAGCTGCAGGAAGAAAGTCACCCTCCCTTCCACCGCTGCAGCTGACAGAAGTTGATTTTTAACTTCATTTTTTCAATCCCTGTCAGTTGAGGAGTGGGAGGGGGCATGGCCTAATTGGATCGGGGGCATGTCCTTTTGAACAGCTCACTCTAAGACAGCAGCACTGTGCTGTCTGAGTGTGAGCTGCAGGGAGAAAGTCACCCTCCCTCCCACCTCTGCAGCTTACAGAAGTTAATTTTTAACTTTATTTTTTCAATCCCTGTCGGCTGAGGAGTGGGAGGGGGCGTGGCCTAACCAGATTGGGTGCGTGGCTTAGCAGGACCTAGGGGTGTGGGTTTAAAGTTCATTTTTTGAGGGTGGACACATTGTAGCTGGGGGCGTGTCTGGGCTCCTTCCTGCCAAAGTGACGCCCCTCTGGGCACCTTACTGGCTCATTTGTATACCAAATAAACTGGATTTTCAGATGATAGAAAACATCTATTGCTGAAACAAAGTCATATCTAGAAATAAGGTACTAAGTGCTATTAGGCTATGGCTTTACTGCAATAGCGATTATCCTGGTGACAGCAGTGAAGAAAAAGGGCTTGGTTGTTATGGAAACCTGGTGTAAATCATGTGACCAGGTTTCTTTTGGCTAATGCATTTTTTAGGAATATCTCAGGAACGGTAAGTCCTAGAGAGCTGAGACCTGGTCTAAAACCTTCCCGGACACCTGATGTACCTGTGTGCCAAATTTCATGATTGTAAATGCGACGGTGCGGATTCCTTTAGCGGACATACATATATACACACACACACACACTCAGCTTTATATATTAGAATATATATAAAAATGCGTTTCTGTCTGGTCGTCTGTCTGTCTGTTCTTTATGCGCAACCAAACGGCTGGACCGATCTTCACCAAATTAGGCACACAGGTATATCAGGTGTCTGGGAAGGTTTTAGACCGGGTCTCTAGGATGTACCGTTCCTTAGATATTCCTAAAAAATGACATGCATTAGCCAATACAAGCCCCCAACTGCCATGCACATGGTCACATGTCCCTTATCAGCCAATAGAAGCTCCCAGGCCCTTAGTCTCCACATACACACAGTTTTACTCCAGGTTTACATAACAACCCAGCCATTTTTCTTCACTGCTGTAAGTCAGCTTTAGGCTAGGGCTACACGACTACATGCACAGCTCAGCAGACAATATCAATCAATAGACTTAGATACACAGCAGACAGTATCACACATGATAGGATTAGATACACAGCTCAACAGACAGTATCACACATGACAGGATTAGATACACAGCTCAGCAGGCAGTATCACACAGTATAGGATATTAGATACACAGCTCAGCAGATAGTATCACACAGGATAGGATTAGATACACAACTCAGCAGACAGTATCACACAGGATATGATTAGATACACAGCTTAGCAAGGATTAGATACACAGCTCAGCGGGCAGTATCACACAGGATAGGATTATATACACAGCTCAGCAGACAGTATCACACAGGATAGGATTAGATACACAGCTCAGCAGACAGTATCACACAGGATAGGATTAGATACACAGCTCAGCAGACAGTATCACACAGTATAGGATTAGATACACAGCTCAGCAGACAGTATCACACAATAGACTTAGATACACAGCAGACAGTATCACACATGATGGGATTAGATACACTGCTCAACAGACAGTATCACACAGGATAGAATTAGATACACAGCTCAGCAGACAGTATAACACATGACAGGATTAGATACACAGCTCAGCAGGCAGTATCACACAGGATATGATGTTATATACACAGCTCAGCAGACAGTATCACACAGGATAGGATTAGATACACAGCTCAGCAGGCAGTATCACACAGGATAGGATTAGATACACAGCTCAGCAGACAGTATCACACAGGATAGGATTAGATACACAGCTCAGCAGACAGTATCACACAGGATAGGATTAGATACACAGCTCAACAGACAGTATCACACAGGATAGGATGTTATATACACAGCTCAGCAGGCAGTATCACACAGGATAGGATTAGATACACAGCTCAGCCAGTATCACACAGGATAGGATTAGATACACAGCTCAGCAGACCGTATCACACAGGATAGGATGTTATATACACAGCTCAGCAGGCAGTATCACACAGGATAGGATAAGATACACAGCCCAGCAGACAGTATCACACCGGATAGGATTAGATACACAGCTCAACAGACAGTATAACACAGGATAGGATTAGATACACAGCTCAGCCAGTATCACACAGGATAGGATTAGATACACAGCTCAGCAGACCGTATCACACAGGATAGGATGTTATATACACAGCTCAGAAGGCAGTATCACACAGGATAGGATAAGATACACAGCCCAGCAGACAGTATCACACCGGATAGGATTAGATACACAGCTCAGCAGACAGTATCACACAGGATAGAATTAGATACACAGCTCAGCAGACAGTATCACACAGGATAGAATTAGATACACAGCTCAGCAAGGATTAGATACACAGCTCAGCAGACAGTATCACACAGGATATGATTAGATACATAGCTCAGCGGACAGTATCACACAGGATTGGATTAGATACACAGCTCCGTGGGGCGGGGTGCTGTACATGTCACTGTTATGGGGGATACTGTCGATATCTTTTAATGACACACAGAAACGTTAAATGAAATAGATGAAATATACCCGGGTCCTTCTGCTAGTATATACATATATATAAATAAAATAGAAAGCCTTCACTGCTGAGCTAACACACACTCTCACCTTAATCCATTTCAGCTCTGGTAACCGACCCTGCTGCTAACGGTGGTGCTCAACAGATAATAGTTTATATATATATATAGATAATAGTTATGGTGTGGTCACAGGATGTGGAGGACCCAGCCTGCGGACATTTCACGTGCGACACCATACATGTGCAACTACCATTATAAAATATGTTGCGCGACATTACTGTGACAAATAGTCACACAACAAATGTCTTTGTGTAGCCCTAGCCTTACTAGTACATAAAATCCCATCAACTCAACAGTGACATTGTCCAAGCACATGAATACAGAGGGAACAGTACTGACTGCCGCCATTACATTATATAGTTATAAGGTGTCTTGATATACTGCAGAAAACCTACCCCACTTACAGAGAAGCAGCTGTGAACTTCAGAGTCATCAGAAGTAACCTTCATCATCACCCCAAATTCAGCCAGAACCCTGACAGCTCCCGAGACTTTTTCCAGCGCACTTTCTACCACACAGAAACACACGCAGCGCTATACACCTCCGAAGTTGAGAGAGAGATTAGATAAGAATGAGCGCTCACCCAGGAAGTTAGACTCAAGGCTACACCTCAGATAAAGTGGAATAAAATACCCACGAACCACACATAACATGTCACTTTTGACCCACAATGTATTGACTACCAACAATTTAGAAAGTGAAGCTAAGCCTCTGCTGGCCCTACAATGACAGTACACCCAGAAAAGCAGGCTCAGAAAATACTTTAATAGGTAACTCCACCCAAAATACATAATTCCTCTTTTCTTTTGTTACTTTAGATGAGGCTTAACTGTGCTGCCATTTTACATAAATCTGGTGTCTTGAGATCTACCATGCTGACACGATAATTACTGTGCTTAACAGCTAATACACAGCAGAGCCCTGCGTATGGGGAAAGTACAGCAGTACATGAGGCCATACAGAAGTGCCGTACTGTCGGTGCACTGCCGTATAGGATCCATCTGGTGCCATTTGTATGGACACTATAGTATAAGTATGTACAGCAAAACCTTATTCACTTCTGTGGAGCCCTAGCTGCAAAGATTTGGGGGCGATTTATGAAACTGCCTAAACAGGGGCATACATACATCTCATAGGGCCCCATAGAAAAACTTTGCCATGGGCGCCCTGCCCCACCTAGTTTCCAGTGCATCAAGAACTTCTAGGCAACACTCTGGGAGTGACAAATTTATAATGTTTTGTTTATTTAGCAGGAGAAATGTTAATTTATAAAACTGTTGCCCTCCACCTCCACCACAATTGTAACAGGTGCTTCATAAAGTGCATTTTTGGCACCGTATTTCTCAATGTATTTCCACCAGACAACTAGTAGAAATACAGTACACTAATACATTTCCCCATGCAGATCTATGTTTGCCACTTCCTCATAAAATATATTATAAAACTGCTTGGCTTAAAGAGGACCTGTCACCAATCCTGACATTTCAGTTTTATAACTAGAGATGGTCTTGCGGTTCGCCCCTGCGGTCGTTTCGCGGCAAACTTTGCATGTTCGCGATTGGCCGAACATGCTAACATATGGAGATATTCGCGCCCGCCATATTCTTTTACATTGTGAAGAACTTTGACCCATGACACTTCCATCAGGTGGTACAGGACAGCCAATTGAGACAGTTCAGCACATGGACATACCCCCTACCTTAAAAATAAACCTGATCTGGCCGCCATTTTACATTCAGTGTTTTGCCAGTGTAGGGAAAGGTTGCTGTGTGGAGCAGGGACAGGCTGTTAGGGACGCCAAACGCTAGCTAATAGGGCCACAAAAGTCTTTTTAAGGACTGGTATAGGTGTGCTATCGATAGGTGTGATACACAGAGGGGTGCGATATACTTATAATATACTTTTTTAATGAGTTAAAAACACATAGATCTATATAGTGATCACCTGGAAGTCAGGGCCTAGGGGCCTACTAGGGCCATTTTTATATAGGGTATAGGGTAAGGTTCCGGACGGGGTCGCTCTTATCAGGGCGGGTAGTCTGTGGTTAGGCTATCAGGGCCAGAATAGCACCCCCCTGTAGGGCAATATCAGGGACAGTTCTTTGCCCACCCTGTCCTTCAATACCACATCATCATCTAGCCCAGGGATAGATGTTTTTTGCTTTCCCTCCGGAATTCATGAATGTGCACTGGAACCCCCTGGATTGTGGTTGGAACCCCCCTAGGAAACACCTTTGAGGTCAAAGTGCTCACTACACACCTTGAAAGATTCCTTGAGGGGTGTAGTTTCCAAAATGGGGTCACTTTTTGGGGGTTTCCACTGTAGGGCCACCTCAGGGTGTCTTCATTTGCGACATAGCTCCCAATTACCATTCCAGCTAAATCCGCTCTCCTAAAGCCATATGGTGCTCCTTCCACTCTGAAGCCTGCTGTGCGCCCATACATCAGTTTTTGAGCACATACAGGGTGTTTCTGTAAACTCCAGATTCAGGGTAATAGATTTTGAGTTTTGTTTGACTGTTAACCTTTGATGTGTTGCAGAAAAAATAGATTCAAATTTCAAATCTGCTAAAAGTAGTAAAATTTTGAAATTTCATTCCCATTTTTCTTTAATTCTCGTGGGGTACCTAAAGGGTTAACAAAGTTTGTAAAATCAGTTTTGAATAGCTTGAGGGGTGTAGTTTCTAAAATGGCGTGATTTATGGGTGGTTTCTAATATGTAAGCCCCAGAAAGTGACTTCATAACTGAACTGGTCCTTAAATAACCGGGGTTTTGGAAATTTTCTTAAAGATTTTAACTTCTAACGTCCCCAAAAAATAAAATGTCATTTTTAAAATTATCAAAACATGAAGTAGACATATGGGGAATGTAAAGTAATAACTATTTTTGGAGGTATTACTATCTATTATAAAAGTAGAGAAATTGAAATTTGCAAATTTTTCCAATATTTTGTAAAGTAAAAGCGTTTTAAAGTTATCACCACATAAAGTGACATTGGTCAGATTTGCTAAAAATGGCCTGGTCCTTAAGGTGAAAAATAGCAGGGTCCTAAAGAGGTTAAAGAAGTTTAGTGGCGGGTCCCCTCCTCCCATACCAGTTGCATGGACTGCCTCAATGCACACCACTGTGTCTAAAAGTAAAACTGTCTTTGCTGCTCATAGTAACCAGTCATACTGCAGATTTCATTTCATATTCAAAATGAAAGCTGCTTTGTGATTGCGTGCTATGGGCAACAAAAACAGTTTTTCTTTTAGGCTACTCTCACATTAGCGACAGCCTTCTCCAGCAGGCTGTTCCGGCGGGTGAACTGAGCTGCCACTAGTGCACGCATGCCACCGGATCCGAGCTGCCGCTAGTGCACGCATGCCACCGGATTCATCCACTCCAGCCCCATTCACTATAATAGAAGCGGGCCGGAGGTCCGGCCGCACCACAGCAAACATGCCGATAGGCGGCTGGAGTAAAACTACGACCAGCTGGAGAAGGCTGCCGCTAATGTAAAAGTAGCCTTAGACGGTTTTCATAAATCTGCCCCAGAATATCTACTGTATGTTACAAACACAACCTGCAGAATGACCCTAGATCAGGGCCACATTACCAAGCGGCATGAAGTGATGTCTGCACTTTGTTTTATCACAGTATGAAAGTATCTAATGCCTTCATGTTTTTATTATTTTATTACCACATGCCTGATTATTTTATGGTTGGAAATAAAATACTATTTACTAAGAACTCAATGTAATATTGCCAATCCAGGAAGAAACAAACTGAAATTCAGCACTGCTGTCAGATATACAATCTATAATGCCAGGAAGCAGAAGATTCTTCACAAGCAGCCCCCACCATGATTTCCCCCGATATAGAAACATACAAATCCGGTTATTAGAACTGTACGCAGAATCCATATTGGATTCAAAGCGTATTTGAAGTCTAAATTGACATAAATTTGCACATATTTGATATGCTCATTATTACCCAGTGGTGTGCTGTGATAAAGGGGATTTTTTAGACCAGGATAGGTCATGGATAGCCGATGAGTGGTGTTCGGACTCCAGAAACCCCCGCTGATCAACCTTTTGAAGATGCAGCAGCCTCTTCCTAGGCCAGTGATGTCACTTGCTGAGCTGCCGTACCAAGCGCAGCCGCTATACTATGCAAGATGCTGTGCTTGGTAAGCTGCGAGGAGGACCTAGCGTTCACAGGAGCACCACAGCCTCTTCAGACAGCTGATCGGAGGTGATCCTGTATGTCAGACTCCCACCAATGAGATATTGATGGCCTATCCTTAGGATAGGTGGTCCCAACACTCAGGACACCCTCCGATCAGCTGTATGAGAAGGCAGCACTCCCGTGAGCGCAGCAGCATGATCATCTGTCCTGAGGATAGGTCATCAATATCAAAATCTCAAACAACCCCTTTAAGTCCAGAATCATATATTTTCAGCATTAAAATCCAAGCCTCTGAGAAGTATGAGACAAAGCCTACAGTGGCTGCTACAAAGGATAGCACAGCATGTTATGGCCTATGCTATATGCAGTCGTCATAACTGCTTCCAGATAAATTGTGTCAAGAATAATATCATAATCCATTCACAGATAAAGAACATACATATGTGGTAGCAGGGTTTCTGTCACCCTGCAAAACTCATTTTTTTTTTTTTGGGCTAGTTAGATTGCTCATAGTGCGATATAGGAGAATATAATGGTATTACTTACTTTCATGCGGCCGATTCTTTATAAAACGAACTTTTATAATATGTTAATGAGGGCTCTACCAGCAAGTAGGGCGTCTACTTGCTGGTAGCTGCTGCAGAAATCCGCCCCCTCGCCGTGTTGATTGACAGGGCCAGCCGTGATCTCCTCCTCCGGCCGGCCCTGTCAGTAATTAAAAAATAGCGCGCCTCACGTCATTCGGCGCAGGCGCTCTGAGATGAGGAGGCTCGTATCCTCAGCACTCCCTCAGTGCGCCTGCGCCGATGACATCACCGAAAGAGAAGACGTCATCGGCGCAGGCGCACTGAGGGAGTGCTGAGGATACGAGCCTCCTCATCTCAGAGCGCCTGCGCCGAATGACGTGAGGCGCGCGATTTTTTAATTACTGACAGGGCCGGCCGGAGGAGGAGATCACGGCTGGCCCTGTCAATCAACACGGCGAGGGGGCGGATTTCTGCAGCAGCTACCAGAAAGTAGACGCCCTACTTGCTGGTAGAGCCCTCATTAACATATTATAAAAGTTCGTTTTATAAAGAATCGGCCGCATGGAAGTAAGTAATACCATTATATTCTGCTATATCACACTATGAGGAATCTAACTATCCAAAAAAAAAAATATGAGTTTTGCAGGGTGACAGAAACCCTTTAAAGGTTTTTCAGTTAATTACTATAATAATGCATAACCACTGTATAATTATAACTTTTGTTACTGCTTTTAAGATCTTGCCTTGCTATCAGTGAATGAGAACATGTTTCCATTGTAAACCTACAGGTCTCCCTGCTGACAGTTCACTACTAATGTATCCAACGTAGACAACGCTCTATGTGCTAAATGCAACAGCATAACAAAATGCATGTAGATGATCAATAACTGATTATATTTATAAACCTTCTTTTTCATCAAAGAGAATCAAACAAGGTGTTACTGGTAAGGTGGTAAGAACAAGAGCAAGCCCAGCATAAAATAATATGTAAAAATCGGGCGGTCACGAGCGGAGTACCTGTGGCTAACCACTGTAGACAGCAAGTGGCCAGCCATGATTCCTGAATACTCCGGGTTCAGGCACACAAGCCTATTACAGATCAGTACAATCTTCGAGTTCAAAGGACCCACAATACAGCACCACTAGACTTGGGGGTCCTACTATACCTTTATATGGCTCCAATTTTAAAAGGAGGCATTTTGAGGGATGTTTATGTTCGTTGGAGTTTTACAAAAAGAAAAGAAGTCTAGCAGATGCCTTAATATGGAGCATTTCTTCCATCGAAGAGTACAGAGCTCCACACATGAAGCCACAGGGACTCTGGGTCCCTCCGCACAACCTCTGGGCACACGGCTCTGCTATGTATACAAGGACTTAGCGCATGACAATACTGGTTCTTACCCGTAGTAAACATTCCCATGTATGTCAACATAATATTCTGGATAATTATCTAAAATTGCTCAGTTTGTAGGAGAAAACTGATTTTGGATGAGACCAAGCTAAACAAGATGTTAATAATTTACAATCTGAAACATGATAAAAGTTACATCACTGTAACAGGGTCATTAGTAGATATGAAAAGAAGTTATCCTTTCATCACTTTCTTTGTGGTAAAAAGTTTCCAGTAATAAAACATTAATTTGTCATAATGAGCAAGCGGAAATCAGAACAGAGCGAAGAAAGAAATCACGAAATGTAGCACTGTAGAGGAATGCCATTATAGTGGAGGGATTGTCTTTTCCATTTATACACCCTTGTGTACATGGATGGATGAATCTACAGATATGTGTACATCCTACTGCTACCTGCCCAACGCCAGCATTTGGGACAATAATTGAGACTGAGCACAAATGATTATATGTACAGTTTATATGTGCATGGTCTTAAAATGTTTATTAAAAGCATAGAACCTCATTACATTTAGTCCCTTACATGTTATGCTCATTTATCATTAGTATTATGTTTTACGACATGTCAATTGGTCTGATCATTGGAGGCTGCAGTTTTAGTTCTGGCTGTTGATGTAGGCAAGCCCATGTATGATACATGGTCACCCCTCACTCTATTAGCTAGAACTCAGAGCCATGTAACTCTGGAGAACCCTGCTGCATAGGGGTTTTTGTTTTCCTCTGGATCCACACTGTATAATTATAGGTTGGATTTCATGGACCAGTGACTTTCACCAACCTTACCAGCTCTGTAGCTATGTAATCAAGGATAGTCCAAACCAGACAACCGGCTCAGGAATTATGAACAACATGGGGTACCCTACTCCGAACCACAACATATGTTTGCCAGATCAGAGATCCGCTAGGAAGCATTGGCTCCACTCTGACAGACTCAGGGTTTTCCATTTATTAGCTGATCACCTTCACAATTTTGTTTCTTTTACTTCCATCCATTTTGAGTTCAAGCATTTGAAAAAAGTAATATTCAACTTTCCAATCTCTGTCTCTCTTGTACCCCAACGGTCTCTACTGCTCCCACTTGGCATGGACATGTGAAGATGCAGTCAGTCATTGGCTGTAGAGGGTCACCACTATGACCAGTGACTGCTTGCAATAGTCACATGTCTGTGTAGAGAGAAAGCAGGAAATAGAAACCAGCAGGAGACCTGGGAAGTATCGGAACTGAAGCGGTAAGGAAGCGGTAAGGTGAGTATGAGCTGTGCTCAAAATCATTTTTCATGTTAGGACAACCCCTTTTAAGGTCAACTTTATTCTCTAGATATTTTGTCTACTTGCAGTCTGAAAAAGGAGTTCTCCCTAAATGCTTTGCATGGATCATGGTAGCCTCAGACCCTACATCACCAGGTGACTAGGGGAGCTATGATTTTCACACTTTGCTTCATAATAAAATGACACTATATCACCCAGGGTTAATCTAGGTCGCCTTCAACTTAGGCTACTTTCACACCTTCAAAGAAATCCATCAAAGTTCTCCAGATACAGCATAGCCCATTAGTTCGGCGTGCCCGCCGAACCTCACTGATTATAATGGGATGTGGCAGGGATGCTCCTCGGCATATCACTCAGGATTCGAATGGACAAAAGGTGATGCATGCAACAGTTTTGTTCGGCCCAATCCCGGCATATATGCTGAGGAGCGGCTGGATCCTGCTGCATCCCTTTAGTCAATAGTGTGGGCAAGTGCCAATATCCAGCTATGTCGGATCCAGGGAACAGCCTGCTGGATTTCTTCGACGCATGTGGAAACGTAGCTATTTTATAACAAAAATTCAGTAGAACAGGGATCAGCAACCTTCGGCACTGCAGCTGCTGTGAAACTACAACTCCCAGCATGCAAACATGCGCGGCTGTTTTTCTAACACCTATAGAAGTGAATGGAGCACTCTGGGAGTTGTAGTTTCAGACCACCTGGCGTGCCGGAGGTTGCTGATCCCCGCAGTAGAATGAGTGGCGCCGTAGATGAAACATGACAGTAGAGGGTGCAGCATAGTGGCTCCTGTACACACACAGACGGTACTGTCATGTACTAGTCATGTTGTTCCAGCTGCAGCAGGGTACAAGCTATTTGCACAGGGAGGATCTGCTCCATAACAGTTTTACTAGACATCTTAAGAAACAAGAGTAAATATAGGGTAAGCACTGTTCTAATTGCTTGGATTAAAGTTATAAGTAACTGACAAGTAAATTGTTATTTTTCTAGCATTAATTCTACAACTAAGCCCAACAGTGGTTATCAAAATGCAACCAGAAATATGGTTCATCTCCAGCTGTACACATGTCCCCTCTTGTCTGCCAATATATGTGATTATAATACAGAAAACATAGGTTCCAAAGAGAAAGGAAACCCAAACAAGGAGGGACAGATGGGATGTGTATGTAACATGTTTGTTGACAAATTAATACATTGTTAAAATTGTACCAGATGAGACAGATGGATCACACAGGGAACCATTATAAACCTGCAGCTGCAGAGCCGCACTCTGCTGTACACCATGGGCTGCAATAACAAGTCACTGTGTGCTCCTTCCTGTCTAGTGCTGTGAGGTGCAGGGGTGAGGACATTTAGGGTCAGATTCTGGCGTAGGACAGAAACTAGTTCTCCTGGTCTAAGGCTATTATAGAACGTATTATTTCAGTAATGACAATTTCATATTAGGCATTCACTGCACTATAGAGAATCCACATACTATACAATGTAAAATACACATAATAAAAACACTACATAATATAGACTTTAAGTACACCTTGTTATAGAATATACACAAAGATATATATATATATATATATATATATATATATATACACACACACACATTTACTATATGCATACAATATTCACATATAAACTACACAATATAATATATATATATATATATATATATACACACACACACACATTTACTTTATGCATACAATATTTACAAATAAACTACACAATATAATATGCAAACATAATTGTATCTGTAATATAATGTATGTGCACAGCATATAGACACACTTTATCATACAGTGCTATATGCCTATACTTATGTACACACATATAATGGACACTATATACGACTGCAGCTGTGGATATTCTGTCAGTTCATAGTCATGTCTAGATGAGACTAGTAGCTTCTGAAGTAACGCAGGCTGAGCTGTGGTCAATGACCCTCTAATGTCACAACTCTACTCACCACCTGCACTGTGTGGCCAGAGATGTCCTGGTCAGATGTCTTCTCGGTTGAGACTGAGCCCAGGAGCCAGTTGCTGGGACAGGGGCTTGGAGGAAGCCCAGAGTCAGGACTGTCCAGGACTCTCTCACTCTTCTTCTTCATGTCCAGAAGATCGGGGACATCCTGCAGGTTGAGCCTCCCAACCATAGCTGCTTACTGCTGGGCTGGGGCTGCAAGTTGGATCTGCTGATGAGGACTATGAGATCCCACCTGCACCTCCAAGTGTTCCGTGAAGACTGATGTGAAGAGCCCCTCTCAGCAGTAATGAATCAGGCACACAGCAGTGTCTGACCGCTCTGGAGGCGCAGCCACCTTCTGAGAAGCCACCAGGACTGCAGTAATGTGAAGAGGACTTTGTGTGGAGCAGTATGGGACGGGCCGCCTTCAGAAGCCTCCCCCTCCTCTCCAGCTGTATTCCAGGGTTTATTATTAAGCCTTAGTTAATTGTTAATATGCAGGCATGAGAGTTCTCACGCCTCAGAACCCTGACACTAAATACCCCTCATTTATACTGGATTTACCTTCTGTGTGTGCAGAAGATCTGCTGCTGCCCTCTTCCAAGGTTTATAAGACTTTTTATAGATAGATAGATAGATAGATAGATAGATAGATAGATAGATAGATAGAAAGATAATAGATGGATAGATAGATAGATAGATAGATAGATAATAGATAGATAGATATATATGAGATAGATGATAGATAAATAGATAGATTATAGATGGATACAGTAGATAGATAGATAGATAGATAGATAGATAGATAATAGATGGATACAGTAGATAAATAGATAGATAGATAGATAGATAGATAGATTGATATGAGATAGATTATAGTTAGATATGAGATAGATAGATATGAGATAGATAGATAGATAGATAGATAGATATGAGATAGATAGATAGATAGATAGATAGATGTGAGCTAGATAGATATGAGAGAGATAGATAGATGATAGATAGATAGATAGATAGATAGATAGATAGATAGATAGATAGATAGATGATAGATATGAGATAGATAGAGGATAGATAGATAGATAGATAGATAGATAGATAGATAGATAGATAGATAGATAGATAGATGTGAGCTAGATAGATATGAGAGAGATAGATAGATGATAGATAGGAGAGAGATAGATAGATGATAGATAGATAGATAGATAGATAGATAATAGATAGATAGATATGAGATAGATGATAGATAAATAGATAGATTATAGATGGATACAGTAGATAGATAGATAGATAGATAGATAATAGATGGATACAGTAGATAGATAGATAGATAGATATGAGATAGATAGATTGATATGAGATAGATTATAGTTAGATATGAGATAGATAGATATGAGATAGATAGATAGATAGATAGATAGATAGATAGATATGAGATAGATAGATAGATAGATAGATATGAGCTAGATAGATATGAGAGAGATAGATAGATGATAGATAGATAGATAGATAGATAGATAGATGATAGATATGAGATAGATAAATATGAGATAGATAGATATGAGATAGATTATAGATAGATATGAGATAGATAGAGGATAGATAGATATGAGATAGATAGATAGATAGATAGATGATAGATATGAGATAGATAAATATGAGATAGATAGATATGAGATAGATTATAGATAGATATGAGATAGATAGAGGATAGATAGATATGAGATAGATAGATAGATAGATAGATAGATAGATAGATAGATAGATAGATGATAGATATGAGATAGATAAATATGAGATAGATAGATATGAGATAGATTATAGATAGATATGAGATAGATAGAGGATAGATAGATATGAGATAGATAGATAGATAGATAGATAGATAGATAGATAGATAGATAGATAGATAGATGATAGATATGAGATAGATAAATATGAGATAGATAGATATGAGATAGATTATAGATAGATATGAGATAGATAGAGGATAGATAGATATGAGATAGATAGATAGATAGATAGATGATAGATATGAGATAGATAAATATGAGATAGATAGATATGAGATAGATTATAGATAGATATGAGATAGATAGAGGATAGATAGATATGAGATAGATAGATAGATAGATAGATGATAGATATGAGATAGATAGATATGAGATAGATTATAGATAGATATGAGATAGATAGATAGATAGATAGGTTATAGATAGATATGAGATAGATAGATAGATAGATAGATAGATGATAGATATGAGATAGATAAATATGAGATAGATAGATATGAGATAGATTATAGATAGATATGAGATAGATAGAGGATAGATAGATATGAGATAGATAGATAGATAGATAGATGATAGATATGAGATAGATAAATATGAGATAGATAGATATGAGATAGATTATAGATAGATATGAGATAGATAGAGGATAGATAGATATGAGAGAGATAGATAGATAGATGATAGATAGATAGATAGATATGAGATAGATAAATATGAGATAGATAGATATGAGATAGATTATAGATAGATATGAGATAGATAGAGGATAGATATGAGATAGATAGATAAGAGATAAATAGATAGATAGATGATAGATATGAGAGAGATAGATAGATATGAGATAGATAGATGATAGATATGAGATAGATAGATAGATAGATAGATAGATAGATAGGTTATAGATAGATATGAGATAGATAGATAGATAGATAGATAGATAGATAGATAGATAGATATGAGATAGGTTTTAGATAGATATGAGATAGATAGATAGATAGATAGATAGATAGATAGATAGATAGATGATAGATAGATATGAGAGAGCGAGAGATAGAGAGATAGATAGATAATAGATAGGATAGACAGGCAGATACTTAGATAATTAGACAAACAATTAGATAGACATTATATTGAGAGATACTTAGGATAAATAAACAGATTAATACTTAATAGAAAGTTGGATATTTAGACAATTAGATACATTATATAGACATTATATAGATGGATACATTCCACAGACAGATAATTAGGATACACAGACAGATACTTAGACAGATAGATAATTAGATAGACAATGATGACAGATACCTTATATAGGTAGATACTTAGGATAGATAGATAATCTCATAGAGAGACAGATTTTATTTTAGAGGTAAACATGTGAATGAGGAAAGACTGACCATTTGTTTTACAGGAAATCTGTCAGGGGGATCTACTGTAGATTAGGGTTGAGACCCGAACCCAGACTTTTTCATTGAAGTCCGGGTCTGGTGTTTGGGTGTTTTTATTATTTTCCATTAAAACATGGTTATATTGGAAAATAGCGTTCGTGTGAAAGTAGCCTAAGACAGAATGCAAAAGAATATGGCCATTTAGGGGTTTAAAAAAAAAACAAAGAAAGCAACTCACTTGATCGTGCTGCAGTAGTCTCTTCTATCTTCATTCAGCAGGACCTGCCAAAGGACCTGCGATGTGTATGATGACGTCACCGCGCTAACCACGTGGGAGAGCGCGGTGATGTGATTGCACACTTCACAGGTCCTTAGGGAAGCCATCTTCATCTTTTGCAGTCTCCATGTTCAAGAAAAGTCAAAAAGATGCAGAGGAGGAGCTGGATTTTCCTGATGACATTATTATCGGAATTAGATGATGTGGAAAAGGAGAAAAAGCAGATGGCAGAAAAAAGATCTTCCATCTGTAGGGCAGGAGAGCAGTTGAGGTTGGAGAAGTGGGTTCGCAACTGGGGGGGAAGGGGGGCTTTCTTCTTCTGTCACTCTAGGAATGCCACATGACCGTTTTATTTCTCTCCCCCTTTTATCAGTTTGTTAGATCCAACTGCCAGTCACCTGCTTCACCATGAGGTACTTATATGTAATGTCAGGATGCAAGGGTTAAAGGTAAGTGTAACTTTAATTTTCAGGCTCCTGTCCCTTATAATCCTGTGGCCATGTTTGATCCATCCACCATGTTTGGCCCATCTGGTTTTAACCCTAATACATTTTTGAAGTGAAATACCATCCGGTTCATAGTATATATTTCTATAGTTTTCGATTTTACACTTGGAATATGGAAATTATTCTTTTTTTTACAGGGATTCATGTCTACAGTGTTAAAAAATAATGATTGTTCTTTCAGTAGTTTTCTATTTGACAGAACAGAGCCATTTACAATTTTAATATGTACATTTTTAGATTTCTTCTCAGTCCATTTTTGAAAGTTCTTCATTGTTTGTATTGTTTTCAGACCATATAGTACGGGGCCCTTTTTGGTTTTTAATTTTCGTTTTTTCCTCCTAATGTTCTAATAGTCAGAATGTTTTTAAATTTTCAATTCATATAGCCATATGAGAGTTTATTTTTTGTCGGGATAAGTTGCACTATTTAAGGGCACCATTCAATTTACCATGTCTGTTATTGGAAAATGGGGAAAAAAATCATTTGTGGGGTAAATTGAAAAAACAAATACTATTCCACTAACATTTTTGGGGTTTTGACATCATGACATTCTGCGGCTCAATACGAATAAGGCGATACCATTTACTGCTTTCAAAAAAATAAAAACCTTTGGAAAAAATTTTTACATTTTCTTTGCATCACCATTTTATTACAGACATAATTTTTTTTATATTTCCTAATATGGTGCACACAGGAAATGTTTATTAATATTTTAATAGTTCAGACATTTTTGGACGTGAAATTGGGAAAGGAGGGTGATTTACATTTTTAATAGTTAAATTTTATTATTTTTTGACTTTTACAGTGATAACTTTTAAAGGGATCTTTTGATCCCTTCTCCTATTCACCCTAGTAGAGATCGATTAGGGTGAATAGCATTTTGACACGCTCCTTGCTGAGCTATGCCTCGTGCACAGTGCAGCAGAGAGGTTACCATGGCAGCCTGGACCCTTTTGAAGCTAACTGATCAGAGCCCCGCAATTTCACTGAGAGGGCTCCAATCAGAAAGCAGTCCATCTTTGCAATTTTCAAAAGTTGGGAGGTATGCACATGCCATTTAATATATTTCATTTTCCACCATGTTTTTAAACAAATAACTGATAGCTTTTCCTAAGTGGCTCCAAAAGTGGAGCTTCAACTGTATGATAAAAGGCTTTGTTTCTTTAGTAAGGTTTTTATTTATTTGTGATACTTCTTAAATTGTGCAGTGTTATAGGTCCCTGTTTGTTTTCTCAACACCCTTTACAATGACAAATAGTAAAGCAATACATTTCAGTACTCACATTTGTCAATTGTGTGCAAACCACAAAGACATGGGCATGCTAATATTCTCTGATGGAGGGCATGTGTGTTGTTTTCAGAAGGTGTTCACCTATCTATTATGTGACAAATGCGTTGTTATCCCTAGTAATCACTTTTACAGTACAGGACCTAAAAGTCATACTTGAAGTGGAACCACCTACTCTAATAGGTCATTTTCCTGGTGTTGGAGCAAAGAGCACAACTTACTTCATATAGGGGAACATGCTTGCCCTTCAGCTTGGGGATCCACTGTTTGAGTACAAGGGCAACATCTGCATATTGTTTTCATGTTCTTCATATGTTTCTGTGCATTTTTATTCACACTCCAGAAATGTACTGATCGGTTAAAGAGAACCTGCCAACAAAAAATGCAATGCAACCTGAAAACACAATGTTATACAGCAGGAGAAGCTAAGCAGATTGGTATATAGTAAAACCTGTAAGTTATACATTTATATCTTTGCTTTTTCCCCCTCTTGTGAACATCTATCAGTACAGGAGGGAGGTGTTATTAGTGACTGACATATATGTATACACACTTATACACACAATGCTATCAATCACTGATAATACCTCCTCCTGTACCAAGAGGAAAAGGCAGAGATATAAATGTGTAAATTACAAGTTTTACTGACTCTTTTCCCACAAAACTATATATCAATCTGCTCAGCTCCTCCTGCTCTATAACACGGTACTTTCAGATTGCATTGCATTTTGTGGTGACAGGTCCTCTTTAATCAGATTTCTATGAAACTGACCCTAGTGTGTATGATTGAGATAAAATTTATGCATGATCAAAAGCTTTGTAAAGTGCTACAGAATATGCTGTTGCTAGTACATGGAAATAAATATATATGGCCCGGGGGGCGTGGCTAACTGCCGACATGAGCGCACGCACTTAAGAGCTGCTCCGTTCCCTGTACAGAATCCTGACTAATCCTGCCAAGCTGCCTACTCCAAACTCCGAGTGGCAAGTGCAGAGGAGAAGGAGGAAGCCTAGACAGCACGAGATGGGCCCCAGCAAGGCGCAAACTGCAGCTGATAAACTCAAAGAGTATGCCCGGCAGGAAAACCAACATGGCGCTGCAGCTCCCGCCACTCCACGTGCAGCAGTCAGGCGCGGTCAAGCCACACAGCATATGGAGCCTGAGGATGCTGGAGAGCCTGAAATCACCCTGAAAGCGGTATCAGAACAGCTCCTAACAGCGATTTCCTCCTGCCAGTCCTCACTTACCTGTAAAATTGAAGAGGTGCGGGTAGACCTGGGACTGCTGCGGCAGGATGTACAGCAGCTGAGGGAGAGAGTGAGACAGACGGAGGATCGTGTCTCAGCTCTAGAGGATTTTACCAGACCACTTGATTCGAGACTGCAGGAGGTCGAGCGGTCAGTCGGTTTGTGGCGGCAGAAATGCGATGACCTGGAGAACAGGGCCCGGCGCAACAACGTGAGGATCCTAGGCATCCCTGAGAGGGGACCCTGCCAACTTCTTGGAGCTGTGGTTCAAAGCCCAATTCCCTGATGCTGCATTTTCCACAGCGTATGCAGTTGAAAGAGCACACAGGGTCCCTGCCAGACCACCTCCCTGGGAGCTCCGCCGCGGGCTTTACTAGCCCGCTTACTCAACTGGAAGGACCGGGACCTAATACTTAGCCAAGCAAGGAACAAGGGGGTGATCACGCATGACAACGCCAATGTATCACTGTTCCCTGACTTTTCAGCGGATTTGCAAAAGAAGAGGGCCACCTTCATTTTGGCTAAAAGACGCCTTCGTGAGCTGAATTTGCAGTACTCTATGGCCTACCCAGCGCGCCTTCGCGTGATAGATGGCGACTGGTCAGTCTTTTTCACTGACCCTAAGGAAGCGGAGGACTGGATCTCTAGGCGCCCAAAACCGCGCTAATTCTGTTGCTATGGCCGACACCGCAAGTATATCTAAGCACTGCAAAGTGCTATGTGTGAGAGCCTTGCCACTGTACATATGCATATTTTTATTTTATTTTTGTTTTCTCCATTCTCAGTACAATGTGGGACACTTTGACTCCAGGCTTCTGAGCCCCTTCGGCTTGTTAGTGTTGTTTAAGGATACAGCCTGAGGGGGGACTGGGTGTTCATGTTTGCACCCATTTCTATTCCTATGTTCCCGCAGCTTACTTACTTTATATCTACAGGGAACGTTCGGCCACCTGCATGGGCTTTACAACTACTTTCCCGTGCAGGTCCCCGAATACTTTGCCACAGAACAACCACAATAATGTTTGCACTAGGTGTGTATCAATGGTTGTTAGTTAACTGCATGTTACGTTACATGTTAATTTTTATGTTGAAGGCATGGTCATTTGCTAGCTGCGACTTAGGTGGGGAGGAGTGGCAATTGCTAATGTTACAGGGGGGTCTCTACTCTCCTTACCTTGGGGCTCTGCTATATCCGGGTGGGAACTCTGTGCTTACCTCATGGGGTCTCTAACAGTAATGTCCTGGAATGTGAGGGGCCTACAAGAAACTCACTTGACGTCTGACACTGGGAGTAGAATCATTAAACCATGGGTGCAGTGGTCTCTGCAGGCGTATGGAACCTCACACTCTAGGGGAGTGGCCATACTTGTTCACAGAAGTCTTAAGTGGGAGGTTCAGCAATCTGCAGCAGATCCTGAGGGGCAGTACACCTTTGCATATGGGTTTATCAACAATGTTCCCTATGTTATAATTAACCTATATAACCCTCCCCCTGCCAATATCTCCTCACTTCAGACGATGTTGGGATTTGCTGCTCAATATCCCACGGCCCGATTGCTCTGTATGGGAGATTTTAACATGGTAATGCAGGAATGCCTGGATAGATATCATCCAGCTGGGGCGAGAGTGGACGGATCTTTTTCTGTTACCACTTTGTATAGACTTGCTGCGGACATGGGATGGCTGGACATGTGGAGACTTAGGAATCCGCAACTGAGGGGGTACTCCTGTTTTACACCCGCTAGAGCCGCGCTATCTAGGATAGATTATTTACTGGGCAATGCTGCAGTCTACACTGATCTGGTTGATATTCAGTATGAACCGCAGGGTCCCTCAGACCACGCCACTGTATTGGCAAGACTGAGAGTGCAGGGAGCTGCTTCTAGGGGGGTAAGATGAGAATCCATCCCTTCTGGCTCTCTCCGATGACCCCTAATGATAGAGTCCCCGATCAACTGCAAGTATTTCTAGAAATGCAGTGTGAAGAGACGGATGATTTACTCCTATGGGACACCTTGAAAGCCTACCTGAGAGGCTGCTTAAAATCCTCTATTTCCTATGTTAAAAAGGATACTGTGCGCCAGGAAATGGACTTACACGCAAAATGCAGGGAAGCTGAGGCTTCATTTTGCTCTGACCCCTCGGAGGCGAATAGGATAGAGTGGATGACTAGAGGTAGATCTTACATGATGCACCTTAAGGAAAAGAGTGAGCGTAGGATGTTCTTTATGAAGCAACAGTCCTTTGAGTCAGGGGATAGAGCAGGAAGGCTCCTTGCTCATATAGCCAAAACTAACCAAATGTCACTCCCAGTCATACGTATACAGAGTTCCGAGGGCCAGGTAGTGGACTCAGTGGACGGTATCCTGAACAGCTTTAGGTGTTTCTACCAATCTCTGTACAGTTCTGCGGCACAATATATTGATCGAGAGCTGCGAGAGTATATAGCCGAGGTCTCTCACCCCCGACTTAGTGTGGAGGACAGAAATCTGCTAGATATAGATATAACTCTGGAGGAGATCCAGTTGGCTGTGAAGAAGCTGCCTACTGGAAAGGCGCCGCCTGGCCCTGACGGGATCCCCGTGGAGGTGTATTCCAGATACATAGAGATACTAGTACCCCAACTCCTTAAACTATACTCAGCATCCCATCAGCGACACCAACTGCCTGAAACTTTATATGACGCTACCATTGTAGTAATTCTGAAACCGGATAAAGACCCGAGTGAATGTGGCTCTTATAGGCCGATTTCACTATTAAATTTAGACTACAAGATCTTAACTAGGCTCCTTGCGACCCGTCTAAACAAGGTTATAACTACCATTGTACACCAGGACCAGGCAGGATTTATGCCAGGCAGAACGACTTCTGATAATATCAGAAGAGCACAGGTTGTGGCACAGATAGGGATGGCAGAGGGGAGACGTTGGGCCTTGGCGTCCCTTGACACAGCCAAAGCCTTCGACTCCGTAGAATGGCCCTTTCTGCTGCAGATCTTGGAAGACTTTGGCTTCGGACCTAAGTTTGTGAGATGGGTTGAAATCTTATATCAGAGACCTACAGCTAATATACTTGTTAATGGAACGCAATCTGAATCCTTTACGCTCCGCAGGGGCACCAGGCAGGGCTGCCCCCTATCCCCACTGTTATTTGCTGTGGTGATAGAACATCTGGCCTTGAGGATTAGACAGGATGAGTCCTACTTGGGGGTATCTCGGGGGAGTAGAGAAGAAAAAATAGGCCTATATGCTGATGATCTCCTCCTATTTATGGCTGAGCCTGAGCGTACCCTCCCGAGTGCGATAGCTGTGATAGAGAAGTTTGGCATTTACTCGGGCTTACACATAAACTGGACGAAATTTGCTATTATGCCTCTATGGTCACATGACTGACAATCGAGATTTCACAATATGCCTGTGGTGGACAATTTTAAATACCTAGGTATTGTAATCACCAGGGATCCCTCCACGTCGCTGGCTAGGAATATAGACCCCTTAGAGCTTCTGTTTATAGATAAGTTTAAAACTTGGAAGTCACTGCCGCTATCAGTAATGGGAAGATTAAACTTAGTCAAGATGATACTACTTCCGAAGGGCCTTTATCTCCTGTCACATGCATGTGCTCCCATACCCAAAGCCTTTTTCTATCGCTTGCACTCATTAACAGCTGCTTTTGTTTGGGGTAAGGCTAGAAGGAAGCTTTCCCTTAGTGTACTACAAAGATCTAAGCTTCAAAGGGGGGGGGGGGGGGAAGGGCGGCCCTGCCTGACTTTTTCTTGTATTATATTGCTGGTCAGTTAAAGTATGTGGCTTCATGGATAGCACGGGGAGACTTACCGGGACCAGAGTATTGGCTAAAAGAGTACCTTCATTTGACCACCTTATGGACAGTGTTAGAATCTCCAGGTTTAGTACCTGGGAGGTTACTCCCTATTCACAAACTGGCTAACCAGGTATGGAAAGCTGCCAAACTCAATGAATTCATATAAAGATGTGCCTGATGCCGCTCCACTTTGGGATAATCCCATGTTTTCACACCTCCAATTGAGACATGCCCTCGAGGCCCAGTTCCGTGGTGTGGGCCGCAGCATTTCCAAATATCCCTTAATAGGCGTGCTGAGATCCCAAGGGCCCAGGGGGATCATATCTGTGCTATATACACATTTACTGGGAGGCCGTATGCTACTCCAGCCCCTTGAGGTTGAGGAGAGGTGGAAAGCTTCCATACCTACACTTACTGCAGAGGACTGGGAGGAGGCTTTGTTGACTCCTACTAGGGTCTCCCCATCGATCAATAGGCTGACTCAATTGTTTATATTGCACAGAAGCTATCTATCTCCAACCAGACTGTACAAAATGGGAAGATTGTCTCACAGTGGATGTCACAGGTGTCATAAAGCAGGAGCAGATTTCTGGCATCTGATATGGGATTGTGATCATTTGCAGACCTTTTGGAGGAGTGTGGTAGATGTCCTGTCGTAATGGTTCCTGCCCCGATACCAGTATGCCCCAAAATTTGTATCCTTGGAGTGTTGGATGAGGAGCAGTGGATGTACCATCAGAGAGTGTTTCTGGGGGAGGCCCTGTTTCTAACTAGGAAAGCGGTAGCTTTGAGGTGGATGGCTGACACGATACCTACAATTAGTCAGTGGAAAGCACTGGTCAACCATGCTATCTCCATGGAAAACGTGGTTTATATACATAGGAAGTGCCCGCAGAAGTTCCAAAAAGTATGGGGGGAGTGGTGCTCTTCTCCTCAGACCCTACACCCTCTACATATGCACTCTGTGTCAGGGGAGCTCAGACCGTAGTATTTCACTGAACTGTGGATTCTCATGCTCCGGATGCTCTTCGAATATCAGGCTCTGAAACAGGCCTCACTGTAACTTTTGATGTGATGGATTCATGTATTATGTACCCACCTATCACTAATATGTTATTGTATAGCATGCTATGAAGGTTGGAACTCCCCTGCGTGGGATGTGACAGCTTCGCAATGTTATGTCTCATGCCTCTTGTTAAACTTCAATAAAACGAGTTTAAAAATATATATATATGGCCCTTATTTATCATTCCTTTAGTCCAGAATTCTAGCTTCAAAAAGTAAAAAACTGGGACACTTTAGCTACTTTCTGCATTTTAACACCACTCCAGTTTTGATATATGAGTGGGGAAGTGGGTGTACTTAGTTATGTTAATGAATTTCCCTTAAAAAACTCTTTGGTTGCTTTTGCAGTATGCTTTGGGTCATTGTCCATCTGCACTGTGAAGCGCCGTCCAATGAGTTCTGAAGCATTTGGCTGAATATGAGCAGATAATATTGCCCGAAACACTTCAGAATTTATCCTGCTGCTTTTGTCAGCAGTCACATCATCAATAAATACAAGAGAACCAGTTCCATTGGCAGCCATACAGGCCCACACCATGACACTACTACCACCATGCTTCACTGATGAGGTGGTATGCTTAGGATCATTAGCAGTTCCTTTCCTTCTCCATACTCTTCTCTTCCCATCACTCTGGCACAAGTTGATCTTGGTCTCATCTGTCCATAGGATGTTGTTCCAGAACTGTGAAGGCTTTTTTAGATGTCGTTTGGCAAACTCTAATCTGGCTTTCCTGTTTTTGAGGCTCACCAATGGTTTACATCTTGTGGTGAACCCTTTGTATTCACTCTGGTGAAGTCTTCTCTTGATTGTTGACTTTGACACACATACACCTACCTCCTGTGTTCTTGATCTGGCCAACTGTTGTGAAGGGTGTTTTCTTCACCAGGGAAAGAATTCTTCAGTCATCCACCAGTTATTTTCCATGGTCTTCCGGGTCTTTTGGTGTTGCTGAGCTCACCGGTGCATCCTTCTTTTTAAGAATGTTCCAAACAGTTGTTTTGGCCAGGCCTAATGTTTTTTCTATCTCTCTGATGGGGTTGTTTTGTTTTTTCAGCCTAATGATGGCTTGCTTCACTGATAGTGACAGCTCTTTGGATCTCATCTTGAGAGTCGACAGAAACAGATTCCAAATGCAAATAGCACACTTGAAATAAACTCTGGACCTTTTATCTGCTCATTGTAATTGGGATAATGAGGGAATAACACATACCTGGACATGGAACAGCTGAGAAGCCAATTGTCCCATTACTTTTGGTCCCTTAACAAGTGGGATGCACATATGCAAACTGCTGAAATTCCTACACTGTTCACCTGATTTGGATGTAAATACCCTCAAATTAAAGCTGACAGTCTACAGTTAAAGCACATCTTGTTCGTTTTATTTCAAATCCATTGTGGTAGTGTATAGAGCCAAAAATGTTAGAATTGTGTCGATGTCCCAATATTTATGGACCCGACTGTATGTGTGTATATATATATATATATATATATATATACACATATAGTGGGAATTAGCTCTGGCAGAGGCAGGATTGGCCAGCTTGCGGACCGTCAGAGACAGTGACACATGAGATGAAGTCCACACTTTATTGTGGTTTAAACAGCAAAAATAAATGGCCTTTACATTTCAGGCAAAACACTAAAAAAAATCCTGCTCGTAACATAGTAACATAGTACATAAGGCCGAAAAAAGACATTTGTCCATCCAGTTCGGCCTGTCATCCTGCAAGTTGATCCAGAGGAAGGCAAAAAAAAACTGTGAGGTAGAAGCCAATTTTCTCCACTTTCGGGGATTAAAAAATTCCTTCTCGACTCCAATCAGGCAATCAGCAAATGGATTTGAAATGAAACAAACAAGATGTGCTTTAACTGCAGACTGTCAGCTTTAAATTGAGGGTATTTACATCCAAATCAGGTGATAAAAGGTCCAGAGTTCATTCCAAGTGTGCTATTTGCATTTGGAATCTGTTGCTGATGAAATCCAAAGAGCTGTCACTATCAGTGAAGCAAGCTATCATTAGGCTGAAAAAACACAACAAACCCATCAGAGAGATAGCAAAAACATTAGGCATGGCCAAAACAACTGTTTGGAACATTCTTAAAAAGAAGGAACGCACCAGTGAGCTCAGCAACACCAAAAGACCCGGAAGACTACGGAAAACAACTGTGGTGGATGACCGAAGAATTCTTTCCCTGGTGAAGAAAACACCCTTCACGACAGTTGGCCAGATCAAGAACACTCTCCAGGAGGTAGGTGTATGTGTGTCAAAGTCAACAATCAAGAGAAGACTTCACCAGAGTGAATACAGATGGTTCACCACAAGATGTAAACCATTGGTGAGCCTCAAAAACAGGAAGGCCAGATCAGAGTTTGCCAAACAACATCTAAAAAGCCTTCACAGTTCTGGAACAACATTCTATGGACAGATGAGACCAAGATCAACTTGTACCAGAGTATTGGGAAGAGAAGAGTATGGAGAAGGAAGGAACTGCTCATGATCCTAAGCATACCACCTCATCAGTGAAGCATGGTGGTGGTAGTGTCATGGCGTGGGCATGTATGGCTGCCAATGAAACAGGTTCTCTTGTATTTAGTGATAATGTGACTGCTGACAAAAGCAGCAGGATGAATTCTGAAGTGTTTCGGGCAATATTATCTGCTCATATTCAGCCAAATGCTTCAGAACTCATTGGACGGCGCTTCACAGTGCAGATGGACAAAGACCCAAACCATACTGCAAAAGCAACCAAAGAGTTTTTTAAGGGAAAGAAGTGGAATGTTATGCAATGGCCAAGTCAATCACCTGACCTGCATCCGATTGAGCATGCATTTCACTTGCTGAAGACAAAACTGAAGGGAAAATGCCCCAAGAACAAGCAGGAACTGAAGACAGTTGCAGTAGAGGCCTGGCAGAGCATCACCAGGGATGAAACCCAACGTCTGGTGATGTCTATGTGTTGCAGACTTCAGGCTGTAATTGACTGCAAAGGATTTGCAACCAAATATTAAAAAGTGAAAGTTTGATTTATGATTATTATTCTGTCCCATTACTTTTGGTCCCTTAACAAGTTGGAGGCACATATGCAAACTGTTGTAATTCCTACATCGTTCACCTGATTTGGATGTAAATACCCTCAAATTAAAGCTGACAGTCTGCAGTTAAAGCACATCTTGTTTGTTTCATTTCAAATCCATTGTGGTGGTGTATAGAGCCAAAAATGTTAGAATTGTGTTGATGTCCCAATATTTATGGATCTGACTGTGTGTATATATATATATATATGTATATACATATTTGTAGCCAAACGTTGTTCACCTTTTATTCTTACACTTTTTCACTTGTTGATCTTTCCTTGGCTTAGAATTGGCTATGACTTTCAGATGTACTACTTTCAGATATACTACTTTCTTGCACTAGAACCTCAATATACATATGATGAGATATTTCTCAAGCACTATATGATGTATGAAATGACAGTTTTTTCATTTAAAATACATTCTGACACCTAACAATATAAAGCCAAGTTTTACAAGCCTTGAAAACCCCAAATGAAGTGTTTCATAACTTCTCCATTGAACACGAGCAGGCCCCATTTCCCTCAAATTACTTATCTGCTTACGGTACTTAATGACAGGTACACAAATAAAAGTGCTTACAGGTGAATAGTTGGCAACATATTGGGGCTTGTGTATCATGAAAAAAACACAGCTATGACTAGCCCAAGGGCAAGATTTTCAGCCTTTCATTACTTTCATTTCATTACAGCCTTTCAGAATGCTTTCACTCACTGACAGCAAGCCAAAATCTTGAAAATGATAAAATCAAGATACAACGAACACGATAGCTCTAGTGTCCAGCCAGGAGATTACTAGGTCTGTCACTCGGAGCAGAGGGGAGAGGTTAGGGGCATAGAGCCCAGGACACTGTACATGAAAGGACCATCTTGACTGCAGCATTGAGAAACCTTCTTGGTGATGCAAGAAGCATGAGCACCCACCAAGGTATGTTTAGGCAGCGTTAACCCTAATCCATCTACCTCTGTCAACAGCCATGAGGGGTCAAACCTGTTAAGAGATTGACTTCAAATACATCACTCCACATTACTGTAATATTATTATTCAGGTTGTGTGTCCTGCATGTGATTTTTAGCCTGCCACAAAAAAAAAAAAGATATCCATTTGCATACGGATTTTCGGATCCGGCAGGCAGTTTCGGCATCGGAAAAACCTGCCGGATTCTAACAACGCTAGTGTGAAAGTACCCTAATATATTATAACCAATATACAGTATATAACCCAAAGAAAGGGACAGGATGACCTGTGGATAGGTCATTAATATTATTTCCCCGATAAACCCTTTAGGCCCCTTTCACACGAACGATACGGATTGGCTCCTGGTGCGTTCAGGGTGCATTCAGTGAAACTCGCACCATTTTGCAAGCAAGTTCAGTCAGTTTTGTCTGCGAACGCGTTTAGTTTTTTCCACATGGGTGCAATCTGTTTTGATGCGTTTTTAATGCGGGTGAAAAAAACTGAAGGTTTACAAACAACATCTCTTAGCAACCTTCAGTGAAAATCGCATTACACCCGGACTGCATCCGGATGCAATGCGTTTTTCACTGAAGCCCCATTCACTTCTATGGGGCCAGGGCTGCATAAAAAACACAGCATATAGAACATGCTGCAATTCTCACGCATCGCAGAACTGATGCATGAAAAAACACTCATGTGCACAGACCCATTGAAAGGAATGGGTCAGGATTCAGTGGGGGTGCTATGCGTTCACTTCATGCATTGCACCCACTCGGCAATTTCGCTCGTGTGAAAGGGGCCTTAATGTAGACATCCAGTGTCCAATTGCTAGTAGGCAACAAGGTTGAACTTGATGAATTTATGTATTTTCTTTTTATTTACTCATGCATTACATTTTAGATTTTTATAATATTTCAACTTAATAGAACTTTTCATTTTGTAGGGGTAAACAAATAATGAAATGATATGGTGCATCTGTAGGAGAGTTTTGAAATTTTTCTTAACGTACAGTAATTCCTTGGTATGAATTTGATGGACAGGTCAAAGCAGATTTCTGCTGGATTTCCATTTGGGTGAGACAGTGGGTCGCCATTTGTTAAAATCTGGAAAATGGCCAATACTGTAATTACAGCCATACAGGGCCCATGGTCATTCACTCTCAATAGGGCCATAGCCACCAGCCACAGCTAGCCAGCATCAGAACCTTGTGTGCTTTGGTGAATGGGCATGAAGAGGGACGTGTTGGAATATATATTTTGTCTGTACTACTTTTTTTGGTCTAGGGTCTGAGGAACTTAGGAATCTGGTATGTTTGTATTTATTGAAGGGTCTGGAGCCTGATTTAATTATGTGGTCTGGTTTAGGGTCTGTATTAGTTTAGGGGTTTTGTATTTAACTAGGGTCTGAATTACTTCGTGGGTCTTGTCT
The DNA here is from genome assembly GCF_905171765.1 of Bufo bufo. Lineage (NCBI taxonomy): Eukaryota > Metazoa > Chordata > Amphibia > Anura > Bufonidae > Bufo > Bufo bufo. The sequence continues at coordinate 388,662,557 of NC_053391.1, forward strand.
GGAATCTGAATTCATTCTGTGTTCTGGACTTTTGTTTTTTCAATAGGAAGAGGGTCATGTGACACATCAAACTTATTGGGAATTTCACACGAAAAACAATGGTGCACTTGGTTTTAATGTAACTTTATTCTTTCATGAGTTATTTACAAGTTTCTCTTTGTTTACAGCCATTGACATGTCGCCAAGGTTAACACGTGAGGAGCGTATAGAAATTGTGTTGATGTCTGGTGAACGCAGTAACCGGGTCATTGCAGCAGATTTCAATGCAAGACACCCTACGAGACCACCCATCTCCCATGCTACAGTTAGCAAACTGGTGTTTCTGTAAGGGCAATGTGTGAGGCTGTCAAAATGTTGCAGTGAAGACACTGAATTAGGCCTGGTGCACTGGATAAATAGGGGCATACAAAGCTCTTGCTAGTACCTTTACTAAGATGAAGGGATATAATTTGTCTAATTGGTCTTAAAGGCTTGGCAACTAGTATGTCTAACCTGGCAGGTTTTTCTTGAAATGGGTTAACCTTCTACATCCCACTGTGTGAATTCCCCAGGGACCATTATGTTAATGTTATAATGCAGCTGTGATTTCTGACTTCTTCATATGTAACTCCTTAACCAATAAAACAATTTAGTCAATGATATAGTCTAATATACAGGACGTCTTTAGGGCTCAAATTGATCTTTTCACATTTGAAGATATTAAGTAAACAATTGCTTGCCTTTGTTGTATCGTGTTTTATACCTACTCTTTATAGGTTTTAAGCTTGGTTCACATCTGCACTAATATTTCTGTTGTTCTGCTCCATTATAGGAGCCAAATAACGAATAGAATGAAATGAGGGACACGAACGGCACATTGACTATATTGGGGTCCATCTGGGTTTGTAAGAAAGCCTGGATTGTACAGAAAATTAAGATTCTGTTGTATATTCATTCATCCTTCTTATGTTTAGCAACCTTTAGTGGTGGATGATTATCCTGGTTTAGATTTAAGACTGGTGTACTGAAGCTATAGAAATGTGATTTCATTTCATGTTCAAATAAATACTAAGACTAGATTCAAATGAGGGTATTACGGACACATTATCTGTCAGTTTAACTGATCTGAACTCATAGCAACATAAGATCCATATGAGGCTGTAGGTTCGTGTCAGTTAAATCAGTTTAATGTGGTCCGCCAATAGCATACATAAGCAACGCAGACAGACAATACATGCAGCATACACTCATATGAATAAAGCCTAATACAGAATTCTCACTCCTAGTTAACCACTTCAGCTCCCCTAGCTTAAACACCCTTAATGACCAGGCCACTTTTTACACTTCTGCACTACACTACTTTCACCGTTTATTGCTCGGTCATGCAACTTACCACCCAAATGAATTTTACCTCCTTTTCTTCTCACTAATAGAGCTTTCATTTGGTGGTATTTCATTGCTGCTTAAATTTTTAAATTTTTTGTTATTAATCGAAATTTAACGATTTTTTTGCAAAAAAATGACATTTTTCACTTTCAGTTGTAAAATTTTGCAAAAAAAAACGACATCCATATATACATTTTTCTCTAAATTTATTGTTCTACATGTCTTTGATTAAAAAAAATGTTTGGGTAAAGGTTATAGCGTTTACAAACTATGGTACAAAAATGTGAATTTCCGCTTTTTGAAGCAGCTCTGACTTTCTGAGCACCTGTCATGTTACCTGAGGTTCTACAATGGCCAGACAGTACAAACACCCCACAAATGACCCCATTTAGGAAAGTAGACACCCTAAGGTATCCACTGATGGGCATAGTGAGTTCATAGAACTTTTTATTTTTTGTCACAAGTTAGCGGAAAATGATGATTTTCTTTTTATTTTATTTTTTTCTTACAAAGTCTCATATTCCACTAACTTGTGACAAAAAATAAAAACTTCCATGAACTCACTATGCCCAACACGAAATACCTTGGGGTGTCTTCTTTCCAAAATGGGGTCGCTTGTGGGGTAGTTATACTGCCCTGGCATTTTAGGGGCCCAAATGCGTGCAAAGTAGTTTGAAATCAAAATCTGTAAAAAATGGCCGGTGAAATCCGAAAGGTGCTCTTTGGAATGTGGGCCCCTTTGCCCACCTAGGCTGCAAAAAAGTGTCCCACATGTGGTATTGCCGTACTCAGGAGAAGTTGGGCAATGTTTTTTGGGGAGTCATTTTACATATACCCATGCTGGGTGAGAGAAATATCTTGGCAAAAGACAACTTTTCCCATTTTTTTATACAAAGTTGGCATTTGACCAAGATATTTATATCACCCAGCATGGGTATATGTATAAAGACACCCCAAAACACATTTCCCTACTTCTCCTGAGTACGGCGATACCACATGTGTGACACTTTTTTGCAGCCTAGGTGGGCAAAGAGGCCCACATTCCAAAGAGCACCTTTCGGATTTCACTGGCCATTTTTTACAGATTTTGATTTCAAACCACTTCTCACGCATTCGGGCCCCTAAAATGCCAGGGCAGTATAACTACCCCACAAGTGACCCCATTTTGGAAAGAAGACACCCCAAGGTATTTTGTGATGGGCATAGTGAGTTCATGGAAGTTTTTATTTTTTGTCACAAGTTAATGGAATATGAGACTTTGTAAGAAAAAAATAAAATAATAATAAATCATCATTTTCCGCTAACTTGTGATAAAAAATAAAAAATTCTAGGAACTCGCCATGCCCCTCACGGAATACCTTGGGGTGTCTTCTTTCCAAAATGGGGTCACTTGTGTGGTAGTTATTCTGCCCTGGCATTCTAGGGGCCCTAATGTGTGGTAAGTAGTTTGAAATCAAAATGTGTAAAAAATGACCTGTGAAATCCTAAAGGTGCTCTTTGGAATGTGGGCCCCTTTGCCCACCTAGGCTGCAAAAAAGTGTCACACATGTGGTATCGCCGTACTCAGGAGAAAATGGGCAATGTGTTTTGGGGTGTCTTTTTACATATACCCATGCTGGGTGAGAGAAATATCTCGGCAATTTTTTATACAAAGTTGGCATTTGACCAAGATATTTATCTCACCCAGCATGGATATATGTAAAATGACACCCCAAAAAGCATTGCCCAACTTCTCCTGAGTACGGCGATACCAGATGTGGTACACTTTTTTGCAGCCTAGATGCGCAAAGGGGCCCACATTCCTTTTATGAGGGCATTTTTAGACATTTGGATCCCAGACTTCTTCTCACGCTTTAGGGCCCCTAAAATGCCAGGGCAGTATAAAAATAAAATAAAAACATTTCCGCTAACTTGGGCCAAAAAAATTTCTGGATGGAGCCTTACAGGGGGGTGATCAATGACAGGGGGGTGATCAATGACAGGGGGGTGATCAGGGAGTCTATATGGGGTGATCACCCCCCTGTCATTGATCACCCCCCTGTCATTGATCACCCCCCTATAAGGCTCCATTCAGATGTCCATATGTGTTTTGCGGATCCGATCCATGTATCCGTGGATCCGTAAAAAAATACGGACGTCTGAATGGAGCCTTACAGGGGGGTGATCAATGACAGGGGGGTGATCAATGACAGGAGGGTGATCAGGGAGTCTATATGGGGTGATCACCCCCCTGTCATTGATCACCCCCCTATAAGGCTCCATTCAGATGTCCGTATGTGTTTTGCGGATCCGATCCATGTATCCGTGGATCCGTAAAAAAATACGGACATCTGAATGGAGCCTTACAAGGGGGTGATCAATGACAGGGGGGTGATTAGGGAGTCTATATGGGGTGATCAGCGGTTAATAAGGGGTTAATAAGTGACAGGGGGAGGGGTGTAGTGTAGTGGTGCTTGGTGCTACTTATTACTGAGCTGCCTGTGTCCTCTGGTGGTCGATCCAAACAAAAGGGACCACCAGAGGACCAGGTAGCAGGTATATTAGACGCTGTTATCAAAACAGCGTCTAATATACCTGTTAGGGGTTAAAAAAAATCGCATCTCCAGCCTGCCAGCGAACGATCGCCGCTGGCAGGCTGGAGATCCACTCGCTTACCTTCCGATCCTGTGAACGCGCGCGCCTGTGTGCGTCTCGCGAGATGACGCGTATATGCGTGACTCTACGCAGGGCTGCCGCCTTCGGAACGCGATCCTGCGTTAGGCGGTCCGGAGGCGGTTAAAGGGTATTCCCATCTGAGACAATGGGGACATATCACTAGGATATGTCCCCGTTGTCTGATAGGTACGGGTCCCACTGCTGGAACCCACACATATATCAAGAACGGAGTGGGAAAAGTGGTGGCTGGAGGACCCCGGTTTCCCAGGGTCCTTCCACCACCAAGCGCCCTTCCTATAGAAGTGAATGGGAGCTCACCGCGGCCACCGCGCTCATTCACTCCTATGGAGCTGAAGAAAATAGCCAAGCCAGCGCTTAGTTATCTTTGACGACCTCATAGGAATGAATTTTATCCCTTGGTTGAACTTGATGGACTTATGTCTTTTTTCAGCCGTATTAACTAAGTAACTATAAAGTTCAGCCTCCAGAAGCGTCAAAACTTATATACTGTACGTAGTCACAGCAGGAACAGTGGACAGTTTTAAAAAGGGTTTAGATGAATTCTTAAAAGTAAATAACATTAATGCTTATGAAAATGTGTAGACCTCTAAGTCTCATTTCCTTCTGGGATTCGTGTCCCGACTTATTCCTTGGTTGAACTTCATGGACTTATATAATTTTTCAACCATATTAACTATGTAACTAATAGAGGGCGGCTGCGCAGTGCGCCCTCCACCACTTTCAGGGCTACATTCATGGTGTAGGTGCGGGTCCCAGAGGTGGTATGCCCTCCAATGTCTAAGATGGGAAAACCCCTTTACTAAAAACACTCAAGAAACATCTTTTTCATATAGAAGAGAGTACAGAATTTTATAGCTGTTCTAGAAATTGATAAGGGTGTTCATGCATGGCAGATTTGTTAGAGAAATTTGTTAGAGAAATTTCAATGATATACGGCCGAATGTGACTGTCTTTGCATGTTTTTAATTTTCTTTAGAGACCCTGTCAACACGGAATGCATTGGAATCCAGGGCAGCAAGTTATAGAGCAGGAGGAGCTGAGCAGATTCATAGTTTTGTGGGAAAAGATTCAGTAAAACTTACAATTTATTCATTCTCTCTGCTTTTCCGGGTTCAGTTGTACACAGGGCTATGTTATAGCTATCTATGTATACACATTTACACAGAGAATGCTACCAATCACTGATAACATCTCCCTGTGTACAACTATCAGTGACTGACAGCTATCTCTACATATATATTTACACAGAGAATGCTATCAATCACTGATAATACCTCCCCTGTGTACAACTATCAGTGACTGGCAGCTATCTATGTATTGTGGGGTTTCGCTCTGGTAGATATGTTAAGCGGACGCAGTGCAGAGGCAAAATACAAGTTCTTAACTCAAACTTCAGTGTTTATTCACACTTGCGAAAGTTGCACAAAACAAGACGTCACTTTGCAGTCTTTGGTTTTAATTCACACACAAATGGAAAGTCCAATTTGCATAGAACAACATGTCACTTTGCAGTCTTTGGTGTTCATTAACACACAATGGAAAGTTCATATTGCACAAGTCACCTTGTTCGCAGTTCTGCATCCAGTAGTCCACAGCAGGCTTTAGGGGGCCTGTTCCCCCTGCACATGGGTCTCAGCCCTCCAGTCCGGCACAAAACCTCAGATCCCAACACAGAGACTCAGCTGCTGAGCCCAGCTGCCTATTTAAGGACAGCCAGGTGCTGCCAAAACCCGGAGTGGCACTTAAACTCCGGTCCGGTATTTGACCTCACCTGGCTGGAAACCAGCCCAGCCGCACATGTTGGGAGGAAAATACCTGCCTTCCCAGAAAAAAAACAGTATACACACACATAGAATGTTATCAATCACTGATAACACATCCCTGTGTACAGCTATCAGTGACTGACAGCTATCTATGTATACACACACACACACAGAGAATGCTACCAATCACTTATAATAGGCTATCTTGAGCTAAGAAAGAGGAGAGCTATAAATGTATAAATTATAAGTTTTACTAAATCTTTTCCCAGAAAACTATAAGTCAATCTGCTCAGCTCCTCCTGCACTATAACATGGTGCCTACAGATTGCACTACATTTTGTGGTGACAGGTTCTCTTTAAAGCCTCATTTGGATGAATGGTACAGTTATACTATATTAATACATTGTGAAAGTGATCTTTTTAACTTATCGTTTGTATGTGTAACTGAAATTATCTTTAAAGGGACCATGTTACAATTATCGGGAATGAAGTTTCCTGCAAATGCTTGTTCCTGACAATCTGCTCATCCAAATGTGCCTCCAATCACCCGATGAATGAGCAAAACGTTCCTTCATCGGGTGATCCTGTGGTTCATGTAGGCACCTAAATTTTCGTTTTTGGGCAGCAGATCGTGCTGTCTAAACAGCAGAAACAATGCAGCTGTATGAGGACAAGCGATTGCAATAGCGATCTCTCATTCTCATACTGTGGAGGAGATTGCTGCATGTAAATGCAGCTTTCTCCTCCACAGAATGAGCAACCAACTGTCTGGAAGGAACGCTTCCTTCCTGATAATCTGCTGCTCATTGCAAGGTGTAAATGCACCTTTAGGCTCTGTACATAATTGCCTTGTGGCTTCCTTTTAATGGCAGCTACAGTGATCTTCCAAATCCATTGCAAGATAGACACCACTGTCAACCTAAAATGGGGTTCGTTGGGTTCCACCAGGGTGTCTGATGTAAATTGGGCTGCATAGAATCATTCAATCCATTATGCTGCGCCTTGATTTTTAAAAAAATCTCTGCATAATTGTAAATGTTTGTATTGCTTTCAGTGCTATCGGTCAACCAATGATGCATCTGACGGCTGAATCTCATACCTATAGCTTAAGGCACCTTTACATGGTCTGATGTATCAAGCGATTGTTGAGAAGGAAGCGATCCTTTCTGACAATTGCTTGCTTGTCAGTGGAGGAGAAAGCTGCATTTATCTGCAGAAATCTCCTCCACAGTATGGGGAGGAACGATCGCTAATGCCATCACTCATTCCCATACAGAATCATTGTTTGCCGACTTCAGAGGCTGTTTAGATTGCACGATCTTCTGCCAGCAAATGATGATTTAGGTGACCACACCAACTATTACCTGATGAAGGTAGATTACATTAGCGATAATCTGCCCGAACATCAAACTTCGAACTATGTAAAGAGCCATTAAAGACGACCTTTCTCCTGTACTGACATGCCTGTTTTAATAGCTTCATGCATTTCCCATGTAATACCAATTCTGGAGCATCTAGTCTTATGGCTCTATGTTGTGCCGTTCCTGTATTATTTCTACTAGAAGTTATGAATAAATTGCTAGCAGTCTGCAGTAAGGGTACATAGGGGAGGTAACCAGTTGGGGGTGTGTACCTGAACAGACTCACTCTATCCATTCAGTGCTGCCATATTCAGACTGTGCAGGTCCCCCCCCCCCCCCCCAACTTGTTACCACCCATCTATACCCTTACTGCAAACTACTAGCAATTCATTCATAATTTCTAGTAGAAATAATAAAGGAATGGTACAACATAGAGCCATAAGAATAGATGCTCCAGAATTGTTATTACATGGGGAATGCTTGAAACTATTAAAACAGACATGTCAGTAGGGGTGAAAGGTCCTCTTTAAGTGAAGAACATCCTGTTGAATCTATCAGGACTGCTTGTTATCAGTGCCATAGAAATCAACATGATCCTTTTTTTTTTTTATTATAATGCCCCAATGCTGTACTCTGGTAATCTCTACTGTATGCCTATTATGAAGCCCTAAATTCTGACATGTTAGCTCCATGTCTTGGGCTTGTAACCATTGTTCTTCTGTGTTATACAATTTTTAAAAATGTCAAATAAACTTGTCTTGTTAGGCTACTTTCACACTAGCGTTTTTGCTGGATCCGGCAGGGTTCAGCAAAAACGCTACCGTTACTGATAATACAACCATCTGCATCTGTTATGAACGGATCCGGTTGTATTATCTTTAACATATCCAAGACGGATCCGTCATGAACTTCATTGAAAGTCAATGGGGGATCCGTTTTCTCTTGTGTTTTTCTATTCCGTTTTACGCCGCATCCCAGGACGGAAAGCAAACCGCGGCATGCTGCGCTTTGCTCTCCGGTATGAGAACGGAATGCATTTTGGAGCATTCCGTTCTGTTCAGTTACCATTGACAATGAATGGGGACAAAACGAATGCTTTTTTTTTCCTGTATTAAGACCCTATGACGGATCTCAATACCGGAAAGTATTAACGCTAGTGTGAAAGTAGATTTAGACATACAGTATTTCTTAAATTGATCTGATTTCTAATACTATTTCTGATAATAATACAGGAGCCTTTTCATTATACTTCTTCTTTTCTACTACTGATATCATTGTCTTGTTTGCTTTTTCTATTATTGTGCAAAATGTTAACATACAAATACAGGTGTTCTCAGGTGCCGCCATGCAGGGAGTGAAATTCTGAAAATAATTGGTTGAAGCAAAATGTTACATGTTCATACCTACCTTTTCCCCACTGTCTTCTTTCTGTCCTTTGTTTGGTTTACTCGATGACATTTACTAGTTGCATTGTAGTTAATGGTATTTTGTCACTTTCTAAATAAACACGTTCCTTTTGTTACGTTTACAGAGCAGCTCATCTTAGTAATAGTAATAGGTGCAAGTCCATACAGTTATTTTAGGACGACTGAGCCCCTATATCCTTTGTTACTACCAAACCTTTAGCCAAAACAAGCATTGAAGTGAACTGTAACATACATACACACAGGGCGGCTTGATCTGTCCAGCGCAAGTGAACTGAAAATCCTGAGGAAGAAAAAAAGAAATTCTTCTGAAACCAAAATGAAAAGCAGACTGTGGCCCCGGGCGTCTGCGGTCTGCAATTATGTTCTGACAGTAACTGCTGATACTTCCTAAAGGAATTTACATTCCTTCAAGAAACTCTGACAGGCTGTTAGACTGCACATCCTGAAGACTAAAAACTTGAAGCTGCTCATACATGGGGATTATGTCAATTTAAGATTTCTGAATATTTGATCCCATACAGTGTCAGAGGTGCCATACTAGCCTGTGGTACACTGAGAAAATAGTCAAGACATTAGTTCCTCCTGCACAAGCCAGATAGCTATCAGCTTGGAACAGGATTATTATTTTTCAGTCACTCATGTGGAATAGACTGTATCAACTAAAGGTGGGTTTAGATGGGCCGATGGAGCAGCCAATTGTCGGGAAGGAAGTGATACTTCCTGACAGTTGGCTGCTCGCTCAGTGAAGGAGACCACTGCATTTACATGCATTGCATTGCGATCCCTCATCCCCATACAGATTCATGGTTTCTGGGCAGCAGATCGCTGTTTAGACAGCACCACCTGCTGCCCAGAAACTATGATTGGTGGTGCCTGCACGAACAGGAGGATCACCTGATGAACAAGCACTTTGCTCATTCATCAGGTGATTGGAGGCACATTTAGATGATCAGATTATCGAGAATGAGCGTTTGCAGGAATGGTCATTCCCGATAAGCTGGACGGTTATTGGTAAATCCACCTTAAGTATACGTCATCACAATCCAAGTTTGAACTTATGCCATGTATAAATGACAAACCCCTGATCCACCTCTGCATTGATCTGTAGACTGCACTTCTATATCTGTCTGACACAAAGCACATTCCATGTATTGTCAACCACTGCCCCATGAGACAACAAAAACAAATCTGAGACATCAGATTGAAATCTTTACAGATATCTATCTAAGGACAGTGTCCAATAGTCTTGAACATAATCAGAATAGGCTGACAGCTAGTCAAATCTGTGGGTTCAAATGGCTTAAATCACTAGCATTTGGTCAAGTTTACTTCAAGCTCAAATTACAGTAGGAAAAGGATATTGAGAAGTTTATGTGTCATCCAGTAAAATCAGGGATGGTGTCCCTAAAACACAAGAGCAGCGGTCCTATTCTCTACCTCAGAAATAAATCTGAAATTATTCCACTGATGTACATCGAGACATCTTCTCCGCATAAATTCTAGGTCACCTTATATACAACTTACATTTTATTCACATCTCCATCAGTGATATGTAGTGTTGATCACGAATATTCGAATTTCGAATTTTTATTGCGAATATAGGTACTTCGAAAATTCGCGAAAATTTAGAATACAGTTATATATATTCGAAATTTCGAATATTCGAATTTTTTCCCTTTTTTTTTTTTTTTTTTATCAGTACACATGATCCCTCACTGCTTCTAGCTTGTGGGCCAATAAGAAGGCTGCAATATACTTGACTTTAGGAGTAGTAGTGCTTGCGAATTTTGCTCTATATTCGTTTTTTTTGAATATTCGCTATATTGCTATATATTCTTGTTTTAGAATATTACGAATATTCGAAAAAACGAAGTTATAGCAATATAGAGAATATTCTAAAAAAATCGAATAGAGCAATTTAGCTAATATAGTGATATAATCTTCTTTGTCTAATAGTTGTAAGTTGAAAAATTCGCAATAAAAAATTTGAATCCGAAAATTTGAATTCCGAAAATTCGCATATTACACAATCATTACCTTTCCGATTTTTTGAGTAAAAAAAAAATCGTGAATTTTCGAATTTTCGACGAATATTCTACAAAATATTCGCGAAATATAGTGAATTAGAATATGACCCCTGCCGCTCATCACTAGTGATATGTAATTCATCATGTAAGACTAAACCCCATTATCTTGGTCAAAGACATGACCATTGGTGATTGGCTGAGCAGTCACATCCCCATGTTGAGGGGGACCAGGCAGTGATCTGGGAAGTTCTGGAATGATGAGGTGAGTATATAGTGTTTTATATGTACTAAGCACATTCATTTTTAAGTATAGGTAGAAATTAAACTTAGGGCAGACAAAATAATCTTTACTACTTACCCAAAATTAGATGAAATGTGATCCTTTCTGACTCTGCTGGAACGGAAGCAAATCCACATGTTTATTTTTTGCTTTCAGAATGGTTTAGGATTTTCACTGGAATGATCCACTGGTTTCAGAGCAGATGGAGTTTTAAGCTTATGTAGATTAAGAGCAATGAAGACCAACATTTCAGTCTTCTGTTCTCAAGTAATGGCGAGGGAGCTATAGGGCAATATGCAGCTCTGTAGAGGCGACATAACTACAACTCCCAGCATACCCTGACAGCCTGAAGATCTATGTTTAGTTCAGTAAAACCAAGCAGGATCCAGGTATGAAGCTGTAATATGGACCTAAAAATATGAATCTATTTTAGCCATCTGAAATTGGCCTATGCTGAAGGTCTCAGAAGAAAGTAAAGGAGTAGTATGCAACTTTGAAGTGTTTGATAACACCGCGCAACAATGATTTTGCTACTGAGAGAAAAACATGTGATTTATACTAAAATGAGCGTGCATATGAACTCAGAATTTGCCTGACAAGTCTAGATTTTAACCGCTTAAGGACCCTGGGATTTGTCATTTTTGCGTTTTTGTTTTTCACTCCCTGCCTTCCCATAGTCCTAACTTTTTTATTTTTCCATTCACATAGCCTTATGAGGGATATGTCTTGAGGGACAAGTTGTACTTTCTAATGTAACCATTTACGGTTGCATACCATGTAGTAGGAAGCGGGGAAAAAATTCCAAATGGTGTAGAATTGGGAAAAAACGCAATTCTGATAAATGTTTTTATTTTTTATTTTTACACTGTACACTATGCGGTAAAATTGACATGTTATCTTCATTCTCCAGGTCAGTACGGTTGCAACGATACCACACTTGTACAAACCGGATTCCAAAAAAGTTGGGACACTATACAAATCGTGAATAAAAACTGAATGCAATGATGTGGAGGTGCCAACTTCTAATATTTTATTCAGACTAGAACATAACTCACGGAACAAAAGTTTAAACTGAGAAAATGTACCATTTTAAGGGAAAAATATGTTGAATCAGAATTTCATGGTGTCAACAAATCCCAAAAAAGTTGGGACAAGGCCATTTTCACCACTGTGTGGCATCTCCCCTTCTTCTTACAACACTCAACAGACGTCTGGGGACCGAGGAGACCAGTTTCTCAAGTTTAGAAATAGGAATGCTCTCCCATTCTTGTCTAATACAGGCCTCTAACTGTTCAATCGTCTTGGGCCTTCTTTGTTGCACCTTCCTCTTTATGATGCGCCAAATGTTCTCTATAGGTGAAAGATCTGGACTGCAGACTGGCCATTTCAGTACCCGGATCCTTCTCCTACGCAGCCATGATGTTGTGATTGATGCAGAATGTGGTCTGGCATTATCTTGTTGAAAAATGCAGGGTCTTCCCTGAAAGAGATGACGTCTGGATGGTAGCATATGTTGTTCTAGAACCTGAATATATTTTTCTGCATTGATGGTGCCTTTCCAGACATGCAAGCTGCCCATGCCACACGCACTCATGCAACCCCATACCATCAGAGATGCAGGCTTCTGAACTGAGCGTTGATAACAACTCGGGTTGTCCTTGTCCTCTTTGGTCCGGAGGACATGGCGTCCCAGATTTCTAAAAAGAACTTCGAATCGTGACTCGTCTGACCACAGAACAGTCTTCCATTTTGCCACACTCCATTTTAAATGATCCCTGGCCCAGTGAAAACGCCTGAGCTTGTGGATCTTGCTTAGAAATGGCTTCTTCTTTGCACTGTAGAGTTTCAGCTGGCAACGGCGGATGGCATGGTGGATTGTGTTCACTGACAATGGTTTCTGGAAGTATTCCTGAGCCCATTCTGTGATTTCCTTTACAGTAGCATTCCTGTTTGTGGTGCAGTGTCATTTAAGGGTCCGGAGATCACGGGCATCCAGTATGGTTTTACGGCCTTGACCCTTACGCACAGAGATTGTTCCAGATTCTCTGAATCTTCGGATGATGTTATGCACAGTTGATGATGATAGATGCAAAGTCTTTGCAATTTTTCGCTGGGTAACACCTTTCTGATATTGCTCCACTATCTTTCTGTGCAACATTGTGGGATATTGGTGATCCTCTACCCATCTTGGCTTCTGAGAGACACTGCCACTCTGAGAATCTCTTTTTATACCCAATCATGTTGCCAATTGACCTAATTAGTGTTAATTGGTCTTCCAGCTCTTCGTTATGCTCAAATTTACTTTTTCCAGCCTCTTATTGCTACTTGTCCCAACTTTTTTGGGATTTGTTGACACCGTGAAAATTGGAATCAACGTATTTTTCCTTTAAAATGATACATTTACTCGGATTAAACGTTTGCTCTGTCATCTACGTTCTATTACAAATAAAATATTGACATTTGCCATCTCCACATCATTGCATTCAGTTTTTATTCACAATTTGTTTAGTGTCCCAACTTTTTTGGAATCCGGTTTGTATAATTTTTCTTGCGTTTTAATACTGAAAAAAAAAAAGAAAACCTTTGAGGAAATTTTTTTTTTATAACCATATTCTGACTCCTATAACTTTTTTGTAGTTATGTGTATGGGGCTGTCTGTGTGAGGGCTCATTTTTTTGGGGGACAATTTGTTCTTTTCAGTGATACCAACTTGAAGTGTGTGCGACTTTTTGATCACTTTTAAAAAAAATTTTTATTATTGGGTAGTTTAGTGACAAAAAAATTGCACATTGGGTGGTTTTTTTTTTCCGTTACGCCATTTGCCGTATGCCATTAATATTGTTATAAGTATGGGCATTTTTCCACGCGGTGATGCCCATGATGTTTATATTTTTCTTATTGTTTAAGTATTTTTATTTTAACTTTTATATATATATATGATTTGAACTTTTATATATATTTATTTTATTTTTGCGAAAACTTTTTTTTTTATAACTTTTTTTTAAGTCACCTTGGGTGATAACTTGCAATCATTAAATTGCCTATTGTGTTAATTGATGTCTATATAGACACCATTGAACACTTAATTTGCACTATACCAATACAATGCTGCCACCTAGTGGCCTGTATTGGTATAGTCATCTAAAATGTACCAAAGCCTGCTTGAGGCTTCAGCCTATTAGATCAATGTAACAGGTTCCCCGATCTCAGCCGGGGAACGCTGTTACCGGAGGATAAGTGCGCGACTTCAGCTTTCGGACTGCGCAGATGTCATGGTCACATTTGACCACGGCATCTGAAAGGGAAAATGTATGCGATAAGTGCTACAACAATTCTGACTTTGGACTTGTAATCCGCACACTCGATTTAGTATAGGACAAATGGTTTTTGCCCAGTAGCAGACAAAAAGTTTTTTTTTGTTGCGTGGTGTAATCATAGTTGAGATTTACCAATCCTTGATGTTTTGAACAATATAAAGTCTCAGCAGCCATCTGCTCTTTGAGGTTATTATATCAGCAAAGAAATTCAATGACCATACATGTATCATAATAATGACAGTTTAAGGAATCTCCCCACAGAAGTGTTTTTTATCCTTTCTGAAGTTGGCAATTGGGGAAAATTTATTATCCCCATATGCCATAAAACTGGTGTAAAAAAGTCGCGAACCTGGGTTTGCAACTTTTTAAACACCATTTGCACAAAAAATTGTGAAAATGGTGTTTAACTGCTGCCCTCATCAGTTTCTGAAAAGGGGAGAGCTGTTGGCATGGTGTGGGTAAGGCCATCAGCCCAGACAGATTTATCATGCTTTAAAACAGTTTTCTGGCATAAATGGTGACTGAAATCTACGCCAGCTAAATTTTATTCTGGGTGCATGGACTAAATTAAGTGCATGCTTCGGGCACAGGGGATATCAAGACCGGCATAAAAATCTCTAGTACACCTAGACACTCTAACGTGGCTTACATAAAACGGATATTGAAACCTTACGAGGATATTGCATTATCCACTGTCCTAAGTATAGGGAACCTGCCATCTGTTGTTGAGGTATGATCGAATCCAGGCAGAGGGGCACAAGGAGGGATCAGCCACTAAGTTCTTTCAAAA
Source organism: Bufo bufo (assembly GCF_905171765.1). NCBI lineage: Eukaryota > Metazoa > Chordata > Amphibia > Anura > Bufonidae > Bufo > Bufo bufo. The sequence continues at coordinate 388,677,563 of NC_053391.1, forward strand.
ATGGAGAACCTTTATTATTGCACATTTTAGTGCCACTGAACTCTCGGAGGTGGTATACCTCCTGGTATCTCACTTCTTCTTTGAAGGGCACTCTTGGCGCCTTAGGTTTGTAGCGCCCTTCCATATGGCTGAAAGGTTTTGTCCTGTTTTTTGTTCGTTTATTTTCTCTCCCTTCCATTCCTCTTTTCCCCCTGGCATCCATCATAGGATGCATAATTTCTGTGTATAACCTGTTTTGTATTGGATACCGGTGGAATTAGTATACGGACTATGACTTTACAGATGTTTGTTTATTTCCTTTTTTTATTATGTTGGAAAATGTTTCAATAAAAAAGACATTTAAAGGGAACCTGTCACCATGAAAATGCAAAATAATCTGCGGGCAGCATGTTATAGAGCAGGAGTTGCTGAGCAGATTGATATATAGATTTATGGTTAAAGATTAAGTAATACTTGTATTTCATTCATTTATATTCCTGCTCATTCTGGGCTTTGAAGTCGAGGAGGCATTCCTATCAGTGATTGACAGCTGTCTCTGTATACACAGTCATAGAGGGAAGGCTGTCAATCACTGATAGGACCGCCTCCTGGACTTCAAAGCCCAGAATAAGCAGGAATATAAATGAATGAAATACAAGTTTTACTGAATCTTTTCCAATAAAACTACATATCAATCTGCTCAGCTCCTCCTGCTCTATAACACGCTGCCTGTAGTTCAGACACCATGTTCCACGTGACAGGTTCCCTTTTAAAAAATCACTCGTACTAATAAATTTCCACCGTTATTTAATTTATTCTGTTATATATTGCTAACACATTCCTCAATGCTGTACAGAGATTGTCAACTCATCACCTAAATTAGATATTAGATCCTCCAACAAACTAATGTGGTCTGAATGGCCCTAAAAATCTCCTCTTAGTGGAAAATGATTAGACTATTTGGATTTAAACTCTTCCAGTCCTTGTTTTCCCCGGAGAGAAGTTGGAAAGTGTTGTCTAGTAGCTACTTATCCTCACCCTGCAAAGGCACCCATATACATTAGTACAAAGTGGATCAAAACAGACAGTGTTCAAGTTCAACCAAAATCAATCTTTGTCTAGTGAAATTTAACATTTAATTATTTTAGCTCATCCAATGACAGACCGTCATCGACTGTTAAGAGGTCGGACAGGTTTAAAATACGCCTCCAATAGTCACTAGTCCACCAAGGATCTTTCTTTGAAAGAATGTTCCTAATACAATATGATAAAGTTCCCATTGTAAATATATGTCTAGCTTGTAGTTTGTAAAGACCAATATATATTGAAATGTGTATGACTGCATTGGCTAAAAACAGATGTTCAACCATCATGTTTCTTCTATTTAATATGTGTGGTCACCTACAGTGAAATAACATTGGCCAGGCCGATTGTGCACATTTTTAAGGGAATCAGGTAAGGGCAGTCATACACATTCATTAGCTGAACAATTGTTTTACCAACATCTATCTTTCCCAACTCCTTTCCAGGTACCACATACACTCTTGTCTCAGCCTAGCGTATATGTGCAGGGGCAGACTGGGAACTTAAAGTAGTCCTGTAAAAAAAAACTAAATTGGCCCCGTTTTTTAGGTGGGTCCAAAATGACAGAAGGCAAGGCCAACATAAACAGGTGGAGCTAGCAATACTGTAGTGCAGTACAAAATACTGACCCAGCAGAGCCAAATACCACAGTGCAGCATTAAATACTGCCACCCCTGTCACAGTATTCCATCACCATCCTGAGGACAGCGAAACAGTTGAATGCAGGAGGACACTTTCCGCCACCAGTCAGATGTATAAGCCCTGATATCCTAGCATTATCTACTGCAGAGAGCAACAGCTCACTATGTACCCAGCGGCGGATGGCTTGGATGGCTCCCTGGGCATTGGCCCACCAGGAAATTCTCCTGCAGAGTCTATGGCCAGTCCTCCCTTGTGTATTTAATGGGGAGAGAGGAGAAAGCCACTATCAGACACCTCTGGCTTATCTCCCGGAGAACAAAAGGATTGGGTGAAAATATTCACTTCGCCTAGTCATTCTCTCCCCCAGCATCATCTGTTGGGGGAGAGTCGCGAGAACCTACTGTGTATGGGGGCCTTAAGATAGCTACTTAATGCTTATGAATGGCATTGGCATGAATGTATACGTTCAACCATACTACAAGCATTTTTTATAGATTTATTTGAAGAAATTATTAATCACCTTCTCTCCTGATCTTTTTTCATTCTCTCTCGTTATTTCCCTTACTAATAAAAAATTGTGTACTGTCTGTTAAATCTTTCCAGTTGTACTTTCCCCTTCCTTTCCAGAAACATTTCACTGACACTTACATTGGAGCACATGAATGTATGGTAAAGGAATTCCACGTGACCTTCTGCTTTAGGTAACACGTTATAGTATCTCATTACTGTGCACATTCATCTCAGAACTCATTTACTCACTGTGCTATTCCAAGTCCAAAGATCCTAGCTAATATGGTCATTCATAAACTTTGCAAAAGCTATTGCCAATATTTTGTCTGCCTCCTGTTTATAGTATAGGTGTTACCTATCATTGTGATGATAATGAGAGGAGTGTTGAGAAGTGATCTATAAAGTATCAACCTCTTATGAGGCTCAGTGGCCAGTGTAAAAACTGAAGGAGTTCAAGATAGGCCCATTTTCCTTATACAGTACAGGGACCTCTGGTTTGCCTGGTATGAGATTTTTTCCTCTCATTTGCAGAATAGCTAAATTGCATACTTTTTCCCATGGAGCATTATTCTTTAATAATAAGCAAAATGTTGCTAAAAGTGTATAAAAATATGACATAAAAACTTGAAAATTTTAACAATAGGTAATTTTATGGCAATACATTCCATTTAAAGAGATTTTCTGGTTGCATGTGCATAAAAGCTAAATTGCATACTTTTTCCCATGGCGCATTATTCTTTAATAATAAGCAAAATGTTGCTAAAAGTGTATAAAAATATGACATAAAAACTTGAAAATTTTAACAATAGGTAATTTTATGACAATATATTCCATTTAAAGAGATTTTCTGGTTGCATGTGCATAAAAGTTATAAAAATTATTGTACATATGAAAAGTTTTACAGCTTTCTAATGCTAGACCGTACTGTGCCCTAATATACAAATTGTTACTGAGGCTGTGGGAAAGGGAAATCTTAAACTCTGATTCACAAAGTAAATTTTTGTTGTGAATTTGGGGTTGATGATGTATTGTTTATTTGGCAGGGATCTGTATCTGAAATGCAGTCATTTATGGTGACTTTAACCTCTTGCGGACACAGGGCGTACAGGTACGCCCTGATGTCCGAGTCAGAGTCCGAGCGGCGGGGGGTGATCGGAACAGAGTGCCCTGTGACAATGCCGAGGGGGGTCCTGAGACCCCCTGTATCGGCGATCGCTGCAAACCGCAGGTCAATTCAGACCTGCAGTTTGCAGCAGCGTTTACGGGTCATTCCGGCGGCGATTTTGGAAGCCATCAGGTCCCCTTGCTGCTGTAATGGGGACCCGATGGCATGGAAGGCAGCGCGATGCCTTCCTTAGGCATCGTCACTGCCTACTGGTGGAGAGCCTGTGAGATCCAGCCCCCTGGATCTCACAGGCAGGAAGCTGTATGAGTAATACACACAGTATTACTCATACAGCCAATTAATTCCAATACAGAAGTATTGGAATGCATTGTAAAGGGGATCAGAAATCAAAAGTTGAAGTCCCAGAGTGGGACAAAAAATAAAGTGTAAAAAAAAGTTAAAAAATTTATTTTTAAAGTTTTAAGTAAATAAAAAATGCGTCCTTTTCCCAAAATAAAGTAAAAAAAAAAAAATTGGGAAAGATTTTGAAAAAAAGAAAAGTAGACATATTAGATATCTCTGCGTCCGTATCGACCGCCTCTATAAACATATCACATGACCTAACCCCTCAGATGAACACCGTCAAAAGATAAAAAATAAAAACTGTGCTAAATAAACAATTTATATTACTAAAAGTGCAACACCAAGCGATCAAAAAGGCGTATGCCCCCCCCAAAATAGTGCCAATCTAACCGTAACCTCATCCCGCAAAAAATGAGCCGCTACCTAAGACAATTGCCCCAAAAATTCAAAAAACTATGGCTCTCAAACTAAAACATGATTTTTTTTGTTTCAAAAATGCTTTTTTGTGTTAAACATAAAAAAGTAGACATATTAGGTATCGCCGCATCCGTAAGAACCTTCTGTATAAAAATACCACATGATCTAACCCCTCAGATGAACATCGTTAATTTTTTTTAATGAAAACGGTGTCAAAAAAGCAATTTTTTGTCACCTTACATCACAAAAAGTGTAATAGCAAGCGATCAAAAAGGCATATGCACCCTAAAATAGTACTAATCTAACCGTCATCTCATCCCACAAATAATGAGCTCCTACCTAAGACAATCGCCGAAAAAATATAAAAACTATGGCTCTCAGACTATGGAGACACTAAAATGATTTTTTTTGTTTCAAAAATGATATTATTGTGTAAAACTTAAATAAATTTTAAAAAGTAAACATATTAGGTATCCCTGCGCAGTGGCGTACATACAGGGGTTGCAGGGGTCGCACTTGCGACCGGGCCCGGCACTCCAGGGGGCCCGGCCGCCTGTGGACCCGCCCTGCAGTAGTACTGTGCCTGTATAACCCGGGCGGCCGGCCCGGGGCCCGCCCCCCCAGTGTTGAGTTTCCTTGCTGCCAGCCCTACCCTCCCTTGAGTCTCCTCCCCCTAAGTCTCCTCCCCGGCCGCCTGTGGACCCGCCCTGCAGTAGTGCTGTGCCTGTATAACCCGGGCGGCCGGCCTGGGGCCCGCCCCCAGTGTTGAGTTTCCTTACTGCCAGCCCTACCCTCCCTTGAGTCTCCTCCCCCTGAGAAGAGGCGTACCTACCATATGGGCCCGAAGTGGAGGAGAGGCCCCGCCCCCTAATTGCTCCTATTTATCTTTCTAAAGCTAAAGAACCTTTGATGATGTAATCAGAGGTCCTGTAAGGGAACTGCACAGTGTAAAGTGTAGTTCCCAGGTTAGAACAGTGCATCTGCCAGGACCTGTGATGACATCATCTTCAACATCACAGGTCCTGCAGAATCTAGCAAAGGAACTGCACCAAAAATGGTGTAGTTCCTAGGTTTCAAAGGTATATCTGCCAGGACCTGTGATGACATCATCACAGGTCCTTCAACCCCTAACAGCAAGTATTAGACGTTCACAAGCAGCTCTGCATTGATCCATACTGGAATGGAGTGGTAAGAGGAGGTCCTCCACTTTTCATCATTTACCCCCCCCCCCCCTCCATGCCCTGTTTTTACTCACTCATGTATAATACTTCAGACAGTTACAGTGACCACTACCTCATGTACCTCACAGTGACCACTACCTCATGTACCTCACAGTGACCACTACCTCATGTACCTCACAGTGACCACTACCTCATGTACCTCACAGTGACCACTACCTCATGTACCTCACAGTGACCACTACCTCATGTACCTCACAGTGACCACTATCTCATGTACCTCACACACAGTGACCACTACCTCATGTACCTCACACACAGTGACCATAATGTATAACTGACCACATATTTCTGTAAACACTGCATCTACAGTATTATACCTTCTATGTCTCACATCAATACACTGCTCTGTGTGTGTGTATATATATATATATATATATATACACACACACACACACTGCATAAATTACACAGTGTTATACATGCAATATGTACAGATATATAGTATATACCGCAGTGCACTGATATGTGAGGTACAAGGTATAATAGATGCTGTGTGTACAGATATCATTACACTGCTGTATATACTATATATGTGAGGTACGAGGTATAATAGATGCCGTGTGTACAGATATATAGTATATACAGCAGTGTACTGATATGTGAGGTACGAGGTGTCAATACACTGCTGTATTTTCTATATACCTGTACACACTGCATCTATTATACCTCGTACCTCACATATTAGCCTACATATGTATTATATAGACTAGTAGCTCAGAATTGCACCAATATCCATTTACTATTACTGCCAGAACATGCTGGGTGTAGTAGTTTCAACTGGGCAGTCAGAGGTTGTAGGCTACAGAAATATAGCAGAGTTAGTTATAAAGCCATTGATAGGCCAATGAAGTATTTTACTATATGAAGGCAAAAGAAATGCATGACAAAACCAGCACTGCTACATTATAATAATATATAGCAGAGCTGGTTTTACGTGGGAATACCGTGGCTTATACCGAATATCATCCTCTTGTATATAGTAATATACAATATATATATATATATATATATACACACACACACACGCACACACACGCACACGCGCGCGCGCGGCAGCGGGTTGGGGGGGGGGGCGTCGACGGGAAGGGGGCCCCATGGATCAGTTTCGCACCGGGGCCCCGTGGATTGTGTGTACGCCACTGTCCCTGCGTGAGTAAGAACCTGCTCTATAAAAATAGCACATGATCTAACCTGTCAAATGAACATTGTAAATAATAAAAAATAAAAACGGTGCCAAAACAGCAATTTTTTGGGCAAATTTTCCATTTTAATCCATTTTTGCCCAGTAACAAAGCAAGGGTTAACAGCCAAACAAAACTCAATATTTATTGCCCTGATTCTGTAGTTTACAGAAACGCCCCATATGTGGTCGTAAACTGCTGTATGGCCACATGGGTGGAGAAGGAAAGGAACGCCATATGGTTTTTGGAAGGCAGTTTTTGCTGGACTGGTTTCTTGACATGTCCTATTTGAATCCCCCCCGATGCACCCCTAGAGTAGAAACCCCCAAAAGTTACCCCATTTTGGAAAGGAGGCAGTTTTGTTGGTATTATTTTAGGGTAATTTTCTGAAAAATTTTACGATTTGCTTCTAAACTTCTAACCCTTCTAACGTCCCCAAAAATAAAATGTAATTTACAAAATGATCCAAACATGACGTAGACATATGGTGAATGTAAAGTAATAACTATTTTTGGAAGTATTATTATCTATTATAAAAGTAGAGAAATTGAAACTTGGAAATTTGCAAATGTTTCCAAAATTTTGGTAAATTTGGTATTTTTTATAAATAAAAATGAATCTTTTTTACTCCATTTTACTTGTGTCATGAAGTACAATATGTGACGAAAAAACAATCTCAGAATGGCCTGGATAAGTAAAAGTGTTTTAAAGTTATTCACACATAAAGTGACACTGGTCAGATTTGCAAAAAAATTGCCTGGTCCTTAAGGGGTTAAATATCAACAGTTATAACATAAAATTGACCTAAAATGTAGCACATCAGTTGTTGATTTTCTCAATGTTTCCATCCAGGTCAACAATCTAGGTTTGCTATGGTTCACTACTTTACCTTTAAGAGACTGTAAAATACACTATTCACAAAAAGTTTGGGATATTTGGGTTTCAAGTGAAATTTATGGAAAATGTAAAACGTTCACGCTGCAGTGATATTATATCATGAAAGTTGGGCATTTAAGTAGAAGAATGCAATGGTGATTTCCTCATTTCAAACAATTTATTGAAAGAAAAGCCAACAGCAGTGGGTATACCCCCACAAAAAATTTCAATTTCTCAGTAACTTCTCATCTGGCCTTGAGCATCAATTACAGCTTGACAACGATGTCTCATGCTGTTCACAAGTAGACTTATTGTCTGCTGAGGCATAGCATCCCATTTTTCTTGAATGGCAGCCCTCAGGTCATTGAGGTTCTGGGCTGAGTTACGAGCCTCTACACAGTGACTCAGATGACACCATAGGCTTTCTATGGGATTCAGGTCAGTGCAGGCCACTCCATTTGAGTTACCCCAGTGTCCAGCAGCCATTCCCTAATGATACAACCTCGATGAGCTGGCATATTGTTGTCCACGAAGATGAAATTAGGCCTATGCTTTTCATGCAGACGTACAAAGACTGGATTAATCATGTTATTCAAGCAGTATGGGCTTGTCACTGTACCATTCACAAAGGGCAGTTCTGCATTGACTAGACACACCTGCCCACACTGTAAGACCACCACTACCAAAGGCAGGTCTGGTGTCAATAGTGGCTTATGCATAGTGATGCATTTCTGCTCAGCGTGAATTGACTTTCATCAATGGACAGCACTGAGGTCCACTGGTCCCTCATCCAGCGTAGATGCTCCCTGGCCCATGGAAGACGATGGCACCTGTGCCTCGTGGTGTGGTCAGGCACCCTTGCACGTCATCTAGCACGCAGACCACGCTGATGTAAATGGTTTCAAATGGTCTGACGTGACATTTGGGGGCCTCTTACCTCCTTTTAATGTGCCTGGAGTTGTGTGACATTCATCACCAGTTCCGCAGTAAATTGTTCACAATGAAGCACTCATCAGTGTGGGATGTGGCCAAAGGACGTCAACTTCTATGCCTTTCTGTGACTCTTCTAGTCTCTCTGTATTTCTGTTGCAACCTGCTGATGAAACTCTGTGACACTATAAGCTCAGTGGCCACTTCCATCTGAGAACATCCTGCTTGAAGCCTCGCAATAGCGAGGTACTGTTGATCTATTGTTAGGTGTCGTCTTGGTCTCATGATGTCAAAATGTGAACAGCATGATGAGGAGGACCGTTTAAATAGCAATTCTAATTGAACCAGGAAATTTATTGTGCACTTTATGGATCAAACACCTGTTGTGAATTTTGCCATTAAGCTCCTTGTTAGAGAATACCAAGTTGTGCAAAAAGTACTGAAACATTGAACAGGTGGACATGTGCATTCAAAAGTTTAGAGAAGGTCACATTAAGTTCACCTCTAAAGGTTACAGGGCATTTTAGGTTTATCCTGAAATTTCACCCACAAGCCAAATATTCCTAACTTTTTGTGAGTAGTGTATATTATGTTGCAACATTACAGGTGATGCGCCCTCTTGAAGAGTGATATATATATATATATATATATATATAAAAATACATATACTGTAAAGTTTGTTGGGTTGCTGCAAAAGTATTTCTGTGTGTAATGCACCGAGCTGGTTTGCGAGGATCTCAACTGCGGAAGCGTTTTGCATTAACCAGTACACGAGACCCAGAATGAGAGTGATGGTATTAGATCAGGTTCAGTGGTGGATTCCCAGGCGGCTCTCTCAATCTATTATACAGAGAGTTAGGGATCCTAACATCATACACCTGTTCCCTACTCTGAATCTATTATTAACAGCGATATGCTATACTTTCTACAGGTGGATGCAGTAATTCATTTGGTGTAGACAGACAGTTATACAGTCCTTAAATCTTGTTTTGCATGACACACACCTGACCAGCAATAATTTAAGCAGAAACAGGATGCATTGGTTATTATTGCACATTTAGAAGGTAATGACAGTCCAGATTTCATTCAGTCACTGAAATGACTGATACTTGCGATTAGGTGGGTTGTTGAGAAATGTCCCGGAATGCCAGCGAGGTTAGTGGTGTCAGCAATACGGTTTCGAAGAGTTTGTGGTTTGGATCCAATGCCTATGGAAGAAAGGCTTCCGTAGGAGCATACACGGCGTACACTCCAAATTAGTGGAACGCCGTGCATAGCTCCCTCGGCGCTTATATCGGGTTGCTCTGCTTTGTGGGAGGAGCCCCTGACGTCATCGCGCACGTTGCGTTCCAGCCTGGAACGCAAACGCCGCTGTGTGATGTTCAGAGCTGGCGCTGCGTTCCAGATGGAACGCAACCAGCCGATCCCTTACAGCACCCCCCTCCTAAGGGAACCCCTCCGGGGTACCCCAGAAGGGGAGGGCCGGTCGGGGAACCTGCGGTGGAACTCCCTTTGCAGTTTTGGAGCGTGGACAACATCGGCCTCCTCCCAGGAATCATCTTGGGGACCGTAACCCTTCCATCGTATGAGGTACTGAAGTATCCCCCCCCTCCTTCTTGAATCCAACAGCTCCTCAACCTCGAACTCTTCCTCACCTTGGACGATGACCGGAGGTGACGGAGCAGGGTTCCTGCCTGGGAAAGGGTTAGGACGAAAAGGCTTCAGCAGGGATACATGAAAAGTGGGGTGTACCTGAAATCGAGGAGGTAGGATGAGCTTCATCGTGTTGGGGTTGACGACCTTCTCGATACGGAATGGTCCCAGGAACTGTTTCCCCAATTTTTTAGAGGGAGTACCCAAGCGGAGGTTTTTGGTGGACAGCCAGACAGAGTCCCCCGCTTGATATGGGGGATTCGGCCTTCTGCGTCGATCATAATAAAATTTTTGTCGCTCTCTAGCTCGGATAAGGTTTTCTTTAAGCTCCTTGAGGGTCTTCTGCAATGTGGAGATGTAATCTTCAGTAGCTGGCACGTTAGTAGGGATACTCATCGGAGTGAGAGGAGAAGGGTGGAACCCGTAGTTCGAAAAGAATGGAGAGTGAAGAGTGGAGGCACTTTTGGAATTGTTATAGGAGAATTCCGCGAGAGGAAGCAGGCGCTCCCAGTCGTCCTGGAGATAAGAGCAGTGACAGCGGAGGTACTGCTCGAGGCATTGGTTTACTCTCTCGGTTTGTCCGTTTGTCTGCGGGTGGTATGCACTGGACATCCGATGGTCTATCTGGAGTTTCCCACATAGAGCCTTCCAGAACTTGGAGATAAATTGTGAGCCCCTGTCCGATATCAGTTTAGTAGGCACTCCATGTAGACGGACGATGTTTGTCACAAAAACCTCAGCAGTCTCCTTTGAGGATGGTAATTTTTTCAGGGCCACGAAATGTGCCATTTTTGTTAGTAGATCAACAACAACAAGTACTGTACTGTGACCATGTGAGGGGGGAAGATCAACTATAAAATCCATTGATACCCACTCCCAGGGTCTGGAGGGTATCGGGAGGTTCATTAGTAGGCCGCAAGGTCGCTTACGGTCATGTTTGCAGGTGGCACAAATCTCGCATGAGGCGACGTACTCCTCAATTTCCTGTCTCATGTTGGGCCACCAGTAATATCTGCGGACTAAATCAACGGTTTTGGAGGTGCCCGGATGACCCGACATGGGAGTATCATGGCATAGTTGAATTACTTGTGTAGTAAGGTTTGGTGGTATGTATAGATGATTCTCCTTATAATAGAACCCTTCATCATCCTTACGGAGTCCTGGAGGTCGATCCTTTTCATTTAGGTTTAAGTTGTCCTTGAGTCTTTGTCGTAGAGCTACAGTAGCGATAATTTTTTCGGGTGGAATGACCCCTGAAGGGAATTCTGCCCCTGGATGGGGTTCATTCAAACGAGATAGCGCGTCTGCTTTTCCGTTTTTTGAACCCGGTCTGTATGTGATTTGAAAATCGAACCGGTCGAAGAAAAAACTCCACCTTACTTGGCGAGAGGATAATGTCTTACCGGTCTTTAGATATTGGAGGTTGCGGTGGTCTGAGTATATAGTGATTGGGTGTTTCGAGCCTTCCAATATATGTCTCCAATTTTCCAACGCATTTTTTATTGCCAGAAGTTCCTTTTCCCCTATAGGGTAGTTGACCTCGGCCGGATTGAGTGTCCGGGAGAAAAACCCCACTGGGTGTAGGGGTGTCATTAATGATGAGCGTTGAGATAAGACAGCTCCTACAGCATTTTGGGATGCATCCACTTCGAGAACGTACAAGTTGTTAGGGTTAGGTATGGTGAGAATGGGAGCGGATGTGAACCTGAGCTTCAGTAGTTGGAATGCTTCCTGAGCTTCTCCATTCCATATGAACCTCGTGTTGATGCTTGTAAGTCTGGTAAGAGGTTTTGTAGTCGCAGAATAATTCTTGATGAATTTCCTATAAAAATTAGCGAACCCCAAAAACCTTTGAAGTGCCTTCCTGGACTTTGGAGTGGCCCAATTTTGTATACATTCAATCTTTGTCTGGTCCATCTGAATCCCTTCGGGGGAGATGATGTAACCCAAGAACGGTAAGGTGGTCGTTTCAAATACGCATTTCTCCAATTTTGCGTACAGGCAATGGGCTCTCAAACGTGCTAGTACCCAACGCACATGTCTTCTATGGTCTTGGATGTTGTCTCAATATACCAATATGTCATCCAGATAGACAATGACACAAACATCCAGTAGATCTCGAAAAATGTCATTTATAAAATTTTGGAATGTTGCAGGTGCATTGCACAGTCCGAACGGCATCACTTGGTACTCAAAGAGTCCATAGCGGGTGCGAAAGGCGGTCTTCCACTCGTCTCCTTTTCTGATCCTTATCAAGTTATAAGCTCCTGTAAGGTCCAGTTTGGTATAGACAGTGGCAGTGCTGAGGCGTTCAATCAGTTCGTTAATGAGAGGCAGTGGGTACCTGTTCTTTACAGTCACTTTATTTAGGGCTCTATAGTCGATGATAGGACGGAGGCTGGAATCCTTGTTCCGAACAAAGAACATTCCCGATCCTGCGGGTGAAGTAGAGGGCCTAATGAACCCCTTTTTCAGGTTTTCCTCTAGATACTGTTTGAGATGGTCTAGCTCAGGTTTCGCCAATGGGTAGATCCTCCCCGTGGGTATTTCACTTCCTGGAAGTAGGTCTATGGGACAATCGTATATCCTGTGAGGCGGAAGCATCTCCGCATTCTTTGAGCTGAACACGTCGGCGAAGTCCTGGTAATAATCTGGTACCTGGGTGCCCCCAACCAGTAGTATGGAGTTTGTAGGATAGCAGGTCTCCTGGCAATACCCCGAATCTAACCCTACCCTCCCTTGGTCCCATAGTAGTGTTGGTCTATGTAGTTTTAACCATGGTAGTCCTAGTATGATAGGAAATAAAGGGGAGGGTATAATATCAAAGGTCATGAATTCGGTGTGGTTTTTTTCACACGTCACCATTATAGGTAGGGTTTGGTTTTGAACTGGGCCTGAGGCCGAAGTAGTGCCGTCAATAAAACTCACGGACATCGGGGAATTCTTTTTGATCATTGGAATTTTATTTCGCTTAATCAACAGCGTATCGATAAAATTCCCGCAGGATCCTGTATCCACCATTGCGTCAACGGTAAGTCGATTTTGGTCCCACTGTAGAGTAAGAGAGGTGTATAAGTAACCCGGGGTTCTGATCTGGGGATCTACGATTTTACATAGAGAGTATCGCTTACCTTCGGACTTCTTCCGTATTACCGGGCAATCTTCTACCCCATGGCCTTCGGAAGAGCAATATAGGCAGAGATTCAGGTTGCGTCTTCTGGTTTTCTCTCTCTCTGTTAGAGGGTCCCTGAGGGCACCTATCTCCATGTTTTCTTCAGGGGGGTGCATCTGAGTTTGTCTACTGGGAGGTACATATCCATAGCACCGCTCTACTCTGCGTTCACGTAGACGCCTGTCGAGGATGGTGACACGTTGCATTAGATCATCGAGAGTGAGGGGCATGTCTCCTCTTGCCAATTCGTCCTTCAGTGCTTCGGAAAGGCCGAGACGAAACTGGTTTCTGAGACTGAGATCGTTCCACTCAGTCTCCCGAGCCCACCGCGTATATTCAGCAATAAAGTCCTCAACGGGCCGTCTGCCTTGTTTTATGCTCCTGATGGCACATTCCGCCGTCAGCTGCTTGCTGTGGTCTTCATACAAGAGGGCCATGATTCTAAGAAATTGGTGGTAGTTGTCTAAGACGGGGTCCTCCCTCTCCAAGTAGGTATTTGCCCACGCTCTGAGCTCCCCCCTAAGGAAGGAGATCATTGTGAGGACTTTTATCCGGTCTGTAGGGTAAGTCCTAGGACGAAGCTCAAACATTAATTTGGAAGCGTTAATGAAATCTCGGAACTGTTTACGATCCCCTGAGAATAGTTCCGGCGGACTGACCTTTGGCTCGGGCCCCTCCCTTGGGGGGTTTGTGTTCTGTGCGACAAGGTCTCGCAATGTCTGGTTCTCAAGTTGCAGGTTCTGAACATCCTCTGAGAGGTTCTCAACCCTCTGTGAGAGGGTGACCATGTGTCTTGCTAACTCCGCTGGATCCATTAGGGTTCCACTAATATGTAATGCACCGAGCTGGTTTCCGAGGATCTCAACTGCGGAAGCGTTTTGCATTAACCAGTACACGAGACCCAGAATGAGAGTGATGGTATTAGATCAGGTTCAGTGGTGGATTCCCAGGCGGCTCTCTCAATCTATTATACAGAGAGTTAGGGATCCTAACATCATACACCTGTTCCCTACTCTGAATCTGTTATTAACAGCGATATGCTATACTTTCTACAGGTGGATGCAGTAATTCATTTGGTGTAGACAGACAGTTATACAGTCCTTAAATCTTGTTTTGCATGACACACACCTGACCAGCAATAATTTAAGCAGAAACAGGATGCATTGGTTATTATTGCACATTTAGAAGGTAATGACAGTCCAGATTTCATTCAGTCACTGAAATGACTGATACTTGCGATTAGGTGGGTTGTTGAGAAATGTCCCGGAATGCCAGCGAGGTTAGTGGTGTCAGCAATACGGTTTCGAAGAGTTTGTGGTTTGGATCCAATGCCTATGGAAGAAAGGCTTCCGTAGGAGCATACACGGCGTACACTCCAAATTAGTGGAACGCCGTGCATAGCTCCCTCGGCGCTTATATCGGGTTGCTCTGCTTTGTGGGAGGAGCCCCTGACGTCATCGCGCACGTTGCGTTCCAGCCTGGAACGCAAACGCCGCTGTGTGATGTTCAGAGCTGGCGCTGCGTTCCAGATGGAACGCAACCAGCCGATCCCTTACACTGTGCCTCCACTTGCCTAATTCCCGCGTCGTTCCTAAAGAACCAGTAACAGTGCAACCTACCATCACCCATGGCGGGTGCTTTTACAACTTTCAATTGGAATTATGAATTATTTGTTGGGATACACTTATGAACATACTTAATATTTACATAATTGCATATGTTTTACATCACTGGGTATACTGCACTTTTAGCACTAGTACTCGGTTGTATCACATCACCTCTGTGTTTGTGTTGTCAGATTCATAAAAGTACCAGAAGTGTTGAAAAAAAAAAAATATATAATAATATATAGGTCCAGAAAAAAGTGCGGCACTCCGGTAGATAAAAAGCAAGTGAACCCATTATTCACCCAATTGGTGCAACGTTTCGGCTCTAGTCACGAGCCTTCCTCAAGCAAAGACACAACTCAAATGGCAGAGATTATATAGGAAAATACAAATCATGTGATCACAAACCCGGGGTTACTAGTCTACTCCCCTTGAGACGTGCACCCGCACTTCTTCCTTGCAGCCAGTGCCGCCATTTTTCTTTATATATCTTTGGCTTATTGGCTGAGCACAGCGTATTTCATTTCTGCATTTACTATTGCATATTGTTTTTCATGATGTCTACATCTGAACCCGCTTCATCCAGTGGTTGTGTGTACACAACAGAAGACGCTGAACGTATCCTGCGTGGCATAGGGGGAGATACCACCTTCTTGAATACCCCGTCTGCTAAAGAGTTAAAGCGCAAGTATGAAAATCTCTCTAAACGTATAATTTCTCTGCGTCTTCACATGATGACACTTGGCGAATACCACAGAACACAGAAAATTCCCAGAGGGATGCGGTCCAATATTCGACCTAATCTTTTTTTTTGACAATCCCTTGTTTTGCAAAAAGTTTGAAACCTTATCTAACCGATATTCTTTAGATTTTATTTTGCTCAACATTGAGTATCTGCAACATGAACTGTCCATTCTGCAATGTGAAATAGGTGATATTGAAACCAGTTTACAGTCTCACCACGTATATGGAGGATATGTCCTCTCACATGAAACATTTCCAAACAGATTCAGTGGAGAACAAAAGGGTAAAATGGTGTAGGGATACAGACGACTACAAGAAAGGGAACATCTATAATTGGCAGACTGATAGGCAACTCAGCGCGCAACAAAGAGACAACAGGAGACGGAGAAAGACAGCCCAGGCATCCCCTAATGCAGAACAGTCTTTTTTAGAGAAGGGTCCACAGATGCTGGAGAGACACGGCGACGCATCAGGAGAGGTGGTCGTGGACACAGAAGGGCCAGGCAGAGTACGCAGCAACAAAACTCGGTCAATGGCAACCAAGTCGACCTCAGGGAGGAAGAAGTGACTGTTGTTAATTTATCCTCTAAGGAACTGACTCCAACTCAAGTGAGTGTCCTGTCCAAGGGATTTTCATTTTGTCCCAGTGCACCAGTTAATTGGTTTGAAATAGAATCTAATTTATTTTCTTTTTTTCGTCGTATTAAGTTGAAAATATGGTTCCACAAGAAGACTGCGGCTGCGAGACCCCAGATGAGTGATTTCACCCTGGGTTCTCTCAACCTATTTCAAAAGAGCAGTTTTGTACCAGTAGTCAATGAGCCATCAGTAGATGCCTACATCAGTGCTGTCAGACAGGGGATTTCTGAGCTCAGGTCTTCCTCTCAGGGAAACCGGGACTTCAGATACCCCAATCTGACTACCACTGAGATTGAAGCCTTGGAGTCCCTTAGATCCGACCCCACCCTCACTCTCAAACCGGCTGATAAGGGGGGTGCGGTCGTGGTAATGGACACCACCAGATATGTACAGGAAATCATGCGACAACTGAGTGACCCACAGGTATATAGGATTTTAGACTCTGACCCCAAAATCATGATAGCGGATATCATCCGCCGATGTCTCAGGGAAGCCATGACCGCGGGTATCATCGATGGGGGTCTTTGTGATTTTCTTGAGGTAGCACATCCAGTCACTCCGGTGATTTATGTGCTGCCCAAGATTCACAAGACCCTCATCGATCCCCCGGGACGACCTATCGTCTCGGGCTCTGATTCTATCTTCAGCGGCATTGCTATCTTTTTAGACAAAGTCCTGCGAGAATTTTCCACAGGGGGATCCTCTTACATACAAGACACATCAGATTTTTTGATTAAACTTCAGGGTGTTGATTTGACACAGGTGTCCTCAGTGTTACTTGCATCATTTGATGTGACCTCATTATACACATCCATTGTACATGAAAGGGGCATCAGGGCTGTGGAGAAAATGTTGAGGACATCAGCCTACACTCCTCATGCCTCTGAATTCATTATTGATCTGCTCAGGATTGTATTACAATACAATTATTTTCTCTTTAGGGACATATTTTATTTGCAAGAACGTGGTGTGGCCATGGGGTCTCACGTGGCCCCCACGTATGCAAATATTTTCATGCGGTGCTATGAGGAGGATGTCGTCTATTTGCCCACCACTTAAGCCATGTGCTGAGGTGGTGGAGATACATCGACGACATCTTCCTCATATGGACAGGTTCTGAGACTGATTTGGCCAATTTTCATGGCTTTTTAAACAGTCACGATTCTGACCTACAGTTCACCCTCATTTATTCCAGAACTGAGATCCAGTTTTTGGACACACGAGTGATGTTCAATGAGGGTGTGTTGCATACTGAGCTGTACACAAAACCCACTGATACCAACACGTTTTTGTGTTATAACAGCTCACACCCTCGGAGAATGATCCAGTCGTTGCCCTTCTCCCAATTTCTCCGCGTTAAACGCGTTGTGTCAGACGAGAGTAAATTTGATGCGACCCTGAATTCGATGGCAATTAAGTTTCAGGATAGGGGTTATCCCAAACGACTACTGAGAGAACACATGGATAGGGTTCGCACTCTCGACAGGACTGAGTTACTGACGAAACGGAAAACTGTCCAGAACAAGGCCAGGATTCCGTTCGTTTCAGTATACACTGAACTCAGCCCCTCAATAAACAGGATACTCAACAAGCACTGGGGTCTATTGGGCACATGCTTCAAAGATATCCCTGAATTCTCATGTCCGCCATTGTCATCGTATCGTCGATCCCGAAACCTGCGGGACCAGTTGGTCAAGGCCGACATTGGTCCCAAGGGATCCTTGAGACAAACCAAGTTGACTCAGTCTGGCCTGGGTTGTTTTCCCTGCCTGAATTGCGTTAATTGCAGATACATTCGCAAAGGAAGGAATTTTATACATCCCAATACTGGTGCATCCTACAGTATTCCATTTCATTTAACCTGTGATTCTAACCATGTCATCTATGTACTGTCTTGCCCATGTAATTTGCTTTATGTGGGCGAGACAACAACTGAATTGAAGACTCGCCTCAATAATCATCGCCTCAGTATACGTAAAAAACGGCTGGATTTGCCAGTATCGAAACACTTTACTGAGGCCATACACAAAGAAGGTGATTTGAGGTGCTGGATCCTGGATCACATACCTCAGCCTCGGCGAGGTGGTGATAGATCCAGGATACTCAAACGCAGAGAACTCAGCTGGATCCACAAGTTGGACAGCTTGAAACCCAAAGGTTTAAACGTTGATTACAACTTTGGGGATACTCTATGAGGGTTGGTTTGCCCCCTGTATCTTGCTGGATGTCGTTTCGCCAAATTGTGTACATACTTAGAGAGTTATACAGCTCATTATATTCCTACTCTAATATTTCTCTTTTTAGATCACCTACACCCAGCACTTTGGGGGATGGAATAGACGGATGGAGTATACGCAACATACCACGGAAGGGGGTCATTCAATTATATTATGTATTTTATGGTGTGGCATTTTTCAGTTTTGTCTTTGCCAGGCATGGCAGGCACCGCGAGATGGCACTATAGTTTTGCTGACATTTAAAAAAACAAAACCTTTTTTTCTAATTTCTTTAAGATTGGGAGTTGAACCATATATACTCTGCAGCATCTGTGCACCTTATTGAGGAGATCCCTCTCGGGCTGGATGGTGGTTTGGAATCCCCGGCGATACCCCTGCAGTTACTGCGGTTTCCGTGGTTGCGGTGGATTTTCTGCCTGGGCGGGACATGTAGGCACCCTGATTACAGGGGTTCCTTGTGCCCTCTTCAAACCCCCTATGCCCGTTTTCTGGCTTTGGTTGGATGCGCTATGCAGAGTTATTATTCATGGGCAAGTTTCCAATCATAAAGATGGTGCTTTTAGCCAAGCTCTCCACTGAGCATGCGCATGGGACAATACATCGTGTCTAACTGGAATGACGCCTGAAGTGACGTAGGTGTGCCGGCTAACTCTGATGACGCATAGTGTCTTCCGCTTGTTGAATATCTGCTATTGGTGCCGTGCCACGCCTGCGCAGAGAGATTTCCACAACGCCGACACAACAGCGCTGAATGAGCCTCCTTGCTGGATGGGTATGTTTGCGATACCAATTCCTTGCTCCTCCCCCTCTTCATTACTTACACCTATGTACAACAAATGTGGATACATTGTCCGATTATGTTTTATGCACTTGATTCATGTATATTCAGTACGTAAGATCATGTTTCTCATGTCTTTCTCTAAGGATAATCAATATGTTTTCTGCACTATATAATACCATGTGTATTCACTGTACTCTATTGTTATGATTTGTTAAACACACCCACTGGGTTTGTGATCACATGATTTGTATTTTCCTATATAATCACTGCCATTTGAGTTGTGTCTTTGCTTGAGGAAGGCTCGTGACTAGAGCCGAAACGTTGCACCAATTGGGTGAATAAAGGGTTCACTTGCTTTTTATCTACCGGAGTGCCGCTCTTTTTTCTAGACCTATTCATCGGGGTTACTAGTCTACTCCCCTTGAGACGTGCACCCGCACTTCTTCCTTGCAGCCAGTGCCGCCATTTTTCTTTATATACAATTATATATATATATATATATACACACACACACCTAAAGAATTATTAGGAACACCTGTTCTATTTCTCATTAATGCAATTATCTAGTCAACCAATCACATGGCGGTTGCTTCAATGCATTTAGGGGTTTGGTCCTGGTCAAGATAATCTCCTGAACTCCAAACTGAATGTCAGAATGGGAAAGAAAGGTGATTTAAGCAATTTTGAGCGTGGCATGGTTGTTGGTCCCAGACGGGCCGGTCTGAGTATTTCACAATCTGCTCAGTTACTGGGATTTTCACGCACAACCATTTCTAGGGTTTACAAAGAATGGTGTGAAAAGGGAAAAACATCCAGTATGCGGCAGTCCTGTGGGCAAAAATGCCTTGTGGATGCTAGAGGTCAGAGAAGAATGGGCCGACTGATTCAAGCTGATAGAAGAGCAACGTTGACTGAAATAACCACTCGTTACAACCGAGGTATGCAGCAAAGCATTTGTGAAGCCACAACACGCACAACCTTGAGGCAGATGGGCTACAACCGCAGAAGACCCCACCGGGTACCACTCATCTCCACTACAAATAGGAAAAAGAGGCTACAATTTCCACGAGCTCACCAAAATTGGACTGTTGAAGACTGGAAAAATGTTGCCTGGTCTGATGAGTCTCGATTTCTGTTGAGACATTCAAATGGTAGAGTCCGAATTTGACGTAAACAGAATGAGAACATGTATCCATCCTCTGATGGCTACTTCCAGCAGGATAATGCACCATGTCACAAAGCTCGAATCATTTCAAATTGGTTTCTTGAACATGACAATGAGTTCACTGTACTAAAATGGCCCCCACAGTCACCAGATCTCAACCCAATAGAGCATCTTTGGGATGTGGTGGAACGGGAGCTTCGTGCCCTGGATGTGCATCCCTCAAATCTCC
This sequence comes from Bufo bufo, assembly GCF_905171765.1. Classification (NCBI taxonomy): domain Eukaryota; kingdom Metazoa; phylum Chordata; class Amphibia; order Anura; family Bufonidae; genus Bufo; species Bufo bufo. Next base: position 388,698,117 of record NC_053391.1, read on the forward strand.
ATCAACTGCAAAATACTATCCTATCAATATGGGCCAACATTTCTAAAGAATGCTATCAGCACCTTGTTGAATCAATGCCAGGTAGAATTAAGGCAATTCTGAAGGCAAAAGGGGGTCCAACACTGTATTAGTATGGTGTTCCTAATAATTCTTTAGGTGAGTGTATATATATATATATATATATATATATATTAGCAAAAGTATATGAATTTATTTTGCTTTTAGTATCTGGTGTGACCCCCTTATACAGCAATTACTGCAACTAAACATTTCCAGTAACTGTTGACGTGGTAACAGTCAGACCACGCCCCTCCCGCTAAACCCCACAAACTATTAATGTTATTTTTCCAAAGTGATCAGAGACGTGTAACACAGCAAAAAGTTGTTGAGCAAATGTAGTTTGCACCCAATTTGAAACTTTATGCTATAAAACTGGTGCAAAGCTGCTGATAATCCCCCAGTAGGTTGCAGCCATTGTTCTTTTGCCACAACCCAATTTATAGATTTTTCTTTTATGTCTGTAACGCATGTTGCTGAGCAAGAGTAAAACTAGTGGTTGTCTTTTTATAAATCTGGTGCGCATCTCTTCCAGCACTTGCTAGTGTAGGCCTATGATAAACTGCCTACACTGTAAAAAGCATAAAAGTAAGAACTCGTGTACACAACAGTGTCCATATTTTGGCCTGCAAACCACGGATTTGGAAAATGCAATGCAGACAAGAATAGGACATGTCCTATAATTTGTGGAACAGACATACAGAGGCAGAAAGCATACATATAAAATCCATGTTTTTTTTTTTGAAGACACGTAGAAATGAATGGGTTTGTGTGCTATCTGCAAAAATCAGACAAAGATACTATATACAGTGGTGTGCATGAGGCATAACATTGTCTCTCCCAATATACTACTTTTCTTTCCTATTCAATTACTGTTCTTTAAAATCTGCTGTTTTTCAGTTCCATACATGGCTCTAATGATGTTTCCTTTGCTGTTTTTGTTTTCTCCCTCCAGACGAAACAAAAGAGCATTCATTCATACTCCGGGGGCATTTGTTTATATAGTAGCTCAGCTCTCTGAAGAATTATGGTCGCATAATTGATTCTGAAATGTTTTATTTTCTAAGACTTAGATGTCTTAAATTCAAAGGCTCTTGAGTTTGGTGGTGTGTGCCAACCTGGCCCAGTAATATTGTCTTAATGCCAGCTGTGTATTACTGCACAAGTGAGCAAAAGTGGCTCCACACAGTACAGGATGAAAAAAATATCATAAAAGTAATTCTAGGACACAGCAGTTTACAGTGCAGAAATGCATCATCATTAATGAAATCAAGTGGCAGATACAAAAATAAGAAGAATTTTTTTTTACTGCTTGCAGATACAAAACTTCACCAAGTTGCCCTGTATGAATCTGACCCTAAAGGGGCTTTCTAATCAGGTCACTCATTTTGTTGACATCTGCTGGGCTTATAAATCAGAAGTCTGGCGACTCGCAATCAGCCGATGTCACCCAGGGAAGCTGCCAGCATCTACTAATTTATTCTGCAGCTAAGGTACAATATTGCATGACATTGAAGAAAATGACCATCCACACAGTTGTCCAGGTCCTTCAAAAAGAGAGCAGTTCTTTGTAGAATCTTTCTGTTGTCTGGCAGGGAACATCCTTCAATGGCAACCATATGACCTAAACTAGAATATGAAATGGGGTTATCCTGATGACAAATGTGTTAAAGCCTACCCATATATACCATGTTAAAGCTTAGGCTACTTTGACACTAGCGTTTTTGCTGGATCCAGCAAGATTCAGCAAAAACGCTTCCGTTACTGATAATACAATCATCTGCATCCATTATGAACAGATCCGGTGGTATTATCTGTAACATAGCCAAGACGGAGCCGTCATGAACTCCATTGAAAGTGTCAGATTGTGTCAGAGAAAACGGATCCGTCCCCATTGACTTGCATTGTGGGTCATGATGGATCCGTTTTGCTCCGCAACCCAGGACGGAAAGCAAACCGCAGCATGCAGTTTGCTCTCCGGTATGAGAACAGAACGGAATGCGTTATGGAGTATTCCGTTCAGTTACATTTTGTCCCCATTGACAATGAATGGGAACAAAATGGAAGCGTTTTTTTCAGTATTGAGACCCTATGACGGATCTCAAAACCGGAAAAAATTAACGCTAGTGTGAAAGTAGCCTTATTCACACACTGTATATATTTTTTACAAGTAAGGTTGTCAGGAATTCAAATGTCCCACAGCTTTCTGCAAGATAGGGGCAATTTTATGTCAGTCTGTATGTATAGGTTCACTTGCAAAACTGAGGCTGCATTCTACTGAAAGATTTACAGGTAATAGTACAGGATTTTATTTCTGTGCAGTCTTGTATATCCACTAATACAAAAACTATTCATGCTGGAATATCTGTAAGAATGAAAAAGTTGTTTGACAGGTAAGGTTGTACCCTTTCATGATATGAGCCCCTTACTTTATGTAGTCATTACAGACACCCCAAAACACACACATATATATAAATAAATATATTAGAGATGAGAACATTTTTCAATGCAGCTAAGTACTGTCTGCAAGTACTGTCTGCACGTCACTGATGTCCTCCTCAACCATCTCTGGGTCAGGAGCCTGACCGCTCGCAACACCAGCTTCCATGCCACTCTCCTCATCACTTCTTGCCTGCCTAGTGGAGGAAAGGACAGAGACAGGTTGAGGGCACAGGGCCTGCTCCCGGGCCATGCCAACTAAAGGTTGTGTCTGATGAACCCACCGACTGTCAGCTGGGGAGGTCACTTGGGATGAAGTGGATGACCGAGTTAACCAATCAAGAACCGCTGGATTGTTGGTCAAGACGCGACTGCTAGACGACACCGGGAGCTCAGGCCTCTCACTGCGACTCCTGCTGCCATGCCCCCATACTCTGCTGCGACCACTGCCTGAACTTCCGGGCTGCGGCTCTACAAAAAAATAGAACATGTCCTAATTGCAGACAAGAATAGGCAGTTCTATGGGGGGTGCCGGCTGGGTGTATTGCGGATCCGCAATACACCACGGATGTGTGAATGGACCCCCCAGCACAATGTCATTTGAAGAAAGAGAAGGAGGAGCATTTCCAGCAACACTGAGCGTCATAGGAGTGGGAGACGGCCTGTCAGAAAATTGTATGGTGCAGCCCATGCCATGCCGCACTGACTGCTGAATGGATAGGAGCCTACAGACTCCCACTGAAGTGTCAAGGTTTGCAGTGATGTGGTAAAATGGAGAGGAGCCATGTTTGGGTGCAGTACTGAGAGAGGAGCCTTACTGGGGACAAAGAATAAAATGGAGAGCCATGCTGGAGACCAAGAATGATCTCCAGCATCTCCAAAAATTTAGAACTGGGAAAGAGCAGGGGTCACCTTGAGGACACAGAGTTTAATTGCTACTAGTCTGGGCCTGGTTCTGTGTGATATGCTAATTTGACGACCAGCATAAAATACATGATTTTGGCCCATTTCATCATTATTCAAAATGCAAGAAAGAAGACAGACGGCACTAACCAACAATCTTCGCAGCTTTATTTGTAGGTAAAACACAGATGGATGCGGGCACAGCACAGACAAATATGGATATAGCCACACCACACAGTGCCGACTACAAACTTTCTCGTTTTATTTATTTCATCATTATTCGTTTTTGGGGGTCTGTACATGTTTGCTGCCTGCTTACACACTTCCATTCTGTATACCTGTTTCTTTAAAAGAACCACCCCCATTTTCTGTGCAAATTTGGTGTTCAGATCCAAGAGCTTTCACCAACTATGCTCCAATGACTTCAATAGGAATTAGGAATGATGATGATGATGACAGAATAAACGCATCAATTTGCAAGTTATGTTACATTAAACAGTATATCACTTCAGTCTTCTTTAAGACACAATTCACTGTTATTTCAAGCCATGTAAACAGCAAAACCACATTCAGAGACCCTTGACAATGGCAATCTATGGCGGTGTGATATGGAGCCAAGGCCCTATTAGGATATATTCACACAGGGCAGGTTTGCTCTGTGACTATCATGTTTAGATATAAGCGAATCGAATCCCAAGCAGTGGAATTTGATCCGAATTTCCTCATGCTTGGTGTTAGCAAATAAATTTAACCTAAAATAGTGTAAAAAAAATCAAATTCTTACCTCCTCCATTTGCTCGCGATAGGCCGACAACTGTTAATTTTACACTGTTTTTACACTCAGATGCCGTGATCATGTATCCTGAGCAGATTGATATGTAGCTTTGTGGGAAAAATTTCTGTATAACGTGTCATTTATGCATTTAAATCTCAGCTACATTATCTCTGTATACACAGTTACACAGGGAATGCTATCAATCACTGATAAGATGAAGTCAGAAAGAGCAGAGATATAAATGTATAAATTACTGAATCTTTTCCCATAAAACTATATATCAATCTGCTCAGCTTCTCTTGCTCTATAACACAGTGCTTTCAGTTTTCATTACATTTTGTGGTCACAGGTTCTCTTTAAAAACAAGAGCCTGGAAAACAATATAATCTGGTTAATTTAATTTAAATAGTGGCTCCCATGTAGATAGCCAGTTGTGTGGGTTTCCAGCATGGGACTGCAGCGTCTAGCTTGACTCAGGGGGACCTTCATCTGAGATGAATTGCCCAAACTGGACAGTGGTTTTACCAGCTTGTTAAACATTTGTTCACTATAAAAAAAAAAAGATGCATAGTAATGCCTCATTCACACAGTCAGTGTTCAGTCATAGGGCCAAAACCAGGTGTGGCTCTAGACACAGAACAGTTGCAGATCTTTCCCTCATACCTTATGTCTGTAGAAGCTCCAATTCTGGTTTTGGCTCACAAACACTGATGGAAATTACTGACCAAACACTGACGTGTGAATGAGGTTTAAAGCTAAATACACATTTATATGTGTGAAAATATATTCTAGAAAATATAGTTATACCATAGTTAGAATAGATTTTCTAACTATAGGAGCTATGTGCTGCAGAACTAAAATTAAAATGAAAAAACACAGCTGCATCTAGCTATAACATATACTGGTTCTATAACCGTTATATTTGCAGTGCATGCTCAACATGAGCCTTTTCAGCTGTTCAGAACTGCTGGATCAATTACTGACTCACCACTTCCACCAGGTCAGTGCATCAGCCACCAATAGTGAATACCTAAAAGGTCAAATAGCATGTAGGTCAGCATAACTCATACTTCCACAGTAAGAATGGTCGATGGTGTAGAATTCAGGGGTGCCCAGCCTGCGGTTCCCCAGCTGTTGCAAAACTACAACTCCCAGCATGCCCGGACAGCCTACAGTGGGGCATGGTGGGAGCTGTAGTTTTACAACAGCTGGAGGGCCACAGGTTGGGCATCCCTGGTGTAGATAATGAGTCATAATATGACTTCATGCACTCGGCAGTGTCCGTATTTTGGTCTGCAAAATACGGATACCTTTCATGTGCATTCCTCCTTTTTCTCATTCCCATTATTAGAAAAGGGCTGTTCTTGTCTGCAATATGGAAAACAATAGGACACATTCTATAATTTGTGGAATGGCCACAAAAAATATGGATATGTGCATAAACCCATGGAAATGAATGGATAACAGTGGGATGAAATATATGGTTGTATGCATGAGGCTTAGGGTTATCAATCTGCTAGATGCATACATTTATTTATTATACTCACTTACATAGCGCTGCTAGATTCCATATTCCACAGCACTTTACAGACAGTAGCATCAGACTGTCCCCCAATGGGGCTCACGATCTAAGTACATGAAAAGATATGCGGTAACCGTTTTTGGAGAGTATTAGGGTGCCCTCACACAGGACAGATTTTGTTGGATAAATATTCTGGGACTTAAAATCAGTTCCATTCATTTGAATGGGGTTGTTTTGGCGACAAGCACATGGATTTCTGCAAGCCCCATTCAAGTGAATGGTATTGATTTTGAAGGGTAAAAAATGGAAGGCTCAACACCTGGACAGGTAGATAGCGGTGGGTGCACTGTTCACTGGGTCACCTACCCAGTAAAGTGAGTCATAAAGAAAAAAAGGAATGAACAGGCACAACCACCTTCTGGAGTGTATACCAACAGTTTACTTTGATTCAATGATAAAATCAGTAATAAAATCTCATATATATAATTAAATATACACAGTAATAAAATCAGTATGAGGTGGCAACAGTGATATAGCAGCCAGGATATTAGCAGCAAGGATGATAGCAGCATACACAATGAAAAATAAATATATGTCCAGTATGCCTCAGTCCATATAGATATGGATAATATCCAAAAAAGAGGGTACATGAACGGTCTCTTTAAATGAAATGTAGGAAGTCCCACTTTTAGATATATGTGGTTATAATACAGCGATCCTCATCAGAAATCTTGTGGACAGCCCAATATGTGCAAATAGTGATATTGATCACAAAGAGTTCTTACCGCTTACTTTCCTCTGGCGTGTTTTGTGAATAATCTCGGCAGAGAACTGCCTACTCACGTGTATATTCGAACACGATCCAAGAGGCGCGGGATGTAACTAGTTTGCAGGGACGCTGAATTCACGAGGTCGGGAGCGTTCCACTGCGTAGCTTGGTGGGCGTGTCTCTGAAGGTCAGGTGATCTTGACGACCAGGTCAGATGGTCTGGTCAGGTGATCCACAGGTCCTATGCGATATAAAAAGCGGTGTATGATTTCTTCCTTTGTGCGCACAATATCTTTATGCCTTAGGTCCGGACCGGTCACGGAGAATGTAGACGCCGCAGTTAGCTTTTGACTAGACGCGTTTTGAGGCTACTTGCCTCTTCCTCAGTAGCTCCAGAACTGCGATCCTCCAGTCATTTATATAGGGCTTCTTAATTAGGCTTTAAGTAAAACACGGATCCAATTCCATGTATATGCAAAATGGATTTAGGTCAAAGTCCAATACAAGCAATTGCAAATGCGATCAGATATAATATAATGTATGGCCAAATATATTATATGGACAAATATGCAGCAACCAGTATATAAAATACAGTAAACAGTATATAAAATTCCCATTGGTATTATTATAAATATAAAATATAAATAAAATATATAAAAAAATATATATCCATTAATCCGAGTCTGTTGCGGTTTTATTGCGTTTTCTCTACATTCTTATCTAATATATAATGTTTGTTCCTTTTTCTTATTTCTAATAACGGTGAGGTGGATGGAATTGTGATATGGCCATGGGGTAGATGGAATTATTGGGACCTGGGAGCAAGGGGAGATCAGAGTGCTGGAAATGAAACAGCCGGACTCTGATGTCCCGTCGGTCCCAGGCTGCCAATTAAAGAAAGCCAAATACCTCCAGATCTGCGTTAAGGCCCCTTGGAGCTAATGTACCAAATTCAAAAATCCTTCCCGATTCAATACGAGACATACGCATAATATGGTTCCCTCCTCTCCAATTTGGTTGTACTTTTTCTAGAGCTATATACCGTAGTGTACTGGGGTCTTGACTATGATGTGTCTTAAAGTGCCTCGATACAGTGTGTTTCTCATAGCCCTTCCGTATATTCGCAATGTGTTCAGAGATTCTTTTCTTCAGTGTTCTTTTCGTCCTCCCTATATATTGTTTATCACATGTACACTGCAGTAAATAAATCACATCAGTGGTATTACATGTGAGAAAATCCTTGATTTCCCATTTAAAGTTGTTACTCGTGGATTGTTTGTGATTTTGCAATTAGAACAACTTCCACATCTGAAGAAACCTTGTAAACCCGCCCATTTGGCCATGGTTCCTGAATTAATGTTCTTTTTTAAGCACTAAGGAAGGGACTTTGGTGTGAATGATCTCAGGGTATATGGGTAAGAGAAGGCCAATTGTTTTATCTTCACGTAAAAAATGCCAATGCGTATTTATCAGTTTCTCAATCTAAAGGGGAGGATGAGTCTAATCTTATCCTCTCCTACTTCTATCTGCTCTGTATCTGTCTTTTCTTTGAAAAAGGAGGCTCTATCCATCGCCTTTACTTTTTTCAAAGCATTTTGTAGTAAAAGCGGTGGATATTGCTTAGCATCAAAGTTTTTTCTCATTTGTTCAGCCTCCTCTTCAAAGTGTCTTTCCAATGTACAATTGCGTTTGAGATGTCTAAATTGGCTGACTGGTACATTAGCTAACCATCTTGGGAGGTGACTAGTGATGAGCGGCAGGGGTCATATTCGAATTCGCGATATTTTGCGAATATTTTGTAGAATATTCGTTGAATATTCGTTATATTCTAAGATTTTTTTTTTACTCGCAAAAATCGGCAAGGTAATGATCGTGTAATATGCAAATTTTCTAATTTTCATTGCGATTTTTTTTCAAACTTACAACTATTAGACAAAGAAGATTATAGCACTATATTAGCTAAATTGCTCTATATTCGTTTTTTTTCCGAATATTTGCTATATAGAATATATAGCATTATAGCGAATATTCGGGAAAAAAAGAGCAAAAGCATAATTTCCTCACAAACTTTTCAATATTGATGTATATTTCAAATTTATTCAGAGGAATTGTAGGAGCAAATTTTAGGCCTTTGTTTAACAAACTAGTCTGTGATATTGTAAGTGTGTGAGAACTCAAGTTAATAATGGAATTTTCTCCCTCTTTCTGTGCATTTATCTCCTGTTGTTTCTGTTTGTGTTTCCTATTTCCCCTACGGATCTTCTTCCTTGATCCTGAATCCGTGTTCCCTGTGTTCTTTGTGATCTCTGTGTGTATTGATTTTGAGCCTCAGAAATTTTTTGTAACAAAATCTGCCATATGTGAAGGCAAACTTATAGGGACCTTTTTATGTAACTGATAACAGAGAGTAGCAGGTGAAAACTGAAGGTAATGAATAATACATACCGATATATCAAACGTTAAAGAGGGTATTCCAGCAAAAGGAAGTTATGTCCTATCCACAGCTATCAGAATAGTACTCCCACAATCATGAGAACAGGAGACCTGTATTCCTGTAATGAATGGATCGGCTGTCTGAGCATGTGAACCTCTCCTCCATTCATTCTCTACGCTGTGTTCCTCAACTCCAGTTCTCAGGGCCCAACTGCTGGTTATGTTTTTAGGGTTTCCTTAGTATTGAGGAGGTGATATAATTAGTGTCAATGCATCAGGACTTACCACAGGTATTCATTCTGTGGGATATTCTCAAATCATGACCGGTAGGTGGGTACTGAGGACTGGAGTTGAGGAACACTGCTCTATGGGACTGCCGGAGATAAGAGAGTACAGCGCTCGGCAATCCCATCAGCAACACAAATCTATATTCCAACCTCTTTCATTGTCTATTGAATACATAAGTTTGAAACCCACAGTTTATCTCACAGCTTCAGAATAAATGCAAAGAAAAATGTTTCGATTCACTTACTGTAAATAGAGATCTTGAAAAAAGTAGGTAGAGATTAAAACACTAACTATATTAAAAAAATATTTTCTGGACAATTTTTATTTAAATGGTTATTCCCGTCACTATAGAAGATGACCTACTGCATGGATATACTGTACTTTCATATTTTGATTGAAGTAGACATCGGTTTAGCCCTGCACAGAGGCGCTTCTAGGTACAAGCTGTGGAGGGAAATTAAGCTCTTTCATTTTCAGGATAATGGGGGCCCGGCCCACGGATCCCCAATTATTAGAAAGTGACTGGTTATCCTAGTAATAAGAGATCCATCTAAGTATACAGCCACCTTGATGTGCTGTCTTTCTGAGAAAATCCTAAAGGCTCTTTGAAGTCAATTCCGGAGTTTTTTCAAGTCAATGTAATCGTTCATGTATTTTACTTTATTTAATGCTACAATGCTGCATCATGTGGACAAGAATACACAGCTGTGGGTGCAGAATTTTTCAGTCTACTAGGTTGACACCAGTGGTAAAGAGATCCGGCAGGGAACAGCCTGCTGGAGCTCTCTGGATCCGACATTGTTGGATGCTACCTAAATGCCTGCTGGCCTCATAACAATAATGGAGACTGGCAGTAATCCGGCCAGATAAAAACTGCTGCACGTAAGGCTGTATGAAGGCATGTGTGTGCAGTAGGAGGCTCCATCCGGTGACGTATGCTAGCAATATTCCCCCGCTAAAGCAATAATTCCATAATATTACCGGTGATGGAACATTCTATTTTTTTCTGTAGGATTATGAATAAATCTAAAAGAACAAGAATATTGATGAAATCAGAGTAATGGAGGTATAATAAGGCCCCTCTGAATGGCAAATGTTCTGTACATCTCAGTAAATATATATTTAGGGATTTCCCTGGCCAGATTTTGGTAGTAGTCCGTCAATGGTTTTATGTTTCTAAAATTTTGATGATTCAAGTTGGTGTTATTTTGCCGATTTCACAGCAGACTTACTATTATTCCCACTTAGCTCAGAGTCATCCAGCAATTAGCTTAACAGATGATCATTGATGTGATTTACAAGCACTGAAAGGTCTGTTTTACTACTATCTGATGAGTTTTGGAAGGAGGGAAGCTGCTGGATAACCATTTATTTGTGATTGGAGAAATTTTCAGCTACAGTAAAGGCCATTCTTAGCTTCACAATGCCCACTCCTCACAGCAAACAATAGTTCATTCATATTATTCTGTAGTGAACTTCTTGAATTCAAATTTAGAAACCAATAGTTGATATCTAAGAACCGTGGAAAATCTTCTTTAAATGGTGAACTTTCCTGTAGAGCTTTGACTGCTCTCTGCCTCATGGAATTCAGTTCCCTAAGGATTTGGATAATTGCAAGGGAGCTAAAGTAACTTCATATCGTTCAAGTTCACTTGCAGCAGTTTAACATAGACACTTTTTCTTTTTATTCTTAGTCTACATTCCTCACCTACACATTTGGTATATTAAATTCTACGGCACATAATGAACTTAACCACTTAATTACCAGGAGTTCCCTACCAGGCCAGTTTTTCAGTTTTAGCAATGGGTCTAACTGCAAATAACTAATTAATTTCTGAGCCAACCGACATATGTGTATTTGATATTTTTCACAGGACGCATTACACCTTTCTTTTGTGACATTAGATAGCATATATAATATTGAAAAATATACTGCAGGAAAACCTGTGAAAATCATGAAAAATGTACATTTCTCCTATACAGTTACAGTACGTTTGTACTGTAAAAATGGATGCAATTTGTGCGATTTATCAACTGCAAGACTTCAAAGAACTGGAGCACATTTTGGATTTTGGCTGCCTTTTTTCTATTGCTGGTTCAATGACACTGTACTGCCAGTACAACAGACTGTTGTACAGTGGCAAAATATCAGTAACTCCTCTAAAGTGTTAAATTTTTTTGGGGGTCATTTTAAGCATTTGGCTTTTAAAAAAGAAATTATAAATAAAAAAAATGCATTTGTTTCTATATTTCATAAACATGAATACCTATATTTAAACTTTTTGAATCGCGCAGGACAAAGGCATTTTATGGAGTTCCGGTGCTGATACCACAGGGTGAAAATGTGGGCACGTCTAGGTTCAGCTGTGAAACCAAACAAACCCTATAGCTTTAAAACCAGCGAGGGTCATTGTTAGGGATGAGCGAATCAACTTCAGATGAAACATCCAAAGTCAATTTGCATAAAACTTTGTTCTAATACTGTACGTAGCAGGAACTCACTACAGTATTAGAATGTATTGGCTCCGATGAGCCGAAGTTACTGCTTCACAAAGTCTCGCGGGACTTCGCACAATGACTTTATAAATAAAATTTCACTGTAAAAAAACATGTACCGAACCCGAGTTCGGAAAATGTTTTTTTTTACAGTAAAAATTAATTAATGAAGTTATTGTGCGAAGTCCCGTGAGACTTCGCAAAGCAATAACTTCGGCTCTTCGGAGCTAATTCATTCTAATACTGTATGGAGCTCCTGCTCTGTACAGTATTAGAACCAAGTTTTATGCGAATCGACTTCAGATATTTCATCCGAAGTCGATTCTCTCATCCCTAGTGATTGTCATATCAAGAATCTTAGCTGAGAGAAACCGGACAGCTTTTCTTTACAGCTGAAAGTCTGTCGCATTGATCACCTGCCCGGAGACCTCTTCGGATGGTCCCTGAAGCGACTGCTCTCCTAGTTAAACAGTTTGGCCTAGCTAAACACAGGATAGGTTGATAAGTATGCGATATGGGGGGGGGGGAGGGGGAATCATGGGAACGTCCTTGGAGTGGATGGATGGCTGTGGGGACTCGCTCTGGTAGTTAGGATTAGCGGGTGCAGCACAGAGGCAAAGTACAAGTTCTTGGTTCAAAACATCAGTGTTTATTCACACATGAAAGCAAAACAAAAACGCAAGTTGCTTGGTGATCGTTCACACACATGAAAAGTTCATATACAAAACAGTCACCTTTTCTCCTGGGTGTTACGTCACACCCTGTTGGAAGTTCTGCCTTGTCAAGTCCATATGCAGGCGTTAGGCGGCCTGTTCGCCCTCACAGGGGTCTGAGCCCTCGAGCCCGGCTCGAGCCGCAGATCCCAACACAGCCCTAAGATCACAGCACACAGACCTCCTGAGCTCCAGTGTCAGACGGAGGTAATCCTCTCCACCTGGCAGTGCTGGCTGGTTTTTATGCCTGGCAAAACCCAGCCTGGAACATGGGGAGTAGTCACCCACCCAGCACTTTGACGACTCCCAGTAAGAGCCGTCCCGGATCAGCTATTATAGCCATACTAAGTATCAAGGTGTCAAACAGCAACTGCTGCTGACACATAAAAGCCGGCTCTTACTCCACTGAGGCCAGGAACCTCAGTGACACGTACCTATCATCCATGAAGATTCCTTGTACCTTCTTACATGGCACATAAGCAAGCCGTCATTCCATTCTTCTCTAGGGGACTGCTGTTGATAGCCAAGTACTGTACTCTGCTTCTCTTTGGAACTCCCATAGAGTGCTCCATTCACTCTGGAGACTCTGGGACTCCGTGGATAGATGATAAGTTGTTAGGGTGGGACAACCCCCTTAAGTGATCACTGAGCCTCACAGCCGCATAGTCCTTCCTGCACTGCATTCATATCTATAATCGGTGCAGAACAGGTTCAGCATCAGTATTAACTCTTCAACCATTAACCACTACATCCCAATGGATACACCATCAGATATTATAAATCATTATCACCACTCTACATCACAATATATGTTAGATATTAACTCATACAGCATTATAGACCACAAGAGGTATTAGATATCAACCACAAACACCAGAGATATTAATTTCTAGACCACTAGAAATGTAAAGTATTAACCCACTATACCACAAAACCACCACAGATAAGTATTAATCCCTAAAACACCCTCTCTAAATCACCTTGGACTACCAAAAACCCAAGATTCTCTTAATCACCAGGTAGAATACGTACAAAAAAATAGAACAGGGACTCATTCAAGTTTCAGTTATTGGGCTAGATCTTCTGTCTAGAACAGACCTGGGCAAACTACGGCCCGCGGGCCGTATACGGCCCAGCGGACCTTTTAATCCGGCCCCCGGGCGGAGCCAGAGGCGTGCCAAGCAACGATACCCCTCCTCCGCGAATGAAGAGGACTTCCGACTCGGCGTGCTGCGTGTGGCATGGCGCGGTGGCAGGGAGGCAGCGTCAGCGGCAGTACTGTCTAGGTAAGACACAGCAGGGGGGGGGGTGCCTCGTGCGAGCCGTACCCGGGACCCGGCCGGCCGCAATTATTCCCTTCTCTGTAACAGCGCAGCGCCCGCGGCTCTCATAGTATCGGCTGTGACTGTCTGACACTGACAGTCACAGAGCCGACAAGCATGAAGCTGCGGCCGCCTCCCCCTGTGCTGTGTGTAGTCAGTGTGACTAACACATGGCTGATCATCTCTGAGCATTACGTTTCTAAAGGCAAGGGGGGGGGGAGGGGTGTGTACTATTGTAAGGGGGGGGGGGTGTTCTGTATATGATGGGGGGGCCGGGGGGGTGTTCTGTACACAAGGGGACAATGGCTGGATTCACAGGGGACAATGGCTGGATTCACAGGGGACAATGGCTGGATTCACATTGGACAATGGCTGGATTCACAGGGGGACAATGGCTGGATTCACAGGGGACAATGGCTGGATTCACATGGGGACAATGGCTGGATTCACAGTGGGACAATTGCTGGATTCACAGTGGGACAATGGCTGGATTCACAGGGGGACAATGGCTGGATTCACAGGGGGACAATGGCTGGATTCACAGGGGGACAATGGCTGGATTCACAGGGGACAATGGCTGGATTCACAGGGGACAATGGCTGGAATCTGGATTCACAGGGGACAATGGCTGGATTCACAGGGGGACAATGGCTGGATTCACAGTGGGACAATAGCTGGATTCACAGGGGGACAATTGCTGGATTCACATGGGGACAATGGCTGGATTCACAGTGGGACAATTGCTGGATTCACAGGGGACAATGGCTGGATTCACAGGGGGACAATTGCTGGATTCACAGGGGGACAATGGCTGGATTCACAGGGGGACAATGGCTGGATTCACAGGGGGACAATGGCTGGATTCACAGGGGACAATGGCTGGATTCACAGGGGACAATGGCTGGATTCACAGGGGGACAATGGCTTTCACTAATATGAGTCACAAATAGTGAAAAATGTTCATTGTTTTGGGAAATTTTGTTTAATAAATTTAAATTTTTTTCTTGTAAGGTAACCTCACTTTTTCATTGTTTAACTATAACAAGTACTCGTACCAGTTGTCCAACAATGATATTTACTGCTTTTTATAAAGAAATACAATTGATTTTATGCAGTATTGAGTTTAGCCTTTTGGCCCGGCCCTCCAAAATATTTTCAGTTTCTCATGTGGCCCCATCGAAAAAATAATTGCCCACCCCTGGTCTAGAAGGTATAGGTTTTATACCAAATACTCCAATGCAGTATAGCAGGACAGACTGCATTAAAAGAACCCCATGGAATCTTTTGGGTTTGCACGATCACCGTGCATGAACTACTTTACTTTTTGCCATTTTATGATATTCATGGTATCTCTCAATCAACTGTTGTATTGCATAGAGTACATTCCACAGGGGATATTTTACAAGATCTTGTAATTAGTATTTAAATCCCAAGTTCTCGCACAATAAACATAATGAATGAATGTTGTGGTGTGTGTCCAGAAAAGTAATACATAGCAAGTGAATATGAATATTGCGAGAAAGAGTCTATTCATCCAAACCTCATAAATTCAGGAAGGTGGAAACTGTGTGAGGAGGAACTCCCAAATTTGTGAAAAAGTCAAACCAGCAGACACAGGACTAAATGTCAAGTGATGATTTGTGTTTAGTCATGAGGAACAAAGAGCTATGAAAATAAGGAATTAGACACTCCCAGAAAAAGAGAGAAATACAAGGAAGAAAAAAATATAAGAACTTGACTTTTCAGTTTTATTTTCCAGATTTTGTGCTTATTAATCACATAACTAGACCCTGGGTTAAGCAAACAGCATGGAGAACGGGCGTGTATGCTAGGTAATAAAAAATAAATTGGATGTATTCTGAATACATTAAGAGAATTGGCCCGACATGATGTTTTTGGAATGTCAGTTTAATTTGTATCAACAAACCATGAAAAAAGAATAATAATTATACATATTAAGGCAGCCTGTCACAAGAACCTGCCAGAAAGGTCAAATCTTACGCAGATTTATTAAAGCGGTTGGCCAATGTAGTCTTTAAGCTGCGCTGAGCTTTCAACAAACTTTGCATTAGGGCTCATTCAGACAACTGTATGAACGAGTCCGCATCCGTTCCACAATTTTGCATGATGGGTGCGGGCCCATTCAGTTCAATGGGGCCTCAAAAGATGCGGACAGAACACCGTGTGCTGTCCGTATCTGTTGTTCCGTGGCCCAACATAAAATATAGAGCATGTCCTATTCTTGCCCACAATTGCGGACAAGAATAGGCATTTCTAAAATGGACCGCCCGTTCCATAAATTGCAGAACGCACAAGAATGGCACCCGTATTTTGCGGATCCACAATTTGCAGACCGCAAAACACAGCTTGGTCATGTGAATGCACCCTTAAAAGGGTTGTTCGGCTTCAGAGCTGAACCCGGACATCTCTCCATTTACACCCCGGCAGCCCCCGACATGAGCATTGGAGCAGTTCATGCTCCGATGCTCTCCTTTGCCCTGCGCTAAATTGTGCAGGGCAAAGGCATTTTTAGGAGTTCCGGTGACGTACCGGGCCTCTCCATGGGGCTGACAGGAACCCCGATGGGCGGGATTTAGCTCTGCCCTAGCCAGTAAAACGGCTAGGGCAGAGCTAAAGCCCGCCCCTCAGAGCCGGTGACGTCACCGAACACACTGCCGGGCGGAAGTTACTGCCCGGCAGTGTGTTATTGAAAACAAAAGAGCCCGTGCCCTGCGCGATTTAGCGCAGGGCACAGGAGCGCATCGGAGCATGAGATGTTCCGATGCTAGGCTCAGGGGGGCTGCCGGGGTGAAAATAAGGGTATGTCCGGGTTCAGCTCTGAACCCGGACAACCCCTTTAATCAATAGTGCAGTGTTTGTACATGAGGAATAACACTATTTACAGTGAGGAACAGAAGTATTTGAACACCCTGATTTTTTTGAAATTCTCCCACTTAGAAATCATAGAGGGGTCTTAAATTCACATTGTAGGTGCATTTCCACTCTGAGAAACAGAATAAAAAAAAATTCAGGGAATCACATTGTATTATTTTTAAAGAATTTATTTGTCTTGCACTGCTGAACATAAGTATTTGAACACCTGAGAAACAGCAAGAATTCTGTCTCTCAAAGACCTGTTACTGTGCCTTAAAAAAGTCCACCTCTACTCCACTCATTAATTTAACTTCATAGCACCTGTCTGAGCTCTTTAAAGACACCAGTCCACCCCACAGTCAGACGCCAACTACTACAATGGGCAAGACCAAAGAGCTGTCAAAAGACACCAGAGACAAAATTGTTGACCTTCACAAGGCTGGAAAGGGCTACGGGGAAATTGCCAAGCAGCTTGGCGAAAATAGATCAACTGTTGGAGAAATTGTTAGAAAATGGAAGAGACTAAAGGCGATTGTCAGTCTCCCTCGGAACTGGGGCTCCATGCAAATCTCACCTTGTGGGGTATCACTGATAAGAAAGGTGAGGAATAAGCCCAGAACTACAAGGGAGGAGCTGGTCAATCACATGAAGAGAGCTGGGATCACAGTTTCAAAGGTCACTGTTGGTAGAACACTACGCCGTCATGGTTTCAAATCATGCATTGCACGGAAGGTTCCCCAGCTCAAGTCATCAAATGTCCAGGCCCATCTGATGTTTGCCAAGGACCATCTGGATGATCCAGAGGAGGCATGGGAGAAAGTCATGTGGTCAGATGAGACCAAAGTAGAACTTTTTGGTCTAAACTTCACTCGTCATGTTTGGAGGAAAAAGGATGAGTTGCATCCCAAGAACACCATCCCTACTGTGAAGCATGGGGGTGGTAACATCATGCTTTGGGGGTGATTTTCTGCGAAGGGGACAGGATGACTGCACTGTATTAAGGAGAGGATGAATGGGGCCATTTATTGTAAGATTTTGGGCAACAACCTCCTTCCCTCAGTCAGAGCATTAAAGATGGGTCATGGCTGGGTCTTGCAACATGACAACGACCCTAAGCACACAGCCAGGATAACCAAGGAGTGGCTCCGTAAGAAGCATATTAAGGTTATGGAGTCACCTAGCCAGTCTCCAGACCTTAATCCAATAGAACATCTTTGGAGGGAGCTGAAACTCTGTGTTGCTCAGTGACAGCCCCGAAACTGGACAGATCTAGAGGAGATCTGTGTGGAGGAGTGGGCAAATCCCTATTTCAGTGTGTGCAAACCTGGTCAAGAACTACAGGAAAGTTTGACCTCTGTAATTGCAAACAAAGGCTTCTGTACCAAATATTTACACTGATTTTCTCAGGTGTTCAAATACTTATGTTCTGCAGTGCAAGACAAATAAATTCTTTAAAAATCATACAATGTGATTTCCTGATTTTATTATTTATTTATTCTGTCTCTCAGAGTGGTAATACACCTACAATGTGAATTTCAGACCCCACCATGATTTCTAAGTGGGAGAACATGCAAAATCGCAGGGTGTTCAAATACTTCTGTTCCTCACTGTACATCACTTATACCTGGCATTTTTTTTTGCACTTTTCCTTTGTGATTGCTGAATATCTAGTTTGCAGCTCTCTCAGACATGGTGTGTGGAGACTAGCTGCCATCCACTGCACACAGAAAGTAGAGGAGAATCTCCTTCCTAACTGTATCACAGACACTGAGAAGCAGCCTCAGGATATTGAAGGACATTAAAGAGAAGTATTGACCTCTATTTTTGTGAATGAAGCACTTGTAATGAGCTCTAAACTTCCTATGCATCTGTGCAGTCTGCTTGTCTGTGTGTCTCCTCAGCTCCTCCTCACTCCTCCATAGACTTGCATTGACATGTGTAATAGGATCACATCCCAGACGGGGAAAAAGGCATTTTTCAAAGTGAAAAGCAATTAAAGAGGAAGAAATATGGTACACAGAAGGTAACAGGATAACGAGACATTTCTTACTGATAAAACATATTACAGAGTTTCTTGTGGTCAGCCTGTGCACTAGCTGTGTGTCACTTTATGATCATGTCAAGCAAGTTTTTTTAACAACCCAACAAGGGTTCTGATGCATTAGAATTGTACTTTATTGAACAGACTAAAGTGGAAATACATGTTAAGGCAAGAGACAAACAAAGCACAAACAAAGGAGGAACCTAGAGAGAATACACAAATAGTCTATCTAGATATCTGAATAATGTTCATATACACCAGGAAAACATTTTTGAAAGGGCCCCTTTATTACACAAGTCTATGCTATGTATAATTTATTGGCGCATTTATGCAAAGTTGTAGTAAACCTGTCTTAAAGTACATATCTTAAATCTTTACCAGTGACTCAGGTACAACAATGTAGTGCACTTTATGACATATCAAATATCAGTGACGGTCAGTTTCTCATGACATATAAATAATGTCCATCAAAATCATTGAATTTATGATCACTTAGGTTGACACGTATCATAAGTATATTAAGATTATGTACATAAGCCAATTTATTAACATAGAATTGTTATAAATATACTAGCATGGAGATATGTGCAGTTATTTTTAGTCTACCTCCATGATGAGTGACGAGGCAAGTTATGTAATGCAAAAACAGACCAACTACATGACCAATCCAGTGTCCAGCAATGGATTCTTGATAGCCCCAAATAACAAAGCATCTACTAGACTTGTTTTTAGTTCCCAGTTTTTTCAGCAATCTAGGTAAGGCTACTTTCACACTAGCGTTTTGGCTTTCCGTTTGTGAGATCAGTTCAGGGCTCTCACAAGCGGTCCAAAACGGATCGGTTTTCCCCTAATGCATTCTGAATGGAAAAGGATCCGCTCAGAATGCATCAGTTTGCCTCCGATCAGTATCCATTACGCTCTGGAGGCAGACACCAAAACGCTGCCTGCAGGGTTTTGCTGTCCGCTTGACGAAACTGAGCCAAACTGAGGCACACAATGTAAGTCAATGGGGACGGATCAGTTTTCTCTGACACAATAGAAAACTGATCGGTTCATGACGGATCAGTCTTGGCTATGTTACAGATAATACAAACTGATCTGTTCATGACGTATGCATGTGGTTGTATTATTCTAACGGATCCCTTTTTGCAAATCCATGACGAATCCGCCCAAAACGCGAGAGTGAAAGTAGCCTAATGTAGGTCAATAAATCATCGTTCCCAAAGTTCACTTTCCCACAAACACCCCAATAAGATTTTAAGGTTCTAAAATTTCCTAATTAAAAAGCACCTCAATCCTCAACCCGTGCGTAAATAGTGCAGAGCTAGGTGTAACCAGATAGCTCAAAAACAAAATTGTTAGTTTAATTATTCAAACATTTGAAACTGAAATTTTAATTTTAATAATTTCCTCTCCTGTCAAAATAAAAAAATACACCAACGGCACAATTTTACACATTTGCCAAATTAAGACCCTTACACCATAACTTACAGCACATAGTGGAAAATACATAATAAACTCTTTAAATCAAATCCGTTTAAATGGTATGTCTATTTTTCACATCCATTTTACAATTGATCTAAACAAAATGGCGAGCAACTCTGTGAATACATCGTTTTACTTGTAGTGATGCTGAGTTACAGTCTGTATTATACTACAGAGCTGCATTCACAATTCTGCAAAAATGAATGTCTTCTTTGACTCAATGCCAGCATAAAGTTCTCTCTGGTGGTTTGTTGGAACCACCAACTTTACACCAGCCACTATTTAGGTATTTGGTATTTAGGAAAATATATTCCTCACTATTTTATAGGAAAGTGCATCTTAACCTATAAAGCGGGCATCACCAGTGAGGTTTCCCCTACTTGTTGGTAAGGCTCAACAGAGGAGGAATTTGACCATATGCTACACAATAATTTCTGTGGCTGCAGAAATCTCTGGTTTAGCAACATAATTTACACAGTTATTTTTAAATTTTGGAAGGAAATTTGACCATGGGTCGCAAGGCCCAGGCATCACCATGTTCTGGATGCTGAGGCCTCAGCAGAAAATTTTGAGAAGCCCAGTTATAGTAGGCATCTGTACAGTAACATCCAGAACTGTCAATTAAGTTTTTGAATATAATACAGGTACTAACTCAGAACACAAAGGAAATGCAATGCATTTGCAAAGTTACTCAACTAGTGGTGTTCATAAATGGGCATTCCTGACCATATGCTGCAAATACAAACTAATATAATGCTAAAATTTAAGGCTGACCCAAAGAGAATTTTTAAATAGTTTTAAAGTGTCCTGTAAATTGGTCAAACAAGCTATATTCGGACGCTGCTACTGCTATGTAGCCTTTAATTTCAATATATTAATATTTTAGATTATATTCTTAAGTGCTCAGGATGAGTCAATAGTTTCTAAGTTAAAATATTTCAATAATGTGCAGACAACAGACCATAACCATAAAGTAACAGAACACTGAGATACCAAACTGTAGAACCTACAATTTAAATTGTACAACATATGATTCTTCAGAGATTGCATAGGTAACACAATGTCCAAACGGTTATTCATATTCATTTTCTGAAGCCATCAATGCTTATGGTAAAGTGAGATGGCTTACAGAAATTATGATTTAGAAGTGTAGCTTCTTTGACTAAATAAATAGCAAATTGGTTAAAGGGGTTCTGCAGTTTGATTAAACTGATGATCTATCCTCTGGATAGATCATCAGCATCTAATAGTCAGGGGTCCGACACCTGGGAACCCTGCCGATCAGCTGTTTGAGAAGGCAGCGGCGCTAGAGGAACGCCGCAGCCTTCTCACTGTTTACCACAGGCCCAGTGACGTCACGACTAGTATCAACTGGTCTGGGCACAGCTAAGCTCCATTCAAGTGAACAGAGCCTAGCAGCGCCCAGGCCATTGATACTAGTCGTGACGTCACTGTGCCTGCGGTAAACAGTGAGAAGGCCGCGGCACTACTGCCAGTGCTGCTGCCTTCTCAAACAGCTGATTGGCGGGGGTCCTGGGTGTCGAACCCCCGCCGATCAGATGCCAAACAAACTGCAAAACCCCTTTAAATAATAATTTGCTAACTTACTTTAGTGCGCCTGTACACATAGTGGTTTGTACAGCGCAATGCAGGCCAAACTGTGCATGGTTTTACAGCAATTTGCCACAGTTTTGTGATGCTGTTTTTGGTCACACAGCTTGTAAATGTGAAGAACAGAGTTTCAATGTGCTTCACCTGACCAGGCTGCATTGCCAAAAACCAAACTGTAAAACATATGCTTTGAACATGCAGTTCATGACAGTCGGGCACAAACTGCTGTGTGTATTGGGACACCCATAATTATAGAAAATGCTTCCCTAGCTGTGGAAAATACTTGAATTTTGGGATGCAAAATAACTGTGGTTTCATATCCACCTCTGATTACAGACTGGGCCAATTCAGAGCAGTTTGAAGTTGGCAGAATGGGTTAACTGAATTTCTAATGAGTTTGGTTTGTGCTAGTTTAAAGAGAATCTGTCAGCCCGATGATCTTGGAATATTATCCACAGTAATACAGGTGTAGTACTGCAGATAAGGAGTCAAGATTTAGGGATGAGCGAATCGACGTCAGATGAAACATCCGAGGTCGATTCGCATAAAACTTAGTTCCAATACTGTACGGAGCAGGAGCTCCGTACAGTATTAGAATGTATTGGCTCTGATGAGCCGAAGTTATTGCTTCGCGATACTTCATCCAAAGTCGATTCGCTCATCCCTAGTCAAGATCACTATCTTTTATTTTCCTACTGCCCTCTATTACCCTGCTGTCAGCACTCAAAGCTGCACTACAATACACACAGTCCTGAGTGCTGTGCTGTTCTAACACAATGGAGAGGACTCATGTGCAAAAGCACCGCAGTCCTGACAATGTATTTCAACATAATAGACGACATGCGTTCATCTGAAACACGTAGCATGTGAATTATCACTTTATGGATCTTTTCAAGAAGTGACCCATAAAGAATCAGTTTATCAAGACACAGTACAGGATTTCTCTCATCAGTACTGAACCGTTTCCGGAGCGGTTTCGCTGTGCACTGTCACTTTTTCCTGAGATTTGGACCTTGCAAAGTAGTTTAGTGGTGAGCTGTATGACCTTCCTTCATCTTTATTTATTTGAGTGTATTTTAACATAGCTCTGAGCGCTGACAGCGGGTGATCAGAAGGCAGTAGGAAAAGAAAAAATAGTGATCTGGACTCCATATCTGCAGCACTACTCATTTATTACTGTAGATAATGGTTCAAAATCAGGTGACAGAAGGGTAACATTCTCCACAGTTCTTTCACCACTGCCCACATGTGCCATTGTAGTGAACAGGAATTTTATAAAACACCTGTTGCCGTAACCATGTTTTGTCACAGATTTGTTAGGGTAGTTCCGCCCAACGACTTCGCTCACAAGCACTTCAGTAGGACATTTTCTAGAACTACTTCCTGTACAGTACACCTGTTTTATGGAGAGCTGTAATGGACAGAATATTAGCCGTCTACCAGCATAAACTATACAGTATAAGGCTCCATTCACACGTCCGCAAATGGGTCCGCATTCGTTCCGCAATTTTGCGGAACGGGTGCGGACCCATTCATTTTCTATGGGGACGGAATGGATGCGGACAGCACAGAGTGTGCTGTCAGCATCCGCGGAGCGCGGCCCCAATCTTCAGGTCCGCAGCTCCGCAAAAGATAGAACATGTCCTATTCTTGTCCGCAGCTTGCGGACAAGAATAGGCATTTCTATAGGGGTGTCGGGCGGGTGTGTGAATGGAGCCTTACAATAATTCTCAGTAAAAGAATTGAAAAACAAAATCAATCTTAAAAGACCCAAGCTTCTGGGAGTGCTAGCTTTGCAAATCACTGAACATAGTCTCTTCTAGGACAAGGTCCAGTGCACCACAATACAGCGAACAAGTTTTTACCAGAACAATCTACAAAGCATACTGGATAAAGGAAACATGATAACATATTTTATCTGATCCCGCAATGGTTTATAGAGTTATGAAATGACTACATAAGAGGACATAAACCTATCTAACATATCTACCATTCTTTTGGAGTCTGCTCCTCACGTCACCTGTAGGTATTTAGTAATGATTGGCAATAGTCCTTAAAATGAATCTTAAAGGGCATCTGCACTTGGCATCTGAAGGCATCTGTGTTGGCCCCATGTTCATGTGCTCGCATTGCTGAGAAAAATGAAGTTTAAATACATGCAAATGAGCCTCTAGGCGCAACGGAGGTGTTGACTTTACACCTGCCCCGCTCTCTCCAGTTTATGGACAGGGCCAGGGAGGTGTGATGATGTTTTCCCTGCCTGGCCCTGTCAATCAGAGGGCAGTTGCAGAGAGAGCTGAGCCTCTAGGTGTAATGGCAACGCCCCCATTGCTCCTTCATTTGCATACATTAGAACATCATTTTTCTCAGCGATGTGAACACATATGAACATGGGACCGACACAGATGTCTTCAGCTGCCAAGTGGACATGGAACAGGTAATCCAATTTCATTGGTACAAATCTGCTGACATACCATCTATATGCAGCACTTTTACATCCTATATTTACTTGGTAGAATTATCAGTGGCTGTGGAAACCTATTTGGCAATCTCTGGGAATAGGAAACAGAGCAGTATCACTTTAACAGTCATTCCTACACTTCTCAAGAGAGCCTGTTATGTCTGTTATGTGTTTCAGTGGTTAACGCAGCAGGAACAGAAGTGCCTCCTTAAATAGACTGGACTCAATGATATGTTCTGCCACACAAGCCCCAGGCAAAGCCAAATAGAAAAATCAGGGGGAATAACTCGGTGTGACCACATACTCCCTAAATGCGTTTTAACATGCTTGAAGGACTGGCTCATCTAGATATGTTCTGTCTAGACAGAAAAACTCCTAGCATTCAGTCCGTGTGTTCTCGCTGTCTCAACCCTGCGCAGCTGACATATAACATTATTCATTAAAGGGGATGTGACCGTATAATAGGGTGGCTGTTCAAGTGCTAGACTGGATCTGCTTGTTAACACCGCTAACATGCCACTGTTAAGTCCAGAAATCTCCCTAGCAGCTTTACAGTCGTTTCTTGATGAGTTTTTCCAGTTTTCGTATCCTTGAGGACTCCTGCTCGGGGGTCGGAGTTTGCAGAGTCACAGAGCTGTTTTCAGCGCCGGATGGAGGATTTGGAAGCCTCTGTCGAAACAGGTCAAGCATGCTGCTCTGCTCACTCCTCTTCAGTCCCTGATGGGAAACCAAGAGAGCATGAAACAGCGGTAGAGAAGAGAACAGTAGCATGTACATTATTAATGTCATAAATCAGAGTAAGAACATGAAGGGTGAAGGTAAAAAAAAAAAACGTCCATGCATTATCTCTAGCAACAAAAAGTGATAGAAACAACTAAGGTTTCCAATGCAAAGAGTTAGAAAGGTCTATATAGGGAGCATACGGTTTCAGGGAATCTAATATGGAAAACAAAAGGCAGGGTGACAGCTGTCTCCTGTGCCTACAGGACAAGGGTAGCACAGGAGCACGCAGTCCACTGAGCCAGGTATTGGAATTATTTGGTAAATGTGAGGAGTTTCTCAGCATTGAATTACAGAGTTTATAGAGTAGATATTACAGATGATAAAGCTGACCGTGCTAGTTACTGACACACTACACAGAGCATTCAATTCAAAGTAATGCTCTAGCCTGGATTTGGCACTTTATAACCAAACCAGCTTCTAAATTATTATTCTTTAGAAGGGTATATTTTTGTAATTACACTTGGTTCGTTCCCTTGCATATTGCATTTGAAGGCTATATGACGTGTAAGTGATAGTATAGTGAAATATATCTTTATTAAGCCAGACTGCAATCAATTTACATGTATAGAACACTATATGTCTGTACTTTGGCTGGCCTCTATGTGCTTAATGAATTCTACATTTAACTTTGAAGAAAGTGCTGACCAGCAGAACAAAGTAATCTAACAATGGCTAAAAAAGAACGAGACTTATCAGGAAGCAGATGTTCTCAAAACACAGGGTCCTTCTACCAGAACTAAACACCCATCAGGCACATCTGAAAGCAGTAGAGTATTTAGAAACCTAGTAATCAAATGCAGTCTAAGCACGTTACTCTCTTCTTTCCATTCATACAATAAATAGAGGCTGTTCCCTAAACGGTATCACAACATTTTTTTTTTACAAAGAGAAGTATAAAGTGGACATGGGCCTTCTGGCATTGTAGTGCTTAGCATCAAACACTTGACCATTTCCTGGGTTATGGTATCCCGAAACACTCTGTAACTATTATCAAGCCACAACTGACTTCCTATTTTCATAGGGCCTGTGTTGTTACTATTTTATGTCTAAAGCTCCTGCTCAGACCTATGCATCTCCATGGTAACAGACTACAAACACTCGACTTTTTGTTCGCCCACTGAATATATTTGGTAAACATCCATAAAGCCAAAGTCCATAGCAATGATAAAATAAAGCGCCTAAACCACATTTGCTGACGTGTGGTCAAACTACAAAAAAAAATTAAATTTTTTTTTTTTAATACTAGTTTGGAAATAAATGTAGGTATTTCTTTTCCCCAGACAAATTTTATAGGCCGATATAGCCAAAGGATATACAAATTCTTCATACAATACTAAACATGAAATATATTATTACAGCAGCAATGGGTCACTTGTTAGTCCTTTCTGATACAAGTACAACAATACCTACTGGACACATGCTGGTGTTCTAGATATAACAATCCCTTTGAACAGTTAGGTGTATGCTGTGCTTTTTCTCTGCAATATATACCAGTACTTCTACACAACATGGGCACTGCCATATTGGGAGCTAAACAAAACAAATCTGACACTCCAGCCACTAATTGGCAGGGACAGTTACAGGAGTTGTGCCATAAACTACTTTTCACTGTAAAGGAAATCAATTACTCTAGATCCCATTCCTTCTTGGATAGATTTTTTTCCAAGTTTACCTCATTTGCAGTTTTCTCTTATCCCCCATGCTTGAATCCAACTTCCTGGTTTGTCATGAGTCTGCAGTCCCATCATGCCTTAGTGCAGCGATACGTGTCCTGACATCAGCAGATCATGTGACAGTAACCACTCCCCTTTTCTTACTAATGACCCTTACTACATTACAAGGCTCCACTGCAGGAGGTAACTTACGGTAACAGATTTGCCACAGGGTGTAATGGTAGGCTATAAACTTTCCAATAAAGTGGTTTTGATAAATAGTGTTATTTGAGAAAAGTGATATAACCGTGATAGTGATCTCTTTTGGGTGGGATACATTTATATTAGTGGTACAACCCCTTTAATAAAGGGACACTTTCCACAGGGCCTCCTTCACTTACAGTCTGCTGTGTTGAGAGTTAAAGCGGTTGTGTCGCTTCAGCAAATATTATTTATCATGTAGAGAAAGTTAATACAAGGCGCTTACTAATGTATTGTTGTTATCCATATTGCCTCCTTTGCTGGATGGATTTATTTTTTCGTCACATTATAAACTGATCGTTTCCATGGTTACGACCACCCTGCAACCCATCAGCGGTGGCCTTGTTTGCACACTATAAAAAAAAAAAAGCACTGGCCTATGTGATCTCCCACGGTCCTGGCCACCAAAGAGGCCGGCACTTTTTCCTATAGTGTGCAAGCACGGCCACTGCTGATGGATTGCAGAGTGGTCGTAACCTAGCAGTGTTATAATGTGATGGAAAAATGAATCCAGGAAGCAATATAGATCATAACAATATATTAGTAAGTGCCTTGTATTAACTTTATCTACATGATGAATGACACTTGCTGAAATGACACAACTCCTTTAATAAAGTTTATTATGTACAGTTAGAGTACTGCATACAGTTAAAGCAAATGGTAAAACACACATTAAATTAGTACCTCTTTGTTTAATTAGGGCTGTAACAAAAACTCTTATATCCCCCCAAAAATGTCAGAAGTTATTACCCTTGAAGGCAAATTCCCAGACAGTGTACTGTATGCTCACTGCGTAGTCAAAATCTCAGAAATGCCGCTAATGCGTAAGATGCTGAGGTGCATCCTGAGTAACAAATGCAAGCCATAAATATGTGGCAAGGATCACTCAGATGGAAGGAATGATCTCTCTTGCTATTCTTTTACATGACATGACACAGCGTGTTAACACATAGTATTACGTCTAGCTACTGCCCATGCTTTTACCTTCATCTCCAATATCTTCTGAAAAGTCTCAGTGTTGCAATCAGCAAGCAGTTTAATGTAATTATCCACAAAAACAACAGAGTTCTCATGAGGAGCCATCACCACCTAGAGATCCAGGAGACAGACGGATATACGGTTACACACATTGACATTCCAAACACAATACTCAGGTCTTTTCTTCTTAACCAACACAAGGTGAGATTAACAATGCACACACGTCTGCAATATTTTCATAGACTCCACCTGGTGTGAAACAGAGTTATAGTTATTAATAATGATTCAGAATAATTCTATAATTATCATTAATATATAATTACTTAACTGCATCTTGTTCCCAGATCTCTTCAGGATAGAACATCATGTCAAACCAACCCCTACTGCTATTACTACTAGTCAGTAGAACCAATACTAGGATAGTTCTCTCTGCTTTTCTCCAGCTCTACAGGGACTCCTTATGCTATCTCTGGCAGGTACCCCTCTCTGTTGCAGAAAAAAACACTCTGGTTCTATACTAAACACCCCTTTACACTGCCCGATGTTTGGGCAGATTATCACCAACAGCTGCTCATACGAATGCTGGTGATCAGCCAGTGTAAAGATGCTGCCCATTACCTGATGAAGAAATGAAATGCTCATTCATCGGGTGATATGATAGTTTGTACGGTCATCTCAAATAATCATTTGCTGGCAGCTAATTGTGCCGTCTATAAAGCATTCTGCTGATTCTTTATCTTGATCAATTCTCCCCATTCTGTGGAGGAGATCAGTGCATGCAATTTCCTTCTTGATAATTATATTGCCTTAAATGATCCTATTCAAACAGGAATAATATATACACTGCTCAAAAAAATAAAGGGAACACAAAAATAACACATCCTAGATCTGAGTTAATTAAATATTTTTCTGAAATACTTTGTTCTTTACATAGTTGAATGTGCTGACAACAAAATCACACAAAAATAAAAAAATGGAAATCAAATTTTTTAACCCATTAAGGTCTGGATTTGGAGTCACACTCAAAATTAAAGTGGAAAAACAAACTACAGGCTGATCCAACTTTGATGTAATGTCTTAAAACAAGTCAAAATGAGGCTCAGTAGTGTGTGTGGCCTCCACGTGCCTGTATGACCTCCCTACAACGCCTGTGCATGCTCCTGATGAGGTGGCGGACGGTCTCCTGAGGGATCTCCTCCCAGACCTGGACTAAAGCATCTGCCAACTCCTGGACAGTCTGTGGTGCAACGTGACGTTGGTGGATAGAGCGAGACATGATGTCCCAGATGTGCTCAATTGGATTCAGGTCTGGGGAATAGGCAGGCCAGTCCATAGCATCAATGCCTTCATCTTGCAGGAACTGCTGACACACTCCAGCCACATGAGGTCTAGCATTGTCTTGCATTAGGAGGAACCCAGGGCCAACCGCACCAGCATATGGTCTCACAAGGGGTCTGAGGATCTCATCTCAGTACCTAATGGCAGTCAGGCTACCTCTGGCGAGCACATGGAGGCCCTCCAAAGAAATGCCACCCCACACCATTACTGACCCAATGCCAAAACGATCATGCTGGCATTGCTGGAGGATGTTGCAGGCAGCAGAACGTTCTCCACGGCGTCTCCAGACTCTGTCACGTCTGTCACATGTGCTCAGTGTGAACCTGCTGTCATCTGTGAAGAGCACAGGGCACCAGTGGTGAATTTGCCAATCTTGGTGTTCTCTGGCAAATGCCAAACGTCCTGCACGGTGTTGGGCTGTAAGCACAACCCCCACCTGTGGACGTCGGGCCCTCATATCACCCTCATGGAGTCTGTTTCTGACTGTTTGAGCAGACACATGCACATTTGTGGCCTGCTGGAGGTCATTTTGCAGGGCTCTGGCAGTGCTCCTCCTGTTCCTCCTTGCACAAAGGCGGAGGTAGCGGTCCTGCTGCTGGGTTGTTGCCCTCCTACGGCCTCCTCCACGTCTCCTGATGTACTGGCCTGTCTCCTGGTAGCGCCTCCATGCCCTGGACACTACGCTGACAGACACAGCAAACCTTCTTGCCACAGCTCGCATTGATGTGCCATCCTGGATAAGCTGCACTACCTGAGCCACTTGTGTGGGTTGTAGACTCCGTCTCATGCTATCACTAGAGTGAAAGCACCGCCAGCATTCAAAAGTGACCAAAACATCAGCCAGGAAGCATAGGAACTGAGAAGTGGTCTGTGATCACCACCTGCAGAATCATTCCTTTATTGGGGGTGTCTTGCTAATTGCCTATAATTTCCACCTGTTGTCTATCCCATTTGCACAACAGCATGTGAAATTGATTGTCACTCAGTGTTGCTTCCTAAGTGGACAGTTTGATTTCACAGAAGTGTGATTGACTTGGAGTTACATTGTGTTGTTTAAGTGTTCCCTTTATTTTTTTGAGCAGTGTATATATTGGGTATTCAGAGTTGCATTTCCGGCATTTAAAGCGTATCAAAGTCATCATGTTTTACGTTCAAGTTCCCCCTATTATAATCAGTGAATAATCTAAATTCTAGAGGACAAACCCCTGCGAGTCTTTGAAGTGTTGGTCAACCTAATAGATATTTTGATGGCACTAACGTTCTGCAATTTTAGATAGAATCCCTTTAAAGGTTTCTGTCACAAGACTTAACCCTATTAAGCTAGCTGACATTAGCGCTGTGCTAATGTCAGCTGCACCTAACTAGCCTATTCCTACTTTTATCTATGCCCCCGTTACTCCAGAAATCAAACTTTTATTATATGCTAATTAGCCTCTAGGAGCGGGGGGGGGCGTTGTTCCTGGGGGGCTCCATTCTCCCACCTTTGTCGCCTCCCTCCAAGTCCTGATTGACAGGGCCAGGCAGCGCTCGCATCTGTCTGCCAGCCCTGTGCTCTGGTGAAATCTTGCGCCGTTCACAGCACAGTGAGGGAAAGACGCTCGCAGGCTGCCAGCTTCCTCACCGCGCCTGCACCGAATACTGAACGGCGCAAGATTTCAGGACTTGGAGGGAGGCGACAAAGGTAGAAGAACGGAGCCTCGAGGAGCAGGAACAACGCCCCCCCCTGTTCCTAGAGGCTAATTAGCATATTATAAAAGTTAGATTTCTGGCGTAACTGGGGAATAGATAAAAGTAGGAATAGGCTATTTAGATTCAGCTGACATTAGTACATCGCTAATGTCAGCTAGCTTAATAGGGTTAAATCTGGTGACAGAATCCCTTTAAATATTAGAATACCAGTATCATTGTATTTACCTCAAACCTAGCCAGATACATCAAAACGAATTGCCCTTTTACATGGGCCAACTGAAGATTCATTTAGTGTGAACAAACTGTTCGTTCCCGATAATGGCCTGCACATGCAGAAATCACCCCTGCTGTAGGAGGGTAAGTATTTGCTGCACTGATTGTTCGTCCACACACAGATTTATTGTTTCCAAGGAGCACATTTTGTTTGCTCATTCATTGGGTGATCGGTGGCACCTTTACACAGGGCAATTATCAGGAACATGCCTTCCTAGGAACGTGTCTTCCAGATAATTGCCCCAATTGTTGGCCATGAAAGGGGCCGCAACACGTACAAATCTATAATTTTATCTATTCAACAATCTTCCACAAAGATCTCACAAAACATTGAGAAATCTATTCTCCACCAACACAGGACTTAATTTAACAAGGCATGGGAGTTTCCTATTATTTCTGTTATCTTTATATATAGTTACACCGTATACACTATTTTAGCAGATTAAATGGGGGACATGACAGCGGTTTGGTACTTAAAAGGTAGCAGACTGGATGATCAAAATGCTTATGACCAGCTAAACTTCTGGGCTTAAGGCCCAACCTAAAGTTGGAATGTACAAAGGCGGAGCTGCCAGCAGACAGCACAGCTTCCAGAAAACCCCAAAGAGCATTCCAGCTCCCTAGGGATATTTTGTGGTTTCTGGAAGGACACGAAAACTATACACAGCACTTTTTCTGCCATACTGTACTTTAAATATATAATACAATAAAAATAACCAGTTGTGTTTAAATAAAAAAAAATAAAAAAAACATTTACATGAGTAATAAATAGCCAAGCGGGATGTTTACATCTTAACCATTATTGTACACACTACTAAAAATGTCCTTGCCTAATAGCTGTAGTAGCATGTTACACAAACCAGGACAATCTGTGTAAGAACAAAGAACAATAAGTATAATTGTTAGCATCTGATTAATATAGTCCCTCTCATTCACTATTGTAGACCAATCATCTATGCCTTAGGTTCCTTCATGCAAACCACATATACTGGAACACAGTACTGGGGTCATTTATGATGTGAAGTACACCACTTTTTTTGCGTACTTTTGTCGCAGATTTGGTCACAAGGGGGATTTGTGGCTGAATCTGCGACTTTTCCTTGCTCACGCCACTATTCCGAGGTGGCGGAAAAAGGGGGCGCGGAGTGGGCAGGGAAGGGGGGGGCGACTGGCCGGCTTGTCTCATTTATAATTTTGTATGGGAGCTGGCGTAGGTTTAAGCTTGTTGTACGCCGCCGGAACATGCGTCTAATTTATGTAGAGGCCTGTGCCTCTACATAACCTATGCACATCCAATGCCAGTGCAGGGGTATTAAGACCGGCATATAAATTGCTGGTCTTAATAAATGCTTCACTCAATAGCCAAATAGTATATTTAAAAAATATATATATTTTCAAAGTAGGACCTGTGACAAAAGTGTTGTTTAATATGTCAATTCGATTGAGTGACACAAGTGATGACATCACACCTTCCCAAATATAAATCATGACGTTCAAAGCTCATGTCCAAATCATTAGACACAGTCACACTTTAAAGTAATGAGGAATGTCACAGTAGGAGGCATACCATTACCAAAAATATGCCTTTTTTTGGAGGTCTTAAATGATGAATCAGAAAGCTATGACTCATCAGGTTTTTCACTGTTCTTCAGAACATTGCTCCCATGACCCTCACTCATTTTATATACTTACTAGGAATTCCACTCTGAAGAGAGACCCTACCCCCTTACTTAAATGCACTGCCATTATTTTATATAATGTTTTCATTTGGTTGTCAAAGAGGTTTTCCGAGAATAAGCTGGATTTTGGAAAACCCTTTAGGCTCTGGAAATAAAAATATATTTTATACGTGCTAACAGTCTACAAAAGAAAGCCTGTTTCTACCTCTACAGCACTCAATCACTGAATGTCAGAGGGCCATGCCTAAAATTGCCGTATGACGTGACATCTCTATGGCCTTTTTTTTAAAGGGTTTCTGTCACCAGGCCCCCACCAGTCAGATATTGATAAAGGTTGTCAATATAAACAGGCTTCACAATCCTTTTAAACCAGATAAGAACTGAGCTCAGACTAATGTTGAGAAGACAGTGTGCTGCAGAGTGAGCCATCAAGAGAGCTCATCTGACACATTTTTAAACTGCATTAAGCAGCTTGCATCATATTGGGATACACAAAAAAATAGTTTTTTTTTTATTTTATAAAAACCTGCAATAGATTTTTACCAAAAATGCCTTCAGAGGTGTCCATAAGCTTTTAACGTTTTCAAAGGTCTGGTGAGTTTTTGACATCCTATTGACTGCTGGATGGCAAGCAACACACATTTTTCACATATATTTTTAGCTCTGAGAATATTTCTACTGCTGCTGGTCCTGTAGATAGTAAAGGGATTCTGTCACCAGAATTAACCCTATTAAGCTAGCTGACAGCGATTGACTAATGTCAGCTGCACCTAACTAGCCTATTCCTACTTTTATCTGTGCCCCCGTTACTCCAGAAATATAACTTTTATAATATGCTAATTAGCCTCTAGTCTAGAGGCTCCGTTCTCCCACCTTTGGCCACGCCCTGCTACACTAGATTGACAGGGCCAGGCAGCGCTGGTCTCCTACTGCCTGCCCTGTAAATCTCGCGCCTGCGCCGTCCCGTTCAGTATTCGGCGCAGGCACAGTGAGTGAAGGGCGCTCGCCACCTGCTGGCTTCCTCACTGCGCCTGCGCTGAATACTGAACGGCGCAAGATTTCCCCTGCGCACAGGGCCAGCAGTAGGAGACCAATGCTGCCTGGCCCTTTCAATCTAGTGTGGCAGGGCGTGGCCAAAGGTGGGAGAACGGAGCCTCTAGGAGCAGGAACAACGCCCCCCCTGCACCTAGAGGCTAATTAGCATATTATACAAGTTAGATTTCTGGAGTAACGGGGGCATAGATAAAAGTAGGAACAGAAACCCTTTACTATCTACAGGACCAGCAGCAGTAGAAATATTCTCAGAGCTAAATATATTTGAAAAATGTGTATTGCTTGCCATCCAGCAATCAATAGGATGTCAAAAACTCACCCAGACCTTTGAAAACGTTAAACGCTTATGGACACCTCTGAAGGCTATTGCAGGTTTTTATTAAAAAAAAAAAAAAAAAACTATTTTGTTTGTGTATCCCAATATGATGCAAGCTGCTTAATGCAGTTTAAAAATGTGTCAGGTGAGCTCTCTTGATGGCTCACTCTGCAGCACACTGTCTTCTCAACATTAGTCTGAGCTCAGTTCTTATCTGGTTTAAAAGGATTGTGAAGCCTGTTTATATTGACAACCTTTATCAATATCTGACTGGTGGGGGCCTGGTACCACCGCTGGTCAGCTGTTTGAAGAGGAGGCGGCGCTCCATGCGAGCGCTACTTCCTCTTCATTACACTGCCCCATGACAAGTACTCGCTCCATGCACTTGTTTGATGCAAGTACCTGTAATTACACTACACCACTGCTGCAAGGGAGACGATGGGCAGTGTAATAAAGAGAAAACAGCGCTTACATGGAGCGCCACTGCCTCTTCAGTTGATTGGCGGGGGTATCCCCCGCCGATCAGATATTGATGACCTATCTCGAGGATTGGTCATCAATATTAACAGGTTGCACAAACCCTTTAAGTTTTAAATGTCCTGCTACATGAGGATTTTGCTCCAAAAGTCACCATTTTTATTGCAACGGGTGAGATCCAACACCCATAAGTCACGCCTACCCTGGATTTTCAATTTTTGGAATGGGTCTGAAAATTTACTAAAACCCATGTGAATACATTATACTGTACGGTGTTGCTTTTTTGTAGACTGTCAGAGCTGAATCATGAAAATCAGCATCAAATCTGTTATGTGTGAATATGGGCATAAAAAATTTTGGTGACAAATTTCCATTAATGAGTAGTTGTGAGGAATAAAGGGAATCTGAAATATGCACCAGCAGTTACCGATGATATAGAATTGTTTTTTGAGCTGTACAAAATGTCCTTTGACTATAGATCACTCTCTCTATAAACGTCCAACACTTGTCCTGGTAACATGGAAGAAAATTTTTGTTAAATCACTACCATATGTCTTTTTCTTAATTGTAACTGAAGTTCTCAAGAAACTGCTTCCACTGCAATATTCTTGTCAAAGTGGTGTCCTCCTGTGGACGGTTTATTTAAACTGGTCTGCGCCATCAGTTTCAGACAGTCATAAAACTGTCCCAGCGTATATTTATTTTTCGAAACTTAGAAATTACTGGATAAGATGTGTAATGTTCAAGGGTAATCCCAGAAAAGGCTAAAAAAGTTCAGAATATTTGTCCAAGATAAAAAAAAAACAACCTTCACATCCTATCCCATATCTTCCTAAAACAACGTCCTCACTTCTAGCATATCCTCTAACCTCATGGCTTTGATTAAGTATGCTTTTGTAGATACATCCTTCATAACTCCCTGCACATATATGTTTAGGAGATGAATTGTTTGAAGCACATGATTTATAGGACAGTATCATTCTAAATCCTTTTAGAAACTTCATCTTAAATCAGGCAAAAACTCTATCTATCTCCTAGCCTACTCAAGTCTAGCACTGTCCAGCTCTCATACCAGTATAATTAAATATTGCCTACTTCAAATTATTAATGCATTCATCTATGTATTAAAAGGCCAAAATAGTTTTGGGAGTTCAGTCATCTTGAAAAGTTGGCATTAATGTCAGGTTTAACCTTGCCATATACAAGAAAGTAAGATTAACTTAAAGGGGTTGTCTCACTTCAGCAAATGGCATTTATCATGTAGAGAAAGTTAATACAAGGCACTTACTAATGTATTGTTATTCTCCATTTTGGCTCCTTTGCTGGCTAGACTAATTTTTCCATTACATTATACACTTCTCGTTTCCATGGTTACAACCACCCTTCAATCCAGCACCGGTGGCCGTGCTTGCACACTATAGGAAAAAGCGCCGGCCTATGTGCGCTCCTATGGTCCCGACTACCAGAGAGGCCAGTGCTTTTTTCTATAGTGTGCAAACACAGCCACAGATTCTGGATTGCAGGGTGGTCGTAACCATGGAAACGAGAAGTGTATAATGTGATGAAAAAATTAGCCTAGCCAGCAAAGGAGCCAAAATGGAGAATAACAATACATTAGTAAGTGCCTTGTATTAAATTTCTCTACATGATAAATGCCACTTGCTGAAGTGAGACAACTCCTTTAAGATGATGGGGGAGGAAATTGTGCATGGATAGTGGGCAGATCAATGTTGATCATCCCTGTTTGCCACTGACTAAGGGTTGGTTCACATTTTGGAACTCCATTAGAGGAACAGACTACTGGAGTTACCGTATCCTTCATAAATGGACCCTGCCGGATCCCCATTCACTATAATGGTAACCAGAGGGTTTCCAGCATAAATGCTGGCTTTCTCCTGGAGAAATACTGCTGCATGCAGCCATATTCCTCTGCCAGAATATTGCTAATTTATGCCAGAAACCCACTGGATCCCATTATAGAGAATAGCAGATATGCCATCTCTAGCAGTCTGTTCCCCTGCCGGAACAGGCTACCAGAGTTCCAAAAAGGAGATGTGAACGAACCTTAACTGTGCATCCAGAAATGATCGTGTTAGCCTAATACAATAGAGCACATAGCCTGCTTTCACATCTGCGTTGTTAATTCTCGTTTTGAGATCCGGCAGAGCATCTCAAAACTGGAA
Organism: Bufo bufo; assembly: GCF_905171765.1. Classification (NCBI taxonomy): domain Eukaryota; kingdom Metazoa; phylum Chordata; class Amphibia; order Anura; family Bufonidae; genus Bufo; species Bufo bufo. The sequence continues at coordinate 388,734,988 of NC_053391.1, forward strand.
TTAAAAGGATCCTTTCCGTTTAATACATCTGGATGCATCAGTTTTGGCCGGATCTGGTTGCATTAAATCTAAACTGAACAAACCAGATCTGCTATGAAAGTCATTGTACGTCAATGGGCCCTGGATCCAGTAACATTGACTTACCGCCCGGTACATTGATTTTTATGCCGGATCCGATTTGTTCCATTTTGCATGCAAGCAGGACACAAAACTACAGTTTGTATTGGTTTTGGGTCCGGCACCAAAATGCAACAAAACAGAACGGATGCATACTTATGCATCCTGGTCAGTTTTGTCCCCATTGACAATGAATGGGGACAAAACTGAACCATTTAATTCTGGTTTTGAGATCCTCAGCCGGATCTCAAAACCGGAATTGAAAACGCAGATGTGAAAGTAGCCCTAGTGAGCTTCTTCAACTTGCACACAGATGTTTCAGGCTTGTTTGTTTTCCTAATAAGGCTTTAGCGCAGCAAAAAAAAGTATAACCTGTAAGGTTATGATATAGTGGGCAAAAGAACTAACAAGTGTATCATTTCAAACAAATCTGTAAACTTGGAAAAGTAAAATATCAGACAATCAAGTTTCCACCAATTGTTAATAATGCGTGAAGGCAGATCTATAATTCTCCAATGAAAGGATCTGTAGCATGGTGCACGGATGTACAATGACTGTAATCTCAATTTTTTCAAATAACATCTTTGATTTCATTCATCCTGGTCAATCAGGTAGACCTCTTAAAGATAGGTAGGTTGACCACATAACTAAACGTTACCAGGTAAGGCTACTTTCACACTAGCGTTGATTTAATCCGGCGTTCAATTCAGACACCGGAACTGCCCCCCGGATCCGGAAAAACGTGTGAAAACGGATTACATTTGAATCCTGATCAGGATTTTGATCACAATGAAAAAATGCTTTGGAAAAAACGGATCCGCCATTTATGGACTTTAACTTTTTTTTTCACATTTTTCGGGTTTAACATGCAAAAGCCGGATCCGGTCTGACTGAACACATGGCGCCGGATCCGGCGTTAATGCAAGTCAATGGGAAAAAGACCGGACTCGGCGTTCAGTCAAAGTGTTCAGGATTTTTGGCCGGAGGTAAAAATACAGCATGCTACGTTTTTCTGAAAAGCCTGATCAGTCAAAAAGACTGAACTGAAGACATCCTGATGCATCCTGAACGGATTACTCTGCATTCAGAATGCATTAGGATAAAACTGATCAGTTATTTTCCGGATTTGAGCCCCTAGGACGGAACTCAGCGCCGGAAAAGAAAAACGCTAGTGTGAAAGTACCCTTATCCAAAGTTCAACTTAGTATTAGGAAAATGTCTCCCATATGTATGCAACCACAGAGGTCAGAGGAGCCTTCTACCACATTGGTGTGAAATATTTCAGTGTCTATATAAAGCCTAATCAAAATAACATGGACATAACAGCTTAGTACACACCTTCAGGATCATCTCGGCCCGAGTCATGCCTTTCACCACAATTTTTGTATAACTTGCTGGAGCTTTCCGTACTACTTGAGATCCGATGGATGGTAGGTCGAGGAGGACGGTTTTCAGAGAGTGAGTATCAAGAAGAAGCTGTAAACAAGTTACATTTCTGTTTAGGTGTTTACATGTAAGCAGAACAAAAATATTAAAGGGAGTCTTTCACCTAAAATTACCATTATAGAACACTAACATCAGGATCTCCATTCCCCATATTAGAAGGCTACCTTCCATATTGCTGTCCATCCCCGATTTTCTCATAAAAACACTTATTCAATATGTTAATTCTCTTTTGAAGGTGCCCAGGGGCGGTGTTCATGCGGCCGTTGCCCAGGCCCCTCGGTGCTTTTCATACGAAACCCCTCTGGCCCGCCCTAGATTCTTGTGACTACATCCCCCTCTTAGTGAGAAATCCAGCGCCATTCAACAGATTTGCCGCACCTGCGCACTTTATTCCCCATTATGGGCAGAGGCACAAGGCCGGCTAGATCGGGAAGTACGGGCCGGCACATGCGCATTAAACGCTCTTGTGCCTCTGCCCATAATGGAGAATAAAGTGCCCAGGTGCAGCGAATCTGTTGAACGGCGCTGGATTTCTCAATAAGAGGAGGACTTAATCAGAAGAACCTAGGGCGGGCCAGAGGGGTGAAAGGGGAGGCGTTTCATATGAAAAGCGATGAGGGGCCTGGGCAACGGCTGCATGAACTCTGCCCCTAGGCACCTTCAGAAGCTAATTAACATATTGAATAAAAGTGTTTTTCTGAGAAAATCGGCAATGGACAGCAATATGGAGGGTAGCATTCTAATATAGGGAATGTAAAGGAGATCCTGATGTTAGTGTTCTATAATGGTGATTTTAGGTAAAAGACTCCCTTTAATAAAAGCATGCAATAAAAATCCATTAACCTCTAGGCTGGGTTCACATCACTTTTTTTACTTACTTTTCACGTTTACAAAAAAAGGATATATGTTAAATGGGTTTTCCGGGATGTTAATATTGATGATCTATCCTCAGATCTGCAGGGGTCCGACACCTGGCATCCCCGCCGATCAGCTGTTTGAAGAGAAGGCCGCGCTCTGTGTGAACGCAGCCTTCCCTTTAGGGCTGCAACGATTAATTGACGTTATCGATAATATTTGATAACGGGATTCGTGTCAACGAATCCAGTTATCGAATAATCGGCCGATTCGTTGCTATGCGGGCGGACGGTCAGGCGCTATGCCTGCGGGTCCTTGAACTTTAGATCACCGCATATTTTTTTACCTTACAATAAAGCTCCAGTAACAGGCAGAGCGGGCGGCGGCGTAACGCCACTTACTCCCGTGACGTGTCTGCTCCGCCTGCTTCATTAATAAAGTAGGTGGAGTAGGCGCGTCACGTGAGTAAGTGACGTTACGCCGCCGCCCGCTCTGCCTGTTACTGGAGCTTCATTGGAAGGTAAAAGAAGATGCAGTGATTTAAAGTAAAAGTTACTGCCAGTTAAGGAATACTGCTGTGAGCGGCTGGGTCAGGGTTGTTATGGGGAGGGGGATCTGTGGATGGCACTGTTATGGGGAGGGGGATCTGTGGATGGCACTGTTATGGAGGGGATCTGTGGATGGCACTGTTATGGGGAGGGGGATCTGTGGAGGACACTGCTATGGGGGAGATCTGTGGATGACACATATAGCATAAGATGCTATATAGTGTCATCCACAGATCCCTCTCCCCATAACAGTGCCATCCACAGATCCCCCCCATAACAGTGCCATCCACAGATCCCCCCCATAACAGTGCCATCCACAGATCCCCCACATAACAGTGCCATCCACAGATCCCCCACATAACAGTGCCATCCACAGAACCCCTCTATAACAGTGCCATCCACAGAACCCCTCCATAACAGTGCCATCCACAGAACCCCTCCATAACAGTGCCATCCACAGATCCCCTCCATAACAGTGCCATCCACAGATCCCCCCCCCATAACAGTGCCATTCACAGATCCCCCCATAACAGTGCCATCCACAGATCCCCCACATAACAGTGCCATCCACAGAACCCCTTCATAACAGTGCCATCCACAGAACCCCTCCATAACAGTGCCATCCACAGAACCCCTCCATAACAGTGCCATCCACAGAACCCCTCCATAACAGTGCCATCCACAGAACCCCTCCATAACAGTGCCATCCACAGAACCCCTCCATAACAGTGCCATCCACAGATCCCCCATAACAGTGCCATTCACAATTTGTTTTAATATGGCCTTTGAACATAATTTTTCAAGTAAAATCATATAAACCCCTTTTTTTGTCATTTTGGTGTTTTTTCCCGATTAATCGATGAAATTATCGACAACTAATTGATTATTCAAATAATCGTTAGCTGCAGCCCTACTTCCCTTGTTTGTTATCTGCTTGCCGTCGACAGCGCAACAGTGAGCAGGTGTAACTACAAGCCATACCATTCACTTCTATGGGACGGCTCTGTAGTATTCAAGTGAATAGGAGGAAGCCGTCCTATTTAAATGAAGGGGACAGCTTGTAATTAAACCTGCTCACCGCTGCGATGTCGACGGCGAGCAGGTAAACAAACAAGGGAAGGCAGTGCTCGCATGGAATGTGGCCTTCCCTTCAACCAGCTGATCTGCAGGGGTGCTGGGTGTCTGTCCCCCACCGAGCGGATATTGATGACCTATCCAGAGGATTGGCCATCAAAACCTGTAGATCAGCTGGTTCAGCTCCGTCAAAACACAGCTGCATCCATTGTGCAGTAGTCGGAAATTGTAACTGCAGGATTGCTCCCATTCATTTCGGTGGGAGCAGCCCTGCAGTAACCAGCCCAGTCCACTACAAAATGGATGAAGCTGTGTTGTTCCAGTGCCAAAGCTACTCTGATCGGCTGGGGAGCGGGACCCCACCAATCAGATATTGGTCTATCCTGAGCTTCAGCAAAACTTTTAATTTATGCATTTGAAGTGGTTGTCTGACTTCAGCAAATAGCATTTATTATGTAGAGAAAGTTACGAAAATGAATCAAACCAGCAAAAGAAGCAATATGGACAATCACAATACATTAGTAAGTCCCTTGTATTAAAGTATAACGGTCATATTTTTTTTTATTTATTAGAGCTAAGCATGGATACCTGAGTTAGTCTGTCAATGATTGTCAAAAGAGCTGTAATTACCTTATAATAACAGCTTTCATTAATGTCCCTTTCCACTGGTCCCTTAAGAGACAGTTGCTAGGGCTTGTCTGTCTCTGGCTAAGAAGACAGGAAGACGGAGGGACGGTCCTTTACACTGCATTAGGCTTCAGAGTGAGGAGGCGTGTCTCTCAGTAACCCAATCTGATTGGCTGGCAGGGAGCTCCTGGCTACAGCAAGTATATATGGGAAGTAAGGGAAAGCAGTTTTGGCCTCAGAGAACTGGCAGAGTAGCCATCTTGAGAAGGTCCTCATATTGTAAATGTTCAAACAGCCGTAACTAAGGTAAAAACTCAAGAAAAACTGTGGTATGTGAAGAAACTTAAGATTGCTTTATGCATAATGCTGCTGCGGCAGTAACATATGCGAAAACGGATTTTTTTGATGAAAACATGACGGTTACCCTTTAACTTTCTCTACATGACAAACGCCATTTGCTAAAGTGAAACAACCTCTAAGGCTCCATTCACACGTCTAAGTGTTTTGCGGATCCACGGATCCGCAAAACTCGGACGCCAGCAATGTGCGTTCCGCATTTTGCGGACCACACATTGCCAGCACTTAATAGAAAATGCCTATTCTTGTCCGCAATTGCGGAAAGAATGTATATTTTTTTCGGGAACAGAATTGCGGACCCGGAAGTGCGGTTCCGCAATTCCGGATCCGGTCAAGCACATAGTGCGGCCCCGTAAAAATTCATGGGTCCACAATTCCGTTCCGCAAAATGCGGAACAGAATTGTGGACGTGTGAATGGACCCTTAGTCTATGCTTTTTCTGAGTTCAGCTGTATGGGGAGGAATGTTATACACACTTGCACAGGGTATGCTATCAATAACTAATGAGATGAACCCCCTGTACAGGTTTCACTGAATCTTTTCCCACAAAACTATATATTAACTCGTTCAGCTCCTCCTGCTCTATAATGTGCTGCATTTTGTGGGGACAGGTTCTCTAAGCCATTACCATATGCAAAACATAAAAAGCCCATAAAAAAAAGTTATCAGAACAGTCTATTTTGAAGAAAATGCACAGAAAAAAACATGACAACTGAAACAATGGATGTGTCCTATTAGCAGTGAAGTGATCAACCAGTTCCTGCAAAGAAGAGCAGCAGGAATAAAATGAACAAGGGTTAATACTTGGAGGCTGAGAGGACACCGGCAAGCAGTATCTGTGGAATAGGTCAGCTCTCCCACAACGTAAATCCTCATTATTGTAATCTACAGACCATGATAAAGTCCTTCAAGCAGCTTAGCTCAGTGATGCATTCTGGGACAATGGAAGGAAACCAAATGACAGTTAGGTGGCTCCACACATTCAAAGGACCACCCCAGAGTTTACCTAGACTTCCCGTAAACAAGGGTAATTAACCATTCTGCATTTTCTGTACTGGAGATGTACAAATGGAGATGAAAGTAAACATTAAAATCTGAACGAGACTAAAAAGCAGCAGAATGTCACAAAAGTCCGTCAAGAAGCACATCATCCAGACGTTAACCAATTTTTACTTACTTTACTAAATTTGATCTTTCATTATGGTAAAGGTCCGCATACACACTAGTTTTGGCTAAACCCACTAGTTTTAGTTTGGGGAGCTCTCGACTCAGGGGAGAGAAGGATCGGGCAAACTGAAATTTTTTCACTTGATCCTTTTGTTCTCCCAAGCAAATACGCCATTACCAGAAGTGTCTGACAGCAGCTTTCTCCTCTCTCCCTCTCACCCGAGCATGTGAATGGGGGAGTTGGGAGGGAAAGCTGATGGTCAAACAATTGTTTGCATGGCAGCTATTGAAGGAGTATGGGCACCTTAAAGGGGTTGTCTCACTTCACTGTGGCATTTATCATGTAGAGAAAGTTAATACAAACAACTTACTAATGTATTGTTATTATCCATATTGCCTCCTTTGCTGTCTAGATTCCTTTTTCTATCACATTATACACTGTTCGTTTCTATGGTTACAGACTCCCCTGAAATCCATCAGTGGTGGTCGTGCTTGCAAAATGTAGGAAAAAGCACTAGTCTATGTGCACTCCCATGGTCTCGGCCACGAGAAAGGCTGACGCTTTTTCCTATATTGTGCAAGCACGACCACCACTGATGGATTGCAGGGTGGTCTGTAACCATGGAAACGAGCAGTGTATCATGTGATAGAAAAATGAATCCAGCCAGCAAAGGAAGCAATACGGACAATCACAATACATTAGTAAGTGGCTTGTATTAACTTCCTCTACATGATAAATGCAACTTACTGAAGTGAGACAACCCTTTAAGGCTACAAGTGTAACCATTTTACCAACTCTCCTCATAAAGTGGTTCCAATTTTTTAGGGTAATTTTACAAGTCTTCCATGTGTGAATATACCATATCAGTCTGTACTCATCACGTTTTTGCTGCAATTTTTTTAAATTATGTAAAAAAAAAAAAACACTTGACAGAAAAGGATAAAATGAACCCAAAATGCAGTCCTGGGTAGATTGCGAATGATAAACATGCTGGCTGGTCATGGTAAATGGTTTTCTGGTTTTATGCAACCAGTTAACACTTTTCATATATATATGGAACTGATTTCAGGCTCCTGGATGCACCACGGCTCGACTACTCAGTGGACACTACCTGGGACACCACCCTGATAATAAAGTAGATAAATGTCTTACAGATTGCTGAACTCAGCAGCTGAAAGACCAAAAGACAAATAGGAAAGGCACTTTCTATGTGCCGATACAGTGGGCAATGATGACGAAGGAAAGGCCTGCTCTATGGGGATGATGATTGTGACTATTCTTGTTCGCCCCCATACAGTTTGTTTGTTGGCAGCACACCCCTATTAACATACAATGATACTTTGTGCCACATAAATGATATCACACGAAAAAATGAATATTTGTAAGCATACAGTGCTGCCCATAATTATTTATACCCCTTAAATTTTGACTTAAAGTTACTTTTATTCAACCAGCAAGTAATTTTTTGATGGGAAATGACATAGGTGTCTACCAAAAGATAATAAGACGAATTACAAGAGGCATTATTGTGGAAAAAAAAAAATTCCCAGCTTTTATTTACATTTGAGCAAAAAGTGTCCAGTCCAAAATTATTCATACCCTTCTCAATAATCAATAGAAAAGCCTTTATTGGCTATTACAGCAATCAAACGCTTCCTATAATTGCAGACCAGCTTTTTGCATGTCTCCACAGGTATTTTTCCCCATTCATCTTTAGCAATGAGCTCCAAATCTTTCAGGTTGGAGGGTCTTCTTGCCATCACCCTGATCTTTAGCTCCCTACACAGATTCTCAATTGGATTCAAGTCTGGACTCCGGCTGGGCCACTCCAGAACGTTAATGTTGTTGTCTGCTAACCATTTCTTCACCACTTTTGCTGTGTGTTTTGGGTCATTGTCATGCTGAAATGTCCACTGGTGCCCAAGGCCAAGTTTCTCTGCAGACTGCCTGATGTTGTCGTTGAGAATACTCATGTATTGCTCTTTTTTCATGGTGCTGTTTACTGTGATTAGGTTCCCTGGTCCATTGGCTGAAAAATACCCCCAAAGCATTAGGTTCCCACCACCATGTTTGACAGTGGGGATGGTGTTCTTTGGGTTGAAGGCTTCTCCTTTTTTACGCCAAATGAAGGAAACATCATTGTGACCAAACAATTCAATTTTTGTTTCATCTGACCATAACACAGAAGACCAGAAGTCTTCTTCTTTGTCCAGATGAGCTTTTGCAAAGGCCAAGCGAGCTTTTGTGTGCCTTATCTGGAGAAGTGGCGTCCTCCTTGGTCTGCATTGTGCAGTGTCCGTTGGATTGTCTGCCTTGAGACATTGCCACCAGCAGAGCGCAGATTCACCAGGATGGCCTTGGTGGTGATCCTTGGATTCTTTTTCACCTCTCTAACTATCCTCCTGGCCAGCACAGGTGTCACTTTTGGCTTCCGACCATGTCATCTGAGATTTTCCACAGTGCTGAACATCTTGTATTTTTTGCTCAAATGCAAATAAAAGCTGAGAAATGTTTTTCCCCCCACAATAATGCCTCTTGTACATTGTCTTATTATCTTTTGGGAGACACCTATGTCATTTCACATCAAAAAATTACTTGCTGGTTGAATAAAAGTAACTAAGTCAAAATTTGCCAGGGGTAAGAATAATTATGGGCAGCACTGTATGTACAAACATTTGTTTTTAACAGCATTTAGAAATCATTAAGAAAATGTCCTTAGGGCATCCCCATGGTCCATAGACACAAAGGTTATGGTTTTTGGTCATCCTTCACCTGGCAGAAGATTCAGGATAGGTCATCAATATCAGACTGATGGAGGTCTGACTCCGTCTACCCCGCCAATCAGTGCTGCTTCCTCTTCAATGTTTAACTGCACTCAGTCTAGATTATAATGGAGTCAGGAGTACCTTGGAACCGAACCAGAGTTTGGGCAAAGTTTTTTTTACAGTAGAAATTTATTTATGAAGTTATTACCTGAAGTCTCGCGAGACTTCACGAAGCAATAACTTCGGCTCATCGGATCCAATACATTCTAATACTGTACGGAGCTCCATTTAGAACAGTGAGGAACAAAGATCTTTGTGCAACATGAAAGAAAATGCTGGGAAATATATAAGGCTACTTTCACACTCACGTTTTGGGCAGATCTGTCATGGATCTGCAAAAACGGATCAGTTACAATAATGCAACCACATGCATCTGTCATGAACGGATCCGTTTGTATTATCTGTAACACAGCCAAGACGGATCCGTCATGAACTCCATTAAAAGTCAATGGGAGACGGATCAGTTTTCTATTGTGGCAGATTGTGTCAGAGAAAACGTTTGGCTCAGCTTCGTCAAGCGGACACCAAAACCCTGCAGGAAGCGTTTTTGTGTCCGGCTCCAGAGCGGAATGGAGACTGATCGGAGGTAAACTGATGCATTCTGAGCGGATCCTTTTCCATTCAGAATGCATTAGGGCAAAACTGATCTCTTTTGGACCGCTTGTGAGAGCCCTGAACGGATCTCGCAAACGGAAAGCCAAAACGCGATGTGAAAGTAGCCTAAGAAAAAAAGAAATAGAATAATGAAAAACAAAAAAGGAACATTTAGCATTTCTGAGTGGCGTTAACTACCAAATAGCACAAACATTAGTTTTAATTCCCCTCTAAGATATACATGAAATGGATTTATAACTTTCAGCCAGATTATGTCAACATGACATGCCCTGCAGTCCAGACTTCTAACTGGCTGGGTCCACACTTGTAATTTATTAGCCTTTTTACAGTCTCTGATAAATGCTGTATAGTGTTTGTATTTGCCTGGCAATAGCATAAAGTACAAAAAAGGAGGATAAATAAAGTAAAAATAGAACTGCCGGGCAGGAAGCATGGATTAGTATACACAGCTTGTTCCAAAGCTTTTGAATGACACGCATTTGGCCGCATGTATGCAAAAATGAAAAAGCAATAGCCGCATAGACAGGGTTTAAGAAAGCAGGATGATTGATGGTATAAGCAGTGATGGCAATGTGGTTTTGCTTAAATCACTTGATTTTCAGCACAACAAATGCTTCAAAATACTTCCTAATGCATAGTAAAAAAAAACAGTTAAATAAAGCGTAATACTAAACTGTTTCCCTCTATTTGTTAACCCCTTCACTACTGAGCCACTTTTCACCTTAAATCCCAGAACGATTTTTGCTAATCTGACATGTGTCAGGTTATGTGGTAATAACTTTAAAACACTTACGGTACTTATCCAGGCCATTCTGAGACTGTTTTCTCGTCACATATTGTACTTCATGACAGTGGAAAAATTGAGTCAAAAAGTTTCATTTTTATTTATACAAAAATACCAAATTTACCAAAAATTTTAAAAAAGTTGCTTATTTCCAAATTTTTATTTCTCAACTTTTAGAATAGATAGTAATAACTCCAAAAATAGTTACTACTCTACATTCCCCATATATCTACTTCATGTTTGGATAATTTTGTGAATGCCATTTTATTTTTTGGGACGTTAGAAGGCTTAGAAGTTTAGAAGCAAATCTTGAAATTTTTCTGAAAATTTCCAAAACCCTCTTTTTAACCACCTCAGCCTCCCTAGCTTAAACACCCTTAATGACCAGACCACTTTTTACACTTCTGCACTACACTACTTTCACGGTTTATTGCTCGGTCATGCAACTTACCACCCAAATGAATTTTACCTCCTTTTCTTCTCACTAATAGAGCTTTCATTTGGTGGCATTTCATTGCTGCTGACATTTTTACTTTTTTTGTTATTAATCGAAATTTAACAAAAATTTTGCAAAAAAATGACATTTTTCACTTTCAGTTGTAAATTTTTTTTTAAAAAACGACATCTATATATAATTTTTTTCTCAAAATTTATTGTTCTACATGTCTTTGATAAAAAAAAAAATGTTTGGGTAGAAAAAAATGGTTTGGGTAAAAGTTATAGCGTTTACAAACTATGGTACAAAAATGTGAATTTCCGCTTTTTGAGGCAGCTCTGACTTTCTGAGCACCTGTCATGTTTCCTGAGGTTCTACAATGCCCAGACAGTAGAAAAACCCCACAAATAACACAATTTTGGAAAGTAGACACCCTAAGGTATTCGCTGATGGGCATAGTGAGTTCATAGAACTTTTTATTTTTTGTCACAAGTTAGCGGAAAATGATTATTTATTTTTTTTTCCTTACAAAGTCTCATATTCCACTAACTTGTGACAAAAAATAAAAACTTCCATGAACTCACTATGCCCATCACGAAATACCTTGGGGTGTCTTCTTTCTAAAAGGGGGTCACTTGTGGGGTAGTTATACTGCCCTGGCATTTTAGGGGCCCTAATGTGTGGGAAGTAGTTTGAAATCAAAATGTGTAAAAAATGCCCTGTGAAATCCTAAAGGTGCTCTTTGGAATGTGGGCCCCTTTGCCCACCTAGGCTGCAAAAAAGTGTCACACATCTGGTATCGCCGTACTCAGGAGAAGTTGGGCAATGTGTTTTGGGGTGTCATTTTACATATCCCCATGCTGGGTGAGATAAATATCTCGGTCAAATGGCAACTTTGCATAAAAAAATGGGAAAAGTTGTCTTTTGCCGAGATATTTCTCACCCAGCATGGGTATATGTAAAAAGACACCCCAAAACACATTGCCCTACTTCTTCTGAGTACGGCGATACAAGATGTGTGACACTTTTTTGCAGCCTAGCTGGGCAAATGGGCCCACATTCCAAAGAGCACCTTTCGGATTTCACAGGGCATTTTTTACACATTTTGATTTCAAACTACTTCTCACACATTAGGGCCCCTAAAATGCCAGGGCAGTATAACTACCCCACAAGTGACCCCATTTTGGAAAGAAGACACCCCAAGGTATTCTGTGAGGGGCATGGCGAGTTCCTAGAATTTTTTATTTTTTTGCACAAGTTAGCGGAAAATGAATATATACAGGGAGTGCAGAATTATTAGGCAAGTTGTATTTTTGAGGATTAATTTTATTATTGAACAACAACCATGTTCTCAATGAACCCAAAAAACTCATTAATATCAAAGCTGAATATTTTTGGAAGTAGTTTTTAGTTTGTTTTTAGTTTTAGCTATTTTAGGGGGATATCTGTGTGTGCAGGTGACTATTACTGTGCATAATTATTAGGCAACTTAACAAAAAACAAATATATACCCATTTCAATTATTTATTTTTACCATTGAAACCAATATAACATCTCAACATTCACAAATATACATTTCTGACATTCAAAAACAAAACAAAAACAAATCAGTGACCAATATAGCCACCTTTCTTTGCAAGGACATTCAAAAGCCTGCCATCCATGGATTCTGTCAGTGTTTTGATCTGTTCACCATCAACATTGCGTGCAGCAGCAACCACAGCCTCCCAGACACTGTTCAGAGAGGTGTACTGTTTTCCCTCCTTGTAAATCTCACATTTGATGATGGACCACAGGTTCTCAATGGGGTTCAGATCAGGTGAACAAGGAGGCCATGTCATTAGATTTTCTTCTTTTATACCCTTTCTTGCCAGCCACGCTGTGGAGTACTTGGACGCGTGTGATGGAGCATTGTCCTGCATGAAAATCATGTTTTTCTTGAAGGATGCAGACTTCTTCCTGTACCACTGCTTGAAGAAGGTGTCTTCCAGAAACTGGCAGTAGGACTGGGAGTTGAGCTTGACTCCATCCTCAACCCGAAAAGGCCCCACAAGCTCATCTTTGATGATACCAGCCCAAACCAGTACTCCACCTCCACCTTGCTGGCGTCTGAGTTGGACTGGAGCTCTCTGCCCTTTACCAATCCAGCCACGGGCCAATCCATCTGGCCCATCAAGACTCACTCTCATTTCATCAGTCCATAAAACCTTAGAAAAATCAGTCTTGAGATATTTCTTGGCCCAGTCTTGACGTTTCAGCTTGTGTGTCTTGTTCAGTGGTGGTCGTCTTTCAGCCTTTCTTACCTTGGCCATGTCTCTGAGTATTGCACACCTTGTGCTTTTGGGCACTCCAGTGATGTTGCAGCTCTGAAATATGGCCAAACTGGTGGCAAGTGGCATCTTGGCAGCTGCACGCTTGACTTTTCTCAGTTCATGGGCAGTTATTTTGCGCCTTGGTTTTTCCACACGCTTCTTGCGACCCTGTTGACTATTTTGAATGAAACGCTTGATTGTTCGATGATCACGCTTCAGAAGCTTTGCAATTTTAAGAGTGCTGCATCCCTCTGCAAGATATCTCACTATTTTTGACTTTTCTGAGCCTGTCAAGTCCTTCTTTTGACCCATTTTGCCAAAGGAAAGGAAGTTGCCTAATAATTATGCACACCTAATATAGGGTGTTGATGTCATTAGACCACACCCCTTCTCATTACAGAGATGCACATCACCTAATATGCTTAATTGGTAGTAGGCTTTCGAGCCTATACAGCTTGGAGTAAGACAACATGCATAAAGAGGATGATGTGGTCAAAATACTCATTTGCCTAATAATTCTGCACGCAGTGTATATATTTTTTTCCTTACAAAGTCTCATATTCCACTAACTTGTGACAAAAAATAAAAACTTCTATGAACTCACTATGCCCATCACGAAATACCTTGGGGTGTCTTCTTTCTTAAAGGGGGTCACTTGTGGGGTAGTTATACTGCCCAGGCATTTTAGGGGCCCTAATGTGGGAGAAGTAGTTTGAAATCAAAATGTGTAAAAAATGCCCTGTGAAATCCGAAAGGTGCTCTTTGGAATGTGGGCCCATTTGCCCACCTAGGCTGCAAAAAAGTGTCACACATCTGGTATCGCCGTACTCAGAAGAAGTAGGGCAATGTGTTTTGGGGTGTCTTTTTACATATACCCATGCTGGGTGAGAAAAATATCTCGGCAAAAGACAACTTTTCCCATTTTTTTATACAAAGTTGGCATTTGACCAAGATATTTATCTCACCCAGCATGGGTATATGTAAACAGTATCCTTATTTAGCGATAAAAACTGATCTGCCCCGCTGTATTAAAATTCAGTACTGGCAAAATCATTGCTTTGGTCACAGAATATGTATGTAGCTCCTCAAAAATTTCTTGCTCAGAGCTGTTTGTATAAACAGCTATATGTAATGTAATAAATCCCTTCCTTACAGTAATGAAGATCAGCAAAAATGGTCAGAAATGTTAACTTTACTTTACAATGAGTCACTTTGTACATACAGTCCATAGCATGATTTATATGACACTGGTCTTAAAGAGTTTTCCGAGATTTTGCCATCCTCAGGAGAGGTCATCAGTATCGAGTCCAGAGGCAGACTGGTCATAGAGCCTGGCCGGCCGATGCCTAGAGAGCCACCCAAGTCCCCCTCATGGCCACTAACCAGGTACATAAGGATATGAGGCTCCCTGCATTAACTAACGCTGGTAGCATCAAGTACTTATATACCCAACTGGGGGCCGCAGGTCCCTCTCCTGGACATTATTGCACATAAACATGCCACCGATCACCCAGCAAATGATCAGCCACTTGTTTTGGTGTGTGAACTGGGATGCGTTTCTGATAAACCAGTACTGTATGGGGAAGATAAAACATTTGTTCCCGTAGCCAATGACTGGTGCCTGTAAACAGCATGTAACATGACATGCTGCATCTTCAAATGGCGCTCATCGTTGGCCAGCAAATTTGCCTGTGCAAAAGGATCCCAAGACGATGGCATCGTCTCCTGTATTGCTACATAATAATGATATAGTAGGGCAGATTTACTAACCCTACAGATGGTGTAGACTTGGGCTCTCTAGATCTGCACCAGATTTATCAAAGGGGCTCAGGCTGGATGAGAAATATGGTGCAGGGAGACACACATTTGTCTAACTCTCTACCAACTATTAGTTGGCTTAGTTTGAAGATACAATTTTAAACCAGAGCTGTGGGGCAATTTTGGCGCAACCCCTTTCCTGTGAAGCGACACCCTTTTCCTGGTAAGCCATGTCCCTTGACAAACTAGGTGTAGAGGACTTCTCGAGAACTAGATACAAAATTTGGGCGCAGTTTGTGACATTAGTAAATTAGTAAATGCGGGCCATTATTTGCTGTTACAATTAAAGATTTGCTGTATCTTTTTTTTATTCTCAAGTTATTTAAAAGATTTATTTTTGAATTGTAAGAAAACTGCTGGAAAGATCAATGCAAGGAAGCAGACTGTAAGATCTTTGATAACCACAGATCTAGACAAGTCAGGGCTACACAATTCTGCAATTGGTGTCAGCACAGCTACTAGATACAGCTTGTCAAAAATGAAACACAGACCTATTGTGCTCGGATAGCATACCAGCTGTTCTTAGTATAGACCCTAGGGGTATACTGTACACCAAAGACATACAGTATAGTACACGGTCAGCAAAGACTGAATCATAGCTTGTGTAAGTAGACACAAGACTTACTTTCTATCACAATCAAAATACCTAACACCTAAAATAGGTCGTATATTACAAAATCTGAAAATGTTTGCTAATGATTTGATGTAGAGCCGTTTTTGTGGAGGCGATACTAGAAAGGGCAGACATATTGGTTGTTCTTTAAACTGGCTGTTCAAGCGCAAAAAAAAAAAACCTGACAAAATTAAAAGGAAGCTTGTTTAAACCTGAGAACCAATCGGGCTACACTTGCAAAAATGGCTGCTGCAATAATACAAAAAAATGCAATTTCTCTAAAAGAAAACACGCAATACAAACAAAAACTGATGAATTTTTTTCATCACAGAAAGTGATGGCATACCCGGATCTAAGAATAAAGGGGCCACAGCACTGCTTTAATGCTGTTACCCCTTCATTTTAGCTCCTACCACTAGCTGTGAAAGTAATGGTAGCGCAGCCTCACTCACTTGAATGAAGATATGTTAGTCCAGTGTTGGACTGGGGTTTCTTGGACCAATCAGAAGAAATTTTTCTTGGGGCCCAACCAGAAATTTTCCTGTGTGTCAATGCCCAGGGGACCGCCCAAGCCCTCCTCTGAGTACATAGCAATCTGATGTTCTGAACATAAATTAATGCTAGGCGCATTAGGTACTTCTACACCTGGCAGGCGGCGGAAAGTGACCTCCTGCATTTAACTGTATACTGTATTGCCATCCTAAGGATGGTGATATAATTGAATACTGCAGCTGGGACAGCAGTATTTCATGCTGAACTGTGATATTTGGATCTGTTGGGATGGTATTTTGTGCTGCACTACAATATTGCTAGCCCCATCTACTTATTTTGGCCCTGTGTTCTGTCAATTTGGGCTGCCTACAATATATGGCTACTTCTAGTTTTTTTCCAAGACCACTTAAAGTTCCCAGTCGGCCTCAGGGCCCAACTCATACATCATCTATAAAGTCTAACAAGTTCTGAATCAAAGAAATAAACTCTACTAGCAAGTAACTGGCTCCAATGTTTTTTCCCTGTTGGATCTTTGGGGCCCACTGTGGTATAAGAGCTTAAGCCCACCAGAAGATCATCTTGTACTCTGGTAGGCCAGTTCGACCCTGTGTTAATCTGTTTCTCCCAATGTGGCCCACATCTTCAGAAGGCATAGGGCTGCAGTTTTGTCGCCAGCTGCCCAGTGCATTCACTTACATTCTGCAACTGTGCATTACAGCCGTCAGTAAAGAGTAGGGAGCGTCTAAGACAAAAATGTCCATCACTGCAATTGGGACTACAACAGTGGCTACCACTGCTACCACAGTCCTATTGAGGAAAGGATGTCCAGGGTGAATATACAGTAGTTATTGAGCCCTGACATACGTAACGTGATTACCTGACCAGACAGGGACTTTAAACGCTTAAGGCCCTATTACACCTGAAGATAATCATTCAGATTATCACTAACAAGTGTTTGTAGGAACGCTCGTTAGCGATTATCTGGGAGTGTAATACTGCCGCCAATTACCCGATGAATGAGCAAATGTTTGTTCATCGGGTAATTGGACCCTTTTAGCAGGTTTAAAAATCCAGGTTTGTCGGCGGCAGATTGTGCTGTGTAATCATGATCTGCTGCAGGCAAACAGTGATTCAGTATGGGGATGAGCAATGGCATAAGCGATCGTTCCTCCCCATCCTGAGGAAGAGATAGCTGTATGTAATAGCAGCGGTCTCCTCCACCAGCGAGCAGACGATTGCCGGGGAGAACCGCTTCCTTCCCGACAATTTCCTGCTTCATCTGCAGGGGTAATAGGACCCTTGTAAAACAATGAAATCGTAAGTGTAGTAAATACCAGATCTGTAGTGAAACTCTACATACCTGTTCAGCTCCAACCATACTAATAGGCTTGCATTTAAAAAGGTGGTTGATAAACTTTGGAATGAAGGAGCTGCAAAACAGAAGTCAAAGCAAATGACTAAATGCAAATATGATCGCAGCACACACGAAATGTCATAACTGGTTATTATGTCTGTGTTAAAAAGAAAACCAATGTCATCATATATTGTCATCTGGTTTACAAGATCTCTAGGGTGAGGCAACACATTGTGGTTTTATTTAAACCTCCTTGAAAATGTTCTCCAATAGTGTGGCAAAAGCATTGTAGCACTGCTATGTGTGTATTCACTCTATAGGACGCACCAAATCTGATCATATAACCCACTAAAAAGTATGTGCTCTGGGAATCTACAGTATGAAGAAAGCAGAGAATGTTCCCTTAGTGTAGATAATAACCTCTGCATTGTATACACTGTACTCATCACAGAAGCCTCCAATGGCCTGTCATTCACAACTGTAGCTGAGACTGCAATCAACATACTTATCTATAGAAAGTGCAAGAAATGACACCTCACATGACAATACATTGAGAAAATTACAGGTGAATTATAAAGAAAACTTAAAGCGGTTGTGCCATGTTTTGCAGTTATCCACTATTCTGACTGATTGGTGGTGGTCCGACCACTCCCACCAATCCTGAGACCAGAGGTTCCGTTCCCCTGATCTGATGGAGCGGCAGGGTCGAGCATGTGTTCTGCTGCTCCATCCATTCTCTACAAGATTGCCGGAGATAGCCAAGTACAACGCTCGGCTATTTACTGTGGTCCTATAGAAAATCAATGGAGCGACAGGGCACATGCACATCAGATTAAGGGAACAGAACCCCCCCATTCTCGGGACCAGTGGGGCTTAACCCCTTAAGGACACAGCCTTTTTACACCTTAGGACCAGGCCATTTTTTGAAAATCTGACCAGAGTCCCTTTAAGTGCTGATAACTTTAAAACGGTTTGACTTATCCAGGCCGTTCTGAGATTGTTTTTTCGTCACATATTGTACTTCATGACACTGGTAAAATGGAGTCAAAAAAAAAATTTTTTTTGCACCAAAAAATACCTAATTTAACAAAAATTGGAAAAAAAATTGCAAATTTCAAAGTTTCAGTTTCTCTACTTCTGTAATACATAGTAATACCCCCAAAAATTGTGATGACTTTACATTCCCCATATGTCTACTTCATGTTTGAATTGTTTTGGGAATGATATTTTATTTTTTGGGGATGTTATAAGGCTTAGAAGTTTAGAAGCAAATCTTGAAAATTTTCCGAAATTTACAAAAACTCAATTTCTAGGGACCAGTTCAGGTCTCAAGTCACTTTGCGAGGCTTACATTATAGAAACCACCCAAAAATGACCCCATCTAAGAAACTACACCCCTCAAGGTATTCAAAACTGATTTTGCATACGTTGTTAACCCTTTAGGTGTTGCACAAGAGTTATTGGCAAATAGGGAGGAAATTTGAGAATTTCATTTTTTTGTCTAATTTTTCATTTTAACCCATTTTTTCCACTAACAAACCAAGGGTTAACAGCCAAACAAGACTGTATCTTTATTGCCCTGACTCTGCCATTTACAGAAACACCCAATATGTGGCCGTAAACTACTGTACGGCCACACAGCGGGGCGTAGAGTGAAAGGTGCGCCGTTTGGTTTTTGGAAGGCTGATTTTTATGGACTGGTTTATTTACACCATGTCCCATTTGAAGCCCCCTGATGCACCCCTAGAGGAGAAACTCCCTAAAAGTGACCCCATCTAAGAAACTACACCCCTCAAGGTATTCAAAACTGATTTTACATACGTCGTTAACCCTTTAGGTGTTGCACAAGAGTTATTGGCAAATGGCGATGAAATTTGAGAATTTCATTTTTTTGCCTAATTTGCCATTTTAACCCATTTTTTCCACTAACAAAGCAAGGGTTAACAGCCAAACAAGACTGTATCTTTATTGCCCTGACTCTGCTGTTTACAGAAACACCCCATATGTGGCCGTAAACTACTGTACGGGCACACAGCGGGGCGTAGAGTGAAAGGTGCGCCGTTTGGTTTTTGGAGGGCTGATTTTGCTGGACTGTTTTTTTGGCACCATGTCCCATTTGAAGCCCCCCTGATGCACCCCTAGATTATAAACTCCATAAAAGTGACCCCATCTAAGAAACTACACCCCTCAAGGTATTCAAAACTGATTTTACAAACTTTGTTAACCCTTTAGGTGTTGCACAAGATTTAATGGAAAATAGAGATACAATTTCAAAATTTCACTTTTTTGGCAGATTTTCCATTTTAATATTTTTTTTCCAGTTACAAAGCAAGGGTTAACAGCCAAACAAAACTCATTATTTATGGCCCTAATTCTGTAGTTTACAGAAACACCCCATATGTGGTCGTAAACAGCTGTACGGGCACACGGCAGGGCGCAGAAGGAAAGGAACACCATATGGTTTTTGGAAGGCATATTTTGCTGGACTGGTTTTTTTGACACCATGTCCCATTTGAAGCCCCCCTGATGCACCCCTAGAGTAGAAACTCCAAAAAAGTGACCCCATTTTAGAAACTACGGGATAGGGTGGCAGTTTTGTTGGTACTAGTTTAGGGTACATATGATTTTTGGTTGCTCTATATTACACTTTTTGTGCGGCAAGGTAACAGGAAATAGCTTTTTTGGCACAGTTTTTTTTTTGTTATTTACAACATTCATCTGACAGGTTAGATCATGTGGTAATTTTATAGAGCAGGTTGTCACGGACGCGGAGATACCTAATATGTATACAATTTTTTTTATTTATGTAAGTTTTACACAATTATTTCATTTTTAAAACCAAAAAAATGTTTTAGTGTCTCCATAGTCTAAGAGCCATAGTTTTTTCAGTTTTTGGGCGATTATCTTAAGTAGGGTCTCATTTTTTGCGGGATGAGATGACGGTTTGATTGGCATCTATTTTGGGGTGCATATGACTTTTTGATTGCTTGCTATTACACTTTTTGTGACGTAAGATGACAAAAAATGGCTTTTTTTACACCGTTTTTATTTTTATTTTTTTACGGTGGTCATCTGAGGGGTTAGATCATGTGATATTTTTATAGAGCCGGGCGATACGGACGCGGCGATACCTAATATGTATACTTTTTTTTTATTTATGTAAGTTTTACACAATGATTTCATTTTTGAAACAAAAAAAATCATGTTTTAGTGTTTCCATAGTCTGAGAGCCATAGTTTTTTCAGTTTTTGGGCGATTATCTTGGGTAGGGTATGATTTTTGCGGGATGAGATGACGGTTTGATTGTTACAATTTTGGCGTACATGCGACTTTTTTGATCACTTTTATTACCTTTTTTGGGAAGTAAGGTGGGCAAAATTTCAATTTCATCATAGTTTTTTATTTTTTATTTTTATGGTGTTCACCGTTCGGGTAAAGTAACATGACCGTTTTATAGATCAGGTCGTTACGGACGCGGCGATACCAAACATGTGTAGGGAATTTTATTTTTTTCATTTTTTATCAGTGATAAATGTGTTTTTTGATTTTTACTTTTTTTTCACTTTTATTCACTTTTTTTTGACCCAGACCCACTTGGTTCTTGAAGATCCAGTGGGTCTGATGTCTGAATAATACAGTACAGTACAATATATATTGTTCTGTACTGTATTTTACTTACACTGAACAGATCTATGCCTTTCAGCACAGATCTGTTCAGCACCATGGACAGCAGGACGCCTGAGAGGCGTCCTGTTGCCATGGGAACCTTCCCCGTCTGCTCAGAACTTCGCAGACGGGGAAGGGTAAGGAGGGGATCTGTCGGGGGGCTGTCTGGGGGCTCTCTCCCTCCCCATCGGGGGGCTGCAAAGGCACAGCAGCCCCCCGATGGGAGAGGGAGGGAGCTCCCTGCGCTGTTAACCTTTTCCATACAGCGGTCCGTACGGACCGCTGTATGGAAAGGGTTAAACGGCTGACATCGCATCGCAGATGTCAGCCGTTTATACCAGGGTGCCAGCAATGTGCTGGCACCCTGGTATCCCCACTAGACACCAACGATTATACAAGGGGAGGCGGGCGGGGGATCGCGATCCCGCCTGCCGCACCGCCCGCCTCCCGCACCGCCCACACCGCCCGCAACCCTCCCCCTGCACCTCCCGCCACCATAAAAATCATTCGGGGGTGCAGGGGGGGGTGAATAAAACTTTTTTTTTAGGCATATAAAGTTTCTGATCCCCGCGGTCAGGGACTGCGGGGACCAGAAACTTCAGAAATCGCAGCAAACCGCAGGTCTGAATTGACCTGCGGTTTGCCGCGATCGCCGACATGGGGGGGTCACGGGACCCCCCCGCGCATTTAGCCTAGGTGCCTGCTCAATGATTTGAGCAGGCACCGGGTTCCGATCACTGCCAGCCGCACGGCAGTGATCGAAAATACACAGGGCGTACATGTACGCCCTGTGTCCTTAAGTACCAGGGCACAAGGGCGTACCTGTACGCCCTATGTCCTTAAGAGGTTAAAGAGGACCTTTCACCTTGAAAAACATTGTGAACTAAGTATGCTGCCATGGAGAGCAGCGCCCGGGGATCTCACTGCACTTACTATTATCCCTGGGCGCCGCTCCGTTCTCCCGTTATCCCCTCCGGTATCTTCGCTCACTAAGTTATAGTAGGCGGTGTCTGCCCTTGTCCTGTGGGCGTCTCCTTCTCCTAGGCTGTAGCGCTGGCCAATCGCAGCGCACAGCTCACAGCCTGGGAGAAAAAAAACTCCCAGGCTGTGAGCTTTGCGCTGCGATTGGCCAGCACTACAGCCTAGGAGAAGGAGACGCCCACAGGACAAGGGAAGACACCGCCTACTATAACTTACAAAGCAAAGGTACCGGAGGGCATAACGGGAGAACGGAGCGGCGCCCAGGGATAATAGTAAGTGCAGTGAGATCCCTGGGCGCCGCTCTATATGTCAGCATACTTAGTTCACAATATTTTTCCAGGTGAAAGGTCCTCTTTAAAGTGTTTGGACTCCAACAAATCAGTTAGTTATCCCCTAAACTTGGCACAGCCCCCTTTAAGATACATCTAATACTAATCCTTCACAATGCTCCTTTATAAAAGATCACTGTATTGATAATTTGGTGAAAATGCTCAGAGTTCTACAAGGTCAAACCAGTAACCCTGTTTCAGCGTTCCCATACTTTTTCCCAATAGAGAACCGCTTGAAAAGTCTCCATAAAACAAGTGTCGTTTCACTGAGGAACAGTACCTCCCCTCCCGAGCTACATCTAAGGCACCTCATCCAGCCAACCAGGAAATCCTAGTATGAGTTCATTTGCATACTTTTTTTTCCCATGGAGCATTGCCTGAAAACTAAGTCTCCATACTTCACTGTCTCTCTTCAATGGTTGTGACCAGTGGGACAGCTCCTTCATGGTTATTTGGAGATGTTATTTGATTAATGAGGGAACACCAAGTGGAGGCAATCAAGCCTAACCTGTGGAAACCCAATTTCATTAGAACAAGGGGCTTGGTGGAGTGTTTTCCAAGACTCTCTGCCACTAGTACATAGACTGTTTAGATTAAGGGCTCACGACCGTGTATTTTGCGGTCCGCAAAAATGGATCAGCAAAAAATACGTGCGATGTCCGTGTGCAATCCGTATTTTGCGGAACGGAAGAGCTGGCCCCTAATAAAACAGTTCTATCCTTGTCAGTAATGCAGAGAATAATAGGACACGTTCTAATTTTTTGGCGGAAAGGAAATACGGACATATGGAAACGGAATGCACACAAAAAAAACAAAAAACAAAACAAAAAAAAACGGAACGGACACGGAAAGAAAATATGTTTGTGTGCATGAACCCTAATGTGGCTATTGACAGATTAAGCATGCTTGCAATCTGTTCAAGACCCAGTACTGCCCTAGGTTTCCTTTCACAGATGAAACATGTTTGCACTCTTTTGGGAGTGCCTATTTGTACAAAGGTCTGTTGGATGCCCTTGAACGCGAACTCATAATCTATACCCAGGAAAAACCTATTGTAAACGTCGCTACTTAATGGACTATTTCCTGGAAAGAACTGATTTAAGGATGCTATATAGCTTGCTAGGATCCACCTTATCTTGAAAAGGGACAGCATGTTTGTCCTACAACACCTCAGGTTGACCCCCTTGGATAGTCCAGAAGTCGATGAACAGGATTAACCCCTCTCCACTTTATGTGTCTGTCTTTCAAATAAAGCTTTAGGCCTGTTATGTCCCCTTCCCTATACCTTTTTTCCTATCCCTATGATTATTTTTCCCTTACTTTATTAGGAGATTTTGTACTTACATGCAGAGTCGTCCTGCTTCCCTCAGTGCCCGTCTACTATACAGCTATATAAATAACCTTATATACTATAGAAATACTTCTGCTCTCTCTCTCCGACATGAATATACTGTCAGTGGTATGGAAGTCCCTATACCTAGCACACTCGCCACCCAATGAGTCGTCGAGGAGGTCCATGAGAGCGGACAGTCTGAGCTCACCACTCACAGTAAGCACAGAAGGCAGGGAGAAGAAGTTCCTGTCCCTATATACGGCATGTATGAGTGAGCAAGGAGCGTCCTCAGCCTTCGGTACTGCAGTCAGCGCTGAAGACGGATTATGGACAACCTCAGAGACAGTTCTTTTGTACAAAAAAATTAATAAAAAATAACCTAATAAAGTATATTTAAAAAGTAATCATAATCACTTCCCCTACACATTAAAGGGCATCTGTCAGCAGATTTGTACCTATGACACTGGCTGACACGTTACATGTGCGCTTGGCAGCTGAAGGCATCTGTGTTGGTCCCATGTTCATGTGTGCCCTCTCCACTTTGATGACTTTAGAAGAAGTCAGGAACAAGCGTGATCACGTTTACACTGCGCTGTCAAGTGCAGAGGACGTGGCAGTTGCAGAGAAAGCAGAGCCTCTTGGAGTAATGTCAACGCCCCCGTTGCTCCCAGAGGCTCATTTGCATATAATAAAACATAATTTTCTCTGTAATGTGGGCAAATATGAAGATGAGACCAACACATATCCCTTTAGCTGCCAAGCGCACATGTAACTGGTCATCCAGTTTCATAAGTGCAAATCTACTGACAGATGTTCTTTAAAAAAGTGCAGTTATTTGTTAAGTAGGCAAGAATGCTAGTGAAGGATGTGAGGTGATGTATACATATAGTGTAGGTGTACTTTATGGTGTATTGTCATATATGGTGATTGTTATAATGTGTGCTACTTCATAGCCTACACTGCATTACAGTACACTGTATGTTGGTTGACGATGACTGATTGTAAATAAAAAATAGCATTTTCAATAAAAAATTATGCACTGGAAAAAGTAAAATAAAATGATGCACTGGAAAAAGTAAGTAGCAGGAAACTAAAGTATCTTGTCTTTTTTTATTTTTTATTTCTAAGACTGTTAACATCTACATCAGAAGCTCATTTCAGGGACCTTCCATCCCTAGGCGGAAACAGACAGACATTAAGGGTCCATTCACACGTCCGTTTTTTCTTTCCTGATCTGTTCCGTTTTTTCAGGAACAGATCTGGACCAGATCTGGACCCATTCATTTTCAATGGGTCCTGGAAAAAAACGGACAGCTCAATGTCTGATTTTTTTCAGGACCCATTGAAAATGAATGGGTCCAGATCTGGTCCAGATCTGTTCCTGAAAAAACAGAACAGATCAGGAAAGAAAAAACGGACGTGTGAATGGACCCTAAGGGGGAGATTTATCAAAACTGGTATAAAGAAAATCTGTCTTAGTTGCCCATAGCAACCAGATTCCACTGTTCATTTTTTAGAGCCACTATGGAAAATGGAAGGATCAATCTAATTGGTTGCTATGAGCAACCAAGCAAGTTTTACTTTCCACCAGCCTTGAGAAATCTCCCGCTGTAAGTCTATCTGCCATATTAGTGAACATACTTAAATACCATATCTTAACTTGTTACAGTTACTAATGCAACGCTAGGATAATTAGCCTAATTTTTTAATACCAGTATAGGAAAAAGCTAGGATTTTTCCATTAAATGTAATTTACAGGTTATGATTGCTGTTGTATGGGAAATAATGAAAAATAAAATCTCTACAAACATACTATAGCCATGTTCTAATTGTAATTTGTAAACACTAAAGTATCCCTGTCCTAACATAAAAGGATGGAGCGTTTCCCCTAAAATAAACACTATAAAAGATCCAAGCAGAACAGCTTAATTATATGAACTTGGTCCTGGGACAAAACATAAATAAGTAAAGGAAATGTGAAGCTTGCCCATACTGCTGAAAGGCAAACCAGGTGTCTAAACAAGCCTAGCCAATCAGTCGGAGAGAAAATAAAAGGGGACTACGCTTGACTAGAAAATATCAATACACTCAGGGACATAGGGAGGGATAGAAAGAATTACTAGTGGCTGGAATGAAACCAAATCTATACAATTAAAGGGAATCTGTCACCAGCAACCTCCCTATTAAACAAAGGGAACACAGGTCTTTTTTCTTTTGTTGATCGAAGGCTCCATTCCCGAGTTATGATACTTTTTAATATGCTAATTCGGCCTTTGCTGCTTTGAGGGCATCACCATTGCTCTTGTTGCACCCAAGCTCCATTCCGTTCTGTGGCTCGCCACAGAAGTGAGTGAGCTTGGGTGCAACAAGAGCAACGATGACGCCCTCATTGCATATTAAGAAAAAGTATTATAACTCAGGAACACAGCCTTGGATCAACAAAGGAAATACAGGTTGAGTTATCAAAACTGATGTAAAGTACAACTGGCTAAGTTTCCCATAGCAACTGATCAGATTCTACCTTTCATTTTCCAAAGGGGTTCTGAACAATGAAAGGTGGAATCTGATTGGTTGTTAGGGGCAACTAAGCCAGCTTTCCTTTGATAAATCTACCCCAGAGTGATTTAATCAGGTGAACCACAGCTATGTGTCTATGCCAACAGTTGGATAAGGAGGCCACTGGTGCCAGATTTCCGTGAAGGCTCTGTTCTCTTTGTTTTAGTCTTTCATCGTGTACATCTGAAGGATTTTCCGACATATACCTCCAAAAGAAGGCTGAGACATTTGCTACTGTATAGACATGCAACGTCTATAGAACCCAATAATAATAATAATAATAATAATAATAAAAAAACATACTGCAATCACAATCACGCTGTCTGACACAAGTTTGCTGTACATTGATAAATCAGTGACATGAAGAAATGTGGCTGTTCTTAGGCAGATTTCACTAGAAAAGTGGCCACCAATCAAGTACCGTATTTTTCGCCCTATAAGATGTATTTTTCCCACCCAAAAGTGTGGGTAAAATGACAGTGTGTACGCCTTATGGGGCAAATACTAATGACAGCTTCCATTATGAAAGCAGTCATTAGTACAGCAGGACAGGGAGCGGTGAATAAAGCGCTCCCTGTGCTGGTTCTGTACTCACCGCTGCCTGGTCTTCATCTGCCCGTGCCGCACGCTGTGCTGTGACCTGCGCACAATATGAGGATGTAGGCCCACTCTAGGAGCTGAAGCTGTGCAACAGCAGGTCACAGCACAGTGCAGCAAGAAGAGGATCTCCTGGGTTGCGGCGAGTTGATTCATTTTTCTGATATGAGGTCTGAGACTCACTAGGGGTCTTATGTGAGGTCTGAGAATCCCTGAGGGTCTGATTGAGGGCCTGATCTGAGATACACTACGTAGTTTCGTCATCTGAGAAACAATGGGGTCTGATTTGAGGTCTCTTCAACACTGGGATCTGATCAACACTGGGGGTCTGATGTGAGGAGTGAGAATCACTGCTGGTCTGCTCTGAGGTCTGATTAACACTGGGAGTCTGACATGAAGTCTGATGAAAATATTTTCTTAATTTCTTCCTCTAAAACATTATGGGCTGGTGAGTTTTTTTTAGGGCACAAATAATTAGTTTAAAGGGGTTTTCTAGGATTACTATGATTTGTAACAAATATGCTCATGTAGCTGCCTACCTCATGTACATCTTCCCCTTCTGTTTTTCAATTTGGACTCTCCCCAGACTTCCAATGAGAGAATTGTACATTAAGAAATTCCCCATAAAAACTGGAAAACTAAAACACCTGCAGATGTCATCTGTAGAACTTTGGCTGCTGTTTATGGGAACCTGTATTTTCTCACTTTATCTAAGATGTAGACTATTGCAAAGCCCATGAGCAGTGCATGTAGCCTAAATCAGCAGTGGTTAAACCATTTTTGGGCAGTATTATAAGGGAGCCAGCAACATAATACTATTCAACATTATTCTAAAGCGCTCTGCCAGGAAAATCTAATTGCATCCACAAACAAAAACAAATGGAGAAAAACGAAAACCCTTAATTTGTATAAAAACTTCTAGCAAAGAAACTATTTACATATACTTAAAATACCAAAAGGGTAAACTTTGCACAATGTCTGATCCACTTATTTCATGTAGTTGTGTTCCAAAGGGCTGGCCTCAAACTTAACTACAGTTTTTCCTTTATGGCAAGAAAACCCATAAAACCACTGAAAAAAAAATGGTTTCTAGTAATTCTGCTGGAAACAAAATTATTTGGATGTTGAAAATACAGGACCATATTCATCAAGTCAATCAAAACATTAGTAACTTACTTTGCAAACTTTATGCAGAACTGAGTGAAATACTTTCGGGTAGACGCCAAGTTATCTCGAATAATAGGGACATTCTGCTTCACATGTAGAATAATTGAAGTAACATAGGGACTTTGATCACCAACATGTTCCACATTCTGCCACTGCATCTGTATAAAAAAAAAAAAAAAAAAAAAAAAAAAAAAAAAAACAGCAAATATTCAATATAAAAGGAGAAAATGTACTATAAAAGTAACACTGGATATTCCTAACAACTGAACACTGTAATGCGCAAATAAAAAGAGGGACTAATCAATGAAGGCCTTTATCTCAGGTCCTGTTTAATCACACCAATCCAGTCACTGTTCCTATTGATTTAAAAAAAATGAAGAACATTGGCCCAGATTTATTAACGTGTCTGCTCCAAAAAACAATCTACAAAAGTGGTGAAAATTTGCGCAATTTGGCACATCTAAGTTTTATACACTTTTTTCCAACATGCTCAACAAAGAAGTGGGGCTTAGAGGAGGCGGAAATTCATGGGAAAGGGCCGGGACCTAAAATGCGCCATTTTGCATCACAATTCGGGCGTAAATTCTGGCAGAATTTTTATTGTTTATTGTTTACTGTTGCCGGAGTTCCCTTTTTTTTTGTGGCATTAATGTGAATGATTACTACTGCTGGGGAAATGTATGATCTGCTGCAGCTTCCTGGTGATCGCATCAGATCATCAAGGGTTTCAGAAACAAATGTGGCTGAGCTCCCCTACTAGGCACAGCCAATGCCAATGGACAAAAATGCCAACTAGGGGGAAAAAAAAAACATGCCCTTCTTTTATCTCATACAATCTCTTTAAAGGGTTTGGTGCCGGAAATCCACTGTGTAGTGGACAGAGCTGGTAACTCATTGACTTCAATAGGCCTAGGCATTACAGTACTTGTAAAATCCCAGAAAACCCCTTTAAGTAATACCTTTCTGCAAATGCATCCATCAAATATCTGCGATATCATGTAAAAGACATGTGCATTAGATAAATATGTGTTCTGCATCTGAACAGATACACAGAATCCCATATTAATTCAGAGAGTAAAACTAGGACATATACAGGCAGATAGAGACGGCACCGATCTCTGTATTAATTCACTGTGAATAAAGGTAGGACATATGCAGGCAGATAGGAACTGCACTGATCTCTGTATTAATTCCCTGTGAATAAAGGTAGGACATATGCAGACAGATCGGGACGGCACCGATCTCTGTATTAATTCACTGTGAATAAAGGTAGGACATATACAGGCAGATCGGGACGGCACCGATCTCTGTATTAATTCACTGTGAATAAAGATAGGACATATACAGGCAGATAGGGACTGCACCGATCTCTGTATTAATTCACTGTGAATAAAGGTAGACATATACAGGCAGATAGGGACGACACCGATCTCTGTATTAATTCACTGTGAATAAAGATAGGACATATACAGGCAGATCGGGACGGCACCGATCTCTGTATTAATTAACTGTGAATAAAGATAGGACATATACAGGCAGATAGGGACTGCACCGATCTCTGTATTAATTTACTGTGAATAAAGATAGGACATATACCGTATTTTTCGCCCTATAAGACGCACCGGCCCATAAGACGCACCTAGGTTTTTGAGGAGGAAAATAAGAAAAAAAATATTTTTAACCAAAAGGTGTGCTTTTGGTGGGTTTTGAACTAATGGTGGTCTGTGCATGACACTACTATGGGGGATCTGTGGGTGGCACTGTTATGGGGGGGATCTGTGGATGGCACTGTTATGGGGGGGATCTGTGGATGGCACTGTTATGGGGGGGATCTGAGGGGGGCACTGTTATGGGGGGGATCTGAGGGGGGCACTGTTATGGGGGGGATCTGTGGGGGGCACTGTTATGGGGGGGATCTGTGGGGGGCACTGTTATGGGGGGTGATCTGTGGATGGCAATGTTATGGGGGGGGTGATCTGTGGATGGCACTGTTATGGGGGGGTGATCTGTGGATGGCACTGTTATGGGGGGGTGATCTGTGGATGGCACTGTTATGGGGGGGGGGGGGTGATCTGTGGATGGCACTGTTATGGGGGGTGATCTATGGATGGCACTGTTATGGGGGGGTGATCTGTGGATGGCACTGTTATGGGGGGGTGATCTGTGGATGGCACTGTTATAGGGGGGTGATCTGTGGATGGCACTGTTATAGGGGGGTGATCTGTGGATGGCACTGTTATGGGGAGGTGATCTGTGGATGGCACTGTTATGGGGAGGGTGATCTGTGGATGGCACTGTTATGGGGAGGGTGATCTGTGGATGGCACGTTTCACCCACAGATCCCCCACCCCATAACAGTGCCATCCACATATCCCCTACCCCATAACAGTGCCATCCACAGATCACCCCCCATAACAGTGCCATCCACAGATCTCCCCCCCCCCCCCTATAACAGTGCTATCCACAGATCTCCCCCCCCTTCCAAACAGTGCCATCCACATATCCCCCACCCCATAATAGTGCCATCCACATATGCCCTGGCCGGTGTCATGCAAATGTGGCGGGGCCGGTGCGGTCACTATACTCCGGCCCCACCGCTCACTCACTGCTTTATTGCCTTTCATTGAAGTTCCGATCCAATCCCCAGCCCCATCTGTACTACTTACTAAATGTCCTGTAGGCTGTAGCAGGCAGAGCAGGGCGGGCGGCCGGAACTCACTGATGTCACGTTCCTGCGCCGCCTACTTTATGAATGAAGTAGGCGGCGCAGGCACATGACGTCAGTGAGTTACGGCCGGCACACCGCCCTGCTCTGCCTGCTACATCCTACAGGACATTTAGTAAGTAGTAAGATGGGGCTGGGGATCGGAACTTCAATGAAAGGCCACATTTGCATGACACCGGCCCCTCCTCCCTCCAGCTGATACATCGCAGGCTAGTTTGAGATCTGCATTTATACAAGCAGACAAATAATGCGAGTTTGTAAGCGTTCGCGTGTTTGAGTTACAGTGTGTTACTTTAGATTACGTGACTTGAGATTCAGGGACTTTAGGAGGGGACTAAAGTAAGTTAGATTCTTATCACTGCACTATATTGTATTTTTCTCTTTTCTTGTGTAATCCCCATTTAGTATGTGTTCCATTATTGACAGCGCAGTCCAGTGCACATCTTGTCTAATGTATGCAGTTCTGGAAAAGCCATTTGAGGGTGCATATCTTTGTTCAAAATGTGAGAAAACTGCTTGTTTGGAATCGCACATCGAGTATATAAACTGGAGAATTTCAACACTAAGAAGCGTTGACAATTTGGAAAAGAGTTTGCTGCTCACTAAGCAGGCACTCTATGGGGTAGATGTGGGGGAGGGTGGTAGCGAGGAGGCTCAGGAAAGTGAGGTAGCTAGCTGGGTAACAGTTAGAAAGCAGGGTAGAGGGAAGAGTGCCAGGGAGGCTAGCCTTGATCTGACATACCCCGACAAGTTTACACGTTTGGCGGATGAGGGGGATGTCAGTTCAGGGAGAGCACTACTGCAGCCAGACACTTCCTCTGCCAGTCAGGGGAATGTCAGCTCCAGTAAGAGCAGGGCAGACCAGACAGGTGCTGGTAGTTAATCGGATAGTAATTGGAGACTCTATTAGGGGTACAGATAGGGCAATCTGTCACAAAAACCGGGATCCTTGAACGGTGTGCTGTCTTCCTGGCGCTCGAATTCGACATATCGCGGATCGGGTTGACAGATTACTGGGAGGGGCTGGAGAAGATCTAGCGGTCATGGTCCATATCGGAACCAATGACAAAGTTAGAGGTAGGTGAAGCATCCTTAAAAATTACTTTAGGGATTTAGGTCAAAAGCTTAGGGCAAGGACCTCAAAGGTAGTATTTTCCGAAATACTACAGATACCACGAACCACACAAGAAAGGCAGCGGGAGATTATGGAGGTTAACAAGTGACTCAAGAACTGGTGTAGGAAGGAGGGGTTTCGGTTACTGGAGAACTGGGTTGACTTCTCTGTTGGCTACAGGCTCTATCGTAGGGATGGGCTGCACCTCAATGGGGAAGGGGCAGCTGTGTTGAGGGAGAAGATGGCTAGAAGGTTGGAGGAGTGTTTAAACTAGGGAGGGGGGGGGGGGGGGGATTACGTTATAGGAGGGGAAGATAGAGACCTAAGGCAAGGTAATGGGACTGGGGTGGAATGGAGGGTGGGACTAGAACAGCTCAGAAGGAAAAGTGTAGGGTACAAAATATGTATGTATACTAATGCCAGAAGCCTGACTAAATAAACTGGGAAACTGGAATTAGTGATGTGTGAGGAGGACAATGTCATACTGGGAATAACAGACATGGCTGGATGATAGCTATGACTGGGCGGTTAATGTACAGGGTTACAGTCTGTTTAGAAAGGATAGCCAAAACCAGAGAGGGGGAGGGGTCTGCCTTTAAGTAAAGTCCTGGTTAAAGCCCACACTCCGGGAAGATATAAGTGAGGGTCATGAACATGTGGAGTCACTGTGAGTAGAGCTACATGGAGCTAAAAACAACAATAAATTACTAATAGGAGTTTACTATAAACCACCTAATATACCAGAGTCCACAGAAAATCTCCTACTAAACAAGATAGACGAGGCGGCAGATCATAATGAGGTGGTTATTATGGGGGACTTTAACTACCCAGATATAGACTGGGAAACTGAATCTTTTATATCTCATAAGGGAAACAGGTTCTTGGCAATAACCAAAGACAATTACCTTTCCTAACTGGTTCAGGACCCAACAAGAGGGACGGCCATACTGGACTTCGTATTAACCAATAGACCTGACAGAACAACAGATGTGCAGGTCGGGGGGCACCTGGGAAATAGTGACCAGAAAGTAATAACCTTTCAATTGTCATTCAAAAGAGTGTTTCTTCAGGGAGGAACAAAAATACCAAAAACTTCAAAAAGCTAAATTTAGCCAACTAAGAGAGGCCATAGGCCTAACTAACTGGGAAAAAGTCCTCAAAAATAAAAATACAGCCACAAAATGGGATATTTTAAAGCATCCTAAAATCTAATTGTGAGAGGTACAGCCAAACTAGAGACCGAGAGATTAATTGCCAAAGAGAGCAAAACTAACCCTAAAATGTTCTTCAATTATATAAATGGTAAAAAGTATAAATCTGAAGGTGTCGGCGGTTTACAGAGTCATGAGGGGATAGTTGCAGAGAGCGATGAGGAGAAAGCAAAGCTATTAAATATTTTTTTTCTCCACTGTATTCACTGAAGAAAATAAACTGTCAGATGAAATACAGGCAGATAGGGACTGCACCGATCTCTGTATTAAAGGGGTTGTCCGAAAATCTGATGGGCAGCGATATATAACTAAGCTAAGCAAGTTTTATGCCAAAAAAAATATCAATTTCCTCATTTCCCTGGTTCTTTTCTGGCCCTTTGTTTACATGCAATAAAAACAACCTATGCCCCTCCCCCTGCACTGCTAAGTAGTGAATACAAGTGCTGCCCTGAGTGACATGTCTGCCTGCTGGGAGACTCAGCAGCATGTTGTATGTGTAGAACTACAAGTCCCAGCTGTATAATGACACTGCTAATACACACAGGATCTTTCCCCTACCTTCTTACGCAATGCTCTCTCTAGTCTGTCAGCTCCAGTGCCTAGAATTGTCTCCTCACTGCCTGCTGCAGCTAGCCAGTCTGTTCAGCTGAAGGGGTTAAGAATCCTAGGTTAGAGCAGGCCGGCAGTGAAGGGGGCGTGGCCAGCACAGTGATGTCTCCTTTACAGGCTTGTAAACAAACTTTATCAGAGCAGGGAGAGAAGCTGACATCACAGGTCATGTGACCCTCAGTGAAATCTGAGAAACCAGCCACTGCAGATAAAGTGAGTTAATTGGAAAGCTGTTACATTTGCCCAGTTAGGAAACTAGAAAGAACAAAAAAATTACTCGGACAACCCCTTTAATTCACTGTAAATAAAAGGTAGAACACATACAGACAGATAGGGACGGCACCGATCTCTGTATTAATTCACTGTGAATAAAGATAGGACATATACAGGCAGATAGGGACTGCACCGATCTCTGTATTAATTCCATGTGAATAAAGGTAGGACATATGCAGACAGATAGGGACGGCACCGATCTCTGTAGGACGTATATGTGAGAGACTGGGACTGCATGGAGCTCTGTATTAATTCCCTGTGAATAATGGTAGGACATATGCAGACAGATAGGCACGGCACCGATCTCTGTAGGACGTATATGTGAGAGACTGGGACTGCATGGAGCTCTGTATTAATTCCCTGTGAATAAAGGTAGGACATATGCAGACAGATAGGGACTGCACCGATCTTTGTATTAATTCACTGTGAATAAAGATAGGACATATACAGGCAGATAGGGACTGTACCGATCTCTGTATTAATTCCATGTGAATAAAGGTAGGACATATGCAGACAGATAGGGACGGCAGCGATCTCTGTAGGACGTATATGTGAGAGACTGGGACTGCATGGAGCTCTGTATTAATTCCCTGTGAATAAAGGTAGGACATATGCAGACAGATAGGCACGGCACCGATCTCTGTAGGACGTATATGTGAGAGACTGGGACTGCATGGAGCTCTGTATTAATTCCCTGTGAATAAAGGTAGGACATATGCAGACAGATAGGCACGGCACCGATCTCTGTAGGACGTATATGTGAGAGTCTGGGACTGCATGGAGCACTGTATTGATTCCATGTGAATAAAGGTAGGACATATGCAGACAGATAGGCACGGCACCGATCTCTGTAGGATGTATATGTGAGAGTCTGGGACTGCATGGAGCACTGTATTAATTCCCTGTGAATAAAGGTAGGACATATGCAGACAGATAGGGACGGCACCGATCTCTGTAGGACGTATATGTGAGAGACTGGGACTGCATGGAGCTCTGTATTAATTCCCTGTGAATAAAGGTAGGACATATGCAGACAGATAGGCACGGCACCGATCTCTGTAGGACGTATATGTGAGAGTCTGGGACTGCACAGATCTCTGTATTAATTCCCTGTGAATAAAGATAGGACATATACAGGCAGATAGGGACTGCACCGATCTCTGTATTAATTCCATGTGAATAAAGGTAGGACATATGCAGACAGATAGGCACGGCAGCGATCTCTGTAGGACGTATATGTGAGAGACTGGGACTGCATGGAGCTCTGTATTAATTCCCTGTGAATAAAGGTAGGACATATGCAGACAGATAGGCACGGTACCGCTCTCTGTATTAATTCCCTATGAATAAAGGTAGGACATATGCAGACAGATAGGCACGGCAGCGATCTCTGTAGGACGTATATGTGAGAGACTGGGACTGCATGGAGCTCTGTATTAATTCCCTGTGAATAAAGGTAGGACATATGCAGACAGATAGGGACTGCACCGATCTTTGTATTAATTCACTGTGAATAAAGATAGGACATATACAGGCAGATAGGGACTGCACCGATCTCTGTATTAATTCCATGTGAATAAAGGTAGGACATATGCAGACAGATAGGCACGGCACCGATCTCTGTAGGACGTATATGTGAGAGTCTGGGACTGCATGGAGCACTGTATTAATTCCCTGTGAATAAAGGTAGGACATATGCAGACAGATAGGCACGGCAGCGATCTCTGTAGGACGTATATGTGAGAGACTGGGACTGCATGGAGCACTGTATTAATTCCCTGTGAATAAAGGTAGGACATATGCAGACAGATAGGCACGGCACCGATCTCTGTAGGACGTATATGTGAGAGTCTGGGACTGCATGGAGCACTGTATTAATTCCCTGTGAATAAAGGTAGGACATATGCAGACAGATAGGCACGGCACCGATCTCTGTAGGACGTATATGTGAGAGTCTGGGACTGCATGGAGCACTGTATTAATTCCCTGTGAATAAAGGTAGGACATATGCAGACAGATAGGCACGGCACCGATCTCTGTAGGACGTATATGTGAGAGTCTGGGACTGCATGGAGCACTGTATTGATTCCATGTGAATAAAGGTAGGACATATGCAGACAGATAGGCACGGCACCGATCTCTGTAGGACGTATATGTGAGAGTCTGGGACTGCATGGAGCACTGTATTAATTCCCTGTGAATAAAGGTAGGACATATGCAGACAGATAGGCACGGCACCGATCTCTGTAGGACGTATATGTGAGAGTCTGGGACTGCACAGATCTCTGTATTAATTCCCTGTGAATAAAGATAGGACATATACAGGCAGATAGGGACTGCACCGATCTCTGTATTAATTCCATGTGAATAAAGGTAGGACATATGCAGACAGATAGGGACGGCAGCGATCTCTGTAGGACGTATATGTGAGAGTCTGGGACTGCATGGAGCTCTGTATTAATTCCCTGTGAATAAAGGTAGGACATATGCAGACAGATAGGCACGGCACCGCTCTCTGTATTAATTCCCTATGAATAAAGGTAGGACATATGCAGACAGATAGGCACGGCACCGATCTCTGTAGGACGTATATGTGAGAGTCTGGGACTGCACAGATCTCTGTATTAATTCCCTATGAATAAAGGTAGGACATATGCAGACAGATAGGCACGGCACCGATCTCTGTAGGACGTATATGTGAGAGACTGGGACTGCATGGAGCACTGTATTAATTCCCTGTGAATAAAGGTAGGACATATGCAGACAGATAGGCACGGCACCGATCTCTGTAGGACGTATATGTGAGAGTCTGGGACTGCATGGAGCACTGTATTAATTCCCTGTGAATAAAGGTAGGACATATGCAGACAGATAGGCACGGCACCGATCTCTGTAGGACGTATATGTGAGAGACTGGGACTGCATGGAGCTCTGTATCAACCCTTTTTCCTAAAAGCTATGTTTAATACATGTGAAAGTCATAACAAGATGTGATGACACACTAGATCCATGCCAGTAAATAATCTCAGGTCTCCGCAGCACACAGGGATTATTTGTATTGTCTGTGATTACAACACAGCTATTAATGTCACTTTCTTTTCCCATTTTCATAATCCCAAAACATTTTTCCATTTTCTACAACAGAAAGTGGTTGGAAAATAGCTGTGAAGTGAGATTTTAGTTTATCATCTTTCTCCTAGTGCTTAGAGAAGCTGCAGCATGAAAATCCATTAAGGGAAAACTGAACTCCGCTGTGGCTGTTTTGCCCCTGTCAGAATACATTTTCTCATCAGGCCTTAAACGTCTTCCCCCTGGTGTTTTGCTTGGGCACATTCCAGGCAGTTTTCGACTGCTTCCATCCAACATACATAATAATAAAAAGCCAGCATCTGCAATTACTACCTGCTGATTGTAATTTGTCTGCACACAGGTGCCTGCCTGCCGCCTGCCTGGACTGATACTAGGGACTAATAATATCAGAAAAAAGCATATTACAAAGGGACTGGTGACATGACTTTGTCTGGCTGTCATTTTTTGCAAGCATTATTTCTGCAATAATCTGTTTTATCTCCACCTTCATATAAAACAACACAGAGATGTAGGCAAAATCCATTCTGAGCTCCACTTCTTTAAAAAAGAATTTAAAGGTGTCAAGCCTCATGCAGACGTCCGTGGAACACGGTCCGTGAAATACCAGACTGGCATTGCATGAGTGCATGGCGTCATAGCAACCAGTGACGCCGTGCGCTCCTCCAATGCCAGTTCGGTATCTCACGGACCGTGTTCCACGGACGTCTGCATGAGGCTTTATACAGGAAAAGAAAATGATGACCTATCCCTGCCAATCAGCTGTGTCCCAGTAGCTTTCCAAGCACAGCACCGTACATCATACAGCAGCAGTGCTTGGTATGGCAGTTTAGATGCATTGACTTGAAGGTGGTCGCACATGCTCAGTTCCATTATTTAACTGTAACCAATTGTCTCTATTGTTAGAGGCTGTTACAGTTACAGGGACAGAGGTGTAGCAGAAAGCACATGCCCCCTCTGCTGTGACCGAGAGAGAGCTACAGCAGAAAGGACATGACTTCTGAGAAAGGACATGCCCCGAGCTGTGACAGGGAGAGAGAGCTACAGCAGAAAGGACATGACTTCTGAGAAAGGACATGCCCCGAGCTGTGACAGGGAGAGAGAGCTACAGCAGAAAGGACATGACCTCTGAGAAAGGACATGACCTGAGCTGTGACAGGGAGAGAGCTACAGCAGAAAGGACATGACTTCTGAGAAAGCACATGCCCCGAGCTGTGACAGGTAGAGCTGCAGCAGAAAGGACATGACTTCTGAGAAAGCACATGCCCCGAGCTGTGACAGGGAGAGAGCTACAGCAGAAAGGACATGACTTCTGAGAAAGGACATGACCTGAGCTGTGACAGGGAGAGAGCTACAGCAGAAAGGACATGACTTCTGAGAAAGGACATGCCCCGAGCTGTGACAGGTAGAGCTGCAGCAGAAAGGACATGACTTCTGAGAAAGGACATGACCTGAGCTGTGACAGGGAGAGAGCTACAGCAGAAAGGACATGACTTCTGAGAAAGGACATGACCTGAGCTGTGACAGGGAGAGAGCTACAGCAGAAAGGACATGACTTCTGAGAAAGGACATGACCTGAGCTGTGACAGGGAGAGAGCTACAGCAGAAAGGACATGACTTCTGAGAAAGGACATGACCTGAGCTGTGACAGGGAGAGAGCTACAGCAGAAAGGACATGACTTCTGAGAAAGGACATGCCCCGAGCTGTGACAGGTAGAGCTGCAGCAGAAAGGACATGACTTCTGAGAAAGGACATGACCTGAGCTGTGACAGGGAGAGAGCTACAGCAGAAAGGACATGACTTCTGAGAAAGGACATGACCTGAGCTGTGACAGGGAGAGAGCTACAGCAGAAAGGACATGACTTCTGAGAAAGGACATGACCTGAGCTGTGACAGGGAGAGAGCTACAGCAGAAAGGACATGACTTCTGAGAAAGGACATGCCCCGAGCTGTGACAGGGAGAGAGCTACAGCAGAAAGGACATGACTTCTGAGAAAGCACATGCCCCCAGCTGTGACAGGTAGAGCTGCAGCCAAAATGACATGCCCCCTGAGAAATGACCAAACTGGTTTTATGCTAAAACAACGGAGACTAATCTAATAAGATAGTTTTTGAACTTACAAGTGGGGTCTGACCACAGGCGCAAAACTATTACTAGAGGCGTATTTGATTTGCAGCATGGTGATTTGAAGTCCTAAAAGCTTTTGGATTGGGAGAAAAATTCTTAAATTGAAATCTATCCTTTAAAAGGATCAACCCACGTGTATACACATAAGTAATATTATAGCAAAGGAAAAAGACAAGGATGTCCTCTGTCACCCCGGGTGGTTGGCCAGGTCACAGAGCCGTTAGCCGAGAGGGTATGAAGCAACAAAGAAATTAAAGGATTTGAGTATGGCATTTACTCTGATGCTGATTTTGCTATACAGATCAGTTACATAGAGCCATACACGCTTTCATAAGTGACTAGCATATGCATATTAATCATGTGTCTAATGACTAACAAACATATACAAGTCTCTTATGAAAGCGTATAGGGCTCTATGTAATTGACCTGAAAAGCAAAATCAGCATAGGTGGTCAACGGTCATGATTTTATTTCACCATCAGCTACAGCAGGCCACTTGGCTTTTATTTGAATCTCGCTTTGCCACGAGCTTACTGGGTCTCTCTGTAATAAAGTATAAATGTAAATATTTTATGGTTGGTTACATATCTGTTATTTATATGCAAAAGGGATAATGGTTATTAGATTCAGAAAAGGATACACAGTGATCTTCTCGTTCAATGTATGGAATGATATAGGTGACGGACCGGACCTTACCACCATGCTGAGGAGGAGGGGGGGTTCTTGCTAGTCACAAACAGTTGGCTGAAAAAAAAACTACTGGAGGACACACCACATGTGCAGGCCCTTCCAGTAGCATAAGTGCCCAAGCTGTACTGCTAAGCTGAGATTGGGGTTTAGCGAGCGATGTGGGTGGAGCTTATCCAGCTGATGGGGTTAGGGCTTAGCTGTAGAATGGGAGTGGGACTTAGCAGTGCAACCAGGGCCCCAGAAATGCCAAGTCTGCCCCTGCTTGCTGTAGTAGCTGCTTTGCAAGAATTTGTAGAAGTAATTTTCACTGCACCCTTTTATCTGGTGACTATTTCTTTATTGTTTTGGATCATTTTAAAGGGAAACCATCACCTCATAGTAATCCAAGTGCAGTGTCATATGTGCGCAGGTTTCCTGATTCAAGCTCTAGGCAGGGGAGATGTAATCTCACCTGGCCCGCTCTTCTCACATGTGTGTTGGCGCTTTGGGAATAGGCGCACACAGTACAGCCCTGATGTTTGCCAGGGCAGAAGTTGGTACTGCTCAGCCCTTACAAGCATCAGGGCTGTACTGTGTGTGTGTGTCAGTTCCCAAAGAGCCAATGCATGTGCGAGAAGACAGGGCCAAGTTAGATTACATCTCCCCTGTCTGGCCAGATCACTCAAAGCTGGCAGGGGGAGGGGGTCATCAATAAGGAGCAGGGCTTTCTATGAAAAAGAAATACCCTCATTCATTGCACCAAGTAGCTCATCTATCACAAAATCACAGATTTCTCAGGAAAGCAGGCAATGACCGAGATGGGGGAACCAGTGTTTGAATCAGAAGACCTGCACCCATCTGACACTGCACTTGGATTACTATGGAGGTATGTGGTGACAGATTTCCTTTAAAGGGAACCTATCACCACAAAATGCAGTTGAATCTGCAGGCAAATCTTGTAACTTATGCATTTAAACCTCCGCTCATTTTATGCATAAGAGTCGCGCGGCTGGTCCTCCTCAGCAATTGACCGCCTCCTCTGTATGCACAGTTAGCTGTCAGTCACCGAGCAGGACCACCCACATCACTGCTAAGCATAGAAAGAGCAGAGGTTTAAATGCATAAATTACACGTTTTCCTGCAAAACGATATTTATCAATCTTCTCAGCTCCTTCTGCCCTATAACATGCTGCCTGCATTTTGCCCCTTTAAGTTAAAAGTTTTTGAGTCGTTTTCAGTGCTAGCAAAAAGCAGGCATCCAGCTCCAACTAGACTTCTCTACTCACAAATGAGTTAATCTGGAACTCTTCTGGATGGCTGACTACATGAGAGAAAGACATCAGTATATGCCATCGTACCACACTGCGCATATTTCTGATATATTAATGTAGTGACAAGGAACTTTCCAATCAATTAGACCATGATTTCCTGGTATTGCTGACGACAGATTCTATATTTATTTTATGGTTCATATAAAGTGCTATCTTTTATATATCTCTATACCAGATCAGAGTCTGAGTGATCGGTGTGAAGGAGCTACAAGCTTATGCAAGTATGAGGAGGACACACACTGACTACAGAAACCTATTTGGCAAACGGCAGAGAAAAACATTGGCTTCTTTAAGTGGAAAATAATCTTAACGCTTTATATAATGCAGTTGAGCATGAAATGCACAGCTTTTCTTTTCCATGATTGTCTTAACGACAAAACTTTGTTAACTTGGAGGAGTTTAATAAATTGGCCATTTCAATCTTTTCCCCTCAATACATGGAGATTCAATATCATTAAATATAGCAACCAATAGGCTACTCA
Organism: Bufo bufo; assembly: GCF_905171765.1. Classification (NCBI taxonomy): domain Eukaryota; kingdom Metazoa; phylum Chordata; class Amphibia; order Anura; family Bufonidae; genus Bufo; species Bufo bufo. Next base: position 388,776,688 of record NC_053391.1, read on the forward strand.
TTTTTAATGTCACAGCTATGGACACCGATAAATGCTGCAGTATTGAATACTTCATTTTCAGACTCCCTGATGTTCAGTTTGCAACCTGCTCCTATCTTCATACTTATCTCATGTGGGTGTGTCCCTCTCAGTAATCCATGCTGAATCTGTATGCTCAGGATGATGATGCCATCACTAGCTCTCATACACAAGCTCAGCTTCATTCCTGGACTTAACTACTCTTCTACACCTCATAAGAGATCTTTTTCCTTGTGCCGACAGATACAAATGCTGAGAGGGAGTGTGACCCCCTTCCTCCCTGCAGAGTCTCCTCCCTTTACACTAATGGGATTGACCCCAAACTTTTCAGACTGCCTTGTGCTCTTCCTTCCTACCTACACTGTGATAGAGTACAAGCTTTAAGATACGGCAACCGTTAAGAGTAGGATGCTTTCCCCCTCTTCACACTATTATTAGCCATTTACAACCTCTTCTCCCTCTCTGCTGCTTATTTTAGGGGAGGCCTTTACACTTACAAATATCTGACCAATTTGAAGGATAGGCCATCAATCTTAAAACCATGGACAACCCCATTCAAGGTTCTGTAGTGGCAAAGTAAAAAACCTGATTTGAATTCCACTGAACTGCCGCGGCAAGACCTTAAACTGTCAGTTCATGCTCAGAAACTCTGTAATGTAGATGAAGTAAAAGGATCCTGCAAAGAAGAGTGAGTCAGAATCCCTCCACAGCTATGTAAAAGATTCATTGTAGGCAAGCCAAGGTTGGCACAACCAATTATTGGGCTTCGGGAGCCTTGTTCACATGGGTGATGTTGATTTTGAAGAAATCTTTATCTTCAATAAATGAAAGGATCATTTAAAAAGTGCATTTTGAGTTAACGCGTATTGTCTTTATCTTATATTAAAATGAGTTGGATTGTCATTTAATTATGACTTCTCAGAAGAAACAAAAGAAATCGTGTGGGGGCAAACACTTTTTCACAGAACTGTATGGCCCCAGTGTCACCAGGGTTCTCCACATGTCTAAAGCCGTTTCCTTGGTGAGCATAAGCTGAGGAGCAAAATCCCACACGTGCATACCTTGCTCATAGCAGTCAGCGCTGGATCACAAGCGGAGTCTAGATCTTGTACAAGAAGCTGAATGCTGTTCGATATTACTCTACAAGCACAAAAACACAGTTTAGGTTCTCTGTAAGTATCAAAAAAAAACAAACAATAAAAAACAAAATCAGATGAGCTGCTTGGCCCGACTTTGGAATTCCAAATCACACACCGCAATATTCAAGCACGGATGTAAATTTATGATGCCGATTGGCACATTTCATTAAGCATTTGATTTAAAACCACTTTATCTGTAATTTTAACATATTTTTCTAAGACTTACAAGTACATGTTATTTTTTTTAATAGAAACTAAAACAGTGTGTTTTTTAACTAGATACTGTGAAAAAAAAGCACCAAATGCTTTAGGATATCTGCAAGTTGCTCATCAATTATGTGCTTAATACATCTTAACGGGGTTGCCCGGTTTCATGACATCGATTACCTATATGATAATCAATATCACATTGGCAGGGGTCTGACTCCTGTCCCCTACTGCAAGAACTGTGTCCTCTTCAGTGATAAACCTGCACAACATCTACTTTGTAGCGGGGTGCAGATCTTCATTTCGTTGGCTTGAATAGGAGAGGACGAGGGGTCTACACTGCATCACCGCTATAATGTACTTCATTCCCTGCTGCTGATCGATGTGGACAAGGGACTTGGACCCCACCATCTGATACTGATAACCTATCCTGAGGATAGATCATCAATATCATGAAACCAGACAACCCCTTTGAAGGTGATCTTCTGCATTGGAATATGCATACCTCAAGTCACAGCAGAACAATATCCACAACAATAGCAATAAGCAGAGCAATTTCTTAAAGGAAACAACCTATATAATCACATCATTTATGTTAAAGGGGTACTCTAATCTCATAAAATGAAGGCATATCACTAGGATATGTCATAACTGTATAAAAATCAGAAGAGATTCTGACCTCTGGGGCCCCCACTGAATGAAGGGGTTTCTGTCCTGCGGAGTCTCCGCAGTCCTTCCCTACACAGCAGCAGCTGACTACGTCCTGTGCAAGAAAACTGCAGCACAGCTCAATTCAAGTAAAAAACTGTGAAAAACCATGAACGGGCTATGGAACTGAATCACCTTCTTTCTCAGGATCAGTGTCGGTGCCTGAGGTTGGCCCCTCGCTGATCATGAAGTAATGGCAGATACTAGCGATATACCATCACTTCATCAGACTCCACTTAGTTTTGGTGTAACTTTAAATGTGTCATAAAGACATATCAAAAGTTTTGAAAACTGAGCCCTGAGACCCCAACTGATCACTAGACCGTGGAGAGACAAGCACATACATATGCTCTGTCTCTCCTCAGAGCAGGAGACGGGCTAGAATAGAAGTCTATGGGCCTGTCTCGATTCAGTCTTCTGCACAATATTCTAAGGATGAGTGTGGGTCTCAGCATTAACAACTCCACCGATCAAAACTTTTAATATGTCTTTATGATATATGAACGGTTTTACCAAAGCTCAGTGACCCTTTAACCATCAAAACATTCTATGGAAACGTATATTGTTAGAGCAGGTAACCAAGTAGATTGTAAGATGCAAATCTGGTGTACTGAGGTTAGGCAACCAATGTGAAGGGCATAACAGAAGCACTTACATGTAACCGTATGTTCAGTGGTGGACAATATCCCAAGAAAATAAAGTCAAGCTTACGTGCTGAAAGTATCCATCTCTCCGGTTAGATTTATCCTTTCTGTGAGTGTCACATCTACTTTTTCTTTCAGCTTCTCTTCAAGCTATAAAAGAAAAATACACAAGAAGTCAACATTATAATAGCAATTATAGTTATAAAAAACAAACAAACGTCATAAACATGTTGTTTCGTCCACTTTAAAGGGGTTATCCAATTTCTGAAACAGCCCCCCCATGTGCCGGGCCCCTCAGCCGCTGCTGCTTCTCCCTGTACACGGATGAAAACACCTGGTGTCGGGGGGAAGGGGGGGAGCAGCCAATAGCAGGCGGGGACGGGGGGGTGCCTCCCTAGCATCACTCGCGATGCTAGGGAGGCTCGTCCCCGTCTGCCATTGGCTACTCGTTCTCCCCCCCCCCCCCGACACCGGATGTTTTAATTCGTGTACAGGGAGAAGCAGCAGCGGCTGAGGGGCCCGGCACATGGGGGGGCTGTTTCAGAAATTGGATAACCCCTTAGTTAAAAAATTCGTTTGTATATGAGGTATGTCTTTTTACTTCATTATTTTATTTTATTAAATTACATTTTATTATTTTTATGACATTTATCTTTATTATTTTACACAAGAGGGTCATAGGAGGGCCAGCATTTCACACACCACAACATCGCCAGAGCAAATGGTGGGTGCAGTGTATTTGAGCGGGGGAGAAAGTGATTTGCCTGGTCACATGACCCTCCATCAGCAACCATTTTATAGACAGGACCTGTGAAAGGCACAAAAGTCTTGGCCAACAAGGTTCATACTGAACTTTACAAATGAAGTCCCGGTTTGGGTAATTTTTATTATTTTCCGTTTAATATGGTTATATCGGAAAATAAAAGCATTCTTAAGACAGAATGCAAAAGAATATGGCCACTTACAGGTAAAAACCCCCCCAAAACAACTCATTGCGCACCTCGCAGGTCCTGCTGAATGAAGATCGAAGAGACTGCTGCATCGCCATCAAGTGGATGAGGCAAGTTTTTTTTATACTTTTTTTAACCCCTAAATGGCCATATTCTTTTGCATTCCGTCTTAAAAATGCTATTATTTTTCAATATAACCATGTTATAACAGAAAATAATAAAGTGAAGTTCAGGTCCCCATTGACTTCAAAGGGGTTTGGGGCCAATTTGAACCTGAACTTTCACAGGTTCGCTCATCCTTAGTCCCAAACATAATATGTGTAAAACCAAAGTATCACATACAAAAGATACTGTATTCAATATGAGCACCTGTTGTGTGGTAGCCAGACAGTACTCCGCTGTACTCAGAATACTGCAGATTAAGCAAAGTTCTTCTGTGGTGAACTTGGAGACTTCAGAGCCTTCTTTTTCCTTGAGAAGACTACTGATCGTGAGTCCAGTACTCATGCTGCTGGTTCTAGTGAGAAAAGGGGCCAATAAATTATACTGAACTTCCAGCAAGAGATCTAATAAATATTCATAATGTTAAGAAAAACCACAGTCACATTTTATTTTAGTTTTCAAAGGTCCTACACTAAACAAAGGGTTAAATAGCCTTAGAAGATAGAACTACCACTGAATTTGAGTCCACTTCAGTACACAAGGTCTAAGAACCATGCTGCTTGGATTGAAACCCAAATAAAGGGTCCATGTGCTGTATATTAATGTATAATGAGAGGACTTCTAAACTCCACGATATATTGGGGGACTCCTACATGCTTCAGGGCATGAACCCACCCTGGTGGGCTTACTGTAGGGGAATGCCAGTAGAAAGATACAAATTACATATTCGGAATTTGTGCCTTTTGAGCTATCCAGCCGTAATAGGAATTTAGGGGGGGGGGGGGGTTCCAAATTCTTTTCAAGTTATCCCCTAAAATGAAAGATACGGCCGAAGGAGGCGGAGCTCCAAATAATTAATTCCCAAAACAAAAGAGGGTGATGCTCAGTGATCTGCCATCAGACATATCCCTAACCCTATCCCTTGTACATGTGACATTAGTTCTTTTCCAGATACATCTGTGGTTCAGCATTTTTAACACACTTTCTGGCCCATTCCATAGACACATACATGTTAAAAGATACTACTGTATAGAAAACCAGAAAACATTTTCGGGAAGTATACTTTCAAAACATTCCCTTGCTTGATGCTCTCAGAAAACGCATGAGATATATAATCCTACAAACTAGAGCAGGGTTCAGCAACCTTCGGCACTCTAGCTGCTGTGAAACTATAACTCCCAGCATGCAAATATGCTCGGCTGCTCTTCTAACTCCCATAGAAGTGAATGGAGCATTCTGGGAGTGGTAGTTTCTGAACAGCTGGAGTGCCGGAGGTTGCTGGTCCCTATGGTCCAGCAGCATTGTGCCAAATGGGAAAAATAAATAAGAAGAAGAGGGCCACATACAGTGTGTGTATATATATATATATATATATATGTGTGTATATACTAGCAGAAGGACCCGCCTTCACACGGGTATATTTTATCTATTTCATTTAATGTTTATCTGTGTTGTTAAAAGATATCGACAGTATCCCCCATAACAGTGAACTCCACAGTCCCCCACCCCTTAACACTGCCCCCCCCCCACAGTGCCCCGCCACTTTAAAATGGGACCTCCACAGCAGCCCATCCCCTTAACTTTGACCTTAATAGCAGCCCGCCCCTTTAACAGTGAGTTTCACAGCACCCCACTCTCTTGACAGTGACCCGCCTCCTTAACAGTGACCTCCTCAGTACCCCACTCCCTTAACAGTGACCTTTTACAGCGATGCCAGCAGATACAGCAGGGGCCCGGCTATCAGGGACTGCCGGGCCCCTGCAGTGATTGGGCGCTCCAGTGCCCGCACGATCACCATGATGTAATAGTACATCAAAATGCGGCAAGTCACTTGCCGCCATGACGTACTATTACGTCAAATGTTGGGAAGGGGTTAGGGAACATCTGCTGTAAAGTTTTCTGTCCGTGCCTCCGCACTGCAAAAAAAGTAGCGCACTGCAATTTGCGGTCCACAGCACGGGCAAGGCTGGCCCACGTTCGTGTGCATGAGCCCTGAGATATACTACAAACTGTTAGGCTACCCATACACAATGCGGTTCGGCAGTGGACCAGCATGTAGATCATTGTTCTGATTTATTCCAGGCTGGGTGTGTCCTTTCTTAAGGGGCTTGGCCTTTCTTCTGCAGCTCTCTTCCTGTAACTGCCACAGCTTCTACCAGAACATATGGAGTGAGATGGATAGAGAAATAAGGAAAAGAACAAAGAGCAGGTGGCAATATACAGACACATTTTATTGAACGGCTTAGTGGCTTAAAGACCGGACCCCTTAAAGACCGGACCTCTTTTCATTTTAGATTTTTCCTCCCCATGTTCCAATAGCCATAATTTTTTTATTTTTCCATTCGCAGCTATAGGAGTGCTTATTTTTGGTGGGACAAGATGCATTTTTAATGCCACCATTTAATTTACCATGTCTTGCATTAGAAAACGGTAAAAAAAAAAATTCTGTGTGTGGCAAAATTATAAAAAAACAAAACTGAACTGAACTCCACCAAGGTTTCTGGGGTTTTGACATCACTATGCACTAAAAATGACCTGATGTCCTTATTCTGCGGCTCAATACGAATGCGGCGATAACTTGATAACTTGAACAGTTTTTTATTTTTACTACTTTAAAAAAAATAAAAACCTTTAGAAAAATCTAAATTTTCTTTGCATCGCCATATTCTGACAGCCATAACTTTTTATATTTTAGTCTACAGAGCTGTATAAGGGCTTACCGTATTTTTTGCGTAACAAACTGTAGTTCTTATTGATACCATTTTTGTAATTTGTACGATGTTTTAATCACCGTTATTCCATTTTTTGACAAGATGAAAAAAAAGGGCAAATCGCGTGTTTTTCATTTTTTTTTTTTCTGTTACAGTGTTCACCACACGGGAATTTATTTTAAATATTTGAATAGTTCAGACGTTTCTGGATGGGGTGATGCCCAATATGTTTATTTTTTTATTGTTTATATATTTTTATATGTAAAATTGGGAAAGGGGGGTGGTTCAAACTTTTAATATATTGGTGTTTTTATTTTTTTTACTTTTTGTTTTTATATAACTTTAAGCCCCCATAGGGGCCTAGTACATGGGATCTTTTAATCCCCTCTCCTATTCACCCTAATAGAGATCTATTACGGTGAATAGGATTTTTACTCACTCCATTGTGAGCTGTGCCTAGTGCAGAGCTCAGCATGGAGAACGCAATGGCAGGCCTGGATCGCTTCAGAAGCGTCCAGGCTGCCATGGCAACTGATCGGAGCCCCGCAATTTCACTGTGGGAGCTCTGATCGGAAACCGCATCCCTCTGCCTTCATTCAGGTGCCGCGATCAGGGGTTAAATGACGGAGGTGGCGCGTTCGCCACTTCCCGTCAGTGCAGCCGCGTGTGGAGCAGGGAATGCCGAAGTTAACCCCTTCCCGACATCCGCCGTACATGTACAGCGGATGTCGAGTCTTTAAAGACTGTGTCCGCTCTGGATCAGAGCAAGCATCATAGCTACCGGACACCTGCTGTTTCATACAGCAGACACTCATGGCTAATGTCTGTGATTAGCGGTATGCCGATTCTGGACTTTAACCCCTCAGATGCCGTGGTCAAGTGTGACCACAGCATCTGAGAGGCCGGAAAACCGTAAGTTTGCAGGTAGGAATACCTCCCCCAGGCAAAGATCGGGGAAACTGTTCCATGTAAATAATGAGCCTGAGCCTGTACTAGGCTTCCAAGCTCCTTACTTGTATATTAAAATTCAGGCCAGCATGTTGCAGCACTGAATTCTAATAAATCGATTTCTGTATAGGATAATAGAGAAAATTCCATTACTCTAAACAAATAGGAATTTGATGATTGCATGTTGTGGTCCACTTGGGGACCTAAAAAAAAGTAAAAAAAAGTAAAAAAAATAAAACAAATTCAAATCACCCCCTTTCAAAGTCAAAATAAAAATAAACAATAAAAAAAAACATGGGCACGAACGCATATTAAAATATAAATAAACTTATCCCATATGGTGATTTGCATAACAGAAAAAAAATAAAAGGCCAATTTGCTATTTTTTCATCACTTAAAATAGAATAAAAAGTGATCAATAAGTCATAAACACCCCAAAATGTTATTAACAAAAACTACAGATTGTTTTGCAAAAAATTAGCCCCCACACATCTCCATACACTTTTCTATATAAAAGTATGGCTGTTGGAATATGGAGATGAAAGGAAAAAAAATAACTTTTTCAAAAGTTTTTTTTTTTCCAGTATTAAAAAGCAAGAAAAATAACTTTTTAATGTATGGCTCTGAGAAGGCAGGGAGCGAAAAACTAAAAAACTGAAAATCGCTGCATCAGGAAAGGGTTAACGAGGGAGATTTATTAAGCCTCTGTTTTGGAAAAATGGGGGCAAAAAGCTGCAAATTTTTGTGTAAGCCACGTTTTGGGCTGTGCTCGGCATTTTTGTAAAGTGGGCTGGGTGTATGCAAGAGGGGGTGGGACCTAGGCAGCCATACACATTTATTATAATTTACGCCAGAAAAGTAGCGTAAATTATATCTGAAATCTATGCCAGCTTCTAGGTGACGTAGATTTCAGAGCTGGCGCATGGATGGCTAGGGATGCGCAACAATTATTAAGATGCATGCGCCCCCTGAATATGTGGTACATCTGACGTCAGCGGACCACAGACTAAAACCAGCATATAAAACTTCTGCCAATGTGTCCTGATGCTGCTGATAATTCATTCGGTAAGGGCCTAAGGGCTCATGCACACGACCGTATGTATTTTGCGGTCTGCAAAAAATATGGATGACGTCCGTGTGCATTCTGTATTTTGCGGAACAGAACAGCTGGCCCCTGATAGAACAGCACTATCCTTGTCCGTGATGCGGACAATAATAGGACATGTTCAATCCCTTTGCGGAACGGACATACGAAAATAGAATGCACACGGAGTAACTTCTGTTTATAAATTTTTTTTTGCGGACCCATTGAAATGAATGGTTCCGCATACAGTCCGCAAAAACGGAATGGAAAGAAAATACGTTCATGTGCACGAGCCCTAACAGGTAGATTTCGACAGTCTGTCATTTCCTCCCTCTTTAGTTCTACACAGCCCATGGTCTTATTTTTACAGATGACAGAGTAGCCTCTTCCTTCGTCTCATGTCCAGGGTATATTTTTTTCAGAAGCGGCAGATGTTATTAAGACGGCGGAGGAGACCATAGTCCAGGTATGCCTTTTTCAGTCCCGGAGAAAGAAAATACGTTTTTGGAGTTTCGCAGTGGAAAGGAATCCACTGGTCTCTTGCTGAAAGTTAAAAAGAAGCCTGCACCTTTCCAACTAGCCCAACAGTCCCCACCCTCCCTCGTCTTACCAGAGCAACGATTTATTGGACTGCACGACTACTACTACATTTAGCAACAGACATCACATGTGTGCAGGAGAACAGACGACTTCCTTACCGCACCGTTATATGTGGGGAATTTACAAGCCAGCTGAGCGGTGAGACATTTATAAGGTGACACACGACTTAGACACCGCTGCTAAACTACTACTTTGTGTCTGCAGCTTGTAACACCTAAAAGGAGCATGCTGTCAGCGTGTCTGACAACCCAGACTTGTGAAATGCTAAGCTGTCGACAAAACAGACAAAAAGAAACAAACATATTAAACACTCACCACTGCTGTCACTACAACTTACGTGTAAGGCAAGAATAAGAATAGTATGGGTTATTTTCCACCAGAGTATCTGTCAGGTTTTACCGTCAACGACCGGCTAGGCCAGTGACTACCAAACTTATCATCATAGTGGAGCCCTCCAAAATTGGTTCCACTTATGGGGACCACTCAAAAAGTTTAGTGTAGCAACTAAAACATTTCATGAAATTAATCTGCCGTTCCTATAGTTAGGATCCATGCACTTGACCATATTTTCGGTTTGCATTTGATTTGCATTCATGTCCGTTCTGCCACCCCGCAAAAAAAAAAAAATAACGTCCTATGCTTGTTCTTTTTGAGGACAAAAATAGGCATTTGTAAAGGGAAATGAGGGATGTACACAGCCGTGTTTTGCGGACCTCAAAAACGGATAAGGCCTAAGAGCTAAGCCTGAGAGCTATTGTTGCTGCGGTTTTCTGGAGAACCTCTGATTAGACTAAAGTTATTTGGAATGTAGAATTACAGTGCATAAATACCCTCCGACTCTAATCATCCTTAAAGGGGTTCTCTGGGAGTAAGATATTCATTACCCATCATCAGGCCATGTGACAGATGAACGCAACGACATTGGAATAGGAAGGGGCTGCGGCGTCCCCCTCCTCAAACAGCTGATCGGCAGGGATTCCGTCAGTTAAATGACCTATCTTTAGGATGAATGCAAAACTGGAATAAGTTACCTGTCTGTAATGAACATTTCTATATAAGTTGGGGAGAACAAAAACTACCATTGGTCATTATCGGAGGCTATGTATGTCGGGGAGGAACCCACATGTTAACATGCAAAAAAAAATTTGGGGGAGGATAAATGTCTGAATTTGCTTACTGTCGCTAGATAGCAATAGTACTTACTTAAAAAAAGGGATGCCTCACAAATACTTGCCCTTTAGGGCACATGCATGTCATGGGCAGGTACCACCGCGTCGCAGGCCCTGCCATGTATTGCACGGTCAGCCATTCTTGTTAATGTCAAGCATGTAATATGATATTACCCCTGCAGCTACAAGAGGTTCAACTGAAAAAAGGGGTTGTCTTGATTAGAGGCCTTTAAGGCCAGCAAACAAAGGACTAGATTTGCATACCACAGATGAAAGCGTTCTGCACATGTACGGCGTTTTTACACTTTTAATGCTTGTTAAACTGGAATGCTTTACTGTTAATTCAACACAGACTGAGGTTTACAGCAAGCACGTATTACTCTAATACAGAACCGGATCAAGAACATAACTTACTCCAGCAGAATTCACACAGGGAAGTATATTAACTTCAATATTCTGGTTTATTAAATCTAAAATATATTTGGCATGAACTTACTTGGGCAGGTTACCCGACAGGATCTTCCATGCGTATTCTCGCAGGTACTTCTGGAATATAGTGGTGAGAGCAATCATTGGCTCCCCAGTGCTTAGCTGGGAGCACTGCACCATGCACTTTTTATAGTAGACAAACAGGTCAGCACAGCTCGGGAGAACAGCCCCTGCATCTTCAGAAGTCGATTTTGGTGGACCCTGAGCCTTAAAATCTCCGACAAATCGATCAATTAATTCACCTAGGTTCCTACGGGCACAAACCATCATACAGTTAGGATAGCTGCCATTAAATGAAGCACAACCAGCTAACGCTACTCCGCTCCCTAATAGGGATGAGTGAACTTCTGTTACCAAGTTTGGCATACAAGGTTCGAGTTATCTAAGAATTCCGTTAGGGATTCCATAACTTATGGTCCATGGTAGTGGAATCGATAACGGAAGTCTTAGATAACCCGAACCTTGTACGCCGAACTGAAAACAGAAGTTCGCTCATCCCTACTCCCTAATCATTCAAATATTCGGAACTACCAAAACGCATTTTACTGATCAGGAAGGTGGTAGTATATTTAAGAAGCATTTAAAAGTTCTGAAAATCCGTTATCCAGAGCAGCAACAGTTCTAGATAGCAGCTATTTTACACATTTTTGTATTTTCAAAAAAAAAAAAAAAAAGCACCATCTGAATCCAAACCACATTCGTATCACACGTACCTCGCTGAAACATTTCTACTAAAATGTGCCAGTAGCAAAGGAAATCACATTCATTTTACTGGCTTCTAAATGAATGACGAGAGGCGTTTTCCTGTAAAACTACTGTGGACATCTGTTTTACATATATCACTTATAATGAAAAAGAAAGGTAATACAGCATGACACGGTCCCTTGTATTTCAGATAAGAAAATGTGCCTTTAAAATTAGCCTTTCGATTACTTTTTAGGATTAAAGGCATTGTCTCATCTGAGACATTGGTGGCATATCGCTAGGACATACCACCAATGTCTGATAGGTGAGGGTCCCACCTATGTTCAGAACGGGACCCCGAAGTGAGCAGAGAGCAGCTGCACATGCGAGGTTGCCCTCCATTAATTTCTAAAAGAGTTCCAAAACTAGCCGAGTGCTTTCATGGCATATCCTGTCACCAGTTTTATGCCGTCCTATCGGATGACAGAGACCCTGGACAAAACGTTGGGTCACTTATTTTGATCCAGGGAAAGCAGTGGTACCCGCCTCTTTTCTCCCAGAAGTCTCCCAGAGCTTCCTCGCCTCCTCTAAGTAGTTGTAGCAGCGATGCTCTTCTCCATCCCAGATGTAGCACCTGCCTCCCCCACCCATTAGTTATAAAGTCATGTCACTTGGAAGTAAGGTTTCTAGCACCTTGCTGAATCAACACCATGAAGATCTGTGTAGAATTTCACACTCAAGATAATTGGGGTCATTTATCAAACTGGTGTAAAGTAGAACTGGTGTAGTTGCCCATAGCAGCCAATCAGATTCCACCTTTCATTTTTGACAGCTCCTTTGGAAAATGAAAGGGAGAATCTGGTTGCTTTGGGCAGCTAAGCCTGACCTACTTTACACCAGTTTGATAAATGACCCCATATATATCTAAAAGGGGTTTCCAGGCACCATCAATTTTTGGAAGTATTTTGGTTAGCATTTTGCATCCGTACTTGTAGGCCCAAACCAGGAGTGAATCATATGATACATAGAAGAAATTTATATTGAGAAAATTTGCACATCTTTACCATTTTGGAACCACTCATGGTTTTACCCTACAAATTGCGATGAAAAATACTGCGGTGTGAAAGTAGTTTTATAACCCTTAGGCCCCCTTCACATGGGTGTTGCGGGTGAGGGCCAGATGCGTTCAGGGTGCATTGCGGGAAACCTGCGCGAGTAAGCACACAATTGCAGTCAGTTTTGTCTGTGATTGCGTTCCGATGTTCAGTTTTTTCCACGCGAGTGCAATGCATTTTGCACTCGCGGGAGAAAAAACTGAATGTGGTACCCAGACCCGAACCCCTTCACTGAAGTTCGGGTTTGGGGTCCTGTAGATTTTATTATTTTCCATTATAACCTGGTTATAAGGGAAAATAATAGCATTCTTTAATACAGAATGCTAAATATAATGTCAATTATGGGTTAAAAAATAATAAAAGTATCTTCTATCTTCATTCAGAAGGACCTGCACTGACGTCACCGCGCTCACCACGTGGTGAGCACGATTACGTCATCAAAGGTCCTGAAAGAAGAAGAAAGAAGACTATGCCGGCTGCGCGATCAAGTGGATGAGGAGAGTTAATTTTTTAACCCTTCAAGGCACATTTTAGTAAGCATTCTGTATTAGGAATGCTATTATTTTCCCTTATAACAATGTTATAAGGGAAAATCATACAGTGAATTTACTTTCATGGGGTCCGGGGTTGCTCATCCGCATCATCTCCTAGCAACCATGCGTGAAAATCGCACCGCATCCGCACTTGCTTGCGGATCCTTGCGATTTTCACGCAGCCCTATTCATTTCTATGGGGCCTGTGTTGCGTGAAAAACGCAGAATATAGAACATGCTGCGATTTCACGCAAAGCACAAATGATGCGTAAAAATCACCGCTCATCTGCACAGCCCCATTGAAGTGAATGGGTCTGGATTCAGTGCGGGTGCAATGCGTTCACCTCACACATTGCACCCGCGCTTAATTCTCGCCTGTGTGAAAGGGGCCTTAGGCCCAGTTCACACGTCCGTTACCAGTTCACACATCAGTTATTCTGAGACAAAACCAGTAGTGAAGCCTACACAGACATAAGGTACAATGGAAAGATCTGCACCTGTGCTGGTGTTTTTGACCCGTACCTTGTTTTGGGACACAATAACTAAAGTGTCAACTCTCCCTTATACGGTCGTTGAATAACGGCATCCAACGTAAATAGCGGTCACACTGCGGCATATTAGTAATGTGCATTGTATATGTGTGCACAAACAGATGCTGTGAGAAGGGAATGGTATGCGACTGCCCAAATGCAATGTCACAAGGGCGACATGTCATAGCACTGTCAAGGTCTACATCTGATGTGGTTTTTGTGTAGCGGCAGGCAGACACATCATGGGGCTTTCTGTTATTAATTCTAAACTGGTATTTGCTACTGTTATTTTGCTAAAAATAAAGAATCAGCGAGCGAAACTGAACAATGCCTTACTTATGTTTTTCTGAAATCAAAGTAGCGCACCCTCTTGCTATGAAAAATAAAGGCTTAAAAATAATGGGGCCGGTAATTTTCCACCCTGCTGAGCAAGCATGAACTTAATGCATTCATTTTCCACAGACGTTAAAAAAACAACTTAATTCTTGTGGAAAGAAATCAGTCTCCCCATCTGCATTTAAATAAAAACACACGTTTTCCACATTTCATATCTGAGGTTCGCAGTCAGTAAGGGCAAGGTGTTACTGTCTGTTATCATAGCTATAAAGCAGAGAACTATGGATAGCAGCAACATACAATCATCACGGAGACCAGCTACATCTCACTTGGTCATTGCCAGTTGAGGCTTTTTTTTTTTTTTTTTAACACTTTTCTCTTAAAGGGGTTGTCTGGTTTTAAAAAAAACTATTTTAATTACTCTATTAGTGAATATCCATATTCCTAATCTCCATCAGTTGCCCGAAACAAAGAAAAGCGTCAAAAAGTTCCTCGGTGGAGGGACAAAGGCAGCCCATTGCTTTCAAAAGGCACCGTGCAATGCTTTAGGAAACCTGTAGGGGTGCTGCAGGGGAAATAAACACTTGCTGTGAAATTAAAGATGATAGCTGGGAGTTCAAGGACCATCTTTCCTACAAAATGTTTAGCCATTTTATTGGAGCTTGTTCTGCCTGTATGTATGCATTTAGTGGGGTGACATCCATAGTAAAACCACACAGACCATTAGGCATGGTTTTGGACCATGTTCGGCTTGCAGGTATATATATGTATGTTGAAGTAAAATTCATACTAAGACCATACAGTTCAGAAGTATAAGGATGGTAAACAACTGAATCTGGGATTTTTTAAATGATGCAATTATTTTGTTATTTTATACAGAGCTTCTAATCCCCAGCTTTCCTTCACAAAGCTATTGTGTTAAATGGTAACATTCCTGATGACTCCAGCCACCGCTAGAGGGAAATTCAGATTATGGAGCTTTGGATCAATCTGTCTTCAGTAGGCACCTTTTAGTGGCAGATGCCAACAACTATCATTTCACTGCTGCACTGGATTTGAGGTTCTGTATTGATGAGGGTGCATTCACGCCACCGTATTTTCCGTCCGCGTCCAATCCGCATTTTTAGTGGATCGAACACGGTCCCATTCGTTTCTATGGGACTGCTAAAAATGTGGATAACACACAGATGTCATCTGTGTGCTGTTCACCTCCGTGTGGCCGAGCCGCAAATTATAGGACGTGTCCTGTTCTTGTTTGCTTTGTGGACAAGAATAGGCATTTTTTCCATTGGGGTTAGTAGAAAGTGTGAGATGCACACAGACCGCATCCGCATTTTGAGGATCTGAGATTTGCGGACCATAAGGCCTCTTGCACACGACCTTATGTATTTTGCAAACGGATGACGTCCGTGTACATTCCGTATTTTGTGGAACGGAACAGCTGGCCCCTAATAAAACAGTACCATCCTTGTCCGTAATACGGACAATAATGGGACACGTTCTATTTTTTTTGCGGAACAGAAATACAGACATACGGAAATGGAACGCACAAGGAGTATCTTCAGTTTTTTTGCGGACCCATTGATATGAATAGTTCCGTATAGGGTCCTAAAAAAAAAAAAACTGAACGGACACGGAAAGAAAATACGTTTGTGTGCAGGAGGCGTAAAACTGATAGTCGTGTGAATGCACAGATTTCTGATCACGTGAAGGCTGTGTGCACATCTACTTTGAAGGCTCAGTCAGGTGCCTTGGTTGCAGATCAGCAGGACCCAATGAACCTCACTGTATGTTAATAGTCTGTTAAATATTGTACTGTGTCGTAGATCTATTATAAACAGAAACCACAACACAGATGTGAACAGAGCCTAAGGAAGCACTTTTTTTTTTTTTTTTACTATTTGGAAGAATCAACGACTACAAAAGATGGAATATTTTCTAACAAATAAAACAAAATAGTTAACGTGAACATAACTAAACCTAATGATGAAGAACAGAAGATAGCAGAGCTCTTAACACAAGTGACAGGGTATGCATTACACATTTCTGTGCCCCCAATCTTTCAAAGATCAGTTCAGGGCATCCACTGGTTAAGAAACTGGCAACCGAAGGCTTTCTCTTCTCAAAAATGTTTAGCTAAAGTTACAAATTCCTTTCAAGTTTAGGGTGCCTGCAAGGGAAAAACTAATGGAAAACATTTCTGATTATGTGGAAAAGAGAAAAATAAAAATGGGTTTCAATGTAAAGTCAGGACAGGGTGTGGCGGGATTACTAAATGCTGGGATTACATTGGCTGGCAGGAAGCAAGACAGACCCCTGGCAGTAATGGACCCACTCAGTAATTTACTGTAAGACGAGTTCAGTATTCGATTCAATTAGGTACCAGAATAGGAAAATGAGGCATAAAAAAATAAAAATCCCCCTTCAAGGAGCTATGAACACAGAATATTCGATTGAATTATTTAAAGCCTACACAGTACAGTTATATAACCAATGTTTAGTCTCTGCATTCAGAATATAAAATACTGTATACTACTCACTTGTCTTGGGACTCTATATAGACATACAGGTGGGGCTCGAAACATTTGGAAATGATGCCGTGGAATGGATTTTCTGGTGCTTTAGGCTTCTTTGGCTGTTAAAAACAAAACAGTCAAACTGAAATTTTTATTCCTATCACCATATTAAGAACTGAAAAGCTACAGGTTCGAGGCCGCAAGAACAATGGCACAGAATTATTTCTAGAATCTCGTGCTTTTCAGAGGCCGTCTGCATGACTGAGGCTCAGCCGAAAAGTTCCTAATCAGAACAAATATTTTTAGAGACTCAATTTTACTTTAGACTTTATTAACCCCTTAAAGACCAGGCCTATTTTCATTTCTGCAGTTTTTATTTTTGCTCCCCACGTTCCGATAGCCATAACTTTTTTATTTTTCCATTCACATAGTCAAATGAGGGCTTTTTTCTTTTGCGGGAAAAGATGCATTTTTTTAATGCCACCACTTCATTTACCATCTCTTGTTTTGAAAAATGGGTAAAAAATTATTTGTGGGGTAAAATAAAATAAATAAATAAAGTACATTTCTGCTAAGGTTTTTGGGGTTTTGACATCAAGGTGTTCACAGTGCACTAAAAATGACAAGATGTCCTTATTCTGCAGTTCAATCCGATTACAGTGATAGCAAACTTGTATCGTTTTTATTTTCTTTAATTACTTTAAAAAAAATAATCTTTGGAAAAAAAAAAATTCTTTGCTTCGCCATTTTCTGACAGCCATAACTTTGTTAGATTTTGGTCTACAGCACTGTATGAGGCTTTGTTTTTTGCAGTATGGACTGTAGTTTTTAATGGTACCATTTATATGGTACCATTTGGTATGTACAACTTGTTGATCACTGTTAGGTGACAGAAAAATTGTGGGTGAGCACAAATAATTCAGGGGTCTGTTACTTTCACATAAAGACACTGAAAATTCCACTTTGCTTTTCCGTTAATCTGTCAGTGGGATGGAATCCACATTAGGGAAAAAACTCCTGACTACAGGCTCCTGGAACAAGGCACTGTTTGTAGGGGAGAACCTTCTCGTGAAAACAATGGTTCTATAGCAGTTTAGTACATCTTCAGCTACGGTAATTACAATTCTTCTTTGCTACCTTTTTTCCTATATGTGGTATGATTTTTCTCACGTTCTATAATTTCCCCTACTCATTCCCAAAGCAGAAGAAGGCACCAGCGTAATATGGCCTAGGATGACCCTGTACTGTATGTGGAATTGACAAATCAAACTGACAGGTATGAAATTCCCCGGTACTGTAATAATATCATCTTTATACCTCCAGTCTGACACCAGAGCTCTGTTTACTCTGCGTGTGCAGTAAGGCAGATGGAATACCCCAGGATGGTTTTCTCATGTGTGCTATTCTATAGGAATGCACTGACCGATTGCTCATAGGCGTATATATATATATGTGTTACTGGTTGAATCTGTATAGAACAGCATAGTACTGCACTATTTCATACAATCGCTAAAAATGTATCCCAACTTATACTGTCCCAACAGATGCCAAAAGGACTTTTTTTTGGTGCCCGTTGATTGAACAAGGCCCCGCATTGTATTATTTGTAGTGTGCTTCGAACCAAGAGTCCAGCATACTGATGAGAAGTGGGCTCGCCCCAGCCCACTGCTGACCGACAGATTCCTCCCCATTTTTGTGCATAGGGAGAAATCTGTCAATGAGCAGCACCAGGTGGGGGAGCCTGCAGCTCCATGAATATACCAGACGTTAAGGTGCCCATACACCTTCAATAGCTGTTGGACGAACAATCATTCCATCTGCCACCTATGTCTCTCACGTCACCCATACATATACAGCATGTATGTGTTTTTAATGGGAAGAGGGCCGAAAGCTGCTGCCACACACCTCTGGGGGTGGCTTATCACCTGGGGGAACAAAAAGATCAGATGCTAAAATTCAACTTGCCCGCTCCTTCTCTTCCCTCCACATCCGACATCATGTGTTGTTGGAAGAGTTGAGGGCATCCAATAAATATTAGTTTAATGTCAGGAGGGGTAAGACAGACAAAACTCACTTTGTCCAGGTCGCCATCTCTCTCCAGAGCAGATTCCTCTGCTATGTTATCATCATCTAGAAAGGGGTTAGTAGAAACAGGAGGCTGCACTTCAGGCTTTTTCTATAATAAAAAATAATGATAATAATAAAAATTATTTATTAAAATGAATTTCCACCTTTGATTAACACTGGCAACATATCAATAAAAATCCATTTAAAAAAATTTGAGGAACACGACAAATCTACACTACACAGCGTATTTTCTAGTTTTCACGTACAACTGTTACGCGTCATGTACACGACCATAATCGATTTGCAATCTGCAAAACATGGGTTCCCGGCCTTGTGCTTCCCGCCATTTTCTTTTTTTTGTGGGCGCTGCGGAACGGACATACGGATGCACATGGTGTGCTGTCCACATTTTTTGCTGCACCAGTGAAATGAACGGGTCTGCATACAATCCGTAAAAAATGTGGATCAGATGCGGACCAGAAATACGATCAAGTGCATATGGTCTTATTCTTGCTAAATAGTAGGCATTCAGATTGATGGGAGTGGTTCCGTGGGATTTCTGTCTGTGCCCCCGCACTATGTTTGCAGTGCAGACAGATCACAGGCCCATTCAAGTTGATGGTGCCCGTGCAATGGGGGACCGCAATTTGCTGTCCCCAATGCACGGAACGGGCAGCACACATTTGTGTGCATGAGCCCTAACAGACGTTACTTTCCAATATGACGTGAAAAAACAGTTCCTGGTTCTCCGTTCCTGGATGGTGCTGCCAGTCTCCCCCTTTTTATCATGCTCAGTCAGCACAGCAAGTACTGTCATAGCACCAGGGGGTAGACGGGGTTGATCTACAGGAGCAGGTCAGTTACCTCCTTAGAAGCCACCGTCAATGGCGACCACGGCAGTTTGATGGAAAGACAACCCATAGGAAAAAGATAACTACCAAATTTTTCCACCTGACCATAAGACGATACAATACAGTATGCACTGTGCAGTCTTCTTACTGGTCTGACAGTGCGGTGTTTCTCACTGTCCTCTCCGTAAGCGGAATAATGTTTCAGCCTTGTTGTGTCTGCACTGATCGGTGTCGGGCAAAGAGAGAGAGTGTATAGATACACCGCTCTCACTGATCCAACAATACACTGTATGAGCCCTTTGTCAGATCATTAACACCTTAGTGACCAGCCTGTTTTGGGCCTTACTGACCAAGCGTTTTGCTTCCTTTTTTCGTTGTCGCCTTCCAAGAGCTATAACTTTTTTATTTTTTCATCTATGTAGCTGTTTGAGGGATTGTTCTTTATGGGACAAGTTGCAGTTTTTAATGCTGTCATTTTGGGGAATACATAACTTCCTGATTAACTAATTAAGGGAGATGGGAAAAAACAGCAATACTGCATTTATCTCTTTGCAGGTCTGCCCAAGAGAGGGGTTTTGCCAAACCCATTAAGGAAGCAGTCACGGAGGTCTGGCACTGTTGGAGCACCTTAATTGCAGACTATAAGACGCAGGGACTTTTGAACAAGATTTTGAGTCTTATAGTCCAAAAATACTAACATTATTTAAATTGCACTGCAGGAAAAAAATCTATGATCAAATTCCTCATTTCCTTATTGTTCTCCCCAAATTTTCCTCTATAAGGGTCCATTCACACGTCCGTAAGTGTTCTGCGGATCCGCAAAAGACGTACACTGGCAACGTGCATTCCGCAATTTGCGGACCGCACATTGCCGGCACTATAATAGAAAATGCCTAATCTTGTCCGCAATTGCGGACAAGAATAGGACATGTTCTATTATTTTGCGGAAACGAAAGCACGGATGCGGAAGTGCGGATCCGCAAATGCAGATATCACATTCCGGCCCCATTGAAAATGAATGGGTCTGCACCCGTTCCACAAAATTGCGGAACGGATGCGGACCGATTTTGCGGACGTGTGAATGGACCCTAAAACAAATTTTTATTCAGCAAAAGTACCAAACATAAAAAAGTATACATTTGGTACTGTGTAATTCATACCAACTCAAAGAATAAAAGTTAACATATTATTTATACTGCACAGTTCGTGGCACAATTCTTGGTTGCTTGGAGCTTGGTTGTTTTTTTCTATTCCTCTAATCAACAAAAATTTATAAAAAAGTTATTCAATAAAATGTGTACCTCAGAATGTTGCCAATAGAAAGTTCAACACAAAAAAACAAGCCTCTTTGTGTTGCTTTACCATTGCCTTGCCCTGTCAATCAAAGCAGCCAAGGTGGAGCAGGTCATAGAAATGAAGGGAGCTAGGGTGCAACAAGAGCAATGGCCATGCCTTCTTTGCACCAAAGGCCTCATTTGCATATCAAGAAAAGGTATAATAACTTGGGAACGGAGCATCACATCAACAAAAGAGAAACAGCGTTTTAATCAGGTCAACCCCAGCTATGTGTCCATACAAAGAGCTAAGAACAGGGAGAAGAGTTATGGGGGTGGCTCCCCACAGGCATCCCTATACCCCAAACGAGAGGGCCCTTTTTATCCTTCCCATTATTTTTCTACTTGTTTCTAGGTGGTCTGTAAACTACATTTTCTCTGAAGAATAATAAACTGGACACACTTGTAAAGGGTTACTAATAAACTGCATCAGGAGGCCACATATAAGCAAAGGATGCAACATGGCTGAGGAACACGGACATTACATTTCTTCTGCATGGAGCCTGATGTCCCTGGTTCAGGATTCAATAAATAATGGCAGATTTAGATGACCAGATAATGGTTACCATATGAACACTAACGATTCATGATGAATGATAATTGTGTAGTGTATGTCAAAAGCAGCATCTAAATTGATTTTTAATTTAGGCTTGCAACATCAAAAAGACCTCGACTGTGAATTCAAACTATTCGCTTAACTAATCTGAACACAATAACATTTTTAAAAATTATTTCTGATTTTTTAATTTCGCATTTCCGCATACATTTAATGTACGAGGGTCAAAAATTATCAGCCCTCTGGCTGTAGAATGTATTTTAATCAACTTTCAGAAAAGTTGAGTTTCTGCTTTTCAATACACATTGTCCATCTGCAACAAGCTGTTTCCCTCATAAAAAAATGTCTTAGGCTGGGCTGTGAGTCACGAATGCACCGCTGTCTTCACCTCTCCATCAGACATGACTCTTTGTTCTCGTAGGTCAGGGGTTCACAACCTTACACATTGTAAGACTGAAGGAATCCCAAGGACCAAAAATAAAAGTCATAGGTGTATTATCAACTGAAATACTGTATTTATGGCATATTGTACATACAGTATATACTATAACTGTCTGGTTACACCTCCAGGATTACCAACTAATGAAATACATGATAAATGCATGCTAGCAGCCACAAGACACAGACATACATGTCTGTCACCAGATGGTTGGGGGCTGCACAGAATGGTATTGAGGTCATAGGGCTTCTTTCCACATAATATACTGTCACTCGTTTGTCCAATAGAATCAGCTCATGTGCAGGTTTCACATCTAGAGAACTTCCGCTATGTGCCGTTGAATCATCAACTAAAAGAAGTTCAGAATGGAGGTACGAATGAAAAATGATTGCCATCAGGACTCATTTACTACTACAAAAGTACATCTATATTCATCCAGCCCTGAGGGGACGCCATAGACAAGTTAGTCCACCATTATTTCCAGGTAGTAGTACATTCTTACCCAGGCATACAGATGTAGCAGGGTTAACACACAAACTCTTAACTCAAATTTCTTAACTCATCGGGTTATCTTGAAACAAAAGCCATTGAAAAGAAATTGAAGGTGTTTGCTTAGCACATTTAGTTTAGATAACACGTCTCAAAGCATGTGTATTAGCTCTACTACACCTGTAGTATCTCATGACAAAAGTAGTGCTGGAATCTCAAACACATATAGAGGTTTTGAACAGATGGGGATGCATGTTACCATACTTGGATTTGGGCTACTGGCAATATATATACGGATATATAGGCATGTGCTGATCATTAGTAAAAGGGTTGTCTCACCTGGAACATTGGTGGCATATCACTAGCATCACCTCTGTGACCCACACTCCACACCTAACAGAATGCCCAAAGTTTGGGACAGTGCACTGAAGAAAGCTCTCAATCTCTTTGGGAGCTTTGCTTAGCATGCTCTCCTGAACTTTGGGCACCTTGTTCTAGAGATAGGTGTGGGTCCCAGAGATGGGACCCGCGCCTATCTGACATTGGTGGCATATCCTAGCGATATGCCACCAAGGTTCGAGGTGAGCCAACCCGTTTAAATTCCAGTTACTGCTTATGACCCTTTAACTATTAGTAAGCATCATGTCTTTTTTTCAAGTTTGTTTTTCTCCGACATGATCTGCTACTGTTTTGGGAGTAGTATATGGACTGAAAAAAACAAGGGGACCCTATATTAGGAAGGTCTAATACTGCTCGAAATGAATTTTAGAAGACCTGGGATTACAAGACCATAATGGTTTCTGAAACTGTCCAGCTTCCGAAAGGTTTGGAGAGTCATTGGTCCAGTCTTGGAGCATCCGAATCCTTCTCCACACTAAGTGGAGGAAGAGAAGTTTTTGACAGACAGATGTATCCTTCCCCCATATAATCAAGGATTATGGACCCAAAACAGTTTAAGGCCTCATGTAGTTGGCCATATGACATATCAATATTATACTGATAGTAGAGCTATACCTTTCAATAACAAAATCTCCTTACCTATTATAATAACCGTAAAAGCATGCCCACAGTCTCTAAAGAAAACAGCTAATGTGCATTAGAAAGAAGAAACTCACAAAGAGCCGCATAATAAATGAAAGACTACTTTTGTGAGTAATTGAGGAAGGAATTTAGATATAATGCCAAGTCTGCAGTGGTCAGGCTTAATCTGAATCAGCCCTCTTTATTGTTCTACAGAAATAGAGGCAACGAAGAATTCACATGAAAAAAAACTTAAATCTTTTTCAGGAAAATAAACATTACAATATCATAAAACTACTGAATTCAACAGTGCAGTCGCTATATCAATATCAGATCAGTGGAGGTCAGAGTTCTAGAACCCCACCATGGCCAATTCATTCAGCTGATTGTTATGGATGCAGGGAGTCAGACCCCTTCTGATCTGATATTGATGGCCTGTCCAAAGAACATCAGTATCAAATTCCTGGAAAACTCACTAACCTCCTACAAGGTGCGGATAAGATAGTATCTCGTTCCTAATCAAATAGCCCATGCAGTGGCTGGCTACCCTTCAACCTGCTCCATATCTGGTGGATCTGTCCTCAGGTGCCCAACTTTTGGTCCAAGACTTATCTTATATGCACTGTTACAGGCTATACTTTGGCTCATGGGAAGCCCTCTTTAACAGGGACGTGGAAGGTTAACGTGCTAAGCCGTTATGACCATACCAGTTAAATGAGTGGCTTTCTCCACCAAAGTCTAGGGGAGTTACAGAAACAGCACAGTCTACTTGCTTAGCCAGATCTTCCTGAACTCATCTACGTGCAACCACTGGTAGAATTCTATCACAAACCTACTCACATAAGCAGCAATTTATTCTCACTTTTCTTTATAAAAAAAAAAATCAAAAAAAAAATCAGAGCAGACGCTGTCAAATGAGTTAATACATGAGCAAAGCCAATGTAATACATAGCCAACTATGGTCCTTACCACAACGGTGTCTGTCAAGGTGCAGCCAGAGAAACGCTTTGCTAAAAGTCCCTCAAAATTAGTGGTTCTCTGGATAGCAAAAAGCAGCAACTTCACCTCAATCTCTTTAGCTCTCGTTCTCATGATTTTTGAAAGGTCATTTCTGCAGGAAAAAGGAATTTTGTTAATAAATAATACAAATATACAAAGCAACAGTTGTATAAAATATAGAATTGACATGGGGAAAAAAATCATATAAAAAAAGAAAACATAAGAACTACCTAACAGGTAATGGGGTCCATCAGGCACCCCTGGTGATAGGGTGGAACAGAAAAACAAATGTCAAGAAATGTGAACAAAGTCCAACATGCACATTATATAAGAGTAAAAAGCTACTATGAAGGACAGGTAAATAATATTGATATGGTCTCATTCTGTGATCTAGCAGCAGTGTTTCCCATTTCGGGCTTGTCCTTTTGAGGCTCACACTGGGCAAGAAATAGGTTTGTGGAAAGGTGAGGAGTTCAGGGCTTCTAAGCCAGCATATGTATTAGAAGAACAAAGCGTTGGCAGCAGATGAAGTTCTCATTAAAGGCAGAACAATGACAGGTATAGAGGGTATTATAAAAGCTCTGGTAGTGCAGATACTTTTCATCTCAAGGGGATTTCTTCTTTTTCCTGGAGTAAGCTCAGTACAGAATATACCATTAAATTACTGAACAAAATAGCTGGGCGGCTCAAGGCCTTGCACTGAGTAATCCTTTCACTAAAGGAAAAAGCTTTTACAAAAGGTAAAATTGGATGTGCATGGTGCTTTTAACCTGCGAGTGAGAACGGTGTTACTTCAGCTATATTATAGTGCTCAAGGGTATGTCCATTGGGGACTTCTACAGAATAAAACCAATCACACTATTCTACATAATGGATTAAAATAACACATAACCAGAAATGAAAGAATCAGCATAGTGATCATAAGTAGGTACTGTACTCCAACTAGTTATTGATATTGTTGGCCTACCCTCAGGACGAGTCAACAATATCGGATCTGCACTGTGCTCGGTAAGCTGCCACCTCAAACAGCTGACCTCCGCCGATCTGATATTGATGACCTATCCTGAGGATAGGTCATCAATATTAAACACTCAGAAAACCCTTTTTTAAGGGATAACCCATGAAAAACATTTGTCACCTATCCACAGGGCTGGTCATAAACGTATGATTAGTGGAGGCTACATTTGTGGGGTCCACACAGATCACTAGTACAGTGGATGCCCAGGCCCTAATTCTAGAGGCAATTGAAGGGAGCAATGGTCACACATGCGTCCAGCCGTTCCATTCAGTCTATAGGACTGAGCAGTACTCCGCTATCCACGTCAGTCCCTAAGGCATTAAATAAAGCATCAAAATGCATGCTTGAGCACCACTTTAGTCAAATGTCTCAGAAATGGGAAGTTCAGACCCAGATTCTAGTGATCCATGGTCGTTCCAATGGTTGCTCCACCAGTAATCATACATGTTTCACCCATACTATGGATACGTAATACATTTTTGTTGCAGGATAAACTCTTTAGGCTGATTTTAAACACCGTTATTAAGGGCAGTTTTTGCTGTTTTTTTCCAGCATTATTTTGCAAAGTTTTTTTTTTTTTGCATCCAGGTGTTAAAGTCTATAGTGAATTATCAAATTCACTACAGACACAGCTTGTTTTTTGCACATCATTTTTTGTGCTGTGTTTGCGCATTTTTGTCAAAATGCAGAATGCTCTGGGTATGGCGTATTTTTCAGGAATTCTTCCCTTGGGTCTCTCAATAAGAGCTGAAACCCCCTGTCTGCACTATCCTGTAAACCCACCACCACCCCACCTATTCGGATGTTTTCCCCCCAGGTGTGTTGTAGAATTTTGCTTTTTTAAATCATGTTTTTGTGTTGCCTTTTTTTCTGACAGCCAGATTTTTTATTTTTATGTTCACAGACAGTGTGAGGGCTTGTTTTTTTGTGGGGTCAATCTTTGGTTCCGCTTTGGGATATAGATTGCATTTTATCATGTTTGTGAGGCAAGGAGACAAAAAAAAGTAGTTTACATTTTTTTTTTTTATTTGAAATGTGTTCTAAATATTTTTCTTTGGGGACTTGAAATTCCAATACGTCAATAATATACAAGTATTACTTCAATACTATACTTGTCAGCTACACACTGACCGTAAACCTATTAGACACTGCTTTGGCAGAGCCTAATAAGCTTCAGTAGTTAGGCCTACTGTTGCCATAGCAACCATCAGCACCCTGCGTTCACAATGGTGGGGTGAAGATAGGGTAAGAGTCAACCAACACTTAGTTGCTACTGACCGCAGAATCCAAGTAGGTAAAGGAGACCTTTCACCTTTCCTAACATGTCTGTTTTGTTAACTACTTTAATTCCCTATATAATACAAATTCTGGAGCGTCTATTCTTATGATTTTAAGTTGTGCCATTCTTGCTAGAAGTTCTGAATGAATTGCTAGCAGTTTGCAATGAAGGTCCATCTGGGTGTGTGTCCCTTCACATTCTGCCACTGACAGCACTGACTGGATAATGTCAGACTCTGCAGGCACTCATTCCCACCTGGTGGCATCCTGATGGACCATTATAGCAGAGTGCTGGCAATTCATAATAGTAATAATAGAAGATGAGCACATCAGAGGCATAAGAAGAGATGCTCCAGAATTGGTAATACATGGGGAATGCAAGTAGTTACTGAAACATACATGTCAGGAGAGGCTATAAACTGCAGCTGCAACAGTAAAGCACTGACAGTCTGGATGTGCAGTTACGTAATTTTTGCGAGAAGGGGCTAATAACTATTTTAGAAAATTGAGGAAAGCCAGATGATTACTTAACTTTTTGAACTTACCTGGTTATATGACAAAACTCCACAGCAATGCGTTCAGTCATGCACCAGTCTGCAGGGAACATGCGACTATACTTTTCTTCATAGTCCACCAGCTGACGTTTGATCCAAGCGTAGCGTCTATCAATTTTATCAAGCCACGCGACCTGACATGTAAGCAAGCAGAAAAAATATGTGTAAGCAAGCAGAAACAGAATATTGGTAAAATTATGAAATTCGCCTTACTAGGACTTCCTCTGGCAATCACTGTTTAAGCGCGACAATGGTTTTGACATCCACGAACAAGCCAAAATCGGATCCAAAATTAAGCAGTTGTAAAACGCAGAAAATCGTTATAGTGCCAAGTGACCATTCTGGTCACTTAGTTAAAGGGGGTGTCTACTCAGGACAACCTCTGCCCATAAGCAGATTTACTGAAGAGGTCGTTTTCATATTGTTTTTGAAAGCTTGGATGGTGGGGTAGTCAATTCCAGAGTATGGGGGAAGCACAGGAGAAATCTTGTACACGATGGTGTGAGGAGCAGACAAGAGAAAAGCAAAGAATGAAGACTTAGAAGTGTCAAAAATTGTGTGGGGAGAATAGGCCAGAAATGTAAGGAGACACACCGTGGATAGCCTTGTAGGCCACTGCTAATACGTTTTCTAGGCAATGGGAGCCAGATATTGTCAGAGGGGGGAGGCAAAGGAGAAATAAAGGTAGAGGTAGGATAACCAAGTAGCAGAGTTGAGGATGGATGAAAGGGCAGAAGATTGTTAGATGGGGGGGCCACAAAGAAGGATGTTGCAGTTGTTTAGACAAAAATGCACTAGCATTTCTTTGTTGACTCAGGGTTGAAGAAAAAAAAGGATACAAAAAGGTTGAGCTGGAGGTGGCAGGACTTGGTAAGGGCTTAGATGTGTGGTTTGAAGGATAAGGTAGAATGTTATCACAAGGCACTGGACTATAAGGCCCCTTTCACACGGGCGAGTATTCCGCGCGGATGCGATGCGTGATGTGAACGCATTGCACCCGCACTGAATCATGACCTATTCATTTCTATGGGGCTGTGCACACGAGCGGTGATTTTCACGCATCACTTGTGCGTTGAGTGAAAATCGCAGCATGTTCTATATTCTGCGTTTTTCACGCAACGCAGGCCCCATAGAAGTGAATGGGGTTGCGTGAAAATCGCAAGCATCCGCAAGCAAATGCGGATGCGGTGCGATTTTCACGCATGGTTGCTAGGAGACAATCGGGATGGGGACCCGATCATTATTATTTCCCCTTATAACATGGTTATAAGGGAAAATAATAGCATCCTGAATACAGAATGCTAAGTAAAATAGGGCTGGAGGGGTTAAAGGGCTTCTGTCACCCCACTAAAGTGTTTTTTTTTTTTTTGGGCTAGTTAAATTAGTTATATTGCGATATATGAAAATATAATGGCGTTACTTACTTTGATCCAGCAGTTTCTTCCAAAAACGAAGTTTTATAATATGTAAATTAGGTCTCTACCAGCAAGTAGGGCGGCTACTTGCTTGTAGCTGCTGCAGAAAACCGCCCCCTCGTCGTGTTGATTGACAGGGCCAGCCGGGATCTCCTCCCCTGGCCAGCCCTGTCTGCATTTCAAAAATCGCGCGCCTGTGTTTATTCGGTGCAGGCGCTCTGAGATGAGGAGGCTCGTCTCCTCAGAACTCCCTCAGTGCGCCTGCGCCGATGACGTCTTCTATTTCGGTGATGTCATCGGCGCAGGCGCACTGAGGGAGTTCTGAGGAG
This sequence comes from Bufo bufo, assembly GCF_905171765.1. NCBI lineage: Eukaryota > Metazoa > Chordata > Amphibia > Anura > Bufonidae > Bufo > Bufo bufo. Next base: position 388,805,580 of record NC_053391.1, read on the forward strand.
ACGAGCATCCTCATATCAGAGCGCCTGCGCCGAATGAACACAGGCGCGCGATTTTTGAAATGCCGACAGGGCTGGCCGGAGGAGGAGATCCCGGCTGGCCCTGTCAATCAACACGACGAGGGGGCGGTTTTCTGCAGCAGCTACCAGCAAGTAGCCGCCCTACTTGCTGGTAGAGACCTAATTTACATATTATAAAACTTCGTTTTTGGAAGAAACTGCTGGATCAAAGTAAGTAACACCATTATAATTTCATATAGCGCAATATAACTAATTTAACTAGCCCAAAAAAAAAAAATCACTTTAGTGGGGTGACAGAAGCCCTTTAAAAAATAAAAAATAAACATCTCTTCTGTCTTTAACTGTGAGCAATAGGACCTTTGATGACATCACTACGCTCATCACATGATCCATTACCATGGTGATGGATCATGTGATGAACGCAGTGACATCATCAAAGGTCCTATTGCTCACAGTTAAAGACAGAAGAGATGCCGGCTGCGCGAACAAGTGGATTAAGGTGAGTTAAATTTTTATTTTTTATTTTTTAACCCCTCCAGCCCTATTTTACTATGCATTCTGTATTCAGAATGCCATTATTTTCCCTTATAACCATGTTATAAGGGGAAATAATACAATCTACAGAACACCGATCCCAAACCTGAACTTCTGTGAAGAAGTTCGGGTTTGGGTACCAAACATGCGCGATGTTTCTCACGCGAGTGCAAAACGCATTACAATGTTTTGCACTCGCGTGGAAAAATCCCGCATCTTCCCGCAACGCACCCGCACCTTTTCCCGCAACGCCCGTGGGAAACCAGGCTAAGACTGGGGAAAATATGGAACCAGTAACTGTGATTGAGAGTTCTGGGGGAGCTGAGTGAGATGATGACGTTGATTTACTTTATGTGGCGTTTTAGAAAGCAGAAGGAGAAGGAGGATTAATAGAGAAGAGAAATGGGGTCCCGGTAGAGAGCCATATACAGAGCAATATATATACACAAATACGCCACCGCAGCAAATATACTGTAAATACAGACTGGAGCTGCAGTGCTGGAAACAGTAGGGACCACATTGTGAGTACACATTCTTTTATTTTAACACATTTAGGTGCTCTGGAGAACTTAAAAAATAAGTTGGACAACCCATTTAAGTACTTTAGGCAATATAAGTTACTCTTCATCAAGAACAACCAAAGGCATACTTACATCTTGATTTTCTTGGAAGAGGACAGAGTATTCAGACAGATGCTGCCTGATAAATTTCTTGATGATCTCTTGTTTAATCCGTACATCCAAAACATTGGCTACCAAGCAGGCATCACGTAGAACGTTACTGGGTCCCCCTGATCTCTAATTGAGACAACAAAAAAGCTAAAAACGTAAGTATTGGTTCATTTAACTGGAACTGCAAGCAAAGTTAGAAGCTATTTACTAGATTTGTAAAACAAAAAAAAAAATAATAACATTTTCATTCTATAGTGCTGATTTAATCTGCATGATGTAAATAAAACACAGTTGTTTTTCCTCGGCCATCGGTATGTTGTAACTAGACTAAACATACAAGACCTCAGATGGCCACCATGGCCGATTGCGGACAAGAATAGGACATGTTCTATTTTTTTTGGGCGAAACAAAACTACGGATGCAGACAGCACACTGTGTGCTGTCCACATCTTTTGCGGCGCAAAATTTCAGAATGGATCCAGACCAATTTATACGGTCATGGGTACACATCACATTTTTGCCCTATGTTTAACATCTATGTTTGGGGGGGGGGGGGGGGGGGGGGGAAGCAAAAGCGTAGTACACAACTTTTCCATCCTGCAGAGTCCAGCAAAAAAAACTAACAAAAAAACCTTGTAGGGTAACATACGGTACTTTAAAAAAAAGTGAAACTATGCCAACGGGCACTACTGTATTGCATCCATCTAAGACAGTCTGCCTATTTTTCTTAAAGGGAGTCTGTCACCTCCATATGGCCATATACAGTGCTTACATTGCCCTATAGCACACCTATACATAAATGTAATGGTACCTTTGTCTTTGTCTTTAGACTCGCAGAAGCTGGAAAAACGAACTTTGATTGATATGCAAATGAGCACTCACAAGTGCCCAGGGGCGGCATTCACTGTGTTGGTGCCCAGGCTGCCCTGCCTTTTTTCATTGTTCCCCGCCCCAGCCTCTGCATATGCCCGCCCTCCTACTCCCTTGCGTCATCCTAAGGTCCGGCCGAGATCCCGCGACTGTGCACTGCCTCGCCGGACCGGAGCATGCGCACTGTGATGCCCATTGTTGGCACTGCATCGCTTTAACTACTGCGCATGCTCCGGCGAACTGCTGGTTTTGCACCGTTCACCGGAGCATGCGCAGTAGTTAAAGCGATGCTGTGCCAACAATGGGCATCAAAGTGCGCATGCTCCGGCCCGGCGAGGCAGTGCACAGTCGCGGGATCTCGGCCGGACCTTAGGATGACGCAAGGGAGTAGGAGGGCGGGCATATGCAGAGGCTTGGGCGGGCAACCATAAAAAAAAGGCAAGGCAGCCTGGGCACCAACACAGTGAACGCCGCCCCTGGGCAATTGCGAGTGCTCATTTGCATATCAATCAAAGTTCGTATATAGATAGATAGATAGATAGAGAGAGAGAGAGAGAGAGAGAGAGAGAGTCAGGTCCATAACTATACACCACCACAATGGATTTGAAATGAAACAAACAAGATGTGCTTTAGGCTACTTTCACACCTGCGTTCGGGTGTCCGCTCGTGAGCTCCGTTTGAAGGCTCTCACGAGCGGCCCCGAACGCATCTGTCCAGCCCTAATGCATTCTCAGTGGACGCAGATCCGCTCAGAATGCATCAGTCTGCCAGCGTTCAGCCTCCGCTCCGCTCAGCAAGCGGACACCTGAACGCTGCTTGCAGCGTTCGGGTGTCCGCCTGGCCGTGCGGAGGCAAACGGATCCGTCCAGACTTACAATGTAAGTCAATGGGGACGGATCCGTTTGAAGATGACACAATATGGTGCAATCTTCAAACGGATCCGCCCCTTTTGACTTTCAATGTAAAGTCTGAACGGATCCGCTCAGGCTACTTTCACACTTAGAATTTTTTCTAAGTTATAATGCAGACGGATCCGTTCTGAACGGATGCAAACGTCTGCATTATAGGAGCGGATCCGTCTGAGCAGACATCAGACGGACCCGCTCTGAACGCTAGTGTGAAAGTAGCCTTAACTGCAGACTGTCAGCTTTAATTTGAGGGTATTTACATCCAAATCAGGTGAACGGTGCAGGAATTACAACAGTTTGCATATGTGTCGATGTCCCAATATTTATGGACCTGACTGTATCTCCCAGCTTGCTCTGGCGATTTGCATTTTGGAATGTCATATGTACCTCAGGTTATGTACAGACAGACATAAGAAACAATGTAGCAACGCTGTTAGGAGGTGTGTCTGATGACAAACTTGTAAAAGGGTATGAAATATCAACCAACAGAATTGTGAATGCAGCTCTAGAAAATAAGAAAAGTTGTAATTTCTGACAAGTGCAAGAAATGCAATGTCTCTGCAATGTTTCTTAGATTTCTGTACCACAAACATGAGCATGTCCAAAATGTCTTTAGGCATCATTATTGAATAGAATGGCTTTCTGAAAATAATTACCTTAGTGCCCTGTGATGGAAATGCTTCCTCAAAATCCGCTAGTATCTGTTGCCCCAGTTCAGTCTGTGCAGCTTTAACCCTGGCAAGAAATAATTTTTTACGATTAATGTGAATTGTATGGCAGTTCTATTGTCATTTCTATTAGCTGTACTGCATTGTGCAGAGGATCAGGATACAGAGACATGGCTGTAGGGAAAGTGACCAAGCATGTGAAAAAAAAATCATTGTTTTATTTATAGATGAATATTTAAAAGTTACCTAAATGAACACAAAAGGTATGCAAAATGAGGGTAAACATTAACTCTTAGGCTCCATTCACACGTCCGCAATTTCGATCCGCATTTTGTGGAACGGAATTGCGGACCCATTCATTTCTATGGGGCAGCACTCCGGTCCGCACTTCCGTTCCGCAAAAAAAAAGAACATGTCCTATTCTTGTCTGCAATTGCGGACAAGAACAGGCATATTCTATTAGTGCTGGCAAAATGCGGAACGCACATTGCCGCTGTCAGTGTCTTGAGGATCCTTGGATCCGCAAAAAACGTTGCGGACGTGTGAATGGAGCCTTAGTCTGCCCATACACAGTCATGGGAAAAATATTACAAATTATAGATTCTACAGCTCTTTTTTGAATACACACTTGGTTTTAGCTTTAAAACTGCATCTGAAAACCTGAACAAAACCCGGCCGTGTCCAGCCAGCCAAAATGAGAAAACTCTAGAAAGTAACAATTCAATATGATTTCCCAAGAGCATATGTCAGAAGAACATTCGAGTAAAGAGTCACTGCACTTTCAAAAACTTTTGATATGTTATTATGACATTAAAGGCTTTGTTTGGTGGGGGTTTGAGTGCCGAGACCCCCACTGACTAATAGAACAAGGAGAGAGAAGCACTCAACCAGCACGTGCTCTCTTCACTGAAGAAGACGGACTCAAGAGGGAACCAAGAACATCTAATCACCTCGTCTCCGGCAGCGAGAAGAGAAAATGCATGCATGTAAGCACTTCTCTCTCTTTGTTCTAGCGATTGGTGGGGGTATCAGCACTCAGACACCCACTAATCAAAACCTTGGATATGATTAGTGGGTGGAAGACGTATGAAACGTTTTTTGAAATCTCAGTGATCCATTAATTCAAATCAAGCTTAAACAATGGTATGTCCTTCAGAATCCTATCATGGAAGACAATAATGAGCTTGAAAGTAGTACTAGCAATTACTATTCGGGCCATCTAATTAAAGAAATATACTGTAGTATTTATGAACAACGGCTGAAGTGTTAATATCATCGATGAGAGTCCTAGTGAAGTGCCACTCAGTAAATTTAAGTATTGCACATGCCATAAATAGATGCACAATCGGTGTACTCAGAGGTCTAAGAATGGGACAGTTGTTGGATGCAGTGGTCACATGCCGCACACCTGCATGTCACCAACACTGTGATGTGCTGGTTCACTGCTAAAGCCAATCACTTTCCTTAGCGTTAGATCACTGAGGACAGTGATTGCCGACAACGATCAGGTGCCATATACCAGCAACCTACCGCTGCAGTTTATAAATAAGCTGGAGGACAGGACCAGCGTTACAGTGAACGGTGCTGGAGAACATGGTGAGTATATGAGGATTTTTTATTTCAGGCCATTGGAGGGCTCGTCTGATATTTTTAGTCATCTTGGACAACCCATTTAAGCCTGTAACAGATGCCACACATACTTAGCAAATACATCCACTATTTCCCTAGAATTCAAATGTCTTTATTTTCATAAAAAATTTCTACTATATGATTATTATCCTCTGACCATTAATAAGACAACAAACGACCCTGTGACTTGGTCTTAAGTCCTCAAGCTCAGCGTCCATCCTCATACAGAATGTCAATTGAATGCACCAATTTCTCGACTTGCAATGCACTTAACATTCAATCATTTCAACTTAGGATGACCTCTCATGGGCGATGGTTAGTTGATTCCAGGCTCAATTTACAATGCTCCCGCATACTGGCGCACAGTTGCAAATTCTGATTGGCAGGAATATTCAGCAAGTTATTTGCAGACCACCACTTAGATGCCCCTGGGCAGCAGCGGAAGTCCGTGGCACATGCCTGGATGTCTGGAATATACAGGCAATCAGCATATGTTTAACAGCAAATCAGTGTGCTTTACAGTGCACGGTACTGGGAACACTGATTGGGTGAGTAATGTACTGTACCTGCTGTAGAACGGCATTGTGTGCAAGCCTCTGGTTACTGTCTAAGCTGCTGGTAATGCAGTCTACTGTAGTAAAAGGAGAGCCCCTGTACATTTACAGTACAGTGTAGAAAAACCCCAACCAGTGCAGCACTACACTTTGCTTTAATCCTTTTTTTTTTTTTGGCAATGACCGAAACCAAATACTGTACTCGTACTTATTTTCCATAGCATTAAAGGCTATGTACACCTTTGGAGTAAATTTTTGTTTATGATTGCATTTTACTCATCTTTGGATAAAAACCATATTTTCAATTGGCCTTTATTAAAAATATTGAGCCGTTCGGTCACAAAGGGTTAACTGTTTTTCTAAGTGTGTGACTGGTACTTTCACTTTGTGCCGGCCATCTAATAAATCTGGTCTCTAAACTACTCATTTAAGCCACATTCTTATCAGTAAAATAATAACGGAGCTATAATTAGTGTTTATAATGTCAGAGAGCAGAGATAAGGAGCACGTCAGCTCCCCAACTGATAGAAAAGAGAGAAAATCCAGAGGCTGCTACTCGCTCATCTTAGCCATGTACGGAAAAAAGGGCTCTATATTTTTAATAAAGACCAATTAAAAAGCCGGAATTAGACTTACCGGTAATTCATTTTCCACGAATCCACCATGACGGCCCAGAGAGATTGACCCCTGACCTCTGTAGGGGCAGGAACAGAGATAGGTTTAAAAGGACCTCTCCCACCACCATTCACCAGTGAGTTCCAGATTATAGTGCCACAATCACCAGTTAACAAGTGAAACCACAAAGTGTTTTTTTTTTTTTTTTTTTGGTATTAAGTCATACCAAATTTTGGAGTAAAATGTATTTTCGGGGTGGGATATCATGCCGTCATGGTGGATTCGTGGAAAATGAATTACCGGTAAGTCTAATTCCGGCTTTCCACTTCACCACCATGACGGCCCAGAGAGACATAACAAATTATATACGTCTTAGGGTGGGGCAATGGCCTGTAGGACCTTGCGACCAAAAGCCAGGTCTGAGGACCTGGATAAGTCAAGTCTAATGTTTAGTGAAGGTATTTACACTAGACCAGGTTGCAGCCCGGCATATTTGATCTAGGGAAGCTCCTGCTTTTTCAGCAAAAGAGGCCGACATGGCTCTCGTAGAGTGAGCCCGAATGACTTCTGGACAACTGATGCCTTCGATCTTGTAGCAGTCTGTAATAGCCTGTTTTACCCATCGGGCAATGGTAGATCTGGAAGCTGCCTTCCCCTTATTTTTACCACAAAAGAGCACTAGTAAGTTGTCCACCTTCCTCACGTCTTTAGTGACCTCTAGGTATTTTAGCACTGTTCGTTTAACGTCCAGGGTATGGAAACGTTCTTCTCCAGAATTCTTAGGGTTTTCACAGAAGGAGGGAAGGATGATCTCCTGGTTCCTATGGAAGCTAGTTACTACTTTTGGTAAAAACGTCGGGTCTAGCCTCAAGGTGACACGGTCGTCCTGTATTGTGAGGTATGGTTGTCTTATTGACAATGCCTGGATCTCGCTCAATATTTTTGCTGATGTTCTAGCAATAAGAAAAGCCGCCTTCTGGGAAAGATGCTTCAGAGAACTTGAGTCCAAGGGTTCATAAGGCGGACCTGTGAGTCCGTTAAGGACCGTGTTTAAGTCCCAGGTAGGCACCTTTGATTTGAGAGAAGGTCTTAGTCTGGCTGCAGATCTCAGGAATCTTTGGATCCATCTATGGCTGGCTAGTTCGGAATCGAAATATGCACTAAGTGCTGAGATCTGGACTCTAAGGCTGGGTTCAGACCTGAGCGTCTTTGATATGCGCGTTTAACGCGCGTTTTTGACGCGCGTTTTTGACGAGCGTTTTTTGCAATAGTAAACGCGCGTTTGACGCGCGTTTGTGTGATTGACTGCAATGTCCTATGGCCACAAACGCGCGTCAAAACGCCCCAAAGAAGCTCAAGTACTTGTTTGAGCGTAGGGCGTTTTACAGCGCGTTTTTCAGCGCTGTAAAACGCTCAAGTGAGAACCAGGGCCATAGGGAAGCATTGGTTTTCATGTGTTGAGCGTTTTACAGCGCGTTTGAACGCGCTGTAAAACGCTCAAGTGTGAACCCAGCCTAAGGGTAGAAGGACTTAACCCAGACTCTAGGCCCTTCTGCAGGAAATCCTAAATCTTCAGTATATTCGGTCTGGTTTGGTCTGGGGCTTCGTCGCCTGACCAGGTACAGAACTTTTTCCAGATCTTAAAATAAATGGCGTTTGTCACCTTCTTTCTGCTGGCCTTTAAGGTGGAAATAACCCTCTCAGAGAGCCCTCTACGTCTTAGAAGGTTGGACTCAGGATCCAAGCCGAGAGACTGAAGATTTCCGGATGGGGATGGAGAACCGGCCCCTGGATCAGGATATCTTTCGTCTTTGGGAGAATAAAAACTTCCTGAGAGGAGAGTTTGGTTAGAACCGAGAACCAGCTCCTCTTGGGCCAGTACGGAGTGACCAAGATTACTCTGGCTCTGTCCCTGATGATTTTCTGGAGAACCCTTGGGATTAATGGGAACGGAGGGAAGGCATATGCAATGTCCCAGTTCCAGTGTAGCAAATAGATCTACCAGAGGGAGGCCCCACCTCTGGACGATCAGATTGAAGGCGTCCCTGTTTAAAGACCATTCCCCCTGGTCTATGGTAGTCCTGCTGAGGAAGTCCGCTGCACAGTTTAGGCTTCCTTTTAAATGAATCGCAGATATCGACCTTACGTTCTTTTCCCCCCAGAGGAAGATCTTTTTGGACAGACCCTCTAGTTTCTGAGACCGTGTGCCCCCCTGATGTTTGAGGTAGGACACGGTCGTTACATTGTCTGAATAGACCTTTATATGTTGATTTCTTAATTTTGGAGCGGCTACCTGTATTGTCTCCCAAACTGCCCTGAGCTCCCTGTAGTTTGAAGACTGAGCTGCAATACTTTGAGGCCAGTCTCCCTGGTAGAGATCGGAAGAAATTTTTGCGCCCCACCCCTTTACGCTGGCATCGGTATGAATAAGCACTGCTGGGGATTTGAACCAGACCATGCCCTTCGTTAAGTTTTTTGTTTGAAGCCACCACCGTACTGAGGATTTTATGTGGCCTGGGATCAGGATTTTCCTGTCCAAAGAGGATAGATTTTTGTCCCACTTCCTTAAAAGCCAGGACTGAAGGGCTCTGTAATGGGCCTGGCACCAAGGGACTGCTACTATGCAGGCTGTCATCTGACCTAAGAGACTCATCGCTTCTCTGCACGAGAAGGATCGACGTCCCAGGAAGGCCCCGATAGCTGACTGCAGGTTCTGAATTCTTTCTACTGGAAGAAAGGTTGTTAGTTTTTCTGAATCTAACAGAACCCCCAGGAATTTTACCCTGGTCTTTGGAACTAGGGATGACTTTTTTAGGTTTATCACGCACCCCAGAGATGTCAGAAGGGAGCAGAAGATGTCTCGGTCTGCTATAGACTGATCTACCGAGTTGGAAATGAGTAGAAAGTCGTCTAGGTAAGGAACGACCGTCACACCCGAGACCTCAGGGAGGCGACCATCTCTACCACCAGCTTCGTGAAAATCCTTGGGGCTGAGGCCAGCCCGAAGGGGAGAGCCACGAACTGGAAGTGGTGAACAGACCCTCTGTGATCTCTTATTGCAAACCGCAGGAACCTTTGAGACTGGAAGTGAATAGGAACATGATAGTATGCGTCCTTTAGGTCGATTGTACAGAGGGACGCATCCTTTTGAATTAAAGGAATGGAGGAATATAGAGATTCCATCTTGAATTTTTTGTAGGTAACAAATTTGTTTAGCCTTTTGAGGTTTATGATCATCCGGAAGGAACCCCCCGGTTTCTTTACTAAGAAAAGGCTGGAGTAGAAACCCTGCCCCCGTTGAAGCTCGGGAACAGGAATTACCACTCCCAAGTCCCGGAGGTTCTGAACCTCCCTCCAGATCTGGCTGTGCTGACAAGGAGATGGGTGGTGAGAAACCAGAAACACATTTGGAGGGGGGGGGGGGGGGGAAGATAACTCTATCCTGTAACCGTTTCTGACAAGATTTTGAGCCCAGAGGCTGGGAGAAGTCTGTTGCCACTGAGCAAAAAACTGGGATAGTCTTCCCCCCATCCTGGCGTCACTGTTTGTCACCTCCCTTGTTTTGGGGATTGAGGAGGAAACCTCTATCCCTCCCCCCTTTCGGGTAACTCCAACGTCCGGATTTACCCCTACCACGAAAGGAGCTATTTTGGGAAAATTGGCTACGAAAGGAAGTTTTCGTTTTAGCGGTCTTCTCTTCAGGGAAACCTTTCTTTTTATCTGTAGCCTTCTCAAGGATCCTGTCCAGTACAGGACCAAACACATATTCCCCTGAGAAGGCTATAGAACATAACTTCATCTTGGAAGAGATGTCACCCGACCAAGATTTCATCCAAAGTGCCCGTCGGGCAGCATTGGACAAAGCGGCGTCCTTGGCTGAGAACCTAATAGTCTCTGCAGAGGCGTCCGCTAGAAAACCCGTGGCGGATTTTAGTAGGGGAATAGTATTGAGTATCTGGTCCCTAGATGTTTTGTTAACTAGATGACCTTCTAATTCATTCAGCCATAGATACATAGACCTGGCGACTGAAGTAGCAGCTATGTTTGTCTTGACGCTAAACATGGCAGCCTCCCAAGACTTTTTTAATAAACTGTCAGCCTTCCTTTCCATAGTGTCCCTTAACTGACAGGAATCCTCAAATGGAAGTGAGGTTAATTTATTGAACCTTGGCCACCTGGACGTCAATTCTAGGAACCTCGTCAAAAATCTTAGAATCTGACGGGTCAAACACAAGGCGGTTCCTGAACTCTTTGGAAATTCCCAGTTTCTTTTCAGGATGGGCCCATTCATCCATCACCATTTCCTTAATGTTTTCATTTATGGGGAAGACCCTGGAGCGTTTGATCTTCAATCCACCAAACATCTCCTCCTGAACCCCCCATGGTATCCCTGACAGCCTTTAAAAGGTCACGCATCTCACTGGAGGAAAATAAATATTTCCTAGCGTCCTCGACTATCTCGCCCTCAGATAGGGGGTAGTCGTCCTCTTTTTTAGAGGATGAGGCATCGTCCTCTAAATCCTCGGAGTCAGAAATATCCGCCATCCTGGGCCGTTTAGGTGGGCGAGACCCCCCGATATCCTCACGGAGGGAGGCCAGGGAAGACTTAACCTCTTCCTGAATCATGGATCTGAACTCCTGAATAATTGAGGGCTGTTCCTCTCTCACTAATTTAGCGATGCAATCCCTGCAAAGTTTTTTTGTATAGTCATCAGGGAGCCGGATGGAGCACTGGATGCATCTGGCGGTCTTCTTTGACTTTTTTAAAGGTAATTTGGCCTAAAGTGAGAGAGGCAGTCCATTAAATTATGCCAGTCAGGTATAGGAGCATTATATAGATGCAGTATACCCGCAGACCCCCAGGGGGAGGGAACAGTGAATACACTAGGGTGTGCACACCTACATACACCCCCCCCCTCTGCTATCTGTGAAGCTGCCGCTGCCCAGGTGGGCTACTCACGCAGGGGCGCTCTGAAGCGGTCTGCTCCTTCAGCTGCGGCTCCTTTTGCTGCGGCTCTTTCTCCCTCTCCTGGTCCGACATGTCCGGTGGGCGAGTGATGCAGAGAGCGCAGCGGGGAAGAGTGCTGGGAGCATTTTTGTAGAGGCCCCGTCTACTTCCGGGTTTCGCCGGCAACCCGGAAGTGACGTCAGACACGCGCGACTGCGCAGAACGTCCTTCCGGTCGGCTCCCCCACAGGGAGGTAGGCGACCTGCAGCAGCTCAGGGCAGGCTTCCCTCCGTAGGGAGTGTGACCCCGGCGTCACCCTGCCAGCTTTGGAACTAGTCCGCCGGAGAGCAGGGGACGCTTCCCAGGATGATGGACCCGTAAGGGAGGCCACAAGGACCGCCGATGCGATCACCCAGGTACCTAAGAAAATAAAAAACGAGGTCCACTTCACCTCCCTGAAGCCAGAGAGGACTTTTCTCTGTCCTGGCCGCTATAGGGGCAGGAACACACTGGTGAATGGTGGTGGGAGAGGTCCTTTTAAACCTATCTCTATTCCTGCCCCTACAGAGGTCAGGGGTCAATCTCTCTGGGCTGTCATGGTGGTGAAGTGGAAAAAAAATGTTGTTTTTTTTTAGCTCAAAATGAATACAATGCAATAATTTAAAAAAATTGCCCCCAAAAAGTGTACATAGCCTTTAAAGGGGTTGTCAGGCTTTTAGTATTGATGACCTATCCTCCGGATAGGTCATCAATATCAGATCGGCAGGGGTCCAACACTTAGCATCCCCGCCGATCAGCTGTGCGAGGAGACAGCGCTCACAGTGAGCATGTGCCATCTCCCATCCTGTTCACCAATGCTGTCTATGGCAAAGCAGCAGTGGACAGGAAGAGAGATGGCACGTGCGCACTGCACGCACTGTCTGTTCATACTGCTGATTGGCAGGGGTGCCGGCTATCAGACCTCCCGATCTGATGTTGATGAGCTATCCTGAGGATAGGTCATCAATAGTAAAAGCCTGGACAACCCCTTTAATGTTTCAACATACAACGGGTTGATTTGATAATTGGGATCACAGTACTAATAAGGTTTTACTTGTTTCTGGTTACTTTGTAAGTATTACTTGTATGTTTATGCAGATTTTATACAGCTTATACAAGAAACAAAAAAAATCTAAGCAACATATAAAATGTTTAATAGAGCAGATTTGTCGCCACATTTTTACCAGGTCTATGTCTGCGTGCAAAAATAGCCCCTTTAAGCAGTTATATAATATAATACTCTTTGTTTCAGAGAATTAGCATTCATTTCATACCATACATAATCAATTCAAGGCTTAAATGTATCCACATTCTAGAGCAATACTGATCAGTATTTTGGAGGACAGTCAAAAAACTTATTTTGGAAGAAACAAAAATGTACAAATTATGCTTCTTACATTTTATATCAATATCAGACCTAGTATTTGGACTAAAATGTAATTCCATTTGTTGAAATTTGGAAAACAATGTTTATGCCAACATATTTTGTCACATACCTTTTCACAACCGTATATTACACTAAATCCCCTAGTCCATACTAGTACATCCAATAGAGAGGGCAGATCATAAAGTGGGGTGGACCACTAGCTACTAACCACCCCAAATGTAGCACTGTGCATATGTGCAAACATCCCGGTGGTCACAGGTAAACTTCAGAAGGACAGCAATGCTATTCATTTCTTCCTTAAAGGGATTCTGTCAGCAGCATTAACGCTATAGCGATATTTATATGTGCCCATTAGTCTCCTTGCTGTGTTTAAAATTATCCCACTGTTACTGCTCTGTGTGTGTTAGATTCTTATAAAAAACGATCTTATTGATATGTAAATCACCTCTGTCAGGAGCCCAAAGGGTTGTCCCACGATATGTTGGAGCCCAGTCGCGCCCATCGATCCGGAGCCCAGCACCGCCTACCACTTGCCCCTCAGTGCCATAGTCTCGCACTGGCGCAGTGGACACTGTAATCTGCGCCCGTGCAGACTACTGGCACCGGCTTCGACGAGTCAACTGCGCATGCGCATATGAATATCGCTATAGCGTTAATCCTGGTGACAGAATCCCTTTACTATCCTTCTTTCCGCAAATCCTATTGTGTCCAATATTACTATTAAAACCGAGAAATACCAAACGAAATTTTCTCTCTGTGTCCCAGGAGACCAGACTTTTGTCCCACCTCCTCCCCATAGTCCTATGACAGGCTGTAAAAGAAGCCCTCTGCCCTGCTACAGTAGGACAAAAAAGATCGTTAAGTCCCTCCGCCAGCCACCTACCATAAATGGAACAGAACAGAAGACGACTAACGCCTGTGTTCTCTGCACGATTTGTACAAGACCAGGGCAGGGGACTTCTGACACCTCTATTTTTCAACAATTCAACTCCGACTCGAACCACCCAAAATGGACACACAGAAACACAGCCCTAGCCCCAGATGTTTGGGCCTAATGACACCCCTGGGGTAGATATTATTGATAAAATAACTGTTGTAAAACAGAACTGGGTAAAATCAGAACAATCTCCCTTTGTGTTTCCTTCCAGTTTCCCTAATCCCTACACAAATTAAGGAAAAAATAGAGAATAAAAAAAAATAAAAAAAGTTTAGAATGCAATGAGAGGGTTAAAAAAAATTTACAACCTTTCATATGCAGGAATATTTTTATTTTATTTTTTTAACCAAGAATAGTCGACACTGACAAAGTTTTTTCTTCTTCTTTGAAAACAAAAAAGTAAAAGAAGTATTCGAGCACATTATAATAAAAGTGCACAGGATTGTCTCCTCATATAAAACATCCAGTGAGAATATTAGCTTAGGAATATCCAAACCTGGAACCCAATATCTAGATCAAGTGAGAAAAAAATATATTTTTTCCTGCCTTTCACATCTTTTTCCCCTCAAGCTTTCAAATAGCAGTACGAGTTACAAAACCACAAGTTCTTTTTGCTTAGCCTACCAGAAATTTTAGACAGGGACTGGCAGAGAGCACCATAAAAAGGGGCTGAGGCAGCCGGTCTTTACTGACTTGTGGTACAGTTGTTATGTCTCAGTAAAATACTTTCCAGGCCATTTCAGTTATTTCCATGCCCATTTAACCCTTTCAGGGTGCACAGAGCGAACTATAGAGAAGCGACGAGAGAAACAGAGAGTACCCGGACAGGAAAATTATTTATCTGAAGAAGCCCTTACACACAATATATGTGCTACTAATATCTAACAAGCAATGCCTGTATACACATACTGCAAACATGGCAGGTAAGGCCGGGTTCACATCACTGTTTAGTTTTTAGTTCTTCTGATCCGTCAGAAGAACAGAAAAATTAAGAAAAAACAGATCCTGTATGTTAAGCATCCGTTATGCTCAGTTATGCACATTTTGCATCAGATTTAGTCATTTCCATCTGAGATCCATTATTTTAGACAGAAAAAAATAAATAATCCTGCATGCATCTCAGACTGAAATGGCTAAAACGGATGCAAAATGTGCATTAGGGATCATGTACACGACCGTGTGCTTGCCGGGCCCGTGGTCTGCAATGCACGGGCACCGACCATGGTGCAGCCGCATGCGGATCACGGATCTGCATCCGACGGTCCGCACCGCAAAAAAGTAGTGCATGCACTACTTTTTGCGATGCGGAGGCACAGACAGAAAACCCTCGGAAGCACTTTGTAGTGCTTCCATGGGCTTCCGATCCGTGCCTCCGTTCCAAGTGAATGGGTCCGCATCCGTGGTGCACACGGCCTATGCCCGTGTATTGCAGACCTGCTGTATGCGGGCCGCAATACGGCCACCATGAGCCCTAACTAAGCATAACGGATGCTTAAAATACAGGATCAGTTTTTTCTTTACTTTTCTTAATTTTTTTTTCTAACGGAAAAATAAATGGTGATGTCAATCAGGCCTAAGGCTGTGTTCACATCTGCAAAGAATGGACCAAAGATGCCTAGAAAGATAATGCAGCATGAAGCTGTATAATTGACATGATGAAAACCAAACCGACCCTCTTATAGTCAATGGGGATTGTCGGGTGTCTGGTGTCCATCAGGTGATGAATCTGGTACTGTCATTATTTTCCTTTTCCTATGATGGTGTAGAACAATGGAAATGATGTGAACACAGTCTCATACTAAGCAAAAAAAAAAACTGATTAAAAAATATAATGTACTGTATATAGTCAACAACACATAACTGGCTGCCGCTGAGTAAATTTAACAGTCTATAGAAAGGTACAGAAATCTAATTTAGACTGAACATAATTAATGATGGCTTTTCTTTTTGAAGATCGTCATTGTTAAAATATTGTATGGTGACTTAAGAGTTTTCTGCAGGAAAGTGGAACCATAAACTGCTGAAAGGTGTAGTATACATTACTGTTCACATGGGTCGCTTTAACTCTACAGTGTTGTTAAAGGGGTTGTCCGGGATTGGGGACATTTTTGTATTAGTACCAGAGTGACATACATATGTCACACATGCATGTCCTACCTGCACCACATATTTCTGAAGCCCCGTTTTGATACTGCAAATTATTGGCCGGAAGTGACTATTTTTGTAAAATGAGTGACGTACCGGGTCCCTTGCAGGCAAGCGAAGCCTCTTCTTCCGGCTTCACAGGGAGCCCGGTGACGTCACCGTCACTCTAACTCATTATGCAGAGCGCACGGAGGGGCGGTAACTATGTTTTGCAGACATGGCATTAAGTCACACCACTCCAGTCCTGTGACGTCACCGGGCATGGATCTTTCTACTGAATGGAGGCAGAATGAAGACAGAGCTAGGAGGAGTTTATGGGTGTAGGGGGAGGAATACAGTATGTGCTGCTGAAGGAAGGATATGTATGAGGGGGGCGGATCGATGGGGGAGTGGACGATGTGTGGCAGGAGAATATGTATGAGGGGGCGGGTGCAGGGACGAGTTGAAAGACAGTAGAAACCAGGAGATGCTGTGCTACGCTGGGACCCACAGTGCAGTGCGGCAGGAAGTCATCACAGAAATAAACATCCATGTCAACAATTTGTGGGGGACCATAGGAGCCATGCAGCAGGTTAAAAAATACCTAAAAACATCGGGGGAATCTTGACTCACCTAGTAATAGTGAGTAAACTATATTTGAAAAAATAATTTTGATCCCGGACAACCCCTTTAAGGTAGTAGACCATTTGAAGCTCCGTAATACTAGAGTCACACTTTGCACCAGCTTTGCAGTGGATGTGCAGCCTACAGATCCTATTACATGCATTTTACTGCATGTAAAAACCACATACATTTTTTGAAAACTCACATGAATTGCGTTTTTGAACAAATATAAGTATTGACCAGTGCTTGAAGTGGGCCGGAACGCGGCGGTACTCAGTACCGCCACTTCCAAAAATTGCCCTGGAGAGTACCAGCACCTCTCCGTGCGCCCAGTACGTGGGTTTCCGGTACCGGAGCGCAGGGCCGGCCTTTGGGGTGTGCGGGCTGTGCGGCCGCACAGGGCGCCATAGTAACAGGGGCGCTGGGCGGCCGACAGCTCGCAATGTAATATGCGGCAGGCGAGGCTGAACTTGTGTTCTCCCTCGGGGCGCCCCCTCCATCTAGCCCTCCCCTGTCTGACCTGATTCGTTCCTCCTCCCCTGTCTGACCTGCCTGCTGCCCCCGCCGCTGCCAATAAGAAGAGAGACGGGAGGAGGAGGGGAGGGGCTGTGGCCACTGCGCCACCAATGAAGATAACTGACCTGAATACAAAAACAGGAGGCGGGTGCTGGAATCAAATAGCCGACAGCCAACCTCTGTGACAGGGAGCTGCGATCAGCTGCAGTTGAGTTAACCCTTCAGGTGCGGTACTGGAGGGGTTAATTGCAGCTGATCGCAGCTCCCTGTCACAGAGGTCGGGTGCCGGCTATTTGATTCCAGCACCCGCCTCCTGTTTTTGTATAAGAAACGTTTGTGGCACAGTGCGCCCCCCCCCCCCCCCCCAACCCCCCAGTATAAGAAACGTTGGTAGGCAGTGCGCCCCCACCCCCCCCTCAGTATAAGAAACGTTTGGGGCACAGGGCGCCCCCCCCCCCCAACACCCCAGTATAAGAAACGTTGGTAGGCAGTGCGCCCCCACCCCCCCCTCAGTATAAGAAACGTTTGTGGCACAGTGCGCCCCCCCCCCCCAACACCCCAGTATAAGAAACGTTGGTAGGCAGTGCGCTTTCCCCCCCAAACACCCCAGTATAAGAAACATTGGTGGCTCAGTGGGAAGTGCCAGTGAGGGTTAAAAAATAATAAAATTTTTTAACTCACCTCCTCCAGATGATCGCGTAGCTGCCGTTCTCCTGTTTTCTTCAAGACCTGTGGTGACGTCACTGAGCTCATCACATGACCCATTACCATGGTGATGGATCATGTGATGCTAACAGTGATGTCACCACAGGTCCTTTGACAGGTCATGAAGAAAGAACAGAAGACGATCAATTGGAGGAGGTGAGTTAATTATTATTTTTATTTTTTAACCCTCATTGGCACTGCCCACTGCGCCACCAATGATTATTATATTGAGGGGGGGCCCACTGCGCCACCAATGTTTATTATATTGAGGGGGGGCCCACTGCGCCACCAATGTTTATTATATTGAGGGGGGGCGCACTGCGCCACCAATGTTTATTATATTGAGGGGGGGCGCACTGCGCCACCAATGTTTATTATACTGGGGTGATGGGGGGGCGCACTGCGCCACCAATGTTTATTATACTGGGGTGATGGGGGGGCGCACTGCGCCACCAATGTTTATTATACTGGGGTGTTGGGGGGGCGCACTGCGCCACCAATGTTTATTATACTGGGGTGATGGGGGGGCGCACTGCGCCACCAATGTTTATTATACTGGGGTGTTGGGGGGGCGCACTGCGCCACCAATGTTTATTATACTGGGGTGATGGGGGGGCGCACTGCGCCACCAATGTTTATTATACTGGGGTGTTGGGGGGGCGCACTGCGCCACCAATGTTTATTATACTGGGGTGATGGGGGGGCGCACTGCGCCACCAATGTTTATTATACTGGGGTGATGGGGGGGCGCACTGCGCCACCAATGTTTATTATACTGGGGTGTTGGGGGGGCGCACTGCGCCACCAATGTTTATTATACTGGGGTGTTGGGGGGGCGCACTGCGCCACCAATGTTTATTATACTGGGGTGTTGGGGGGGCGCACTGCGCCACCAATGTTTATTATACTGGGGTGATGGGGGGGCGCACTGCGCCACCAATGTTTATTATACTGGGGTGTTCGGGGGGCGCACTGCGCCACCAATGTTTATTATATTGGGGGGGGCGCACTGCGCCAATGTTTATTATATTGGGGGGGGGGCGCACTGCGCCACCAATGTTTATTATACTGGGGTGATGGGGGGGCGCACTGCGCCACCAATGTTTATTATACTGGGGTGTTGGGGGGGCGCACTGCGCCACGAATGTTTATTATACTGGGGTGTTCGGGGGGCGCACTGCGCCACCAATGTTTATTATATTGGGGGGGCGCACTGCGCCAATGTTTATTATATTGGGGGGGGCGCACTGCGCCACCAATGTTTATTATACTGGGGTGTTGGGGGGGCGCACTGCGCCACCAATGTTTATTATACTGGAGTGTTGGGAGGGGCGCACTGCGCCACCAATGTTTATTATACTGGAGTGTTGGGGGGGCGCACTGCGCCACCAATGTTTATTATACTGGGGTGTTGGGGGGGCGCACTGCGCCACCAATGTTTATTATACTGGGGTGTTGGGGGGGCGCACTGCGCCACCAATGTTTATTATACTGGAGTGTTGGGAGGGGCGCACTGCGCCACCAATGTTTATTATATTGGGGGGGCGCACTGCGCACAATGACGGGTTAGGGAAATTTCACAGCAGAGTGCGCATGCGCTGGGAGCCTCGCCGGCGGTTAGGGTAGGGAAAAATTATGGGCCAGTGCACAGGTGCGGTGATCGGATGGATGTTCTCAGCAGGACACCGGCCGACACTGCGCATGCGCTGGGAGCCTCACCAGCGGTTAGGGTAGGGAAAAAGCACTGACCCGTACATAATTTTTCCCTTCCCTAACCGCTGGTGAGGCTCCCGGTGCATGCGCAGTGTCGGCCGGTGTCCAGCTGAGAACATCCATCCGATCACTGCGCCTGCGCACTGGCCCATAGTTTTTCCCTACCCTAACCGCCGGCGAGACTCCTGGCGCATGCGCACTCTGCTGTGAAACTTCCCTAACCTGTCATTGTGCGCCTGCGCGGCGCTGCACACCTCCTCACGTCATGTCCGGTGCGACCGGAAGTGACGAAGGTAGGGAAATCTCACGAAGTAGGGAAGTATAACATTACACCGGCCTTTGGGGTGTGCGGGCTGGTAACTACTTGGTTGGATAGTCAGCCAGCCTATGCCATGATGCCAGCAACAAGCAGTGTTTTTTTGTTTTTTTTTGGGGGGGGGGGGGGCGCCACAAGGTTAGCTCGCACAGGGCGCCTGGACACCTAAGGCCGGCCCTGCCGGAGCGCAGCGGAGAGCTGGCAGTATCTCCTCCCTAATGTCGTTGGCTGGGCAGCTAGTGGAGGGGGGGCGGGTCGTTGCAGAGTACGGCTAAGGCTGGCGCAGGCAGGGAGTTGACCTCACGTTAGGTGACGTCAACTCCTTCCCGCGCGCCTGTGACTGAGGAGCGATCAGTGCGGCGACCAGTGACTGGTCCTCCTTGGAGTCAGGAGTCGGACGGTGCAGCAAAGAACATCGACTTTGCTTTGGAATCCAACTTCTGAAGAGTACTGGTGAGTGACAGGCACCCCCCCTCCCCCCACACACATTAGTTCCTCTCTGTACCAGTACCCCCCCCCCCCTTGGCAGGGGGGTACTGGTACAGAGAGGAATTGATGTGTGTGATGAGGGGGGGGGGGGGGGGGTCTGATGTGCAGGGGGGTACTGGTACAGAGAGGAACGAATGTGCGGTGGTGGGGGGGGGGGGGGGTACTGGTACATAGAGGAACTAATATATATGTGTCTGATGGGTGGGTCTGATGTGTAGGGGGCCCCTGCACATCAGACCCCCCCATCACACACATATATATTAGTTCCTCTATGTACCAGGACCCCCCCCCCACCACCGCACATTCGTTCCTCTCTGTACCAGTACCCCCCTGCACATCAGACCCCCCCCCCCTCATCACACACATTAGTTCCTCTCTTTACCAGTACCCCCCCCCCCACCACCACCACCACACATTAGTGCCTCTCTGTACCAGTACCCCTCTGCACATCAGACCCCCCATCACACACATATATATTAGTTCCTCTATGTACCAGTACCCCCCCCCCCCCACCACCGCACATTCGTTCCTCTCTGAACCAGTACCCCCCTGCACATCAGACCCCCCCCTCATCACACACACACACACATTAATTCCTCTCTGTACCAGTACCCCCCTGGCAGGGGGGTACTGGTACAGAGAGGAATTAATGTGTGTGTGTGTGATGAGTGGGGGGGGGGGTCTGATGTGCAGGGGGGTACTGGTACAGAGAGGAACGAATGTGCGGTGGTGGGGGGGGTACTGTACTGGTACATAGAGGAACTAATATATATGTGTGTGATGGGGGGTCTGATGTGCAGGGGGGGGGAGCACCGGCGCCTAATAGAGTACCGGCACCTCTTTTGGCCCACTTAAAGCACTGGTATTGACATAGATTGTAAGTGCAAAACCCATAGGCATTATAAAAGCTGTTGCAAAACTACAACTCCCAGCATGCCCCAACAGCTTACAGCTATCAGCCTACAGCAGGGCATGGTGGGGATTGTTGTTTTACAACAGCTGGAGGGCCACAGGTTAAGCATCCCTGTTATAGGCTATGTCCAGAACATGGCCGCCACGTTGGATCAATTTTTCCAGTGGGAAGGGGGTCATGTAGCATATCAAAGATTACCAGAGTTTTCTCAGAAATCGATTGCCACAATTAGATTTGCATTACCTCTTATGGTTCAAAAGTCATCAACACAGAAAGTTCAAAACTTCAAAGTTCTGAGTTCAGCACCAGGGACAACACATTGAACATATGAAAAAGCAGTGCATTACAGGGAAAATTCCTGGTTGTTGTTCCAACTTTCTGTGTTGATAACTTTTGAGCCACAGGAGATATTGCAAATCTGACTGCAGCAATCGATTTCTGAGAAAATTCTGTCTATCTTTAATATGCTACATGACCCCATGACTGGAAAAATTTGCCCTTGATCCAATATGGCGTGACAGTGACAGTTTTTCTTCTGGCCACTAGACCCAATAATAATGCTGACACTTTCTGTTGTGTACATGTAACTTTTCAGTAGTCATTGAGTTATCATCACAGTACAATGACAGGTAATACCTCTATGTATTGTATTTTTCGGCATATAAGACGACTTTATAACACTAGAAATTCTTTTCAAAAGTCGGGGGTCGTCTTATACGCCGGGTATACTCAGATCCGATGGTATATTCGAACCCCCAGGCGTTCCCATGGTGATGGGGACACTTGCCTGGGGGTTAGAATATACCATCGGATCTGAGTTTTCACGATCTCAGTGAGATCGTGAAAACTCAAATCCGATGGTATATTCTAACGCCCAGGCGTTCTCATGGTGACGGGGACGCTTGCCTGGGGGTTAGAATATACAAGGCCCCGCCGCTCAGAGGAGTATACATTTATTAACTGTAATCTGTAACTTTAAATCAGTGCTCATCTCTTTACTAGGGTATCTTGCTCTCAGCTCCGGTAAAAGGCAGTGCAGGCGGCGCTCACTCACTGACGTCACGCGCATGCTCCTCCCACTAGGCGGCGCAGGCGCATGACGTCAGTGAGTGAGCGCCGCCCGCACTGTCTGTTCCCGTTGCTGAGAGTAAGGTATCCTAGTAAAGAGATGAGCGCTGATTTAAAGTTATGGATTACAGTTAATAAATGTATACTCCTTTGAGCGTCGAGGAGGGGGATCTGTGGATGGCACTGTTATGGGGGGAATCTGTGGATGGCACTGTTTAGGAGGGGGATCTGTGGATGGCACTGTCATGGGGAGGGGGATCTGTGGATGGCACTGTTATGGGGAGGGGGATCTGTGGATGACACATATAGCATAAGATGCTATATAGTGTCATACATAGATCCCCCCATAGTGTCATCCACTGACCCCCCCCTACCCCATAGCATTGTCATCCACTGATCCCCCTCCCCATAACAATGCCATCCACAGATCCGCCTCCCCATAACAGTGCCATCCACAGATCCCAGTCAGTTACCTGGACTGGAGAAGATCGTCTTGAAGACAGGGAGGGCTGGGCATTCAGGGGTAGTCTTATACAGAGAGTATAGCCCAAACCATATATTTTAAATGGAAAAGTTGGGGGTTGTCTTATACGCCCAGTCGTCTTATACGCCAGAAAATACGGTAGATAAAACAGGAGCCATCATTCACAATAGGTTATATTACAGCTTATCTACTCCCTTATGACCTCTGCAATGGTGAAAACTGCAGGAGTTTATTACTTATTTTTTTTACTGTAAATAGGAACATGGAAATAAAAAAATAAAAAAATATCACCAACAATTCTAAAAAAAAACATGTTTAACCAAAAAATGTGATTCAAACAATAGGTCAATTTCCGATGACACAATCCCTTTTTATCCATTTCCAATGTACTACCACCTTCCTAGACAAATCCGTGTTTCCACTCCAAGTTTCCTGAATAATGGAGGAAGTAAGGTATTTTCTGAAAAATGTGGCATAAATCTGCAAAGATAGCCGAACCAAGTATTAACAAATCTAAGCAAAGCACTTCAAATTATTAACACAAAAAATTGTTCTAATGTGCAAATCCGTCAAAATAACGCTTGCATAATGATTGATGATATACCTTTACCATTCAATTATTCTTAAAGGGGTTTTCCAAGATTTTTTAACTGATGACCTGTCACATGGCCTAGGGAAAGTTGTGAGAAAGCCATGGCATTAATGCAATCTCCGCTGCCTTCTCAAATAGCTGATTGGCCTGGATCAGATCCGTATAAAAAAAATAAAAAATAAAAAAAAACGGAAAACTGGAATAAAATCATTTTCTAGGTTCTCGATACATACTTTTGAGAAAAAAAAACAAAAAAAACCTTAGATCTGGTTTCTATAAGATGGATTTTATACGTAGAACAAATCTGGCAATTTAGCTGTTGTCACTGAGGGAAATTAGAAGTAACTGCCCATGAGTCTATTTATTCTGGCTGACACTAAATATATTTCCTTATTCTGAACACTGGAGATGTAAGCAACGTGCAGGGTGTGCCTTTCATTTCCGCACAAATCACGATTCCTATCATAACCAGATGGAACGGTTATCAAAATGTAAACATCAGGAAGGAGGTTCAGCGAAGATACAACTAAAAATATCAGAGCTAAACTATCCATCATGTTTCCCATTGACATTTCAAAAGAGATGGCATCTAAGCCCTCGTCTATCCTGAAGTGATCAATGCCTGAGAAACCTTAAACTGCTCCATGCCTCCAAAATGTTTCCACTGATAAGAGGGAGACGTAGGACACGCGATTGAACTTTAGAATTGATTGTGACCAGTGTGGAGGTGGCCTGAAAAGAGATTACACTGGGAAGTGCAACGGAGAGGTTTAAACCAGTCTCACAGAAATACACTGCAGACAAAGAACAGTATAGGGAAAGCAATTAAATACATCATCATCAGAGTAAGCAGTTCTATGCATTCTGACATTCGCTGTCACCAAATAAAATTGGTAAAACGTAACATAGGCGGTGTTACAATTAGAACTCCGGAAATAAACCTTGGTTGCAATAAAAATCAGAACCATGCCTGCGCATATAGCTCATGTGACTTCTCGCTTAACACAGCACAATTTGAATAACCAGTGACGAACGAACGTAGTTTGATAGACTCTCAATCAGTATTTGGGATGGTCACAATTGCCTAGGAACAGCTCATGCGAAAACCACGTGCTAGGCAGTAGAGCCTTGTGTAAATGTTGTGATGAGTGACATTAGGCTAGTTTCACACTGTTTCACCCAACAGAGGAACATCCTACTGGAATTCATAGCTTCAGGCCCCATTGACTATAGGGAGAGATGTTTTTTTGTCTGGCCGAATCCCAGAAGTCATGCCGGAAACAGGCCGGATCCCCCCACTGGGTCCCATTATAGTCAATGGACTCCAGTGGGACTGGGAGTATCAGACTATGCCAAATACGGTGAACTCTGCCAGAACTGCCAGGAGGATGGTTTTAACGCTAGTATGAAACTAGACTTAGATTTTCATATCATGCCACTGAGAACGATATTTTTTTACAGGATTGATGAAAATCAATGATGGACAAATTATGTTTCATTTTAAACTCCATTCACACTGGATAATTCTTTTTTTACCATCCATCAGAAATTAGTAAATATGAGCAATCAGAGTCAGGCAGCTGCTGCCAAGGCCAATAAGATCATGGTCTGTACTCTGTATCAAAAGGGGCATAGATGCCCGTGATGAGAACATGGTCCTACCACTTTACAAATCGCTAGTCAGACCACACATTGAGTACTGTGTACAGTTCTGGGCTCCTGTGAACAAGGCAGACATAGCAGAGCTGGGGAGGGTTCAGAGGAGGGCAACTAAAGTAATAACTGGAATGGGGCAACTACAGTACCCTGAAAGATTATCAACATTAGGGTTATTCACTTTAGAAAAAAGACGACTGAGGGGAGATCTAATTAATATATATAAATATATCGGGGTCAGTACAGAGATCTCTCCCATCATTTATTTATCCCCAGGGCTGTGACTATGACAAGGGGACATCCTCTGCGTCTGGAGGAAAGAAGGTTTGTACACAAACATAGAAGAGGATTCTTTACGGTAAAAGCAGTGAGACTATGGAACTGTCTGCCTGAGGAGGTGGTGATGGTGAGTTCAATAAAGGAATTCAAGAGGGGCCTGGATGTATTTCTGGAGTGTAATAATATTACAGACTATAGCTACTAGAGAGGGGTCGTTGATCCAGTGAGTTATTCTGATTGCCTGATTGGAGTCGGGAAGGAAGTTTTCCCTAAAGATAAAGAAATCTTTCTATCTTAGGGGAATGATTTTTTGCCTTCCTCTGTATAACAACTGCGGGATAAGGGTAAGTACACAGAGTTTTTTCAAGGTGGTTTTGAGGCAGATTTTCCCACGGGTTTTTCAGACAAACCCAGAATTAGATTTGAAGGGAATCTAAAATATAAAGCCTCATGCACACGTCCGTGGAACACGGATCGTGAGATACCGGCCTGGTTTCCTGCTGAGTGCAGGAGCGCACAGCGTCATTGGTTGCTATGTGCCGCCGCTGCTCTACAGTTATACACTCGTTTAGATCATACGAGTGTATTACTGTACAGCAGCGGCGGCACGAAGCGCACGCAGTCATAGCAACCAATGACGCCGTGCGCTCCTGCACTCAGCAGGAATCCAGGCCGGTATCTCACGGTCCGTGTTCCACGGACGTGTGCATGAGGCTTAAAAGGAAGGCCTTATACTTTTTCTTCCTGCAGGAAAATCTGTTTTAAAAAATGTTCCAAAAACTACTCTCATCGGCCTAAATTATTTGCAGCCTTACAAACTATGCAAATAATCTAATATCAGTTTAAAATCACGTCCTGAAAAAAACAAGCTGGCCACACGTGTAGATTTTCTCATCTCAAAATCTTTTACCTACCATGGAGCTTTGTATAGCTCAAGGCTACACTTCTTCTGAGTGACGAATGAAACTTTGCTTCTGAATTTCCGAACACTGACTCTGCTGCTGTGGTACTACTGATTCCAGCGGTCTATGTATGTGTGATAGACATTCATGAGGTTATGCAGACCTTATTGTTTGGAAGGGATTACCATGACAAAGAAACTCACCTTTCTGAGAGTTGTCGAATCTGTGGTATGCCCATGTACTTTTGAAAATGCTCCAGCACATTTACCACTCCTTGGAGAAGGTTGGCAACCTCGCCATACTGCCTTTTTCTAGTCATAGCTCTAAAAAAATAAAAATAAAATTCATATATATATATATAATTATTATTATTATTATGATGATGCAATTCTAGAATTTGTAGAAATAATCAGTTGGCACTCTGGAATAAGGTGGTGCTCATGTCCTAGGTTGCAGGCCCATACATCCAAGTAGAGAAAGTGGATCAGCACTCACTTTTTGTTGCTAATAAATCTTCACTTTATTGTCAAACAAAATATAGGCAGATGGGACGCATTTCGGCTGAACAGTCCTTGAAGCTTGTTTGAAAAAAACCTGTTTAGCTGAAATGCGTTACCTCTGCCTGTATTCTGTTTCTGGTAATAAAGTGAAGATTTATTAGCATCAAAAAGGGAGTGCTGACTCACTTCTTCTACTTAAAGGGGTTATCCCATGACTAATGTAAAAAATGAAAATCAGATATCATATAGTACATGACAATCTCTTTCTAACAAAGCTAGAACCAGCCCTGTACCTCACATGGATCCAGAGATCGCCCCATTCATTGATCGGCTAGATTTATATCAAGCTGGCAGCTCAAGGGAGTGTCTTTTCTGCAGCAGCTAAGGGGGCGTGTCTCAGCTCTCCCTATCACAGCTCAGGAGGTGTGTCTCAGCTCTCCCTATCACAGCTCAGGAGGCAGTTGAAGGATGAAACTGAGCATGTGCGGCCTTCTCAGTGAGCAGGACAAAGAAAAAAACGAATTGCAGGTGGCGCTATACAGATACATTTGATTGAATAAGTCAGTGGCCATGCTAAATTTTTAATTACCAAAATTCTGATTCAGGTGCTGGTTTGAAAACTGTAGAATTTTTTTCGTGGGACAACCCCTTTAAATTCTAGAAAACAAACATGTGGCACAAATGAAACTGGTCACAGAAATATCAATGAGGTCAGCACAGCTAACAAGCTTACTCCAGTGAGTCAACTCCTCCAGCCAGCATGTGTAGATGGTTCAACGTTGTAATTGAGGTGGTCAAATGGCGCTTGGCATGATCCAACTGCTTAATATCCCGTGTGATTTCTTTCACCTTGGAAGAGGCATACAATGTTGATTAGCGCAGTAATTTGCAAAGGGAATGAATTGAAAACGGAGGTAATTTAATTGTAAACTTCAATTGTCACTAATTATGGTACAAACTGTAAGAAGCGGACCAACCGGTGATACCTTGGGGTAATAAAGAGCTCCTGAGGCGACACGGCATGTATCCCATATTGTGCCTAACCTAATTATATGAATATCTTTGCCAGGTTACATACTGGAAATAAAGTAGAGTCATAGTTTCCCACAACCTGCTCCCTAGTCTAGTCAATGACTGGTCTTGTTTTACACAGAGAAAAGCAGGTTCATTACCCAGTTTTAGAAAAAAATAATATCACGCCACTTCTTTTGCTTGCAAAAATCTTTATATTTTCTAAAATTGACCAAATGGCTGTAATGTGAAGCTAACATTTAAAAGTTATTTAATCTATTACCAAATATTTTCTGGAAAGCATATATGATTAAGTAGTTTAAAGGGGTTCTCCGGGAATTAAGAAAATGAAAATACTTAAATATTACTTCATAATAAATATATTCCCAAATACCTTACATTAGTTATAATGGCTCGTTTTGCCTGGGGAGCAATCATTAGGAGAAACAAAATGGCCGCTGTCCTATTAGTACGCACAAAACCTGTCCTAATCACACAGCAGGACAAGTTTCTTCACAACACTGTGGTAAAGAGCTGCCTCATCCTCCTCTCTGCTCTACTTGTCAGGGATTATGATCCTGAATACAGTTTAATACGGTCATCAGCTGAATCTCTGTGGGTATGGAGTTCATGAGCAGATGTACAGAGAGAAGGTGGGGGTAATGAGCAGCAGCACTTGTATGCAGTCTCCATTACCACAGCCCCACATTAC
Organism: Bufo bufo; assembly: GCF_905171765.1. Taxonomy (NCBI): domain Eukaryota; kingdom Metazoa; phylum Chordata; class Amphibia; order Anura; family Bufonidae; genus Bufo; species Bufo bufo. The sequence goes on from NC_053391.1 coordinate 388,833,962, forward strand.
CACAGTCTGTCCTTTCTGTTCTCTCTGTACTTCATGTCTTCTCAATAACTCCATTCCTACAGAGATTCAGCTGAAGATCTTCTCATCTGTATTCAGGATCATAATCCCTGACAAGTAGGAGAGGAGGATGAGGCAGCATATTACCTCAGTGTACTGAAGTAACTTGTCCTGCTGTGTGATTAGGACAGGTTTTGTGTGTACTAATAGGAAGGCGGCCATTTTGTTTCCACTGATGATTGCTCCCTAGACAAAACGAGCCATTATAACTAATGAAAGGAATTTGGGAATTTATTTATAATAAAGTAATATTTACGTATTTTAATTTTCTTAATTCCCGGAGAACCCCTTTAATGCTAGGTTGCTGGGGGAAATTCATATTCCTCATTGCTTCCACGCGACTGACCATACCCTGATTTATTGCAGTTGGGATTCAATTTACAGACTGCATAAAAACTGTGCCATTTGACGCCTGAGAAGCACTCCAAGAACCACAGGTCCCCCTCAGGAAATTATACAGGACTCAGCATGACTATTATTCATTTTCATTTCATGGTACCTATATAACACTGCCACACAATGGGGCTTACAATGTAGATTCCATATACACACACTATAGCCAACCAATTTTAGGGGTTGTGTCATCTCAGACTTTGATGGCATATCCTAGTGATAAGTGATCAAAGTCAGAAAGATACGGGTCCCACCTCAGAGACCAAAACCTATTTCCAGAACAGGCCCCTGAAAGTGAAAGAGCACAGATGCTGCCTGCTCTATATTAGTTTCTATGGCAGTTCTGAAAACAGCTGGGTGAGCGTGGTCAGCTGGCAATATGCCACCAATGTCTAAAATGAGACAACCCCTTTAACATATCAGTAGATTTTTGTAGAGTAGGAAGAAACCACAGTACCCAGAGGAAGCTGATATAAACCCAGAAGAACATACAGACTACATGCTGCTTGCGGATATGGTTACGTTCAAATCCAAGACTTCAGAGATTTAAGGCAAGAGTGATGAGCATTATAATGGCCATAATGAAAATGTGACTTCCCTCTGACCCAGGAAGGAGTAGTACGCATACTATGCCTGTTATGGTCTAAATTGATTAATACAGGATGCTGCACAGGACTGGACAACTGCCGCACTGTATTTTTTACTGCTCATCAAAACGGAGAGAAGAATATACAACCAACAAGTATAGATATATGAGAAAAGAGAACATACCAACATCTGACAAAGCAGAGTACAGTGCTCAGCCATCTCCAGAAGTCCCATAGAGCTGAACGGAGTGCAGGGAAAACGGGGCCCTCATTCTCATGATCGGGGGGGGGGACTCAGTGGTCGGACCCTCACCAATCAGACACATTCACTATCCTATGGATAGGGGATAAGTGTGCTTTGTGGGACAAACCCTTGAATCCTTTGTAGCCTGTAGAAGACGACTATGCAGGACAAAAGCAGTATGCATGTAAAGTACATATTTTGGGATAGATACTCAAGGTTTTTTATTTTTTAAAATTTTAGTTATTTAGCACGTCTACAAGCACCATTTGTTTTCCAGACTCTTTGAAGTCGAAAAAATGTACACAAAAAAAATAATAATATATAAAGTTGTCTGCTGCAGGTTTTAGCTGGGATCATAAGCCACCCTGATGTATAGCGCTATTAACATTTTAGACCACGTTCTAACAGTCTATTCACCATTTGCTCCGATTTTTCAGCTTTGTCCTTGATGTCTTTGATCTTGCCAAACAGTTGCTGTATAGCTTTCTGAGCCTCTTCCAAAGCCTGCGAGTAAAAAACAGCGATCATCAACAATTCATCAATTCTATATGAAGATGACAGTATTTATTATTTAAGATGCAAATTCTGAACAATGTATTCAATCCCGCCAGCGTCCACTTGACTCATGTTACTCATATAGCGTATCAATGTAAATAAAGCGCTGTGTATATAGCATTTCATATATACAATATTGCTCACTTCTAAACACTTTCCTAATCTAGAATTTAGGATAATAAACAAGTTAAAAGCCGGACAATTTGTTCTTGCCAAGTAAATTCCATGATTCCCTTAAATACTATCTATATAAATATGAGCATTTTGGCTTCTCGTGTTTAAACAAACATAATCGTCCTTCAAAGGAGGAGAACTTTGCATCTTAATGACTATGTTTTATGTGAATGAAAAAAAAATATTTTTTTTTTTTAAACATCTCCAATGTAAATGCATTTATTTTTTCTGAATCTTCTTAAATGGCTTACAGCAGATTATGGCTTAAAATCCGTTAAGCTTTGCTAATAAGAATAGAAATTATTTTCATGGCTTAAAACAATAAATCTGCACAGAATCTCACGCTAATCTTATTTTCTAAATCAGGGCTTCTCCACTGCACCAAGCTCAGCATCACAGTGTCACATACAGGGTCTCCTGCGTCCCATCCAACATGGCAGCACCAAGAGAAAGGAGAACACAGCAAAACTTTGTACAAACAGAAAGTTATTGATGTAAAGTCGTTCTAAAATAACGCCAGATATTATTCACTTGTGACATCATGCCATGATATTCACATACAGTGTGGTGCTGCATTTCACCGTACTGCTTGAGCTTTTTCTTTTGTGTTACTTATATTCACTTTTGATTACAGTCTCTTTTAAGGGATCACTATAGAATTCAGTGAACACTTTGCAGCTTTACCAGTATTACATTTCTTATGCAATATGAAGAATCCTGGAAACTGCCCTCCTGTACAGCCTGCCCCTGAAATCAGCTCGCCTATCAGGCCCAGGACAAGTGCCCACACTGCACATTTATTCAGAGACTACGCTGGGACTTGCAGTGTGCACTTATTCACTTCCAAGCTATGCTGGGACTTGTAGTACCCTCAGTGTTACAGTGTGCATTTTATTCACTTTTGGGCTATGTTGGGACTCGACTGTAGTATTTGTCTGATACTTCTGGGGAGGTATTTTGTGCTGCACTGTTGTACTTGGTGTTGTTGGAGGTAATATGCGCACTGCATAGTGGTAATTGTCTGGCACTGCTATTGAAGTAATATAGGCACTGCACAATGTTGTCTGGCACTGCTATTGAGGTAATATGCGCATTGCATAGTGGTAATTGTCTGGCACTGCTATGGAAGTAATATAGGCACTGCACAGTGTTGTCTGGCACTGCTATTGAGGTAATATGCGCACTGCATAGTGGTAATTGTCTGCCACTGCTATGGAAGTAATATAGGCACTGCACAGTGTTGTCTGGCACTGCTATTGATGTAATATGCGCACTGCATAGTGATAATTGTCTGGCACTGCTATGGAAGTAATATAGGCACTGCACAGTGTTGTCTGGCACTGCTATTGAGGTAATATGCGCACTGCATAGTGGTAATTGTCTGGCACTGCTATGGAAGTAATATAGGCACTGCACAGTGTTGTCTGGCACTGCTATTGAGGTAATATGCGCATTGCATAGTGGTAATTGTCTGGCACTGCTATGGAAGTAATATAGGCACGTCACAGTGTTGTCTGGTACTGCTATTGAGGTAATATGCGCACTGCATAGTGGTAATTGTCTGGCACTGCTATGGAAGTAATATAAGCACGTCACAGTGTTGTCTGGCACTGCTATTGAGGTAATATGCGCACTGCATAGTGGTAATTGTCTGCCACTGCTATGGAAGTAATATAGGCACGTCACAGTGTTGTCTGGCACTGCTATTGAGGTAATATGCGCACTGCATAGTGGTAATTGTCTGGCACTGCTATGGAAGTAATATAGGCACGTCACAGTGTTGTCTGGCACTGCTATTGAGGTAATATGCGCATTGCATAGTGGTAATTGTCTGGCACTGCTATGGAAGTAATATAGGCACGTCACAGTGTTGTCTGGTACTGCTATTGAGGTAATATGCGCACTGCATAGTGGTAATTGTCTGGCACTGCTATGGAAGTAATATAGGCACTGCACAGTGTTGTCTGGCACCGCTATTGAGGTATGGGCACTGCATGGTGGTAATTGTCTGGCACTGCTATGGGCAATGCATGGTGGTAATTGTCGGGCACTGCTATGGAAGTAATATGCAAAGAAAAAGACACAAATGCAATAGCACTCTGCAACCAGCATTCTGCCCTGCCTCTATGCTGGATGAGGCATTGGTGTACATTTTGGCCAAAGCGTAATAAGCCACTCACCACGTCAAGGTCGCCTCTATGGAGTGGTCCCTAACACTAGTTCCTACTTGTTTATGGGCCATGACAGCCACACAAAGTCCAGGGAATGCAGGTGCAGCATGCACGCCAAGCTTGTCTAGTCTGCTTATATGGCACCTACCAGTAGCCATTTGGCTCCAGGAGAAGTATATAGTGGGCTCAGCATGCATGTTGGTACTTGCATCCCTGGATCCGATGAAAGCTGTAATGGCACCGGACGGGGTTAAAAGCAAAGTGTGCTTGGCGTGCATGCTGCACCTGCATTCCCTGGACTTTGTGTGGCTGTCATGGCCCATAAACAGGTAGGAACTAGTGTTAGGGGCCACTCCATAGAGGCGACCTTGACGTGGTGAGTGGCTTATTACACTTTGGCCAAAATGTACACCAATGCCTCATCCAGCATAGAGGCAGGGCAGAATGCTGGTTGCAGAGTGCTATTGCATTTGTGTCTTTTTCTTTGTATATGTATTTCGCCATAGCGATGTGCATCTGCATATAGGGTTGTGCTGATTGAATCCCCCGCATTTTTTCATGGAAGTAATATGGGAACTGCACAGTGTTAGTTGTCTGGCACTGCTATTGAGGTAATATGGGCACTGCATGGAAGTAATATGGGCACTGCATAGTGGTAATTTGCTGGCACTGCTATTGAGGTAATATATGCACTGCACTGTGATAATTATCTGGCACTGCTATGGAAGTAATATGGGCACTGCATGGTGGTAATTGTCTGGCACTGCTATTGAGGTAATATGGGCACTGCACTGTGATAATTGTCTGGCACTGCTATGGAAGTAATATGGGCACTGCATGGTGGTAATTGTCTGGCACTGCTATGGAAGTAATATTGCCACTGCATGGTGGTGGTGGCAATTGTCTGGCATTGCTATTAAGGTAAAATGGGCACTGCATGGTGGTAATTGTCTGGCACTGCTATGGAAGTAATATAGGCACGTCACAGTGTTGTCTGGCACTGCTATTGAGGTAATATGCGCACTGCATAGTGGTAGTTGTCTGGCACTGCTATGGAAGTAATATAGGCACTGCACAGTGTTGTCTGACACTGCTATTGAGGTATGGGCACTGCATGGTGGTAATTGTCTGGCACTGCTATGGAAGTAATATGGGCACTGCACAGTGTTAGTTGTCTGGCACTGCTATTGAGGTAATATGGGCACTGCATGGTGGTAATTGTCTGGCACTGCTATTGAGGTAATATGGGCACTGCATGGTGGTAATTGTCTGGCACTGCTATTGAGGTAATATGGGCACTGCATGGTGGTAATTGTCTGGCACTGCTATGGGCACTGCATGGTGGTAATTGTCTGGCACTGCTATTGAGGTAATATGTGCACTGCACTGTGATAATTATTTGGCACTGCTATGGAAGTAATATGGGCACTGCATGGTGGTAATTGTCTGGCACTGCTATTGAGGTAATATGGGCACTGCACTGTGATAATTATCTGGCACTGCTATGGAAGTAATATGGGCACTGCATGGTGGTAATTGGCACTGCTACGGAAGTAATATTGGCACTGCATGGTGGTAATTGTCTGGCACTGCTATTCAGGTAATATGGGCACTGCATGGTGGTAATTGTCTGGCACTGCTATGGAAGTACACTGTGAGTGGGCACTGAGAGTTAGTATTTGTTCGCTGGTGATGCATCACCATAGACCAGCCTGCTTAGTCCAAGTATTAAATGTTGGCAAAGCCCTGCTCTAAGGAATATCCTAAGCTGTGATGTGCTGTGTATGCCGGCACCTTTCTGTCAGAGCCAAAAACAATTGTTTTCAGCAACTTGTGCTACAGTAACTTCTGTGGGGCTAGACTGCACAAGCTAGCCTTCACACCCCAAATGCATCATTGAAACTTTGGCACCAAAGACCCTGTTGCAGGTTCACAGATTGTCCTTCCTTGGACCACTTATAGTAGGTACTAACCGCTGATACTAACACCTCACAATAAAAGACCCGCTGTTTTGGAGATGCTGTAACCCACCAGTCAAGCCATCAAAATAGTCGCTCTGATGCTTAGTATGGCCATTTTCCCAGCTTCAAAAATTGACTTCACCTGCTACCCCTTTACAAGATAAGCAATGTACCGTAATTTTTAATTATATGGCTGATCAGTGTAAGTTACTGATATACAATGTGAATCATAAAAGGCAAGTAGATTCTTCCAGCGTTATACGGAACTAATAATTGGCAATGGCTTAGTTAAGATTCTTTTGGATTGCATTATAAAGGGTCCAGCCCTTCTTCACATCAATTTAGTTAATCACGTTGATACATCATAAAACGGCTTTATACATAGTTGGGACCATGTGTAGATCACTAGTTTTGGTGCCAACGTAAAGGGCCAAGCATTCAGAGCTCTACTAGATTTTCTGAGACTCCAAGTTGGGAAAAGAACAAGACACAGCAGACAGTTTAATGTGGTGCCTTCTATACCGCACATTTACAATTATATATTTTTTTATATTTTCTTCATAGTATTGATTGAAAAGAATACATCACCGTATTTCATATAGGGCATTTATGTATAACTACATTAAATAGATTATACTACTATTTGTAAAGTTTTGTGTTTAGAACGAAAGACTGTGGTTTGATTAAGAGTATTCCTAAGTTTCCATAGACCACACAAGGAGGAGGTATATTATGGCTAGTGCTACATACAACCCGAGGCAAAACACAAAAAGAAAAAGTGTTGTTGCGTGCGCCTTCATCCATGTGATTCAGTCACTCTGGTGGACTCATTAGAATGGAGGCCCTGTAGTGCAGGCATGAAGAACTGCTGATAACAGCTGAATGTGTGGGTTCCAATAGCTGGTCCCTGGCAATCAACTACCATAGAGAAACTGCAAATTAAAAAGAAGTTGTCCAGAAGGAACAGCCCCTTTATTCCCCCTACTGCGTACAATCCGCAAAAAAAGTTCAGACACAAATTCATAATACGCTTTTGCGCATGAGGCCTTAGGGGCTATTCACACAGGGTTTTTTCCCTGTGGAATTTTTGCGTGGAGAGCCGCTCTGAAATGTTGCCGAATTTCTACCGGTGGTCATGTCCTTTCTGACCAAAGAATGGGAGGCAGAGCTGAAGACTGTGGAGCGGTGGATTAAAGCCACGGCCGTGTTGAGAAGGGGCACGTTCCATGGGAAAAAGAAAAAAAACGCAGTGTGAACGGTGCCTTAGAGGCAGATTTTCACATGGAATATCTGTAACTTATCTACTGCAGTGATTTTTACTATATTTGTGTGGGTTATGGTCTTGCTGAAAAATAAATCTTCATCCATTTCAAATTCTCTGGCACTGCTATTGAGGTAATATGCGCACTGCATAGTGGTAATTGTCTGGCACTGCTATGGAAGTAATATAGGCACTGCACAGTGTTGTCTGGCACTGCTATTGAGGTAATATGCGCACTGAATAGTGGTAATTGTCTGCCACTGCTATGGAAGTAATATAGGCACTGCACAGTGTTGTCTGGCACTGCTATTGAGGTAATATGCGCACTGCATAGTGGTAATTGTCTGGCACTGCTATGGAAGTAATATAGGGACTGCACAGTGTTGTCTGGCACTGCTATTGAGGTAATATGCGCATTGCATAGTGGTAATTGTCTGGCACTGCTATGGAAGTAATATAGGCACTGCACAGTGTTGTCTGGCACTGCTATTGAGGTAATATGCGCACTGCATAGTGGTAATTGTCTGCCACTGCTATGGAAGTAATATAGGCACTGCACAGTGTTGTCTGGCACTGCTATTGAGGTAATATGCGCACTGCATAGTGATAATTGTCTGGCACTGCTATGGAAGTAATATAGGCACTGCACAGTGTTGTCTGGCACTGCTATTGAGGTAATATGCGCACTGCATAGTGGTAATTGTCTGGCACTGCTATGGAAGTAATATGGGCACTGCACAGTGTTAGTTGTCTGGCACTGCTATTGAGGTAATATGGGCACTGCAAAGTGGTAATTGTCTGGCACTGCTATGGAAGTAATATAGGCACGTCACAGTGTTGTCTGGTACTGCTATTGAGGTAATATGCGCACTGCATAGTGGTAATTGTCTGGCACTGCTATGGAAGTAATATAAGCACGTCACAGTGTTGTCTGGCACTGCTATTGAGGTAATATGCGCACTGCATAGTGGTAATTGTCTGGCACTGCTATGGAAGTAATATAGGCACGTCACAGTGTTGTCTGGCACTGCTATTGAGGTAATATGCGCACTGCATAGTGGTAATTGTCTGGCACTGCTATGGAAGTAATATAGGCACGTCACAGTGTTGTCTGGCACTGCTATTGAGGTAATATGCGCATTGCATAGTGGTAATTGTCTGGCACTGCTATGGAAGTAATATAGGCACGTCACAGTGTTGTCTGGTACTGCTATTGAGGTAATATGCGCACTGCATAGTGGTAATTGTCTGGCACTGCTATGGAAGTAATATAAGCACGTCACAGTGTTGTCTGGCACTGCTATTGAGGTAATATGCGCACTGCATAGTGGTAATTGTCTGGCACTGCTATGGAAGTAATATAGGCACGTCACAGTGTTGTCTGGCACTGCTATTGAGGTAATATGCGCACTGCATAGTGGTAATTGTCTGGCACTGCTATGGAAGTAATATAGGCACTGCACAGTGTTGTCTGGCACCGCTATTGAGGTATGGGCACTGCATGGTGGTAATTGTCTGGCACTGCTATGGGCAATGCATGGTGGTAATTGTCGGGCACTGCTATGGAAGTAATATGCAAAGAAAAAGACACAAATGCAATAGGACTCTGCAACCAGCATTCTGCCCTGCCTCTATGCTGGATGAGGCATTGGTGTACATTTTGGCCAAAGCGTAATAAGCCACTCACCACGTCAAGGTCGCCTCTATGGAGTGGTCCCTAACACTAGTTCCTACTTGTTTATGGGCCATGACAGCCACACAAAGTCCAGGGAATGCAGGTGCAGCATGCACGCCAAGCTTGTCTAGTCTGCTTATATGGCACCTACCAGTAGCCATTTGGCTCCAGGAGAAGTATATAGTGGGCTCAGCATGCATGTTGGTACTTGCATCCCTGGATCCGATGAAAGCTGTAATGGCACCGGACGGGGTTAAAAGCAAAGTGTGCTTGGCGTGCATGCTGCACCTGCATTCCCTGGACTTTGTGTGGCTGTCATGGCCCATAAACAGGTAGGAACTAGTGTTAGGGGCCACTCCATAGAGGCGACCTTGACGTGGTGAGTGGCTTATTACACTTTGGCCAAAATGTACACCAATGCCTCATCCAGCATAGAGGCAGGGCAGAATGCTGGTTGCAGAGTGCTATTGCATTTGTGTCTTTTTCTTTGTATATGTATTTCGCCATAGCGATGTGCATCTGCATATAGGGTTGTGCTGATTGAATCCCCCGCATTTTTTCATGGAAGTAATATGGGAACTGCACAGTGTTAGTTGTCTGGCACTGCTATTGAGGTAATATGGGCACTGCATGGTGGTAATTGTCTGGCACTGCTATGGAAGTAATATGGGCACTGCATAGTGGTAATTTGCTGGCACTGCTATTGAGGTAATATATGCACTGCACTGTGATAATTATCTGGCACTGCTATGGAAGTAATATGGGCACTGCATGGTGGTAATTGTCTGGCACTGCTATTGAGGTAATATGGGCACTGCACTGTGATAATTGTCTGGCACTGCTATGGAAGTAATATGGGCACTGCATGGTGGTAATTGTCTGGCACTGCTATGGAAGTAATATTGCCACTGCATGGTGGTGGTGGCAATTGTCTGGCATTGCTATTAAGGTAAAATGGGCACTGCATGGTGGTAATTGTCTGGCACTGCTATGGAAGTAATATAGGCACGTCACAGTGTTGTCTGGCACTGCTATTGAGGTAATATGCGCACTGCATAGTGGTAGTTGTCTGGCACTGCTATGGAAGTAATATAGGCACTGCACAGTGTTGTCTGACACTGCTATTGAGGTATGGGCACTGCATGGTGGTAATTGTCTGGCACTGCTATGGAAGTAATATGGGCACTGCACAGTGTTAGTTGTCTGGCACTGCTATTGAGGTAATATGGGCACTGCATGGTGGTAATTGTCTGGCACTGCTATTGAGGTAATATGGGCACTGCATGGTGGTAATTGTCTGGCACTGCTATTGAGGTAATATGGGCACTGCATGGTGGTAATTGTCTGGCACTGCTATGGGCACTGCATGGTGGTAATTGTCTGGCACTGCTATTGAGGTAATATGTGCACTGCACTGTGATAATTATTTGGCACTGCTATGGAAGTAATATGGGCACTGCATGGTGGTAATTGTCTGGCACTGCTATTGAGGTAATATGGGCACTGCACTGTGATAATTATCTGGCACTGCTATGGAAGTAATATGGGCACTGCATGGTGGTAATTGGCACTGCTACGGAAGTAATATTGGCACTGCATGGTGGTAATTGTCTGGCACTGCTATTCAGGTAATATGGGCACTGCATGGTGGTAATTGTCTGGCACTGCTATGGAAGTACACTGTGAGTGGGCACTGAGAGTTAGTATTTGTTCGCTGGTGATGCATCACCATAGACCAGCCTGCTTAGTCCAAGTATTAAATGTTGGCAAAGCCCTGCTCTAAGGAATATCCTAAGCTGTGATGTGCTGTGTATGCCGGCACCTTTCTGTCAGAGCCAAAAACAATTGTTTTCAGCAACTTGTGCTACAGTAACTTCTGTGGGGCTAGACTGCACAAGCTAGCCTTCACACCCCAAATGCATCATTGAAACTTTGGCACCAAAGACCCTGTTGCAGGTTCACAGATTGTCCTTCCTTGGACCACTTATAGTAGGTACTAACCGCTGATACTAACACCTCACAATAAAAGACCCGCTGTTTTGGAGATGCTGTAACCCACCAGTCAAGCCATCAAAATAGTCGCTCTGATGCTTAGTATGGCCATTTTCCCAGCTTCAAAAATTGACTTCACCTGCTACCCCTTTACAAGATAAGCAATGTACCGTAATTTTTAATTATATGGCTGATCAGTGTAAGTTACTGATATACAATGTGAATCATAAAAGGCAAGTAGATTCTTCCAGCGTTATACGGAACTAATAATTGGCAATGGCTTAGTTAAGATTCTTTTGGATTGCATTATAAAGGGTCCAGCCCTTCTTCACATCAATTTAGTTAATCACGTTGATACATCATAAAACGGCTTTATACATAGTTGGGACCATGTGTAGATCACTAGTTTTGGTGCCAACGTAAAGGGCCAAGCATTCAGAGCTCTACTAGATTTTCTGAGACTCCAAGTTGGGAAAAGAACAAGACACAGCAGACAGTTTAATGTGGTGCCTTCTATACCGCACATTTACAATTATATATTTTTTTATATTTTCTTCATAGTATTGATTGAAAAGAATACATCACCGTATTTCATATAGGGCATTTATGTATAACTACATTAAATAGATTATACTACTATTTGTAAAGTTTTGTGTTTAGAACAAAAGACTGTGGTTTGATTAAGAGTATTCCTAAGTTTCCATAGACCACACAAGGAGGAGGTATATTATGGCTAGTGCTACATACAACCCGAGGCAAAACACAAAAAGAAAAAGTGTTGTTGCGTGCGCCTTCATCCATGTGATTCAGTCACTCTGGTGGACTCATTAGAATGGAGGCCCTGTAGTGCAGGCATGAAGAACTGCTGATAACAGCTGAATGTGTGGGTTCCAATAGCTGGTCCCTGGCAATCAACTACCATAGAGAAACTGCAAATTAAAAAGAAGTTGTCCAGAAGGAACAGCCCCTTTATTCCCCCTACTGCGTACAATCCGCAAAAAAAGTTCAGACACAAATTCATAATACGCTTTTGCGCATGAGGCCTTAGGGGCTATTCACACAGGGTTTTTTCCCTGTGGAATTTTTGCGTGGAGAGCCGCTCTGAAATGTTGCCGAATTTCTACCGGTGGTCATGTCCTTTCTGACCAAAGAATGGGAGGCAGAGCTGAAGACTGTGGAGCGGTGGATTAAAGCCACGGCCGTGTTGAGAAGGGGCACGTTCCATGGGAAAAAGAAAAAAAACGCAGTGTGAACGGTGCCTTAGAGGCAGATTTTCACATGGAATATCTGTAACTTATCTACTGCAGTGATTTTTACTATATTTGTGTGGGTTATGGTCTTGCTGAAAAATAAATCTTCATCCATTTCAAATTCTCTGGCACTGCTATTGAGGTAATATGCGCACTGCATAGTGGTAATTGTCTGGCACTGCTATGGAAGTAATATAGGCACTGCACAGTGTTGTCTGGCACTGCTATTGAGGTAATATGCGCACTGAATAGTGGTAATTGTCTGCCACTGCTATGGAAGTAATATAGGCACTGCACAGTGTTGTCTGGCACTGCTATTGAGGTAATATGCGCACTGCATAGTGGTAATTGTCTGGCACTGCTATGGAAGTAATATAGGGACTGCACAGTGTTGTCTGGCACTGCTATTGAGGTAATATGCGCATTGCATAGTGGTAATTGTCTGGCACTGCTATGGAAGTAATATAGGCACTGCACAGTGTTGTCTGGCACTGCTATTGAGGTAATATGCGCACTGCATAGTGGTAATTGTCTGCCACTGCTATGGAAGTAATATAGGCACTGCACAGTGTTGTCTGGCACTGCTATTGATGTAATATGCGCACTGCATAGTGATAATTGTCTGGCACTGCTATGGAAGTAATATAGGCACTGCACAGTGTTGTCTGGCACTGCTATTGAGGTAATATGCGCACTGCATAGTGGTAATTGTCTGGCACTGCTATGGAAGTAATATAGGCACTGCACAGTGTTGTCTGGCACTGCTATTGAGGTAATATGCGCATTGCATAGTGGTAATTGTCTGGCACTGCTATGGAAGTAATATAGGCACGTCACAGTGTTGTCTGGTACTGCTATTGAGGTAATATGCGCACTGCATAGTGGTAATTGTCTGGCACTGCTATGGAAGTAATATAAGCACGTCACAGTGTTGTCTGGCACTGCTATTGAGGTAATATGCGCATTGCATAGTGGTAATTGTCTGGCACTGCTATGGAAGTAATATAGGCACGTCACAGTGTTGTCTGGCACTGCTATTGAGGTAATATGCGCACTGCATAGTGGTAATTGTCTGGCACTGCTATGGAAGTAATATAGGCACGTCACAGTGTTGTCTGGCACTGCTATTGAGGTAATATGCGCATTGCATAGTGGTAATTGTCTGGCACTGCTATGGAAGTAATATAGGCACGTCACAGTGTTGTCTGGTACTGCTATTGAGGTAATATGCGCACTGCATAGTGGTAATTGTCTGGCACTGCTATGGAAGTAATATAAGCACGTCACAGTGTTGTCTGGCACTGCTATTGAGGTAATATGCGCACTGCATAGTGGTAATTGTCTGGCACTGCTATGGAAGTAATATAGGCACGTCACAGTGTTGTCTGGCACTGCTATTGAGGTAATATGCGCACTGCATAGTGGTAATTGTCTGGCACTGCTATGGAAGTAATATAGGCACTGCACAGTGTTGTCTGGCACCGCTATTGAGGTATGGGCACTGCATGGTGGTAATTGTCTGGCACTGCTATGGGCAATGCATGGTGGTAATTGTCGGGCACTGCTATGGAAGTAATATGCAAAGAAAAAGACACAAATGCAATAGCACTCTGCAACCAGCATTCTGCCCTGCCTCTATGCTGGATGAGGCATTGGTGTACATTTTGGCCAAAGCGTAATAAGCCACTCACCACGTCAAGGTCGCCTCTATGGAGTGGTCCCTAACACTAGTTCCTACTTGTTTATGGGCCATGACAGCCACACAAAGTCCAGGGAATGCAGGTGCAGCATGCACGCCAAGCTTGTCTAGTCTGCTTATATGGCACCTACCAGTAGCCATTTGGCTCCAGGAGAAGTATATAGTGGGCTCAGCATGCATGTTGGTACTTGCATCCCTGGATCCGATGAAAGCTGTAATGGCACCGGACGGGGTTAAAAGCAAAGTGTGCTTGGCGTGCATGCTGCACCTGCATTCCCTGGACTTTGTGTGGCTGTCATGGCCCATAAACAGGTAGGAACTAGTGTTAGGGGCCACTCCATAGAGGCGACCTTGACGTGGTGAGTGGCTTATTACACTTTGGCCAAAATGTACACCAATGCCTCATCCAGCATAGAGGCAGGGCAGAATGCTGGTTGCAGAGTGCTATTGCATTTGTGTCTTTTTCTTTGTATATGTATTTCGCCATAGCGATGTGCATCTGCATATAGGGTTGTGCTGATTGAATCCCCCGCATTTTTTCATGGAAGTAATATGGGAACTGCACAGTGTTAGTTGTCTGGCACTGCTATTGAGGTAATATGGGCACTGCATGGTGGTAATTGTCTGGCACTGCTATGGAAGTAATATGGGCACTGCATAGTGGTAATTTGCTGGCACTGCTATTGAGGTAATATATGCACTGCACTGTGATAATTATCTGGCACTGCTATGGAAGTAATATGGGCACTGCATGGTGGTAATTGTCTGGCACTGCTATTGAGGTAATATGGGCACTGCACTGTGATAATTGTCTGGCACTGCTATGGAAGTAATATGGGCACTGCATGGTGGTAATTGTCTGGCACTGCTATGGAAGTAATATTGCCACTGCATGGTGGTGGTGGCAATTGTCTGGCATTGCTATTAAGGTAAAATGGGCACTGCATGGTGGTAATTGTCTGGCACTGCTATGGAAGTAATATAGGCACGTCACAGTGTTGTCTGGCACTGCTATTGAGGTAATATGCGCACTGCATAGTGGTAGTTGTCTGGCACTGCTATGGAAGTAATATAGGCACTGCACAGTGTTGTCTGACACTGCTATTGAGGTATGGGCACTGCATGGTGGTAATTGTCTGGCACTGCTATGGAAGTAATATGGGCACTGCACAGTGTTAGTTGTCTGGCACTGCTATTGAGGTAATATGGGCACTGCATGGTGGTAATTGTCTGGCACTGCTATTGAGGTAATATGGGCACTGCATGGTGGTAATTGTCTGGCACTGCTATTGAGGTAATATGGGCACTGCATGGTGGTAATTGTCTGGCACTGCTATGGGCACTGCATGGTGGTAATTGTCTGGCACTGCTATTGAGGTAATATGTGCACTGCACTGTGATAATTATTTGGCACTGCTATGGAAGTAATATGGGCACTGCATGGTGGTAATTGTCTGGCACTGCTATTGAGGTAATATGGGCACTGCACTGTGATAATTATCTGGCACTGCTATGGAAGTAATATGGGCACTGCATGGTGGTAATTGGCACTGCTACGGAAGTAATATTGGCACTGCATGGTGGTAATTGTCTGGCACTGCTATTCAGGTAATATGGGCACTGCATGGTGGTAATTGTCTGGCACTGCTATGGAAGTACACTGTGAGTGGGCACTGAGAGTTAGTATTTGTTCGCTGGTGATGCATCACCATAGACCAGCCTGCTTAGTCCAAGTATTAAATGTTGGCAAAGCCCTGCTCTAAGGAATATCCTAAGCTGTGATGTGCTGTGTATGCCGGCACCTTTCTGTCAGAGCCAAAAACAATTGTTTTCAGCAACTTGTGCTACAGTAACTTCTGTGGGGCTAGACTGCACAAGCTAGCCTTCACACCCCAAATGCATCATTGAAACTTTGGCACCAAAGACCCTGTTGCAGGTTCACAGATTGTCCTTCCTTGGACCACTTATAGTAGGTACTAACCGCTGATACTAACACCTCACAATAAAAGACCCGCTGTTTTGGAGATGCTGTAACCCACCAGTCAAGCCATCAAAATAGTCGCTCTGATGCTTAGTATGGCCATTTTCCCAGCTTCAAAAATTGACTTCACCTGCTACCCCTTTACAAGATAAGCAATGTACCGTAATTTTTAATTATATGGCTGATCAGTGTAAGTTACTGATATACAATGTGAATCATAAAAGGCAAGTAGATTCTTCCAGCGTTATACGGAACTAATAATTGGCAATGGCTTAGTTAAGATTCTTTTGGATTGCATTATAAAGGGTCCAGCCCTTCTTCACATCAATTTAGTTAATCACGTTGATACATCATAAAACGGCTTTATACATAGTTGGGACCATGTGTAGATCACTAGTTTTGGTGCCAACGTAAAGGGCCAAGCATTCAGAGCTCTACTAGATTTTCTGAGACTCCAAGTTGGGAAAAGAACAAGACACAGCAGACAGTTTAATGTGGTGCCTTCTATACCGCACATTTACAATTATATATTTTTTTATATTTTCTTCATAGTATTGATTGAAAAGAATACATCACCGTATTTCATATAGGGCATTTATGTATAACTACATTAAATAGATTATACTACTATTTGTAAAGTTTTGTGTTTAGAACAAAAGACTGTGGTTTGATTAAGAGTATTCCTAAGTTTCCATAGACCACACAAGGAGGAGGTATATTATGGCTAGTGCTACATACAACCCGAGGCAAAACACAAAAAGAAAAAGTGTTGTTGTGTGCGCCTTCATCCATGTGATTCAGTCACTCTGGTGGACTCATTAGAATGGAGGCCCTGTAGTGCAGGCATGAAGAACTGCTGATAACAGCTGAATGTGTGGGTTCCAATAGCTGGTCCCTGGCAATCAACTACCATAGAGAAACTGCAAATTAAAAAGAAGTTGTCCAGAAGGAACAGCCCCTTTATTCCCCCTACTGCGTACAATCCGCAAAAAAAGTTCAGACACAAATTCATAATACGCTTTTGCGCATGAGGCCTTAGGGGCTATTCACACAGGGTTTTTTCCCTGTGGAATTTTTGCGTGGAGAGCCGCTCTGAAATGTTGCCGAATTCCTACCGGTGGTCATGTCCTTTCTGACCAAAGAATGGGAGGCAGAGCTGAAGACTGTGGAGCGGTGGATTAAAGCCACGGCCGTGTTGAGAAGGGGCACGTTCCATGGGAAAAAGAAAAAAAACGCAGTGTGAACGGTGCCTTAGAGGCAGATTTTCACATGGAATATCTGTAACTTATCTACTGCAGTGATTTTTACTATATTTGTGTGGGTTATGGTCTTGCTGAAAAATAAATCTTCATCCATTTCAAATTCTCTTGCAGACTGCAGCAGATTTTTAACCATAATTTTCATCATTAATTTTATCACCTTCCATCACAGGCTTTATTGTGACATCAAGTTACCTAAAAGGAATATAAAATGTGGAGTGGAAAGCGGATTTAGGGTCCCACTAGGGTTTTTCCCCCTATAGAGAAGGTGATGTAAAATGGGCTCAGTAACCAATAGGAATAATGTTGGTGTCAAATCAATAATATAACCACCGGTAAACAAAAAATATACAACTACACAATATTATGTAAAATAACTATTACATCTTTATTATTTCAAGCATTACACATTAAAAACATATGGTCACATCCTGTAGACATTCTCCCACACCAAAGGGTGTAACGATAGAAAATAGATATAAAACACAGCGTAGATTACTGACCCATCACTATGGTATTTCAGTTCGATAAACGGCAATTCCATGTATATTTCTATGGGGGAATCTTCTACAGCAACATTTTCTATACATACAAGCAGTCATCTTTTCCTACCATAGTGACTGACAGAGATTGACATTGGACTCTGTCGGCAAATACCACTGCGAAAGTCAGCAGAGGAGGATATTGCATTATCCATTTGTTCTCTATAGATTTTTGGAGGAACCGCCAGCTGAATTCTATAGACTGTACAGCTAAGCCATCTACAAAGACCACGGGGATCAGTGAACCCACTTACAGACATCTGTTTTGTCCTTTTGTAACCAGCAGTCCAAAGTCTATACATATAAATGAAGCTAATGTAATAAATCATAAAAACAGTAATACAGTCCTCACTACTGTCTTAATCCCCCAACGACAAGCATCTTTTCCAGCACATTCAGTCAGAGCTATAAATCTACACAGTGTCATCTCCAATTGTGGTAGGGTTACAAAGAGCGATTCCGCAACACAAAGATGATACTGAGAAATAAATGTACGGTAGAAAATATATAAATGCAGATATTTGTTTGAACCCCTTGTTTGCACTATTTTTATTACATAATTCTCAAATCTGGGGAGGTTTTTGTGCTTTTAAACCTCAATTATTATAAAAAAATTGCAAGAACCATTACGGTCATGGTATTTCAAGGTAGGATTCTGGAATCAAACATAGTGCAAAAAGAAAAAAAAAGTGCATTTTTATATCTCCTATATACATGCTAATAGTCTGTGGTACAGTGCATTATACCTCATTTTAAAGAGGTAGCGCCAACCTATGTGACTCCCAAAGACTGAGAATGAGTTGGGGTAACGACCTATCTATTCCCATAGGTTGTTACCCCAGCTCTCATAAACAGAAGATATATCCTAGCAATTAGACATGAAAATACTGTCACGGTCTCTCCCGTGACAGGGTTCAGAAGATCTAAGAGACTGGCTGCACGTGATGTGATCTGACAGCCTCTTTGTTTTCACTTGTTTCTGTTTTGTTGCTGGGTATGACCACACCTCTTGTCTCAGGTGTAGCTTAAGGCTACTTTCACACTCACGTTTGGTGCGGATCAGTCATGGATCTGCACAGACGGATCCGTTCAGATAATACAAACGTCTGCATCTGTTCAGAACAGATCAGTTTGTATCATCTTTAACATAGCCAAGACGGATCCGTCTTGAACACCATTGAAAGTCAATAGAGGACGGATCCGTTTTCTATTGTGTCATAGAAAACGGATCCGTCCCCATTGACTTACATTGTGTGTCAAAGGATTTGGCTCAGTTTTGTCAGACTGACACAAAAACGCTGAAAGCAGAGTTTTGGTGTCCGCCTCCAAAGCGGAATTGAGATGGAACGGAGGCAAACTGATGCATTCTGAGCGGATCCTTTTCCATTCAGAATGCTTTAGGGCTAAACTGATTAGTTGGACCGCTTGTGAGAGCCCTGAACGGATTTCACAAACGGAAAGCCGAAACACCAGTGTGAAAGTAGCCTAAGTGGTCATTCCAACTCCTCTATTTAGTCTGGTCTCACCCATCAGGCTATGCAGTTGATAGCTCCTTTTTGGTTGTGGAAGTGCTGGTGTTTGGTTCTCCACTGAGTTCCTGCTTGTCCGCGTACTTCGGAGTTAAGTGTCTTTTTCCTATTTCTTGTTTGTTGTATTCCCCTATCTTTTGGTATTAGTCCTGAGGGAGTCTCCTATTGCTTCAGCTGGGAAGTAACAGGTTATCTTTTGTCCTGACACTATTTCCAGGGCCTTTTAGAGTCAGATAGGGTTCTAGGTTCCTGTGTATGAACATTCCTACCATTGAGGTCTTTTCATACTGATAGTAGTCAGGGCTCGGTCTAGGGATTCACTAGGTGGTGACCTTTCCCTTTTCCTTAGTTTCCAGGCCTAGTACCTTTTCCCTTCCCTCCTTTGTTCGGTGTGGAGTTTACCACCCACACCGCGCCGTGACAAATACCCCTTAAATAGACTGCACTGCCTGCAAGCTTTGCAAGTGAACGAGATGATTCTAGTATAGGTGTATGCTTGTTCGATCGATTGAACTGCTCCAATCTTATTACCTTATCTAATAAAAGCCCAAATATACAGTTCTATCTCAATGACAAATCGTTAAAAAAAACTACTTAGTAGATGGACATTAAAATTCATATTTAAACCTAAACCATAGTAATGTGGGTAGGCATGTGAATATTTCAACCACTGAGTAATAAAAAACAGGGAAGCACATTCAGAATTTATATATAAATATTCACTCATTGACAAAAAAAGAAAAAACACACAGAAGGAGTTGTTGGAACCCATTTAAACTTTCTATGTTTTAATGTAATGATATACAGTACAGACCAAAAGTTTGGACACACCTTCTCATTCAAAGAGTTTTCTTTATTTTCATGACTATGAAGGCATCAAAACTATGAATTAACACATGTGGAATTATATACATAACAAACAAGTGGAGTTCCCAGAGATGCTTAGCACTTGTTGGCCCTTTTGCCTTCACTCTGCGATCCAGCTCACCCAAAACCATCTCGATTGGGTTCAGGTCCGGTGACTGTGGAGGCCATGTCATTTGGCGCAGCACCCCATCACTCTCCTTCATGGTCAAATAGCCCTTCCTTGAAAGTTTTCCCAATTTTTCCCAATTTTTCGGCTGACTGACTGACCTTCATTTCTTAAAGTAATGATGGCCACTCGTTTTTCTTTACTTAGCTGCTTTTTTCTTGCCATAATACAAATTCTAACAGTCTATTCAGTAGGACTATCAGCTGTGAATCCACCTGACTTCTCCTCAACGCCACTGATGGTCCCAACGCCATTTATAAGGCAAGAAATCCCACTTATTAAACCTAACAGGGCACACCTGTGAAGTGAAAACCATTTCAGGGGACTACCTCTTGAAGCTCATCAAGAGAATGCCAAGAGTGTGCAAAGCAGTAATCAAAGCAAAAGGTGGCTACTTTGAAGAACCTAGAATATGACATATTTTCAGTTGTTTCACACTTGTTTGTTATGTATATAATTCCACATGTGTTAATTCATAGTTTTGATGCCTTCAGTGTGAATCTAAAATTTTCATGGTCATGAAAATAAAGAAAACTCTTTGAATGAGAAGGTGTGTCCAAACTTTTGGTCTGTACTGTATATATAAAAGTGATTACAATATTAGAGCAAATGTTTATTGGGGAAAACTGTACAATTTAAAAGAGGCTCTAGTGCCCTGCTGGGCCACATCTAGCCTGGATACAAGATGAGATATGGTTGGGTATGAAGGTTCCATATGGTATCCTGTGGCTGTAGATCTGGCACACTCATAGGTTGCCAAAGCTGCCATCCCAGCTGATTGCATAAATGCTCGACTGGCGGTAAATCTGGCAACCAAGCAGGCCAAGGAAGTGTGACAATCTGGCAGATACATTCCTGGGAAACCCTTGTTGTGTATGGGTGACCATTATCCTGCTGAAAAATGCCAGCTGGAAGCTCTGCCATGAGAGGTAATAGATGTGGCCGCAGGATGTCCTGCAAATATCACTGAGCTGTTAGTGTTCCTTGTATCACTACTAGGAGTGACAGACTGCTGTATTACATGGCTCCCCAGATCATCACACCAACAGTCAGGGCAGCAAAAACAGGATTGAAGCACTCACCACAAGGTCTCCATCAGAGGTCGCAATAACGCCTGTACAAGCATCAGACGCCTGTTCAGGCCATATGGTGCAGGTACTGGAACTTGGTACCAATACACCTTAGACCAGTGATGGGGAACCTTTTAGAGACAGAGTGCCCAAACTGCATTCCAAAACCCACTTTTTTATCGCAAAGTGCCGACATGGCAATTTACCCTGAATACCACAGTCCAATATAGTATATCTTCAATGTACTTTATCATTTAGCTATAACAGCCTGCCTACATTGCGCTGCCTACGATGTTCATAGTGCGCCCTGCGCTGATGAATGGCAGGAAAAGTCTAAGGCATATTGGTACACCATAGACTTTTTTCAGGGTTCGGGTGCCCACAGAGAGGGCTCTGAGTGCCGCCTCTGGCACCCGTGCCATAGGTTCGCCATCACTGCCTTAGACTTTTCCCCGCACATTCATCAGCGCAGGGCACGCTGTGAACGACACAGGCAGTGCAGTGATGCTGCCTGTGCCTGAAATGACCAATAGCAAAGCTCCATACAGTAAGGAGCTTTGCAATTGGTTGGTTTGGGCGGGTGCTGGAGCGATACAGCGCCGAGCAGCAGGGGAAGCCGACGGGAGCTGGAAGGAGGAGGGGCCGGAGAGCGGAGGAGCTGAAGAGGACTCCTCAGAGGTGACAAACGGCCCCGGACATCAAGGTAACAGCAGTGTGTGATGCAGTGTGTGATCATCACTGCACCACATGCACCACACACATCACACTGATGCATGTAGTGTGTAGTGAATGCAGGCAGGCTATTATAGCCAAATGGTAAAGTACAGGGTTAATTCTGCTATATTGGACTGGACTTTATCACTTGGCTATAATTGCCTGATGGTATTTACATTAGTAATGGTTCCCCCCACATAAATATCCACCTCTTAGGCTACGTTCACACTGGCGCTATTTATTTCTGTTGTTCTGCTCTGTTAGAGGAGCAGAGCAACAACAATAATGAAACTGCTGGATCGGTCACATAAGGGTGGGTTTTTGTGATATGTTCACTGTACACAAAAACCGTTAATATTAACAGACGCTTCAGACACATGCCATACTGTGGCATCCGCCACTACAGAGTTCCATTGTGAAAAAAGAAAAAAAAAAAAAAATGACTTTTTTTGGAGGAACTCTGCAGGATGGGAAAGCATGGTGTACCACGTTTTCCCATCCCGCGAAGTTCAGCAAACAAAACATGTAGGCCTAACTGACAGGGAAGAAGCTGAGCAGACTCCGCCAACTATGATGGGATACGTTCAGTTTCCGTTCCGGATCGGTCTTTTTACCAGACAAAAAAGTCCTGCATATAATGCTTTTTTGTCCGGTCTTTCAACAGAATCTACAACAGAGGCTCCAAATGGAGCCCCTAACGCAGATGTGAGCAAATGCAGGCCTACATATTACGTTATGTAGTTGAATTACCGCAACTTTCATACTACTCCTCGGGTAAAAATACTCAGGTCAGAGGAGTATTTTTACGACTTCTGGTCTCCATACATAAACCTGACCATCATCAAATCCCAAACAGAACCTGGATTCATCACTAAAGTCAACATGGTTCCAGTCCGTAGCAGTCCAGGTTTGTCATTCATGGCACAACCACAAATGAAGGAAAATGTGGCTGGCTGTCTGTCCAATGACAGGACACATAATGGTTGCCGTGACACCAAATTTCTTTCTGCTAAGCACCTGGAAATGGAACGGGCAGGGTGTGTGCCACCCATGTCTGAATGATGGACAACAAAATTACAGGAGCTGCCTTTGCATGTTGGCGGATCAAACTGTCCTCTTCACTGGTGGCCTGCCTGGGCCATCCAGAGCCTGTTCACCATGTGTGCATGTCCTCACATAACCACTGCCACCAAACCTGCTAACAGCTAGGTCAGAATGGCCTAGATGGCAGGCAATTCATTAAAAACAATCATCCAGCTTCTCTCAATCCAGTGTTGCACCCCTTCTCAAAGTCTGTCAACTGGGCAAAATGTTTGAGTCCATTCATTCTAGAGGCATGTCTAGCAGTCAACGAACTATCACCAAGAGGTACAATACCTAAAAAAAAGTAGCCTCTGAGAGCCTTTTTATAGGGGCAAGTGTCTAAACAGACTTCACCTGTAATAATTTACATATCTGCCTGAAACATACGTGCATTTTTGGGTGAATGGGGGGGGGGGGGATTTATCATGAGGGTAAAACTTGAAGTCAGTTTTGCCTGTGTTGGTGTACTTTAAGCCACATTTATTAAATGTTGCATGTTGTTTGATAAATTAGTCTCATCCTTAACCTAAAACTTTTGTCTAGCAAACCTACTCCAGTTTTCTTTCTCCATCCTCCTACCAGAGTGAGATTGCAATTTTTTTGCGACTTTTAGAAAAAGTCTCAATAATAAATCTGGAGTAAAACTCATTAAAATAGCTAACCGGGCCCGCTTCCCTACCAATATTTTAAAACTGGAGTGAGTAGTGTAAAAATGCAAAAAGATGCAAATTTTTGCAAAAGCAAGTCCAAAAAGTCACAACTTAT
Organism: Bufo bufo; assembly: GCF_905171765.1. Taxonomy (NCBI): domain Eukaryota; kingdom Metazoa; phylum Chordata; class Amphibia; order Anura; family Bufonidae; genus Bufo; species Bufo bufo. Next base: position 388,857,957 of record NC_053391.1, read on the forward strand.
TGAAGACATAATTCTGGAGTAAATGCATGATAAATCAGGGCCAAGGAGTGTATATTGCTTCAAGGTCATGTCTAATTTTGACTTAAATTGTTGTATTCTAAGGGTTTGCTTTACTTAAAATGGCCAAACAACGTAAAATAACTGGGAAGAAAAATAAATAAATGAGAAAACTGAGCATTGCCTTCACTGCCTCTGATAGAGAGGTTCTGTCCTTGGGTGTCTGAACAGCCTCATGGAATGCGGACAGCTGTTACCATCTGACGTTGGCATTTAGCAGCTTTACAAGGTTAAGGACCTCCTTGCAAGTGAGGCTTGGACAATTCGGAACTGCGTCTTCTTTGATAAGTTATTCAATTTGCAGCCTCCTGCTGTGTGTAAAAGGAGAGACTGTGCAGATTCCATATGTTTCCTCCTCTAATGGCAGCAGCTCAGCCAATATATAATCTTTTCACACTAACACTATAATACAGCAAAGTGACCCAAGTGACAACATCCCGCAAGAACAATGAACGCCAACTATAAAAAGCTGTCCATACGGTTTATAGAGCACCATAAAGACCAAAAATCATCTGCACATACAATGAATGATATGGGACCCCAGGGCACTGAGCTGTCAGGTCTACCACAGTGGCCATAAACTCATCTTCTCTTATTTCATCGATGAGCAAACAAGGTACGCACTAGGGGCTGGTTGTGGAGACACAGATAATTCCACACAAGCGGATCAACTTTGCGACCTAGTACTAAATGGCAAAAATCCTTCAGATCTTAGGCTAACGTCAGCATTTTGGCTTTCAGGTTTTGAGATCCAGCAAAGGATCTCAAAACGGTTCAGTTTTGTCCCCATTCATTATCATGGTCAGTATGCATCAGTTCCGTTTTGTTGCATTTTGTGTCCGTTCTACGAAACGGAACAATTTGGATCCGGCATGAAAATCTATGTAAGTCAATGGTGCCGGATACGGTTTTTCCATTACTGAAAAAAAAACGGATCCGTCACCCACTGACTTACAATGGTTTTAATGAGGGATCCGGTTTGCTCTGTTTCGTTTTAATACAACCACATACAAACGGAACGGATGCGGAAGTCTTGTATTAAATGAAACAAATTTGTTTTATTCTGGTTTTGAGATCTTCTGTGACCCCCAGCAGTAAAAATGTCCCCATAGTGGACCCCAATGTCCCCCATAGTGGTCCTCAGCTGTAATGTTTGTTTTTAGCAGAAGAAATAAAGTTATTCATCTCATCCACTTGCACGGACAGAGGCAGTCGTTCCTCTCTTGATTCTGAAGGACTTGCTGAAGGACCTGCTCTCCAGCATGAAGCCATCACCATGCGATCATGCTCGGAGTGCATCACGCTGAGATGCCAGCCACTTAGCAATTTGCTGCTTCATTGTGGAGAATTACTTAGTGAGCGGTTAAATGCCCCAAGGGCAGGCTCACACCACTCTGTGCACCCCTGCTCCTCCTACTTGCTCTGCCAGCCTCTCCCTCATGAATGACAGGGCCAGGCAACATGACCATGCAGGACACTGGCCCTGTCAATCAAGGAAGAGAGGGAGGGGCTGGCAAAGGAAGGCAGAGAAGCAAGGGTGCACAAATTGGCTTAGGCCCGCCCTCAGTGCTCTTAACTGCACACTTGCATATGGATTAAAAGTACTTGTTCTCCAGAATGAAGCAACAATCGCTAAGTGAAAGGTATCATTACAGTCAGCTGAGCCAGCCATAGAAGGCATTGGCCTGGTTTTACATACTCCCTTTAACAAGTTCAAGTGCTTCCGACTCTCCTATCTATAAAACTGAACAGGTTGTAGGATTTAGAAAATATAACAAATGTTGAAATATTCTATTAGAGCATTATAAGTGAACAGACAAGACATCTCTCTATCAGGACCTCCATCAATTAAAGGGCATCTGTCAGCAGATTTGTACCTATGACACCGGGTGACCTGTTCCATATGCACTTGGCAGCTGAAGGCATCTGTGTTGGTCCCATGTTCATACGTGTCCGCATTGCTGGGAAAAATGAAGTTTTAATATATGCAAATGAGCCTCTAAGAGCAACAGGGGCGTTGCCGTTACACTTAGAGTCTCTGCTCTCTCTCTCCGCAAATGCTGCACCCTATGCACTTTGATTAACAGGGTCAGGTGTGATGACATTTTCACAGACTGGCCCTGTCAATCAAAGTACAGAAGGCGCGGCAGTTGCAGAGAGAGCAGAGCCTCTAGGTGTAACAACAACGCCCCCATTGCTCCTAGAGGCTCATTTGCATGTATTAAAACATAATTTTTCTCATCAATGCGGGCACATATGAACATGGGACCAACACAGATGTCTTTTTCTGCCAAGTGCACATGTAACAGGTCACCCGGTGTCAAAGCTACAAATCTGCTGACGGATGCCCTTTAAACCAGAGCAGCTACAACATGTGTCTCTCTGGAAGGTCTGGTATGTCCATCCATTACCTGAACAGACTATTGATTTTAATTGGCACCATGTAATTTTTATTTTCCCGATGGTGGCGCTACAAGGGAACTGAACACTTGCTGTAAGTTTCCCCATCATTTATAACTAAGGGCATGGCCACATGGGGAGGAAATCTGTGGTGGATATCCACAGCAGCATAACACTGACATGCTGCAGATTTCAAATCTGCACCCTCATACGAAGCAGCTATCTGTTCTGGCTCATAGAGAAGGATCCCACACATGGGATCCCCTCTATAATGTCCATATGACGTAACAGGACATGTCAGTGTAGTCTTCATGAGACCACTCTTTTAATAAACTTATATAGCGCTGACATATTCCGCAGTGCTTTGAGGACATTAGCATTGCTTGCTGTCCCCAATGGGGCTCACAATCTAACTTCCCCATCAGTATGTCTTTGGAGTGTGGGACGAAACCAGAGTATCTGGAGGAAACCCACGCAAACATGGGTAGAACATACAAACTCCATGCAGATGTTGTTTGAACCTAGAACCTCAATGGTGCAAGGCACCAGTACTAACCACTGAGCCACCATGCTGCTGTACGTATAAAGCAATGCTGCATAGGGAGATGTATCAGGATAATTGGCCAGATGTGCTTTACCAGAAAGAGATATACATAAGATATCACAAAGAAGAAGTTTTAACAACTGTGCTAAAAAAAAAACCTCAAGGTCTTTACAAGTTTGCGTATTTGTTGTTATTTTTGTTGGGGGAGAATGACCTTCCTGGGTGGTCAAGCCAGATAATGGTTTGTGTTCTTTCCATTTGTTTGAGAGAGATATAAAATAAAGGCTTATAAGTGCAGCAATCCTCCTCACAATCACAAGATGTTGAGAAACGTGCCAGAAATACATACATTCTCCACTCACCCTCTTCCATAAACCACGTCTGCCCAGAAGATCAGCTCTGGAATGAGATCTCCCGCTTAGGAAGCATGGAGTCGTAGGCTATAATTATGGTTATTGCAATGCAGTTATGTGATATCCCTTTCTTTTATTTTGCAGTTTTGCATTTTAAAGGTATTTATTATACATCTTCTACATCACATCTATATGATTAGAAGTGCAAACCTAATGCAGAAAACCTTACACTGAATCGATCGAACATCCCTCACTGAAGTCTATAACATTGTGGCAATCTAACAAGCCAACTGGTGCTTTAGCGGTTTGTCCATCTTTGTTCTAACGGAAACCAGCTCTCCGTGTACTAAATTCCCAGTGAGCGTATGTAAAGCTACCTATCTCAACAGACAAAGCTGCAGCATCAAGCATGAGTAAGAGATGGAGCAGCAGACTCAGCCTCTGATGATGCAGAAGGTAAATTCTGTCACATTAGCCTTTAGATTTTATGGATAAACATGATATTAGTAATGACATTTCTGCATTTACAATATACATGGGATGCATTAAAAGCCTTTTTGGGAGAGAATTGTTTTCTGTCAGCACAATCAACCCTAGAAAACCAAGGTAGGCTTGATCATGGAGACTGTAGTGACCTTTCTCTTTCCTGCAGCAGTCGGATTTATACTTATCTTTATGCTAATGAGGTGCTCTGAGCACTGATGGAAAGGCCTAGCCCCTCGGAGCACCTCTTCACCTATGCCTTTCACCCTTTGCCACTCTCTCGCCCACTGTTAAAGGTTAGGCAACCTGTTGGGTATATTTTTGGTAGACCTCTTCCTCCTGGTCAGACCTGCAAAGGGAAGCATACTGACCTCCTCCCTGCCACTGGGTCTTAGTTCTTTCACCAACTCCCCCAAACTGACATGATGCAAGGGGGCAGGTCACTGCTGTGGCCAGTCATTCGCTGCAGCAGTGTCAAAGTTGATGTTGACAGTCGAGTACCCAAGGAGCTGGGACCAGCAGCAGGGAGCAAGTAAGCACGCTGGCGCTCTCAGGTTGTGCGTGAACCCATTCATTTCTATAGGTCCACAAAAAATTTAAATACTGTAACATTTTAGGATCTGCAGGAAGGTTATAAGTTAAATTATTACTAGCTGCACAAGTGCTGGAAACAGCACATGCATGCCTTCAGAATGAGGGCCTCATCCATCAACGACCTCCATTCACGTAAACTGGGGACAGACAGGAGAACTAGCCTATGGGCAGTCCATCCCCATTGTAAATGAACGGAGACCACTGATTGACTGGACCCTCCATCTGCTGTCATTTTGGGAGCACAGTGCCAGGTAAAAAGTGCACAGACCTGCAAGTAAACATAAATTAGGTATATTAAACCATCGGACATCGGTGACGACAGTTTAATAATACCTATTACTAGCCATTACTCACTCCACTAAAAAGCTTTGCACAGCACATTGGTACCTCTGTATAGCACATTACTGCTCCTGTCTGTGCCCGCTGTGATAAAGCCAGACATAGCACATTTATACCAGGCTTGAGCAGAGCTGGCAAAGGTAGGAGCAGCAATGCGTGTTCCTCCCTGTACATCGCTCACTGCTGCCCCACAGTGGAATCCGTGCACCACTGAAATTTCAGCAGTGTACAGATTCCAAAGTGCCATATACACCAGAGCTTCATGTGCTTATTTCGTAAGGAAACATGAAAAAAAATATATAAATAAAGAAAGAAAAGTATATTACAAACATTCATTACATGTCATTTAGAGTAGTTTAAATAAAACTTTTGAAAAGTTTAGGTACACTTTAAAAACATTAAGAAAATAAAAACATATGCATGTATAAAATATTATATATAGTATGTATTTCATGATTTTAAACTATGCAATACAACCACAGCCATAAAAGAGAGGAGGAAAAATACATCTCCTGTGTACATGAAATAATTAAAGTGCCAAAGAGTTCAAGGAAATCTGCTACTCCCTTCAAAGGAATTTTCACACCCAGAATTAGACCTTCCGCATATAAAAGGAGGCGGTTATCAGCATTTGTTTTATTCTGCTCTAAACATTTTTTATGCATATGCCAAGCACTGAAATGACCTGCCTTTTATGCCTAGCCTGAGTGCATGGCTTTTGATCACTCCTGTGTGCAACAGCATGCAATTCATCACTACTTGCACTTTAACCGACAGATGGCCATCACTTAGTTGGATGCGGGCATGGGTTAGGAAGCAAAACAGTGGGTATCAAAGTAGGCCGACCAATAGGTGGTGTAAAGGTAAACAAAAGTGTCTAAAGACGCACCAAATGTATGATCCAACATGAGCCACCTAGACACTTCTATAGCATCTTTGGACTGTCAAGTCTAAATTTACACTAAACAATAAGACAGGATAAATCAATCTGTCCCATTGTGTGTGAAACCAGCATTAAAGTGGATTCAGACTGCCCCATCTAAATGTGCCGCCGATCACACCATGAATGAGCGAAACGCTTGTTCATCAGGTGATACTGTCTTTCGTACAGGTGCATGAATTACTGTTTAAACAGCGATCTGCTGCCCAGAAACAATGATCCTGCATGGGGACGAATGATCGCATCCTCATACTGTGAAGGAGATCACAGCATGTAAATGCACCGGTCTCCTTCGCTGAACCAGCAGCCGACTGTGGAGAAGGAACGCTTCCTTCCCAACAATCAGCTGTAACATCATGCGGCCTCCCGCCTTTAGGCTGAATGCACACGGCCGTGTTCCACGGCCGAGAGCGGTCCGTGGTATGCCGGGCTGGATTCCAGTTCAGTGCAGGAGCGCACGGAGTCATTGGTTGCTATGACGCCGTGCGCTTCATGCCGCCGCTGCACTACAGTAATGCACTCGTATAGTGTATTCTTACTGTAGTGCAGCGGCGGCATGAAGCGCACGTGCGCTTCTGCACTGAACAGGAATCCAGCCCGGCATACCACAGACCGCTCTCGGCCGTGGAACACGGCCGTGTGCATTCGGCCTTAGTGAGACATGTCTAGACCTACTGAGGGACGTCCCATATTAGCACCACATCTTAAAATGCCCAAGTGAAAAGCAGTGCGCAAAGTTAGACACGCAGTGAACAGAAATCAATAAACAAGGTGTCCTCAAAGAGCCTAGCCATAAAACCTGGGCTGAAACTGATTCAAGTGCAGAAATAGTGGGAAGGAAGAAGGTAGTTTCTGACGCTTAACTAGTTTTCTGGTGATCAAAGAGTCACCACTCATGGGGCAATGCGGATCAAGCAAAGTCTTGATAAGTGCCCCGCACCCCACCTGTTAAATTCACTTTGTTGAAGAAGAAGAAAAAATAAGGAGAAAAAAAGGGAGAAGGGGGATTAACCGCAGTAGAAGGGGAAGGAGGGAAAGTATTCTCTGGAGCGCCAAGAGGACTATTTAGAAGTGACAAAATATTAGGAATGGGATGTAGGTGGTTAGGTGGGTATTCACCGAGGCAGCACCCTAAAGCAGTGTACGTCAGTGCACTGCGAGATAATATGATATGAAGATAAAATATAAAAAAGTGTGCTGTGGGGCTTGCCCAAGGGTAGTGGGCAGTTGCACAGGGGCGCCAAGGTGAAGTGAAGAAAAAAAAAAAAAAAAAAAAAAAAGGTCAGGGCGGCGTAGTCTATGCAGGGTTGATACTTTGCTAGTTGGATTAGTGCTTCTGCTACACAGTATCGATATATTGCGGGGGCATATATATCACTGTGTCTGTATAGTTAGCGGTTCTATTACGCAGTCTCAGTGTATGGTAGGCCTATATATCACTGTGTCTCTTTATATTTTGTTATGATGGTTCTATTTCACAGTATCGATATATGGCGACACATGTGTCACTGTACGGGTATTTAAAAGATAATAAATAATATGAATAGTAATAAATAATGTTAAAAGGTTTATATGAGAAAGAAACGGAAGGCGACTTACTTCACCAGGGAGGGAGATATAGGATAAGCAAAATACACCTATACCTGCTCCTCCCCCGCCGAGATCGCTTGTCAGGTAGTATAAACTTTCCTCCACGTCCCAAATGATGGTAGTCAGGGTTCCAAATGGAGAGTTTTTTATTGCATAAATAGATAGAAGCTCAACGCGTTTCGGGGTGTGTTCCCCTTTCTCAAGAGCAGTGTTGGTTAAAAACACATAACATAAAGTGCATGTAGCCAGGAATATATATAGGTCTCTTAATTAAACAATCAAAAAACAATTTACCAAGAGTTTTGGCGGGGACCGGAAGTAGGCGGAGCGTCACCTCCGGTCCTCTGATCCCCCCCAGTCATCCAAAATACATCGTCCGATTAAGTATAGTGCTTTAATGCATTTCAGAGTATTTTAAGAAGGAAGTTATGAAGTGCCTAGCAGGGTTCTTGTAGCCTGAGAACCTCTAACATGCTTAGATCGCTCCTGGTGCGTTCCACTGTGGAACGCAAACACCCTGGTGAGGAGGCGGGGTCTCGAGCGGATGTGCGCCATGCGTTCCACCAGTGGAACGCATGAGCAGGAGGAGGGGAAGGAAAGGTGCCGGCCGGAGGTGGGGCCGTTTGAAGATGCTGTATGGAGCGCACCAAGGGGCGGGGCGTTCGACAGGGCAGGGAGGAGCAAACGTCTGTGCGTTCCAGGCTGGGACGCAGAGGCATCGGTTGGGGTCAGGAAGAGAAACCCGAACGGGAATGGAGAATGGGGAGTACATAGGGACTATAGGCATTTAGGGATGGGCTCACATGGAGTCCTTATATTAAATAGAAAGCCAAATATGTGTAAATAAAAGTCTGAATATGTATAAAAGGACAAATGACATGAGTTCTATACCAAAGGATATTATAAAGTATTATAATGGGAAGGGTATAATAAGTATTCACATATGTGAATACTTATTATACCCTTCCCATTATAATACTTTATAATATCCTTTGGTATAGAACTCATGTCATTTGTCCTTTTATACATATTCAGACTTTTATTTACACATATTTGGCTTTCTATTTAATATAAGGACTCCATGTGAGCCCATCCCTAAATGCCTATAGTCCCTATGTACTCCCCATTCTCCATTCCCGTTCGGGTTTCTCTTCCTGACCCCAACCGATGCCTCTGCGTCCCAGCCTGGAACGCACAGACGTTTGCTCCTCCCTGCCCTGTCGAACGCCCCCCCCCCTTGGTGCGCTCCATACAGCATCTTCAAACGGCCCCACCTCCGGCCGGCACCTTTCCTTCCCCTCCTCCTGCTCATGCGTTCCACTGGTGGAACGCATGGCGCACATCCGCTCGAGACCCCGCCTCCTCACCAGGGTGTTTGCGTTCCACAGTGGAACGCACCAGGAGCGATCTAAGCATGTTAGAGGTTCTCAGGCTACAAGAACCCTGCTAGGCACTTCATAACTTCCTTCTTAAAATACTCTGAAATGCATTAAAGCACTATACTTAATCGGACGATGTATTTTGGATGACTGGGGGGGATCAGAGGACCGGAGGTGACGCTCCGCCTACTTCCGGTCCCCGCCAAAACTCTTGGTAAATTGTTTTTTGATTGTTTAATTAAGAGACCTATATATATTCCTGGCTACATGCACTTTATGTTATGTGTTTTTAACCAACACTGCTCTTGAGAAAGGGGAAGACACCCCGAAACGCGTTGAGCTTCTATCTATTTATGCAATAAAAAACTCTCCATTTGGAACCCTGACTACCATCATTTGGGACGTGGAGGAAAGTTTATACTACCTGACAAGCGATCTCGGCGGGGGAGGAGCAGGTATAGGTGTATTTTGCTTATCCTATATCTCCCTCCCTGGTGAAGTAAGTCGCCTTCCGTTTCTTTCTCATATAAACCTTTTAACATTATTTATTACTATTCATATTATTTATTATCTTTTAAATACCCGTACAGTGACACATGTGTCGCCATATATCGATACTGTGAAATAGAACCATCATAACAAAATATAAAGAGACACAGTGATATATAGGCCTACCATACACTGAGACTGCGTAATAGAACCGCTAACTATACAGACACAGTGATATATATGCCCCCGCAATAGATCGATACTGTGTAGCAGAAGCACTAATCCAACTAGCAAAGTATCAACCCTGCATAGACTACGCCGCCCTGACCTTTTTTTTTTTTCTTCACTTCACCTTGGCGCCCCTGTGCAACTGCCCACTACCCTTGGGCAAGCCCCACAGCACACTTTTTTATATTTTATCTTCATATCAAATTCACTTTGTCTTAGGGTACTTTCACACTTGCGGCAGAGTGATCCCGCAAGCAGTTCCGTCACCGGAACTGCCTGCCGGACCCGTCAAAACGTATGCCAACTGATGGCATTTGTAAGACTGATCAGGATCCTGACCCGTCTTACAAATGCATTGAAATGCCGGATCCGTCTTTCCAGTGTCATTCGGAAACCCGGATCCGGCATTAATTTTTTTCACCTTTTTTTCGGTCTGCGCATGCGCAGACCGGAAGGACGGATCCGGCGTTCCGGTTTTTTGAATGCCGGATGTGGCACTAATACATTCCTATGGAAAAAAAATGCATTCCGGCAAGTGTTCAGTTTTTTGGGCCGGAGATAAAACCGTAGCATGCTGCGGTTTTATCTCTGTCCTGATCAGTCAAAAAGACTGAACTGAAGACATCCTGATGCATCCTGAACGGATTACTCTTCATTCAGAATGCATGGGGATATAACTGATCAGTTCTTTTCCGGTATTGAGCCCCTAGGATGGAACTCTATGCCGGAAAAGAAAAACGCTAGTGGGAAAGTACCCTTACATTTGCGCCCTCATTTTAGTAAAAAGTGTAAAGAAGTAGCAAAAATGAAGTATCTTTATCTGCATTCTTCAAAACCGAAAAAAATTGAAAGTTTAGATCAAAGGCATACCTGTCTCCCATCCTGGCCAACGTTTGTTTGACCTCGTACTACAGTTCTTATACTGTCATCCAGACGTCTGGAACAAAAAATGCAAAACACTCACATATTTGTCATACTTCTGTAATACAGTGTTATTCTATTGTTCTTCTCAAAACCCATTGTGTGGTATTACAAGCTTCACTGTACTGCATGGTAAGATAGATTTCAGATTATAGGGTTCAAAACAGTCAAAGGAACATTGAGGTCTACATCCAATCCTACAAAAAGATGACCATTTGAAATCAATATTTCCAGACTCCTCTTTCCTGTACTATAGGCAGCCCCCTAATCTCATTGTCAGAAGCCCACCATCCTCTCCAAAAAATAAAACTGGAACATTGCCATGCAACCAGACAAAATGTAAGACCTGTCCACACCTAACCAGTGACAAGATACAGAATGCAAATACACATCAGGGCTACAACATCCCAGGTACCTTTAAGTGACCACAACCAAACGATTATATGTACCAAATGGCCTGCCGGGGATCTCTATGTAGGTGAAACTGGTCAAAACCTTGGAACAAAAATGAACTCTCATCGTCACACAAGGAAAGATCATCACAGAGATTTCAAATCTCAAAGGGACATGAGAGTGTGGGAATACAAGCTCATGACGACCTCTGACACTCAGATCAGGAAATAATGTGTCACATGGATTTGTGTCCTTCTACATCTCTTATGGGATCTGCCCCTCAGACCTCTTAAGGCCCTATTTCACAAGCAGATTATTGAATGCTTGGTAGCGATCATCTGGCAGTGTGATACTGTGTTTTACATCAGTATTCTCATCTACCTCACTATTCCTTTCGTGTATAAAATGGGAATATTTAGACTGTGTGTTATAAAATGCCTGATGAAGAGACCCAAGTAGTCTCAAAATCTAGCAATTGTGTCATCATCCTTTCAGTTAGCCATCAAAAGGTATCTACTAAGGAATCTTCTTTTTTTATATATATATCAGTTTTTTTAAAAATCATCCTATGTGTCTAAAACAGGCATGCTCAACCTGCGGCCGGCCCTCCTTGTTGCAAAACTACAACTCCCACAATGCCCTGCTGTAGGCTGATAGCTGTAGTCTGTTGGGGCATGCTGGGAGTTGTAGTTTTGCAACAGCTGGAGGGCCGCAGGTTGAGCATGCCTGGTCTAAGCAGTTTGCAGGAGACTTTGAAAGCTATGGACAACTTAGGGGGCAGTTTTTCATCATTGTATCTTATTCATTTTGGGTTAATAATAATTTTTTCAATTGGTCTTTATAAAAAAAAAAAATCAACAGTGTTTCCTCTACACCAGGGCTGGCCAACCTGCGGCTCTCCAGCTGTTGTAAAACTACAATTACGACCATTCCCTGCTGTAGCCTGATAGCTGTAGGCTATCTGGGCATGCTGGGAGTTGTAGTTTTGCAACAGCTGGAGAGCCTCAGGTTGGCCATCCCTGCTCTACACCTTTCACTACATCAATAGACTATTGCCTTCTGCCCCATACTGAATCCGTCAGGGAGCTGCTCTGATGGCTCAATCTGGAACCGTTATCTCTGAACTCCTGACAGTTCATAAACACTCATTATAGCCACAATGGGGATCATTTACTATCAGATATATGCCAGTTTTCTGGCGTATATCTGTCACAGATTGCGGCACAAAGGTGATTTGCACCCCAATCTGCGACTTATCCACGCTCACACCAGGTCTAAAAATGGGGGCGTGGTGGGGCAGGGAAAGGGGACAGCCGAGTAGGCCCATCTCAGTTATCATTTTCTACACCTGTTTTAGGAAGGAAGCTATCTTACGTTTAGATTGGTGGTGGATCCGCAAAACTTATGTCCAGGCCGGCGCCTCTTCATAACTTCAGCAGATCCACAGCCAGCGCAGGGGTTATTAAGACTGGCGTCTAAAATGCCGGTCTTAATAAATGACCCCCATTGTTACCAAACAGATAAGAATATGGCTAAATGTTTATGAGCTGTCTGGCATTCAGACATAAGGGCTGGAGATCAAGCAGTCAGAATAGCTCCTTGAAGTACTCACTATGCAGCAGAGCAGAGTATGTAGATGCATGTTGCGCCTCTACATTTTGATTGACAGGGCCAGGCAATGAAAACATCACAATTCCTGACCCTGTTAATCAAAGTGCAGAGGGTGGGGCAGTTGCAGAGAAATCCGAGCCTCGAGGTGTAACGGCAACACCCCCGTTGCTCCCAGAGGCTCATTTGCATATATAAAAACTTCATTTTTCTCAGCAATGCGGGCACATATGAACATGGGAACAACACAGATGCAGCACAAGCGCACATGTAACAGATCAGCCAGTTTCATACGTTTGCAGACACATGCTGTGGTTTTTCTGCATGCAGAAATGGAGAGAACCCACAAAAAGAATAAAAACATAAGGAACATTAGAGACAACAGTAAACCGAAATTCATCAAGATGAAACGGATACAGTCATAAATATTTATGGAACCAAATGTACCTTATTTTCAGGCGAATTTTGTTCACAACATCATCAATGTTTGATAAGGACTGCAAAGAAGAAAAAAGGTGTTACCACAAATCAGGCTCAGAGATTGCTTTTCTGCCTGTACGGGAGAGGTGTACAGGCTTATACATGGTGTTTAAAATGGGTTTTCCTCAAGATAGGTCATCAGTATCTGATCAGTGGGGGACTGGCAACCGGGACCCCGTCCATCAGCTGTTTGAGAAGGCACCAGCACTCACAGTATCGCCGTGGCCTTCTCTCAGCTTTCCCTAGCCTAGTGACGACACGTTCATCGGCCACGTGGCTAGGCACAGCTCAGTGAATGGAGCTGAGCGCGATACCAAGCACAACCACTATACAATGTACGGCGTTGTGCTTGGTAAGCTGTAAGAAGGCTGCACCGCTCACAGGAGCGCTGATGCCTTCTCAAACAGCTGATTGGTGGGGGTCCCGGGTGTCAAGACGCCCACCAATTAGATACTAATGACCTAGGTCATCAGTTGTAAAGACTTGGAAAACCCTTTTAAGCTGTAATACAAAATCTATATATGAGGGGCTATTCACAGACAGATATTTTAGCAGATATTTGGCACTCGTGCAGGTGGATCTTCCCTTTTCCTTTGCTATGGTTCCTCCAAAATAAACACAGTTTCTAAGAAATTACATGTAAAATTTTAGGAGGTATTCCAGCACAATAAAAAGCTCTGCAAATGGTTAACAAAAAAAATAAAAATAAAAACTCTTGTATTCACCTTGCTGATCCCCTGCTGCAGCCATTCTGATGGTGTCTGTGTCTCCACTGCACTCCACTTCCTGCTGATGTCTCGGAAAGCCTCTCAGCCAATCACTGGAGGTGAGTCATCACTGCAGCCAATGATCGCCTGAGCAGGAAGTGCAGCACAGCAGAGGCACGGGCACCATCGGAATGGTGAGGCCAGTATAAGCTTTTAACCATTTGCAGACCATGGGACAGCTTGATTACCATAGCCACTTCTCAGGGCTCCATTATAAACGTGTATTCTTTGCTCACCTAAACATGCATGTTTATTTCAATGGGAAAATGGGAATAGATCACTGCTAGGCATTGAGTGGTCCCTGCAGAGGAACACCGTCACCGTGTGATCAAGGACCATTTCAACCAATGGAAACCCATTTACTGTTATAAGGGTAAAAGCTACATGTAACAACCCCATAAAACCAGAGTGCAGCAAGAATTAGGGGATCAAAAACGATGTAAAAAGACTAACCCCGTTGGCCAAGAGCCTGTCAGAGGTTATAACTGGTTCAACTCTGTTCACACCATTCTTTTAAAAACTAATCTCAGCATATGCACCAGCAACGCTCCTGTCACATAAACCGAGTGTATCTATATAGCTCAATTCACAAAGCACACGCCAAAAGTACATCCGTTTTTTTCATTTCCAGTCAATGTATGCTAAATGGTATACATTATTTGACAATGTAAGCCTAAAGATGAAGTATGCCTATACAGTGGCATATGTCGCAGCCTTCCAAATACTACTGACACAGCTCCAGCCGAAAGCAAAAACTAAGTGGGCATAGCCTCAGGGTGCCAGTCGCCACTCTTACTGCCAATTAAGGGGTTGTCCTATTGTCCCTGGCCATATTATTGAAGAAAATCACAGAAATAAGATAATACTGCACTTTGTCCATATATAATGCTTGCATCTACTTTACTAAGTGCAGTATTCTCTTATTTCTGGGGTTGTCCTATTAGACACAGCCATACAGAATCATCACTGCTACTAGCTGATGGCCTTTTTTGTCCAGACCTTTCCAGAGTAATGGCTCCAGTCCGCCATTAAGGGACTGCAGAGGGAGGATCAGAGCGAGGGATTGCCTCTCTCAGATGTCCACATAATCCAGACCATGGCATGGTCTAATTATAGGATGTATTATATCAGTGTTTCCCAACCAGTGTGCCTCCAGCTGTTGCAAAACTACAACTCCCAGCATGCCCGCACAGCCTTTGGCTGTGCGGGCATGCTGGGAGTTGTAGTTTTGCAACAGCTGGAGGCACACTGGTTGGGAAACACTGTATTATATGATGAAGAACATTTGGGGTTCATATAACATCAGGTCCGAACTGCTGCATGCTATAACGGGGGAGAAAGCGGCACACCGCAGGAATGGTGTACCGGTATTAATACATTTACATTATGTTGCTCCTTTGATTATACTAGAACATAGTTTTTTTTCTCGCTATAATTTCAGTCTGATAACTACATAAAACAGGAAGCAAACTGAATGGTAGATTATTAGGTGAGCTGGGACTGACTGGTGTACTTACTCGGGAGCCATAATCGTGTGTACAGAAAGGACAACAGTGACCTCTAGTGGATGTGGCCATCATGCCAACATACAGAATTTCATTTGGTACCAAGATGCAGTATTATATATTCAGCCAGATATGTCATAACTCAAGAACTGTATCTGAGTGGTAAAACAGATAGATATTGGTCCTATAAATAAAGTAGGGGTTGGCCACTTGTGACCAATGTCTATGCAAGATGACTATATGGCACTTACTAATATAGCCTTTGTTGATTTTCTGTGCCGTTTGCTACATTTTATAAGCAATGGCCTCCGTTGTGTGTTTTGCGGTCCGCAAATTGCGGATCCCCAAAACTCGGATGGCGTCCGTGTGCGTTCCACCATTTGCGGAACGGCACAGACAGCCATTGATATAACTGCCTATTCTTGTCCGCAAAACGGAGAAGAATAGGACAGGTTATATTTTTTTGGCGGACCATGGAACGGAGCAACGGATGCGGACCGCACACGGAGTGCTGTCTGCATCTTTTGTGGCCCCATTGAAGTGAATGGGTCCGCATCCAATCCGCAAAAAATGCGGCTCGGATGCGCACCAGAACAACGGTCGTGTGCATGAGGCCTTAGGCACATCTTCTGTGCTGTCCACATAGAAGTCGTGTCCATAAGATGGCAGCTGATAGAGGGTCATGTGACGAGACATCACTCATAGACCACACCTGCACTGAACAGCGCAGGTCCAGGTGCAGTGTATTTAAATGGAGGAGACTGAGTGATGTGTCCGACAGCCATTTTTTCGGACGGGAATCTACAAAATAGGACTGCGTGTTGTACTATTCTGTCTGGCGTTTTTTTTACAAAATTTGCCATGAAGGCGACTACGAAACCTCCAACATAGATGTGAACACAGCCTAAGGCCTCTTACACACGAAAATATGGATTTTTCAGTATTTTGCAGTCCTCAAAAAACGGATCCGCAAAACATACGGATGATGTCCGTGTGCATTCCGTATTTTGCGGAACGGAACAACTGTTCTATCTTTGAAGGAAACGGAAGGCATATGGAGTACCTTCCGTTTTTTTGCGGATCCATTCAAATGAATGGTTCTGCATACGGAACGCAAAAAACGGAAGGTAAACGGTAAATAAAAGGCCTAAGGCCACATACACACGGTCAGTATTTGTAATCCAAAACCAGGAAAGGGTCCAAAACACACAAGAGTTAAAAATCTTAACATTATACTTTTTCTCTTTAGGTTCCTCTTCTGGTTTTGGTTAAAGGTAATGATGCGAAATACGTGTGAAAGCGGCCCAAGAAAAAATAGCAGACAACTTATAAACATTGTTGAAAAATAACTACTAAAAAATGGCATGTTTGGCCCCTTTCACACTGTACAGACTTGGCATAGACAAATCCTCTGTGGATTTTTCAGAAAATCTGCAGTAGAGATCCATAGCCGAAACTCCGCCGTCCATATACCCCATTGCAATTCATTAAATCAAACTCACTGCTTTTCGGTGTGCAATGCACAGTAATAATGATCATGCAGGGATTCTTTCCAGAGCAGAACTTGTCCCTAAATCCTGCTGATACAAGAATCCTGAATATGGCCATAGGCAACAGCAACAGAGCCAGCTTTGTATACTGCAGCTCCTATTGAGCTGATAGAATGCTACATGACGACCGGCCCTCTGGTGGTGACAGAAAGCAACTGACAGAATTAGAAAAAAGCGATCTGTAGGAAGACGTCACATATACTTAGGCTCCATTCACACGTCCGTAGTGTGTTTTGCAGATCCACAAAACACAGACACTGGCAATGTGCGTTCCGCATTTTGCGGACCGCACATCGCCGACACTAATAGAATATGCCTATTCTTGTCCGCAATTGCGGACAAGAACAGGACATGTTCTATTTTTTTCGGGAACGGAAATGCGGACCCAGGAGTGCAGGTCCACATTTCTGGAGCTGGCCCTCAAATCGTGCGGCCCCATAGAAATGAATGGGTCCGCAATTCCGTTCCGCAAAATGCGGAACCAAATTGCAGACGTGTGAATGGAGCCTTATGGTGCTGATAACAGTATAAATTCAACGTTTCGGCCTACTCAATGAGGCCTTTGTCAAAGGCCTCATTGAGTAGGCCGAAACGTTGCTGGGAATAAAGTCCAACGGGAGCACCAACCTGACAAGTGGGTGCAATGTCCAAAAGGGGGCAACGGCAATCCCCAATAGTATAATCCAGTGGTCAGCAACCCACGGCTCCGGAGCCACATGCGGCTCTTTTGAGCCTTTGCCGCGGCTCCGGCATGGGCATGAGCAGTGTGTGTGAGGCATGAGCAGTGTGTGTGCGGCGGCGGCGGGGCAGGCACTGTGTGGCGGCGGCTGGGCAGGCACTGAGATGAGCGCTTCCATTGTGGAAGCGAAGCGCTCATCTCCATAGTGATCTGTTTGCATCGCCGTCCTCAGGACAGCGATACAAACAGAAGGCTGTGCGGATGAGCAGGGCAGGGAGGTGTGTCCCTTTCCTGTTCCTCTGATAGGCTGCCGGCCTAGTAGTGCCACGTAGTTTATCTTGGGTATCGCCTGCCACATCGGTCAGGCTCATGGTTTAATTTCACCTGCACCTTATTCAGGTCACTTTTTATAGTCATAATTATAAAAAAATAATAATAATAACTCGGCCCCATGGCTTCGGGGGCCCGATGACCGCTTCGGCCCCATGGCTTCGGGGGCCCGATGACCGCTTCGGCCCCATGGCTTCGGGGGCCCGATGACCGCTTCGGCCCCATGGCTTCGGGGGCCCGATGACCGCTTCGGCCCCATGGCTTCGGGGGCCCGATGACCGCTTTGGCCCCATGGCTTCGGGGGCCCGATGACCGCTTTGGCCCCATGGCTTCGGGGGCCCGATGACCGCTTTGGCCCCATGGCTTCGGGGGCCCGATGACCGCTTTGGCCCCATGGCTTCGGGGGCCCGATGACCGCTTTGGCCCCATGGCTTCGGGGGCCCGATGACCGCTTTGGCCCCATGGCTTCGGGGGCCCGATGACCGCTTTGGCCCCATGGCTTCGGGGGCCCGATGACCGCTTTGGCCCCATGGCTTCGGGGGCCCGATGACCGCTTTGGCCCCATGGCTTCGGGGGCCCGATGACCGCTTTGGCCCCATGGCTTCGGGGGCCCGATGACTGTTTTCAGTCCTGCTGGGCTGATTGCCTGGTTGGTTGTCCATCTGTGCATCTGGGCTGATTTGGCCCCTATGTATCGCATACATACCTGCTTCCCTAATTTCCTAATAATCCATGTTGATTGCTCACTTTATGTTTTGACTGCAAACTGGTCCGGTTCGCCCTACAGAATCATTGTCATGTCTTGCGCAGATATTTAGTCTTTCTTTAATTGTTCATGCTTTCGTTCAGGTCCTGCCAGAGGAAGAACAAGTAGGGCAATTCCCTCTAACATTTCAGTCTCTGATCGTAGTCGATCATATCTTGTCAACCAGGTCCCTGCGCAAAGTCTTTGCCTTTTTACCACGACCAGGAATTCATTTTCGCCGCTAACTTCATTGCATTGCATTCCCTCACTCATGGGAGGGCATAGACAGAATCTTGTATATTATGGCTTCGTAGCTTCTTGCCGCACTAACCTCAGACTCCCTACAACCACGTTGAATCGGATTTTGGACAAAGTCCAGCATTTCCTCACGGTAGAAGATTCAGATACTAGGTTGGTCTTCACGTCTCAAGCGTAAAAACAATTCTCAGGGCCTCACAGTAGAACAGCGCGCGGACCACGACTAGCAGATAGCTGTTGTCTGGGGAACTATTCAAGGACTCTCTTCCTATCTACTTGGTTCTTTTTGGCCCTCATTCCTGCATAGTCTAGGCAGTTAGGTTGCGTTCCCACGATCTCCTGAGGCTAGGGCACTGCCAGTACTAGAACCAAACTTTACTAGTTTCAGTTGGTTTTTATGATCCATTTCACAACGTATTCCCGGTCCTCCATTCCGCTTTGGAGCAGTATCCGCAATATTGAGCATCATGTCTTTGGCCTTGTCATCCACAAGATGGGTTGTAGGTCTCCTACTCGTCTTGCCTCATATACCCCGAATTTTCACTCGAGATCCCTGACGCCTTGCAGTTAGCTTGGGGATTAGTTTGCACATGCCATTTGAATTCCTTTTCTACCCTACTTGGCTTGGTTTTTGCCCACTTATAGGCCTACCCACGATCATGGCTTAGGGCACACCACAAGCCATTTAGTCAGGTCAGCTAAGACACGCCTAGCTGGGTCAGGTTGTTCCCGTTGTTTTTCTCCCTAGGGTTCTTCGGATACCTCTTGGCCGTAGCCATGACCACAAGTTGGTAAGGCTGATTAGTCAGCCTGCATTTGTGGGAGGGGCGGAGGCTCTTCATATACGAGCCACACCCTCACTTCCAGGCGTGTGTTTTCAGGTGCCCCACCCTCCCTCCCTTATCTTCTCATTTCCACAGGGTATGCCCACTTATAGGCCTACCCACGATCATGGCTTAGGGCACACCACAAGCCATTTAGTCAGGTCAGCTAAGACACGCCTAGCTGGGTCAGGTTGTTCCCGTTGTTTTTCTCCCTAGGGTTCTTCGGATACCTCTTGGCCGTAGCCATGACCACAAATATATATATATATATATTTTTTTTTTTTTTATATATACACTGCTCAAAAAAATAAAGGGAACACTTAAACAACACAATGTAACTCCAAGTCAATCCCACTTCTGTGAAATCAAACTGTCCACTTAGGAAGCAACACTGAGTGACAATCAATTTCACATGCTGTTGTGCAAATGGGATAGACAACAGGTGGAAATTATAGGCAATTAGCAAGACACCCCCAATAAAGGAGTGGTTCTGCAGGTGGTGACCACAGACCCCTTCTCAGTTCCTATGCTTCCTGGCTGATGTTTTGGTCACTTTTGAATGCTGGCGGTGCTTTCACTCTAGTGGTAGCATGAGACGGAGTCTACAACCCACACAAGTGGCTCAGGTAGTGCAACTTATCCAGGATGGCACATCAATGCGAGCTGTGGCATGAAGGTTTGCTGTGTCTGTCAGCGTAGTGTCCAGAGCATGGAGGCGCTACCAGGAGACAGGCCAGTACATCAGGAGACGTGGAGGAGGCCGTAGGAGGGCAACAACCCAGCAGCAGGACCGCTACCTCCGCCTTTGTGCAAGGAGGAACAGGAGGAGCACTGCCAGAGCCCTGCAAAATGACCTCCAGCAGGCCACAAATGTGCATGTGTCTGCTCAAACGGTCAGAAACAGACTCCATGAGGGTGATATGAGGGCCCGACGTCCACAGGTGGGGGTTGTGCTTACAGCCCAACACCGTGCAGGACGTTTGGCATTTGCCAGAGAACACCAAGATTGGCAAATTCGCCACTGGCGCCCTGTGCTCTTCACAGATTAAAGCAGGTTCACACTGGGCACGAGTGACAGACGTGACAGAGTCTTGAGACGCCGTGGAGAACGTTCTGCTGCCTGCAACATCCTCCAGCATGACCGGTTTGGCATTGGGTCAGTAATGGTGTGGGGTGGCATTTCTTTGGAGGGCCGCACAGCCCTCCATGTGCTCGCCAGAGGTAGCCTGACTGCCATTAGGTACCGAGATGAGATCCTCAGACCCCTTGTGAGACCATATGCTGGTGCGGTTGGCCCTGGGTTCCTCCTAATGCAAGACAATGCTAGACCTCATGTGGCTGGAGTGTGTCAGCAGTTCCTGCAAGATGAAGGCATTGATGCTATGGACTGGCCCGCCCGTTCCCCAGACCTGAATCCAATTGAGCACATCTGGGACATCATGTCTCGCTCTATCCACCAACGTCACGTTGCACCAGACTGTCCAGGAGTTGGCAGATGCTTTAGTCTAGGTCTAGGAGGAGATCTCTCAGGAGACCGTCCGCCACCTCATCAGGAGCATGCACAGGCGTTGTAGGGAGATCCTACAGGCACGTGGAGGCCACACACACTACTGAGCCTCATTTTGACTTGTTTTAAGGACATTACATCAAAGTTGGATCAGCCTGTAGTGTGTTTTTCCACTTTAATTTTGACTGTGACTCCAAATCCAGACCTCCATGGGTTGAAAAATTGATTTCCATTTTTTAATTTTTGTGTGATTTTGTTGTCAGCACATTCAACTATGTAAAGAACAAAGTATTTCAGAAGAATATTTAATTAATTCAGATCTAGGATGTGTTATTTTTGTGTTCCCTTTATTTTTTTGAGCAGTGTATTTATAGCTAGAAGAAATCCAAGGCACTTCTCTGTAAAACGTGATAAAAATGTGTCCTTATTCACACGTCACACAGCGACATTTCTGTTCTCTAACAGAACCTTTTTTAAGACTTGGCTTGAGAAAGGTTCTGTGAGAGAACTGAAATGTCGCTGTGTGACGTGTGAATAAGGACACATTTTTATCACGTTTTACAGAGGCGTGCCGTGGATTTCTTCTACTTATATCTACACCCGTGATCAAGGGTTTAACACAGGCACCCGCCGCAACATAGAAGGAGTGCGGCCCCATTTCCACATATATATATATATATATATATATATGTATTAAGGCATTTGCCTGGATTTGTGGGAGGGGCTGAGGTCCGCCTCCAGCCTATTTAGGGCACCCCCCTTACCTGGCTCCTGCACCGTCTGAGGTCTGAGCTTTGTGAGAGGAAGTCGCTTGTTGGAGTTCTGAGGAATTTACCTACGAGCCGCTGATTTTCTGAGAGCCTTTTTTCGTCGCCGTCTGGTTCTGGTTTTGGAGCATTGCTGTTCTTTTCCCAGCTTCACTCGGTTCACTGTGGGTCGCGTTTGCCCGTCAAACTGTGAGTTATTTCGTACGGGTCAGCAGGGCCTCACGGTTGCCCCAGTACCGGTTTATCTCATTTCATCAAGGCGCACTAATGTCATGGTTCATACAAGTCACCATCATTCATTTCTGTCACACCTGTTCATACGTTCTCATCCACGATTTGCACCATCATTCTGGTCACACTCTGGCAGCAGGCGGCAATGGTTCCTGGTTTAAAACCCCCTCTTTTTTCTGATGTTCTTTCACACGCTGCATTCATGTCACGGCTGCCCAGTCACCAGCAGCTCATTTCTCAGGCCCTCTGACATCTCCCCACAGGACCGTTACGCCGGCCAGCAACCTGCTAATCTCAGCCCACTACCCGGTCTGGTTCACCCCAAACATCATGTACATCACAAGGGCAGCTGCGGTGCACCCCCCCCCCCATTCACTTCACTTTCTCTAGCGATCGTCCCCTCCCCGTCGCCTCCTGCCTGTTGCCGCTCCGCCTGCCGCGCGGCCGATGGCGCCCGACCGCGTCCTGGGGCCTGGTCTGCGCATGCGCGGCCGGGGTTCTGCGCATGCGCGGCGATTTCGTCGGCGCATGCGCAGTGTCCCGACGACTCCGGACACATATGTTCAAATACATGGATTTCCCTGGCTCCATGTCACCCCCCCCCCCCGGTCAATCACGGGCGCAGTCGCGGGGGCCAGAGGCGGTGATACCGCACACCCCCACCCCACCCCCTCTCCTCCCATTTATTTACCATGCACTGGGCTCACCGCGGCCGAAACATCCCCTCACCACCTCCTGGCTGGTACCGCTCCCCCTGCCGGCCGCATCCTTGGTGCGTGGTCTGCGCGTGCGCGGCCGGGGTTCTGCGCATGCGCGGCTATGCCGTCGGCGCATGCGCGGTGTCCCGGCGGCCGTGCGCGCGGCGCTTGTGTTCGGGGGGCCGCCGTCGGGCAGCACTGATTCTTCCCAGCCCCCACATGTCACTCCTCAGTCACACCCCCCCCCGGTCATTCATGTGCGCAGTCGTGGGGGCCAGCAGCAGTACAACCACACAATCTCCCCCCCCCCCCCCCCCCCTCTTCCATTCATTACCTGCACTGGGCTCACCATGGCCGTAACGTCCCCTCACCACCTGCTGCCTGGTTGCCGCTCCCCCTGCCGCGCGGCCGCCCGCGTCCTGGGGCCTGTTCTGCGCGTGCGCGGCCGGGGTTCTGCGCATGCGCGACGGCATGTCGGCGCATGCGCGGTGTCCCGGCGGCCGTGCGCGCGGCATCTGTGTCCGGGGGGGCCGCCGCCGGGCGGCAGGGGAGGCCACAGCATGCCCCCTTTGTTACACATTCCCCAGGAGCCCCAATAAAGACAGGGAAACACATCACACCCATGAAATAAACAAACAGGGAATCATGAGCAGGCCCCTCTTGGCCAAAATCGTACATGATCTCACCATGCTGATCGCCGGAGGGGCATAGACTTCCCATCCGCATTCAGCTACAAGTGACTGTCTCCAACGGGGTCGTCACCTTTTTCACAACCATGTTCAAAAAAAAAAAAAAATAATAATATATATTTTGCTTCATATTCAATAAACATGTGGGAATTGCGGGGGCACGGTCCAGAATGTTCCAAAAAAAAAAAAAAAAAAAAAAGAGGAAAAAATTTTGCAGGCGCACACTTTCCGCCAGCCCATGGCCACGGCACGCACTGGTCTCGTTCACATCAGGCGCAAGCTATCATTTCATGTGTAACCGCCATGATCCTCCCGGTCATACATATGTACCACATGCATTTACGCTTTTCATCACGCTATGTCATGTTTACCCTCCCCCTTATTTTTTAGGCGGTCAACCTATACTGTTTTACACTACCGTGTATCCGGAGAATTTTTCTTGGTACCAGGTACGTTCACCTGCTCATTTACCAAAATCTTCCTTACATTTCGGATGGTCCCGTTAGGGTCAGCGTGCTGGCTTTAGGGGCACGATCATCCCACTAGGTAACCCCCCCCCCTTTCTTGGCTTCGCCGACAGTTAGTGGTCCCGCGAGGCCGACACCCCGCCTCAAACGTACGGAGGCACCTGCCCAACGCGCCACCTCGTTAGTAAGCCGCCTCGCATGTTGCATAGAGAGGGCCTCACCTGTCACTCCCTTCCCCTAGTCCTGTCTTACAGTCACCGAGAGGCCAACGCTCCTGCCACTACCACGAGTGGCCTCATTACCCCCTCGCGCCAAATCATAGGTAGAGCCTCTCAAAGCCGCTTGGCAATTAGCAGGGCCTCATCTGTCACCATGCAAGTGTAATTTTTTCGCCATTTGGCCTAGCTAGCCAGCACGATCCTGCATGGCCTCAAATTAATCAACTTTTTTTTATTATAGTATGTCGCTGGATGGGTTGGGAAACTTGTCCCTACCTGGCACCCCTGCTAGATCTGTCACTGCCACTTCGGGAGACGATCTAGCCAGTCCAGCGTCCATCCGGTCCTGGACAATTCCTCGCATCACGGCGGAGTTGAGGAAACGGCATGTTCCCTTCCCCGCCACGGCTAGGAAAGCGGAGCTGTTCCGGCTGTTACGCGCTTCAACCGATACTAGCGATGCGGGGCAAGGACCCAGCCAGTCCGGCACCGGGGACATCCATGCCATGCTGGCCTCTCTGATGACATCCATGTCAACAATCAACGCCAGGCTGGAGAGGCTGGAAACGGTCACCACGACCCTCTCCTTGGCGGGTCCGCCACCGGCGGCATCACCGGCACCGGTCGGTTTGCCGGTGGTCACACCATCCACTAACGTGGAGGACCGGGAAGTCAACCCGGCGCATATGATTCCTGAGCACTTGAAACGGGATATCCTGGAAGGCAAGGATATAAACCTGGCCTCCCTTCTGATTGCCTCCCAGGACGTGGTCGAAAACACGACGTACGCCTATGACGAGGTGTCAGTTGTGGTCAAGTCCAGGGATGCCCGGCTCAACAGGAAATTGACCATTCCCGAATTCGTGCTGGCCTTCGGAATCTACAGAGAGGTCATCTGTGCGGTCTACCCCAACAGAAGGGAGGAATTCGACCTCTACTTACACAAACTGGTGGATTTGGGCAACAAATACGGAGGGTCAGCGTTTTATGACTATCACAGGTCTTTTTCGGCAAAGGTGGCAGGGGCTTTCTCCCAGTACGGAGTCCGCTCCAACTGGGCGAGGATCGACACGGTCATTTTTTGTCGCCACTTCGCAGGCCTTAGGACCCCAGCCTGTGCGCACTGCTCCTCCACGGCCCACACCACCAATTTCTGCCCGAACACGTCGGTCAGACAGGGCCCCTCCCAGGCAGCTGGTCCCTCCGGGGTCCCGGAGAGACTGGCCCGGGACAAACTGGGTCGGCCGATCAAATTTCTAGGCAAATCGATGATTTGCAATAATTTCAATGAGGGGTCCTGTAATTATAACGGATGTAAATTGTTACACATATGCACCAAATGTTTCCGGGCACATGCCAAGTCCATGTGTCCAAATAAAATGTTTACCAAACCGTATCTAACGACCATCAACATGCCAGTTTTTACCGCGCTCATGTCGCAACACCCCTCCAGGCATCTGTCAGATTTCCTCGTTTCAGGATTGACAGAAGGATTTCACACGGGCATCCTGTATATGCCAACAGGCACCCTGGAATGTCCCAATCTTTTATCCGCTCTACACAACCCCACCGCCATTGACGCCCTCATAGCCCAAGAGGTAACAGAGGGTTTTGTGCTAGGTCCTTTCAAAACTCCCCCATTCGCCACATGGCGCACCAACCCCATTGGCGTCGTCACTGGGAAATCTTCCCAGAAACAGAGGCTCATCATTGACCTATCGGCACCTCACGGGACGGGCAACCCCAGTCTCAACTCCCTCATTCCCTCGGAGGAATTCTCTCTGCAGTATACCACCATAGATCACGCCATCACGGCCATCAGTCAAGCAGGGGTGGGGGCATGGCTCAGCAAAACCGACATCGCCAACGCCTTCAAATTACTTCCGATTCACCCTACACTGTGGCACCGGCATGGCATCAAGTGGTCTGGGGATTATTATTTTTTCTCCCGATTGACCTTCGGGTCCAAAAGCAGCCCGGCCATCTTCGACGTGTTTGCGGAAGCATTATGCTGGTTGCTATTGAATATAGCAAGGTGCCCGCTGGTTTTACATTACCTTGATGACTTCCTATTGGTGGAAGAAAACACTTCCCCTCCTTCCAGCCTCAGAGCCACCATCAAGCTGTTCAAGGAACTGGGGGTCCCCCTCTCCACCAAGAAGACAGAGGGGCCGGACACGATCATCACCTTCCTGGGTATCCAGTTGGATTCAGCTTCGATGCAAGCCAGTTTGCCGTCCGGGAAGATCCAGGACATCCTCACCCACATAGACGGCTATCTTCAACTCGGCACCTGCAACCGCAGAGAACTACAGTCCCTGCTGGGCTCCCTGAACTTTGCCATGCGCATCATACCCCAGGGTCGCTCGTTTATTTCACGGCTTCTGCACCTCTTCCCCTTGTTCCTACACGACTCGCACAGATTGTCCCTGGATGCCCACGCTGCGGCGGATCTGGGTATGTGGAGGAGATTTCTGTCCACCTGGAATGGTAGGAGCTTGTTTCTCCCTCAGCTGTCGGACTCTTCCCCCTCTATCTGGTCAGATGCGGCATCTACCACAGGCTTTGCGGCCATATTTGGGGACGATTGGCTGTGGGGCAGCTGGCCTCCTGAGGTCCAGGGTCTGGAAGGATTCTCCACTACCTCAGCGCTTTTTGAGATCTATCCCATCGTAGCGGCTGCCGTGGCGTGGGGTCATTTATGGGCAAATCTGGCGGTCCGCTGCTACTCGGACAACCAAGCAACCTGCCAGATTATAAATAAAGGTCGTTCCAAATCCCTCACAATCATGAGGTTCATGCGAAGACTTACTTGGCTGGCCGCCTGCAACAATTTTTTCCTGCATTGTTTCCATGTCCCAGGGGTGTGCAATTCGGCTGCTGACAATTTATCTCGCTTCAAATTTCAGGCTTTTCATCAGGATCTCCCATCAGCATCACCCACTGCCTCCAGCACCCCGTCATTTCAGCAACTCATTCTGGACTAGAGGCCATCATGCGGCATAGCCAGTCTTTGTCCCACTTTTCACTATCAGTCAATACACATAGAGCATACAACAGAGCATTCACGCTGTTCAACAGATTCCTGGTAGAACACAACATCACGCACCCTTTCATCATGACGTCTGTTTTGGGATTTGCTTCCTTTTGCCACCTCAAACTAAAAATGTCATACAACACCATCAAACTGTATCTTACTGGCATTCAACATCATATGCTAACCTTGCACCCTAACTACACCAGCTTCATGGCCTCCCACCAAATCAAAACAATACTCAGAGGCATTCAGAAGACGGAACCCGCACGTCCAGCCCAAAGGCTGCCCATCAACAGTCATGTTTTCAAGGCATTATCCGACCTGCTGGACGCCACGCCTTTTGATACGAATACCAACGCGGTCATCAAAGCTGCTATTTACTTGGCCTTCTACGGGTTCCTGAGGCCCGGGGAATTCACTACCACCTCCGCATCCCAAACCTCATCTTGTCTTCTTGTCTCCCACTTATCTAAACACCTGGATCACTACGTCCTGACCTTACCTCACTCCAAGAGTAGTCAGCGTTCACCTGTCAACATCTCATATTACCCCACGCACAACAAATGGTGTCCGGTGAGGGTGCTGGACACATACAGTCAGCTTCACAGGTTCCTACCCTCTCAACCGCTACTTCAACTTCATGGATCGGTGCTCACCACGACCACCTTCATGATCCATGTCAGATCATTTCTCACCCAACTGGGCCTGGACGCGGCCAACTACTCGGGGCACTCCTTTCGCATCGGAGCTGCATCCACGGCCTCCAGTGCCAACATCCCTGCCCATGTTATCAAGAAATTGGGACGCTGGAAGTCGTCCGCTTACGCACGATACATTCCCAATCCAGCGCAAGAGTTAAGGGTGGCTTTCCAAAGCATGTCGGGTTGAGCTGTTTACATGTTTTATTGGTTACAAATAAACTGGTTTATTTCCATTTTTGCCCTCTTCTTTCTTAGGCCTACCTCGTCCTCGGTTTCGGCACACCACAACCGACTGCATTTCTTTCCCTGCTTCCCAGGGCTCTTCTCTGTACTACCGTAAGCACCTAACACAAGTATTAAGGCATTTGCCTGGATTTGTGGGAGGGGCTGAGGTCCGCCTCCAGCCTATTTAGGGCACCCCCCTTACCTGGCTCCTGCACCGTCTGAGGTCTGAGCTTTGTCCCTCCCACCACTCCACTCATTTACAACTCATTTCTTTTATGTCTTTTCCTTGGGTGGGCCCTCTTCTTTCTTAGGCCTACCTCGTCCTCGGTTTCGGCACACCACAACCGACTGCATTTCTTTCCCTGCTTCCCAGGGCTCTTCTCTGTACTACCGTAAGCACCTAACACAAATATATATATATATATATTAGGGCGCAACGATTAATCAACGGTATCGATAATATTCGATAAAGGAATCCAGTTATCGAATAATCGGCCGATTCGTTGCTATGCGGGCGGTCAGGCGCTATGCTTGCGGGTCCTTGAACTTTAGATCACCGCATCTTTATTACCTTACAATGAAGCTCCAGTAAAAGGCAGAGCGGGCGGCGGCATAACGTCACTTACTCACGTGACGCGCAGGCTCCGCCTGCTTCATTCATAAAGTAGGTGGAGCAGGCGCGTCACGTGAGTAAATGACGTTACGCCGTCGCCTGCTCTGCCTGTTACTGGAGCTTCATTGTAAGGTAAAAGAAGATGCAGTGATTTAAAGTAAAAGTTACTGCCGGTTAAGGAATACTGCTGTGAGCGGCGGGGCCAGGGCTGTTATGGGAGGGGGATCTGTGCACGGCACGGCTATGGGGAGGGGGATCTGTGCACGGCCCTGTTATGGGGAGGGGGATCTGTGCACGGCCCTGTTATGGGGAGGGGGATCTGTGCACGGCCCTGTTATGGGGAGGGGGATCTGTGCACGGCCCTGTTATGGGGAGGGGGATCTGTGCACGGCCCTGTTATGGGGAGGGGGATCTGTGCACGGCCCTGTTATGGGGAGGGGGATCTGTGCACGGCCCTGTTATGGGGAGGGGGATCTGTGCACGGCACTGTTATGGGGAGGGGGATCTGTGCACGGCCCTGTTATGGGGAGGGGGATCTGTGCACGGCCCTGTTATGGGGAGGGGGATCTGTGCACGGCCCTGTTATGGGGAGGGGGATCTGTGCACGGCCCTGTTATGGGGAGGGGGATCTGTGCACGGCCCTGTTATGGGGAGGGGGATCTGTGCACGGCCCTGTTATGGGGAGGGGGATCTGTGCACGGCCCTGTTATGGGGAGGGGGATCTGTGCACGGCCCTGTTATGGGGAGGGGGATCTGTGCACGGCCCTGTTATGGGGAGGGGGATCTGTGCACGGCCCTGTTATGGGGAGGGGGATCTGTGCACGGCCCTGTTATGGGGAGGGGGATCTGTGCACGGCCCTGTTATGGGGAGGGGGATCTGTGCACGGCCCTGTTATGGGAGGGGGATCTGTGCACGGCCCTGTTATGGGGAGGGGGATCTGTGCACGGCCCTGTTATGGGGAGGGGGATCTGTGCACGGCCCTGTTATGGGGAGGGGGATCTGTGCACGGCCCTGTTATGGGGAGGGGGATCTGTGCACGGCACTGTTATGGGGAGGGGGATCTGTGCACGGCACTGTTATGGGGAGGGGGATCTGTGCACGGCACTGTTATGGGGAGGGGGATCTGTGCACGGCACTGTTATGGGAGGGGGATCTGTGCACGGCACTGTTAAGGGGAGGGGGATCTGTGCACTGCACTGTTATGGGAGGGGGGTCTGTGCACGGCACTGTTATGGGAGGGGGATCTGTGCACGGCACTGTTATGGGAGGGGGATCTGTGCACGGCCCTGTTATGGGGAGGGGGATCTGTGCACGGCCCTGTTATGGGAGGGGGATCTGTGCACGGCACTGTTATGGGGAGGGGGATCTGTGCACAGCCCTGTTATGGGAGGGGGATCTGTGCACGGCACTGTTATGGGAGGGGGATCTGTGCACGGCACTTATAGCATAAGATGCTATATAGTGTCATTCATACATCCCCCCATAGCATAGTCATCCACAGATCCCCCTCCCCATAATAGTGCCATCCACAGATCCCCCTCCCCATAATAGTGCCATCCACAGATCCCCCTCCCCATAATAGTGCCATCCACAGATCCCCCTCCCCATAATAGTGCCATCCACAGATCCCCCTCCCATAATAGTGCCATCCACAGATCCCCCTCCCCATAATAGTGCCATCCACAGATCCCCCTCCCCATAATAGTACCATCCACAGATCCCCCTCCCCATAATAGTGCCATTCACAGATCCCCCTCCCCATAATAGTGCCATTCACAGATCCCCCTCCCCATAATAGTGCCATTCACAGATCCCCCTCCCCATAATAGTGCCATTCACAGATCCCCCTCCCCATAATAGTGCCATTCACAGATCCCCCTCCCCATAATAGTGCCATCCACAGATCCCCCTCCCTATAATAGTGCCATCCACAGATCCCCCTCCCCATAATAGTACCATCCACAGATCCCCCTCCCCATAACAGTGCCATCCACAATTTGTTTTAATATGGCCTTTGAACATAATTTTTCAAGTAAAATCATATAAACCCCTTTTTTTGTAATTTTGGTGTTTTTTCCTGATTAATCGATGGAATTATCGACAACTAATCGATCATTCAAATAATCGTTAGCTGCAGCCCATTATATATATATATATATATATATATACATATATATACACACACACACACACACACACACACATATATACACACACATATATACACACACACACACACAACTCACAAAAAGATAGGGATATTTGGCTTTCGGGTGAAATTTATGGAAAACGTAAAAAGCTCACGCTACAGTGATATTATATCATGAAAATAGGGCATTTAAGTAGAAGCAGGCAATGGTGATTTCCTTGTCTCAAACAATTTTTTTGAAACAAAAGCCACAAAAAATGTCAATGTCTCAGTAACTTGTCATTTGGCCTTGAGCATCAATTACAGCTTGACAAGGACGTCTCATGCTGTTCACAAGTCGTCTTATTGTCTGCTGAGGCATGGCATCCCACTCTTCTTGAACGGCGGCCCTCAGGTCATTGAGATTCTGGGGTACAGAATTACCAGCCTCTATACAGCCCTAGTTCACACTTCAGTTATTTGATCAGTAATTTCCATCAGTTATTGTGAGCCAAAACCAGGTGTGAGCCAAAAGCACAGAACAGTTGCAGATCTTTCTCCTATACCTCATCTCTGTGGAGGCTTCACTACTGGTTTTGGCTCACAGTAACTGATCAAATAACTGAAGTGTGAAGCCTTAACCCCCTAACTGTTTTGCCCTACTCCAGCTCCAGCAGTGGGAAAAGTAGCTAACTGGAGGGGGAGGGCTGCTTTAGATGCTGCTATCTTCTGATTGGTAGCAGCTAGAAACATGCAACTGGTCTTGTTTGAAATTGACATTCCAAGCTTTCAGACAATACCAGAATGACAGCAATATGTTCAGTACAGGGGAAGATATCACTGATAGAAATCGGCATACTGTGAATGCAGCTGAAAGTGAAAGTAAAACAGGATTTACCCGCAATTATTCCCGACTCGATTTCTAACAGTGAGTTCTCCTCTGTTGCTTGGACTTTAGCTGTCATTTTGGTCTTGTATGAAAGCCTGGGATGTCAGCAGCATGTTTCTAGCTGCTACCATTCAGGAGATAGCAGCATCTAAAGCAGCCCCCCCCCCCCCCCCCCCCCTCCCTCCAATTAGCTACTTTTCCTACTGCCCGACCCGGACTCTGGCAAAACAGTTAGGTGGTTAATGAGGTTATTCAAGTATTATGGGCTTGTCACTGTACCATTCACAAAGTATAGGGCAATTCTGTATTGACTAGACACACCTGCCCACACTGTAACACCATCACCACCAAAGGCTCGCCTGGTGACAACAGTGGCTGATGCATAGGGCTCTCCTTGACATGTCCAACATCATTGACGGCCATCATTTCTGCTCAGCGTGATTTGGTTTTCATCATTGAACAGCAGAGGCATACTGGTCCGTCATTCAGCGTAGATGCTCCCTGGCCCATGCAAGACGAAGACGCCTGGGGTCAGATACCCTTGCAGGTCGTCTAGCATGCAGACCACGCTAATGTAAACTGTTTTGAATAGTCTGACATGACACTTGAGTGCCTCTCACCTCCCTAAATGTGCCCGGAGTTGTGTGGCATTCATCATCCACAGGGCATTGTTTATAATGAAGTGGTCATCAGTGTGGGATGTGCCCAAAGGACGTCTACTTCTACGCATTTCAGTCTCTATGTATTACTGTTGCAACCTGCTGATGACACTCTAAGCTCAGTGGCCACTTCCGTCTCAGAACATCCTGCTTGAAGCCTCACAATGGTGAGGTACTGTTGATCAATTGTTAGGTGTCGTTTTGGTCTCATGATGTCAAAATGTGAACAGCATGATGAGGAGGACTGTTTAAATAGCAATTCTAATTGAACCAAGAAAACTTATTGGGCGATTCATGGATCAAACACCTGTTGTGAATTTTGCCGTTAAGCTCCTTGTTAAAGAACAGCAAGTTCTGCATAAAGTACTAAAACATTGAACAGTTGGAAATGTGCATTCAAAAGTAGAGAAGGTCACATTAAGTTCACCTGTAAAGGTTAGAGTACATTTTAGGTTCATCCTGAAATTTCACCCACAAGCCAAATGTCCCTAACTTTTTGTGAATAATATATATATTATATATATATATATACACATACACACACATCTACTATAAAGGGAATCAACAAGGTAAAAGAGGAGAGAATATTTAAAAGAAGAAAAACTGCTACAAGAGGACATAGTTTTAAATTAGAGGGGCAAAGGTTTAAAAGTAATATCAGGAAGTATTACTTTACTGAGAGAGTAGTGGATGCATGGAATAGCCTTCCTGCAGAAGTGGTAGCTGCAAATACAGTGGAGGAGTTTAAGCATGCATGGGATAGGCATAAGGCCATCCTTCATATAAGATAGGGCCAAGGGCTATTCATAGTATTTAGTATATTGGGCAGACTGGATGGGCCGAATGGTTCTTATCTGCCGACACATTCTATGTTTCTATGTTTCTATGTTACTTGCAGACATAGGTAGCGGTAGGAGGTAACACATGCCTCTGTCCCTACTCCTAATGAATGAGTGCTGTAAAAGTGAACCCTGAATGCTGCAGGATCTGTTCTGCAAGTCCACTGGGGGCAGGCCCACAAGCTGCAGTGCTTTTGGCTCAGTGTATGTGCCACCCCACAGACCCTCCCCTTCTGCTGCGAGTGATATCTGTAGCATCCAACTAGAAGACCGATACAGCCATCAGTCACAATAGAGGGGAGATGCTGTGGAGCTGCTCATACACCGAGCCTCAAACACTGCAGCCTGCGGGTCTGGTACACCTCGTGGCAGAGAAAACAGGACAGGAGCGTGCACTGCCAGCATGATGGGGATGCCTATGGAGCCATTTTCTATAATGTCATATATGGGGGGCAGAGTTACCAAAACAATCCATAGGCGCTGTTTACAGGAGCACCAGCAAGGGACAAGAAAAAGACAAAAAAAAGATTCAGGATAGATGTCAGTGAGTACAACATCAGCAGTGACACTTGGAGTTAGTAGCCAAAAATAATGCAAAGTGGCCAACCCCTACGTTTTTTTTGTTAAGAAGGTATAATTAGAAAGGTTCCACTAAAGGAGCAGTAATTGGCCTGTGATTGGCTGCAGCGGTCACATGTTGATCTCAATGCAGTAGGGGGAGGAAGAGCCAGCTGAGGAGCCTTAGACACCGAACCCAGCCGCAGGGAGCAGGTAAATATGACCTCCACCATAGGTCAGCCACTTGGTTTTACTCTTGGATAACACCTTTAACAGAGCAAATTTGCTCTGTGTACCTGGTGCCCAATATTTACACTGCCAGCATCCACTGCCTTTACACACTGGCCAATCAGACTCACCTGTTCAGTTGGAAACAGAGTGTTAATATATTCTACGGCATTGAAATCTGCCCGATCCAACGGGTCCTGGCTTGGGAACACCTACGAACATAATAATAAGATTTATTAACTACTAATAAAAATATCTATTGTTAAAATTTCATAAACATGTGGTGCCTGCAGCTGTTGCAAAGCTACAACACCCAGCATTCCCTGGGTGTCGAGGCATCCTGGGACTTGTAGTACTGCAACAGCTGGAGAGCCACAGATTGGAAACCATTGTCTTAGGCCTCGTTCACATTTCCACAGAGCAGCCCGCCTTATCCTCTACTTCACGGCCGGATCCCCATTCACTGTAATGAAGTTCAGTGGTGATCCGGCTGATTTCCAGCATAAATGGTGGGTTTCAGCCTGACAAAAAACTATTCAATGCAATGTTTATTTGTCCTGCCAATAGCCTGCATTTGCGCCAGATCAGGCAGCCGGATCTCCTAAACGGAGATGTGAACGCGGCCTTAGTCAATCTGATTAAAAATGCCAGACACATAAATGTTTAGTTAGTAGGATGGTGATCTGTTATAAAGACAAGGCAATGAAGGTCATAATCTTAGATCCACCACAGAATCTGTTCCTTAAAATTAAAATTACAAGTTGTTATTCTGAAAAAATCAGGGTTGGACAAATTCTGTCTGTTATGCCCCATCCTGGAGGCAGTCAGCGACGTTTCACTTCAGCTGTCCAGCAGCATCCTCTGTGTCCTTTCAGCCTGCAGGACTATGTACCGAGGGGATATGTGATGCCCATGTCTCGGGGCCCCACTTTACGAGCCAGAGCGGAGAGTCATCGACAATGAAATTGGGAACTGCGGCCTCCATGGATGGGACTTGTTTTCCAGCACATCCCAAAGAGGTTTGATCAGACTGAAATCTGGAGAATTTGGAGGCCCTTCTGTCACATTCCTGAAACCTGAACAGTTAGGCCCCTTTCACACGGGCGAGTATTCCGCTTGGATGCGATGCGCGAGTTGAACGCATTGCACCCGCACTGAATCCCGACCCATTCATTACTATAGGGCTGTTCACATGAGCGGTGATTTTCACGCATCACTTGTGCGTTGCGTGAAAATCGCAGCATGTTCTATATTTTACGTTTTTCACGCAACGCAGGCCCCATAGAAGTGAATGGGGTTGCGTGAAAATCGCAAGCATCTGCAAGCAAGTGCGGATGCGGTGCGATTTTCACGCACGGTTGCTAGGAGACGATTGGGATGGAGACCCGATCATTACTATTTTCCCTTATAAAATGGTTATAAGGGAAAATAATAGCATTCTGAATACAGAATGCATAGTAAAATAGCGCTGGAGGGGTTAAAAAATAATAATAATAATTTAACTCACCTTAATCCACTTGATCGCGCTGCCGGCATCTCCTTCTGTCTTCATCTTAGCTGTGTGCAGCAACAGGACCTGTGGTGACGTCACTCCGGTCATAACATGATCTTTTACCATGGTGATGGATCATGTGATGACCGGAGTGACATCACCACAGGTCCTGTTGCTGCACACGGCTAAGATGAAGACAGAAGGAGATGTCGGGCTGCGCGATCAAGTGGATTAAGGGGAGTTAAATTATTTTTTATTTTTTTTCAACCCCTCCAGCGATGTTTTACTATGCATTCTGTATTCAGAATGCTATTATTTTCCCTTATAACCATGGTATAAGGGAAAATAATACAAGCTACAGAACACCGATCCAAAGCCCGAACTTCTGTGAAGTTTTGCACTCGCGCGGAAAAATCGCGCATGTTCCCGCAACATACCTGCACCTTTTCCCTCAACGCCCGTCGGAAAGAGGCCTTAGTGCACCCCAGTGCCACCTCTTTCGGTAATCAAGAAAGGTGGGTGGGAGACTCCACAAGACCTGCTAGTGCGGAGACGCTCTGACCTAGACGTCTAGCCATCACAATTTAGCCTTTGTCAGATCCTTACATATTTTTCAGTGTTTTCATTGACATTTCTCATGGCTTTTTCTATCCTAGGCTGAGTTCCCATCTGCTCCGACTTTTCCAATAATCTGTTCCATCAAAGGAACAGAAAAAAAGGAATCCATTAAAAGGATTAATTAGTGGATACAAACGAAACATCTTCCATTGACTATCATGTTATAAAAATAAAAAAAAATTGAAAGTTCCATTTCATCACGTGTCCCTTATTTTTGGTGGAAATAAAAAGTATAACAGGACTTTTTGTTGGAAGAAAAGTAACAGGAACCTAAGAGAGCGAACACTAACCGAGCACAGCTGATGCTCAAATGCACCCATTTAAACAAAAGGGGATTAGAATGCAGGGCTGTGGAGTCGGAGTCGAGGAGTCGGGGGAAATTTTGGGTACCTGGAGTCGGAGTCGGCAAACAATGCACAGACTCCGACTAAATTTAGATTGGAATAAAAAAAAAAAGAAGCAAGTTTAAATGTCCCAATTGACAAAAAGTTATAATTAAAGGGGTTATCCGAGTTAACTTAACCTTATCTCTATGGCTTTATTTCTCCTATCCCTTAGCTTTCCTAAATCACTTACTGTACCTATCTTGTGCCGTTTCTCTGCTACACTAAACAGTCATGTGACCGCCCACGTCATCAGCTGTGACGTTCCGTTGACATGGAGCTCTCTGCTTGTCGGAGTGACTAAGCCTTGTAAACGGAACGTCATCAGACTTGGCCACGCCCCCACCTCTCTGCATTACAGTCCGTGCGGCTGTGAGTTGATCGCGCATGCGCGATACTCACTTGTGCCGCGGCTACCTCAACGGAACGTCATCAGCCTTGGCCACGCCCCCACCTCTCTGCATTACAGTCCGTGCGGCTGTGAGTTGATCGCGCATGCGCGATCCTCACCACTGCCGCAGCTCTTCATTCGGCACTTGTATGGCTGGCTGCTCCGTTCCAGTGAAGACCGCCCACTTGAAGAAAAAAGTAAATAATGTATTACTTTTATATTATCGGCAGGCTGCTACAGCAGTTGAATAGCCTGTCACCTTGCCGGACTGGCCCTGCCGCTAGTACATATGTCCCACCGTGCTGCCACTCCATCCCCATTTATTATATTGGGGGGGGGGGGGGGGGGGGGCAGGGTGGAGGGTTTTCTTTTGAAATCAACCCCTCCCACAAATATTCATGAGGGAGAGATGAGTCATTGTTGTTACTGCTGCATGTAAACACAGCAATAACAGAACCTGGAAAAGGTGTAAGGATCGTTCTGTTTTCAAAAAATCAAGCTTGACTAATGTATATGTATATGCTGATTAATTTTGTTAGGTTTTATTTTTTTTTCCCATAACTCGGATAACCCCTTTAATGACTTCTCTACTGTAAGAATAAAGACCAATGCATGCAGTGCCTCACGTAACCGCAAAACGAACACGTTAAGTGACCGTGAAGAAGCATGCTTTTCATATGCTTCACTATATGGCACGCAACGCACAATTAGGAGCTGCAATACTTCTACTTTCCATAGTGTTGTGTTCTGCTTTTACAGGGAACGCAGCGTCCATGTGTAACCTAGCCTCTCACTGATAAGGAATTAAATAAATATGTTTTTTGCAGGACTAGACACTTGTATAAGTGAAGGGAATGGAGGGCCAATAGTTCAAGACTGAAGCTGTAAACCATTGGAAAAACTGCTGTCATTTAGCAACTTGTAAACTCCGATTGTTAGCTTAAACTTGAAACATGACTATGGGATTCTCCTAGGAAAATCATGTTTTAGAATAAATGCCCCTTCCTGGATCCTCCCACTGCCCTATCTTCAGCAGCAGATAAGCACACAAAGGAGAAAGCAGCTTCCCAGCCAGTAGTACTGTGATAGGTTGCGTTTCTTTCCCTCAAGGAATGTATAAAATACATTCGCATATTAATACAGAGGAGTCGGAGTCGGGGAGTCGGAGTCGGAAGTACATAAAACTGAGGAGTCGGAACATTTATCTACCGACTCCACAGCCCTGTTAGAATGGACACTTTTTTCCACTTTGCTGTTCATATAAACTTTGTAAGCAGCTGAAATGCGTAGGTGCACCAGGTGGCTGGTCACTACTGCCCGGTCCTGACTAGTTTTGTGCAAACTTCTGTTTTCAAGTTCGGCGTACAAGGTTTGGGTTCTGTTATGGATTCCGCTACCACGGACCATAACTTATAGTCCGTGTTAGCGGAATCCATAATGGAATTTTTAGATAACCCGAACTTGAAAGCAGAGGTTCGCTCATCCCTAGTCCTGACAACTTGAGCACCTGAAGCCTCCATACCCTGATACTTGAGCAGAGGTACTGTGGCTATTTAGGTTACTACATGCTACACCATAAGGGAAGAGTGTCAATGGAAGGTACCACACAGGGCACTGACAACCAAAGGGCTGCCCTAATAGATGCCATCAGCTTCCTCCAGCAATGGCAACAGATTTCAAGGCAATCCAGCAGCCCGTCAATGATCATGCACATTGGCACAGAGGATGTACGGCTCCTTAGTACTATGCAGGCAGCCCTCGGGTGCGGCTGTACAGGCTCCTTTGGTCATCCTATGATCAGAAAATCCTTCTTTACATACTGGTCAAATGAAGCATGCTGGTATTTTTATTGTCCGTCGTGGGTGAAAGTTGCAACCAACGGTCTAAAAATATATGAAAAAGTAGGTCACCCTTGGATTAAGCTGTCAAAATGTCATGACACCCCCAGAGGACCCGTCACCTCTCCTGACATGTCTATTTCAGTAACTTCTTGCATTCCTCGTGTAATGACAATTCTCTTGTTATGACTGAATTTTTAGCAGTTTGCACTGAAGGTCCAGATGGGCGTTACCAGTTGGATGGGTCCATGCACAGTCTGACACTATCCAATCAGTGCTGCCTCCCCCAACACTCAGCTGGACTTTCATTAATCATTTCTAGCAGGAATAATAAAGGAATGGTGCAACACAGAGACATAAGAATAGATTAGAGATTAATTCATCTGTACACTCATCAAAAGAGACTTATGGAGCAGTGAGGGACTGACCCTGCTTCTTAAGATTCTCCTTCCTCTTTCTTCATTGACAGGGCCAGACAATTCCCCTGACCATCTTACTTTTGTGCTGTTGCTCTGTGTACCAGCGCAAGCGCAGAGGCTCTGCTACCAGAGCGTAGTGGCGCATGCACTGTCGGCACCTGTGATGCTCTGGTAGTAGTCTCTGTGCTTGAGCTGCTACCTGGAGCAATGGCGCAGGTAGGTGATGGACTAAGGTAAGATGGCCACAGCTGTCTGTCAGATAAGGGGGACCAGCCCCTCACTGCTCATCTCTAGAATAGAGGCTCCAGAATTGGCATTTCATAGGGAATTCAAGTAGTCAGGGAGGAATGCTCAGCACTGTCCAATCCCCAGTGTGAAGTCAGGGAACAGATTTACCCAAGTACTGCCCACTCATCAGCCCCTGCACCTATGGTGGGGGTAGAAGAAGGTACCATGATACTGACTGCAGCTAGTACAGGACAGACAGGCGCCCCTCACCTGCTCTATGGCTTGCTGCACCTCAGGCGCCAGGTGTAACACAGCCTCCAGTTCTTCCACCACTTCCAACTCCTCTTCCTCCATCCTGGGTAAATGCTAGAATGGAGTTGTTAGAAGGAGGTTTGTGACGTCACTGGTCACATGCTCCTTCATGGTCACATGACCAAATGTGGGAAGTGCTGCTGGCAAACACGGACTGCAGGAGCTCGTGGAAGGAGGAGGGGCTGTGTGTGTCTGCAAGCAGCGGTGTGAGGGGCAGCATGTGGAGCTTACCGTATATAT
The DNA here is from genome assembly GCF_905171765.1 of Bufo bufo. Lineage (NCBI taxonomy): Eukaryota > Metazoa > Chordata > Amphibia > Anura > Bufonidae > Bufo > Bufo bufo. The sequence goes on from NC_053391.1 coordinate 388,897,789, forward strand.
GAGGGGGCAGGTGGGGCACTCAGGGGCTGTGTGTATCTGCAAGCAGCGGTGTGAGGGGCAGCATGTGGAGCTTACCGTATATATGAGGGGGCACTCAGGGGCTGTGTGTGTCTGTAAGCCACGGTGTGAGGGGCAGCATGTGGAGCTTACCGTATATATGAGGGGGCAGGTGGGGCACTCAGGGGCTGTGTGTATCTGCAAGCAGCGGTGTGAGGGGCAGCATGTGGAGCTTACCGTATATATGAGGGGGCAGGTGGAGCACTCAGGGGCTGTGTCTGTAAGCCACGGTGTGAGGGGCAGCATGTGGAGCTTACCGTATATATGAGGGGGCAGGTGGGGCACTCAGGGGCTGTGTGTGTCTGCAAGCAGCGGTGTGAGGGGCAGCATGTGGAGCTTACCGTATATATGAGGGGGCAGGTGGAGCACTCAGGGGCTGTGTGTGTCTGCAAGCAGCGGTGTGAGGGGCAGCATGTGGAGCTTACCGTATATATGAGGGGGCAGGTGGGGCACTCAGGGGCTGTGTGTGTCTGTAAGCAGCGGTGTGAGGGGCAGCATGTGGAGCTTACCGTATATATGAGGGGGCAGGTGGGGCACTCAGGGGCTGTGTGTGTCTGCAAGCAGCGGTGTGAGGGGCAGCATGTGGAGCTTACCGTATATATGAGGGGGCAGGTGGGGCACTCAGGGGCTGTGTGTGTCTGCAAGCAGCGGTGTGAGGGGCAGCATGTGGAGCTTACCGTATATATGAGGGGGCAGGTGGAGCACTCAGGGGCTGTGTCTGTAAGCCACGGTGTGAGGGGCAGCATGTGGAGCTTACCGTATATATGAGGGGGCAGGTGGGGCACTCAGGGGCTGTGTGTGTCTGTAAGCAGCGGTGTGAGGGGCAGCATGTGGAGCTTACCGTATATATGAGGGGGCAGGTGGGGCACTCAGGGGCTGTGTGTGTCTGCAAGCAGCGGTGTGAGGGGCAGCATGTGGAGCTTACCGTATATATGAGGGGGCACTCAGGGGCTGTGTGTGTCTGCAAGCAGCGGTGTGAGGGGCAGCATGTGGAGCTTACCGTATATATGAGGGGGCAGGTGGGGCACTCAGGGGCTGTGTGTGTCTGCAAGCAGCGGTGTGAGGGGCAGCATGTGGAGCTTACCGTATATATGAGGGGGCAGGTGGAGCACTCAGGGGCTGTGTCTGTAAGCCACGGTGTGAGGGGCAGCATGTGGAGCTTACCGTATATATGAGGGGGCAGGTGGGGCACTCAGGGGCTGTGTGTGTCTGCAAGCAGCGGTGTGAGGGGCAGCATGTGGAGCTTACCGTATATATGAGGGGGCAGGTGGAGCACTCAGGGGCTGTGTGTGTCTGCAAGCAGCGGTGTGAGGGGCAGCATGTGGAGCTTACCGTATATATGAGGGGGCAGGTGGGGCACTCAGGGGCTGTGTGTGTCTGTAAGCAGCGGTGTGAGGGGCAGCATGTGGAGCTTACCGTATATATGAGGGGGCAGGTGGGGCACTCAGGGGCTGTGTGTGTCTGCAAGCAGCGGTGTGAGGGGCAGCATGTGGAGCTTACCGTATATATGAGGGGGCAGGTGGAGCACTCAGGGGCTGTGTGTGTCTGCAAGCAGCGGTGTGAGGGGCAGCATGTGGAGCTTACCGTATATATGAGGGGGCAGGTGGAGCACTCAGGGGCTGTGTGTGTCTGCAAGCAGCGGTGTGAGGGGCAGCATGTGGAGCTTACCGTATATATGAGGAGGCAGGTGGGGCACTCAGGGGCTGTGTGTGTCTGTAAGCAGCGGTGTGAGGGCAGCATGTGGAGCTTACCGTATATATGAGGGGGCAGGTGGAGCACTCAGGGGCTGTGTGTGTCTGTAAGCCACGGTGTGAGGGGCAGCATGTGGAGCTTACCGTATATATGAGGGGGCAGGTGGGGCACTCAGGGGCTGTGTGTGTCTGTAAGCAGCGGTGTGAGGGGCAGCATGTGGAGCTTACCGTATATATGAGGGGGCAGGTGGGGCACTCAGGGGCTGTGTGTGTCTGTGAGCAGCGGTGTGAGGGGCAGCATGTGGAGCTTACCGTATATATGAGGGGGCAGGTGGGGCACTCAGGGGCTGTGTGTGTCTGTAAGCAGCGGTGTGAGGGGCAGCATGTGGAGCTTACCCTATATGAGGGGGCAGGTGGGGCACTCAGGGGCTGTGTGTGTCTGCAAGCAGCGGTGTGAGGGGCAGCATGTGGAGCTTACCGTATATATGAGAGGGCAGGTGGGGCACTCAGGGGCTGTGTGTGTCTGCGAGCAGCAGTGTGAGGGGCAGTATGTGGAGCTTACCGTATATATGAGGGGGCACTCAGGGGCTGTGTGTGTCTGTAAGCCACGGTGTGAGGGGCAGCATGTGGAGCTTACCGTATATATGAGGGGGCAGGTGGGGCACTCAGGGGCTGTGTGTGTCTGTAAGCAGCGGTGTGAGGGGCAGCATGTGGAGCTTACCGTATATATGAGGGGGCAGGTGGGGCACTCAGGGGCTGTGTGTGTCTGTGAGCAGCGGTGTGAGGGGCAGCATGTGGAGCTTACCGTATATATGAGGGGGCAGGTGGGGCACTCAGGGGCTGTGTGTGTCTGTAAGCAGTGGTGTGAGGGGCAGCATGTGGAGCTTACCCTATATGAGGGGGCAGGTGGGGCACTCAGGGGCTGTGTGTGTCTGCGAGCAGCAGTGTGAGGGGCAGTATGTGGAGCTTACCGTATATATGAGGGGGCACTCAGGGGCTGTGTGTGTCTGTAAGCAGCGGTGTGAGGGGCAGCATGTGGAGCTTACCGTATATATGAGGGGGCACTCAGGGGCTGTGTGTGTCTGTAAGCAGCGGTGTGAGGGGCAGTATGTGGAGCTTACCGTATATATGAGGGGGCACTCAGGGGCTGTGTGTGTCTGTAAGCAGCGGTGTGAGGGGCAGCATGTGGAGCTTACCGTATATATTAGGGGGCAGGTGGGGCACTCAGGGGCTGTGTGTGTCTGTAAGCAGCGGTGTGAGGGGCAGCATGTGGAGCTAACCGTTTATATGAGGGGGCAGGTGGGGCACTCAGGGGCTCTGTGTGTCTGCGAGCAGCAGTGTGAGGGGCAGCATGTGGAGCTTACCGTATATATGAGGGGGCAGGTGGGGCACTCAGGGGCTGTGTGTGTCTGCGAGCAGCGGTGTGAGGGGCAGCATGTGGAGCTTACCGTATATACGAGGGGGCAGGTGGGGCACTCAGGGGCTGTGTGTGTCTGTAAGCAGCGGTGTGAGGGGCAGCATGTGGAGCTAACCGTATATATGAGGGGGCAGGTGGGGCACTCAGGGGCTGTGTCTGTAAGCAGCGGTGTGAGGGGCAGCATGTGGAGCTTACCGTATATATGAGGGGGCAGGTGGGGCACTCAGGGGCTGTGTGTGTCTGCGAGCAGCGGTGTGAGGGGCAGCATGTGGAGCTTACCGTATATATGAGGGGGCACTCAGGGGCTGTGTGTGTCTATAAGCAGCGGTGTGAGGGGCAGCATGTGGAGCTTACCGTATATATGAGGGGGCAGGTGGGGCACTCAGGGGCTGTGTGTGTCTGCGAGCAGCGGTGTGAGGGGCAGCATGTGGAGCTTACCGTATATATGAGGGGGCAGGTGGGGCACTCAGGGGCTGTGTTTGTCTGTAAGCAGCGGTGTGAGGGGCAGCATGTGGAGCTTACCGTATATATGAGGGGGCAGGTGGGGCACTCAGGGGCTCTGTGTGTCTGTAAGAAGCGGTGTGAGGGGCAGCATGTGGAGCTTACCGTATATATGAGGGGGCAGGTGGGGCACTCAGGGGCTGTGTGTCTGTAAGCAGCGGTGTGAGGGGCAGCATGTGGAGCTTACCGTATATATGAGGGGGCAGGTGGGGCACTCAGGGGCTGTGTGTGTCTGCGAGCAGCGGTGTGAGGGGCAGCATGTGGAGCTTACCGTATATATGAGGGGGCAGGTGGGGCACTCAGGGGCTGTGTGTGTCTGTAAGCAGCGGTGTGAGGGGCAGCATGTGTAGCTAACCGTATATATGAGGGGGCAGGTGGGGCACTCAGGGGCTGTGTGTGTCTGTAAGCAGCGGTGTGAGGGGCAGCATGTGGAGCTTACCGTATATATGAGGGGGCAGGTGGGGCACTCAGGGGCTGTGTGTGTCTGCGAGCAGCGGTGTGAGGGGCAGCATGTGGAGCTTACCGTATATATGAGGGGGCAGGTGGGGCACTCAGGGGCTGTGTGTGTCTGCGAGCAGCGGTGTGAGGGGCAGCATGTGGAGCTTACCGTATATACGAGGGGGCAGGTGGGGCACTCAGGCTGTGTGTGTCTGTAAGCAGCGGTGTGAGGGGCAGCATGTGGAGCTTACCGTATATATGAGGGGGCAGGTGGGGCACTCAGGGGGTGTGTGTGTCTGCGAGCAGCGGTGTGAGGGGCAGCATGTGGAGCTTACCGTATATTTGAGGGGGCAGGTGGGGCACTCAGGGGCTGTGTGTGTCTGCGAGCAGCGGTGTGAGGGGCAGCATGTGGAGCTTACCGTATATATGAGGGGGCAGGTGGGGCACTCAGGGGCTGTGTGTGTCTGTAAGCAGCGGTGTGAGGGGCAGCATGTGGAGCTTACCGTATATATGAGGGGGCAGGTGGGGCACTCAGGGGCTGTGTGTGTCTGTGAGCAGCGGTGTGAGGGGCAGCATGTGGAGCTTACCGTATATATGAGGGGGCAGGTGGGGCACTCAGGGGCTGTGTGTGTCTGCGAGCAGCGGTGTGAGGGGCAGCATGTGGAGCTTACCGTATATATGAGGGGGCAGGTGGGGCACTCAGGGGCTGTGTGTGTCTGCGAGCAGCGGTGTGAGGGGCAGCATGTGGAGCTTACCGTATATATGAGGGGGCAGGTGGGGCACTCAGGGGCTGTGTGTGTCTATAAGCAGCGGTGTGAGGGGCAGCATGTGGAGCTTACCGTATATATGAGGGGGCACTCAGGGGCTGTGTGTGTCTGTAAGCAGCGGTGTGAGGGGCAGCATGTGGAGCTTACCGTATATATGAGGGGGCAGGTGGGGCACTCAGGGGCTGTGTGTGTCTGTAAGAAGCGGTGTGAGGGGCAGCATGTGGAGCTTACCGTATATATGAGGGGGCAGGTGGGGCACTCGGGCTGTGTGTGTCTGTAAGCAGCGGTGTGAGGGGCAGCATGTGGAGCTTACCGTATATATGAGGGGGCAGGTGGGGCACTCAGGGGCTGTGTGTGTCTGCAAGCAGCGGTGTGAGGGGCAGCATGTGGAGCTTACCGTATATATGAGGGGGCACTCAGGGGCTGTGTGTGTCTGTAAGCAGCGGTGTGAGGGGCAGCATGTGGAGCTTACCGTATATATGAGGGGGCAGGTGGAGCACTCAGGGGCTGTGTGTGTCTGCGAGCAGCAGTGTGAGGGGCAGCATGTGGAGCTTACCGTATATATGAGGGGGCACTCAGGGGCTGTGTGTGTCTGTAAGCAGCGGTGTGAGGGGCAGCATGTGGAGCTTACCGTATATATGAGGGGGCAGGTGGGGCACTCAGGGGCTGTGTGTCTGTAAGCAGCGGTGTGAGGGGCAGCATGTGGAGCTTACCGTATATATGAGGGGGCAGGTGGGGCACTCAGGGGCTGTGTGTGTCTGTAAGCAGCGGTGTGAGGGGCAGCATGTGGAGCTTACCGTATATATGAGGGGGCAGGTGGGGCTGTGTGTGTCTGTAAGCAGCGGTGTGAGGGGCAGCATGAGGAGCTTACCGTATATGAGGGGGCACTCAGGGGCTGTGTTTGTCTGTAAGCAGCGGTGTGAGGGGCAGCATGTGGAGCTTACCGTATATATGAGGGGGCAGGTGGGGCACTCAGGGGCTCTGTGTGTCTGTAAGAAGCGGTGTGAGGGGCAGCATGTGGAGCTTACCGTATATATGAGGGGGCAGGTGGGGCACTCAGGGGCTGTGTGTGTCTGCAAGCAGCGGTGTGAGGGGCAGCATGTGGAGCTTACCGTATATATGAGGGGGCACTCAGGGGCTGTGTGTGTCTGTAAGCAGCGGTGTGAGGGGCAGCATGTGGAGCTTACCGTATATATGAGGGGGCAGGTGGAGCACTCAGGGGCTGTGTGTGTCTGCGAGCAGCAGTGTGAGGGGCAGCATGTGGAGCTTACCGTATATATGAGGGGGCACTCAGGGGCTGTGTGTGTCTGTAAGCAGCGGTGTGAGGGGCAGCATGTGGAGCTAACCGTATATATGAGGGGGCAGGTGGGGCACTCAGGGGCTGTGTGTGTCTGCGAGCAGCGGTGTGAGGGGCAGCATGTGGAGCTTACCGTATATATGAGGGGGCAGGTGGGGCTGTGTGTGTCTGTAAGCAGCGGTGTGAGGGGCAGCATGAGGAGCTTACCGTATATGAGGGGGCACTCAGGGGCTGTGTTTGTCTGTAAGCAGCTGTGTGAGGGGCAGCATGTGGAGCTTACCGTATATATGAGGAGGCAGGTGGGGCACTCAGGGGCTGTGTGTGTCTATAAGCAGCGGTGTGAGGGGCAGCATGTGGAGCTTACCGTATATATGAGGGGGCACTCAGGGGCTGTGTGTGTCTGTAAGCAGTGGTGTGAGGGGCAGCATGTGGAGCTTACCGTATATATGAGGGGGCAGGTGGGGCACTCAGGGGCTGTGTGTGTCTGTAAGCAGCGGTGTGAGGGGCAGCATGTGGAGCTAACCGTATATATGAGGGGGCAGGTGGGGCACTCAGGGGCTGTGTGTGTCTGCGAGCAGCGGTGTGAGGGGCAGCATGTGGAGCTTACCGTATATATGAGGGGGCAGGTGGGGCACTCAGGGGCTGTGTGTGTCTGTAAGCAGCGGTGTGAGGGGCAGCATGTGGAGCTTACCGTATATATGAGGGGGCAGGTGGGGCACTCAGGGGCTGTGTGTGTCTGTGAGCAGCGGTGTGAGGGGCAGCATGTGGAGCTTACCGTATATATGAGGGGGCAGGTGGGGCACTCAGGGGCTGTGTGTGTCTGTAAGCAGCGGTGTGAGGGGCAGCATGTGGAGCTAACCGTATATATGAGGGGGCAGGTGGGGCACTCAGGGGCTGTGTGTGTCTGCGAGCAGCGGTGTGAGGGGCAGCATGTGGAGCTTACCGTATATATGAGGGGGCAGGTGGGGCTGTGTGTGTCTGTAAGCAGCGGTGTGAGGGGCAGCATGAGGAGCTTACCGTATATGAGGGGGCACTCAGGGGCTGTGTTTGTCTGTAAGCAGCGGTGTGAGGGGCAGCATGTGGAGCTTACCGTATATATGAGGGGGCAGGTGGGGCACTCGGGCTGTGTGTGTCTGTAAGCAGCGGTGTGAGGGGCAGCATGTGGAGCTTACCGTATATATGAGGAGGCAGGTGGGGCACTCAGGGGCTGTGTGTGTCTGTGAGCAGCGGTGTGAGGGGCAGCATGTGGAGCTTACCGTATATGAGGGGGCAGGTGGTGCACTCAGGGGCTCTGTGTGTCTGTAAGAAGCGGTGTGAGGGGCAGCATGTGGAGCTTACCGTATATATGAGGGGGCAGGTGGGGCACTCGGGCTGTGTGTGTCTGTAAGCAGCGGTGTGAGGGGCAGCATGTGGAGCTTACCGTATATATGAGGGGGCAGGTGGGGCACTCAGGGGCTGTGTGTGTCTGCAAGCAGCGGTGTGAGTGGCAGCATGTGGAGCTAACCGTATATATGAGGGGGCAGGTGGGGCACTCAGGGGCTGTGTGTGTCTGCGAGCAGCGGTGTGAGGGGCAGCATGTGGAGCTCACCGTATATATGAGGGGGCAGGTGGGGCACTCAGGGGCTTTGTGTGTCTGTAAGCCACGGTGTGAGGGGCAGCATGTGGAGCTTACCGTATATATGAGGGGGCAGGTGGGGCACTCAGGGGTTGTGTGTGTCTATAAGCAGCGGTGTGAGGGGCAGCATGTGGAGCTTACCGTATATATGAGGGGGCAGGTGGGGCACTCAGGGGCTGTGTGTGTCTGTGAGCAGTGGTGTGAGGGGCAGCATGTGGAGCTTACCGTATATATGAGGGGGCAGGTGGGGCACTCAGGGGCTGTGTGTGTCTGTAAGCAGCGGTGTGAGGGGCAGCATGTGGAGCTTACCGTATATATGAGGGGGCAGGTGGGGCACTCAGGGGCTGTGTGTGTCTGCGAGCAGCGGTGTGAGGGGCAGCATGTGGAGCTTACCGTATATATGAGGGGGCAGGTGGGGCTGTGTGTGTCTGTAAGCAGCGGTGTGAGGGGCAGCATGTGGAGCTAACCGTATATATGAGGGGGCAGGTGGGGCACTCAGGGGCTGTGTGTGTCTGCGAGCAGCGGTGTGAGGGGCAGCATGTGGAGCTTACCGTATATATGAGGGGGCAGGTGGGGCACTCAGGGGCTGTGTGTGTCTGTAAGCAGCGGTGTGAGGGGCAGCATGTGGAGCTTACCGTATATATGAGGGGGCAGGTGGGGCACTCAGGGGCTGTGTGTGTCTGTGAGCAGCGGTGTGAGGGGCAGCATGTGGAGCTTACCGTATATATGAGGGGGCAGGTGGGGCACTCAGGGGCTGTGTGTGTCTGTAAGCAGCGGTGTGAGGGGCAGCATGTGGAGCTAACCGTATATATGAGGGGGCAGGTGGGGCACTCAGGGGCTCTGTGTGTCTGCGAGCAGCGGTGTGAGGGGCAGCATGTGGAGCTTACCGTATATATGAGGGGGCAGGTGGGGCTGTGTGTGTCTGTAAGCAGCGGTGTGAGGGGCAGCATGAGGAGCTTACCGTATATGAGGGGGCACTCAGGGGCTGTGTTTGTCTGTAAGCAGCGGTGTGAGGGGCAGCATGTGGAGCTTACCGTATATATGAGGGGGCAGGTGGGGCACTCAGGGGCTCTGTGTGTCTGTAAGAAGCGGTGTGAGGGGCAGCATGTGGAGCTTACCGTATATATGAGGGGGCAGGTGGGGCACTCAGGGGCTGTGTGTGTCTATAAGCAGCGGTGTGAGGGGCAGCATGTGGAGCTTACCGTATATATGAGGGGGCACTCAGGGGCTGTGTGTGTCTGTAAGCAGCGGTGTGAGGGGCAGCATGTGGAGCTTACCGTATATATGAGGGGGCAGGTGGGGCACTCAGGGGCTGTGTGTGTCTGTAAGCAGCGGTGTGAGGGGCAGCATGTGGAGCTAACCGTATATATGAGGGGGCAGGTGGGGCACTCAGGGGCTGTGTGTGTCTGCGAGCAGCGGTGTGAGGGGCAGCATGTGGAGCTTACCGTATATATGTGGGGGCAGGTGGGGCACTCAGGGGCTGTGTGTGTCTGTAACAGCGGTGTGAGGGGCAGCATGTGGAGCTTACCGTATATATGAGGGGGCAGGTGGGGCACTCAGGGGCTGTGTGTGTCTGTAAGCAGCGGTGTGAGGGGCAGCATGTGGAGCTAACCGTATATATGAGGGGGCAGGTGGGGCACTCAGGGGCTGTGTGTGTCTGCGAGCAGCGGTGTGAGGGGCAGCATGTGGAGCTTACCGTATATATGAGGGGGCAGGTGGGGCTGTGTGTGTCTGTAAGCAGCGGTGTGAGGGGCAGCATGAGGAGCTTACCGTATATGAGGGGGCACTCAGGGGCTGTGTTTGTCTGTAAGCAGCGGTGTGAGGGGCAGCATGTGGAGCTTACCGTATATATGAGGGGGCAGGTGGGGCACTCGGGCTGTGTGTGTCTGTAAGCAGCGGTGTGAGGGGCAGCATGTGGAGCTTACCGTATATATGAGGGGGCAGGTGGGGCACTCAGGGGCTGTGTGTGTCTGTGAGCAGCGGTGTGAGGGGCAGCATGTGGAGCTTACCGTATATGAGGGGGCACTCAGGGGCTGTGTTTGTCTGTAAGCAGCGGTGTGAGGGGCAGCATGTGGAGCTTACCGTATATATGAGGGGGCAGGTGGTGCACTCAGGGGCTGTGTGTGTCTGTAAGAAGCGGTGTGAGGGGCAGCATGTGGAGCTTACCGTATATATGAGGGGGCAGGTGGGGCACTCGGGCTGTGTGTGTCTGTAAGCAGCGGTGTGAGGGGCAGCATGTGGAGCTTACCGTATATATGAGGGGGCAGGTGGGGCACTCAGGGGCTGTGTGTGTCTGCAAGCAGCGGTGTGAGTGGCAGCATGTGGAGCTAACCGTATATATGAGGGGGCAGGTGGGGCACTCAGGGGCTGTGTGTGTCTGCGAGCAGCGGTGTGAGGGGCAGCATGTGGAGCTCACCGTATATATGAGGGGGCAGGTGGGGCACTCAGGGGCTTTGTGTGTCTGTAAGCCACGGTGTGAGGGGCAGCATGTGGAGCTTACCGTATATATGAGGGGGCAGGTGGGGCACTCAGGGGTTGTGTGTGTCTGTAAGAAGCGGTGTGAGGGGCAGCATGTAAAGCTTACCCTATATATGAGGGGGCAGGTGGGGCACTCGGGCTGTGTGTGTCTGTGAGCAGCGGTGTGAGGGGCAGCATGTGGAGCTTACCGTATATATGAGGGGGCACTCAGGGGCTGTGTGTGTCTGTAAGCAGCGGTGTGAGGGGCAGCATGTGGAGCTTACCGTATATATGAGGGGGCAGGTGGGGCACTCAGGGGCTGTGTGTGTCTGCGAGCAGCGGTGTGAGGGGCAGCATGTGGAGCTTACCGTATATATGAGGGGGCAGGTGGGGCACTCAGGGGCTGTGTGTGTCTGTGAGCAGCGGTGTGAGGGGCAGCATGTGGAGCTTACCGTATATATGAGGGGGCAGGTGGGGCACTCAGGGGCTGTGTGTGTCTGTAAGCAGCGGTGTGAGGGGCAGCATGTGGAGCTAACCGTATATATGAGGGGGCAGGTGGGGCACTCAGGGGCTGTGTGTGTCTGCGAGCAGCGGTGTGAGGGGCAGCATGTGGAGCTTACCGTATATATAAGGGGGCAGGTGGGGCGGTGTGTGTCTGTAAGCAGCGGTGTGAGGAGCTTACCGTATATGAGGGGGCACTCAGGGGCTGTGTTTGTCTGTAAGCAGCGGTGTGAGGGGCAGCATGTGGAGCTTACCGTATATATGAGGGGGCAGGTGGGGCACTCGGGCTGTGTGTGTCTGTAAGCAGCGGTGTGAGGGGCAGCATGTGGAGCTTACCGTATATATGAGGGGGCAGGTGGGGCACTCAGGGGCTGTGTGTGTCTGCAAGCAGCGGTGTGAGTGGCAGCATGTGGAGCTAACCGTATATATGAGGGGGCAGGTGGGGCACTCAGGGGCTGTGTGTGTCTGCGAGCAGCGGTGTGAGGGGCAGCATGTGGAGCTTACCGTATATATGAGGGGGCAGGTGGGGCACTCAGGGGTTGTGTGTGTCTGTAAGAAGCGGTGTGAGGGGCAGCATGTGAAGCTTACCGTATATATGAGGGGGCAGGTGGGGCACTCGGGCTGTGTGTGTCTGTAAGTAGCGGTGTGAGGGGCAGCATGTGGAGCTCACCGTATATATGAGGGGGCAGGTGGGGCACTCAGGGGCTGTGTATGTCTGCGAGCAGCGGTGTGAGGGGCAGCATGTGGAGCTTACCGTATATATGAGGGGGCAGGTGGGGCACTCAGCGGCTGTGTGTGTCTGTGAGCAGCGGTGTGAGGGGCAGCATGTGGAGCTTACCGTATATGAGGGGGCACTCAGGGGCTGTGTTTGTCTGTAAGCAGCGGTGTGAGGGGCAGCATGTGGAGCTTACCGTATATATGAGGGGGCAGGTGGTGCACTCAGGGGCTCTGTGTGTCTGTAAGAAGCGGTGTGAGGGGCAGCATGTGGAGCTTACCGTATATATGAGGGGGCAGGTGGGGCACTCAGGGGCTGTGTGTGTCTGCAAGCAGCGGTGTGAGTGGCAGCATGTGGAGCTAACCGTATATATGAGGGGGCAGGTGGGGCACTCAGGGGCTGTGTGTGTCTGCGAGCAGCGGTGTGAGGGGCAGCATGTGGAGCTCACCGTATATATGAGGGGGCAGGTGGGGCACTCAGGGGCTTTGTGTGTCTGTAAGCCACGGTGTGAGGGGCAGCATGTGGAGCTTACCGTATATATGAGGGGGCAGGTGGGGCACTCAGGGGTTGTGTGTGTCTGTAAGAAGCGGTGTGAGGGGCAGCATGTGAAGCTTACCGTATATATGAGGGGGCAGGTGGGGCACTCGGGCTGTGTGTGTCTGTAAGTAGCGGTGTGAGGGGCAGCATGTGGAGCTCACCGTATATATGAGGGGGCAGGTGGGGCACTCAGGGGCTGTGTATGTCTGCGAGCAGCGGTGTGAGGGGCAGCATGTGGAGCTTACCGTATATATGAGGGGGCAGGTGGGGCACTCAGGGGCTGTGTGTGTCTGTAAGAAGCGGTGTGAGGGGCAGCATGTGGAGCTTACCGTATATATGAGAGGGCAGGTGGGGCACTCAGGGGCTGTGTGTGTCTGCGAGCAGCGGTGTGAGGGGCAGCATGTGGAGCTTACCGTATATATGAGGGGGCAGGTGGGGCACTCAGGGGCTGTGGGAGTGCAGGCGTATCTGCTGCTATTACAGGGGTTTACAGTACAGATCTGGGGGACATGAGGGTGCAGATCTGTATGTATGGGGGGCAAATCTGTGAGGAGGGGGCATGTGGTGTATTCTCGGTACATAATGGTGCAGATCTGTGTATGGGGGGGTCTTATGGGGTGTAAATCTATGATGAGGGGGCATGTGGTGTATTCTCGGTACATAATGGTGCAGATCTGTGTATGGGGGGGTCTTATGGGGTGTAAATCTATGATGAGGGGGCATGTGGTGTATTCTCGGTACATAATGGTGCAGATCTGTGTATGGGGGGGTCTTATGGGGTGTAAATCTGAGGAGGGGGCATGTGGTGTATTTTCGGTACATGATGGTGCAGATCTGTGTATGGGGGAATCTTATGGGGTGTAAATCTATGAGGAGGGGGGCATGTGGTGTATTCTCGGTACATAATGGTGCAGATCTGTGTATGGGGGGGTCTTATGGGGTGTAAATCTGAGGAGGGGGCATGTGGTGTATTTTCGGTACATGATGGTGCAGATCTGTGTATGGGGGAATCTTATGGGGTGTAAATCTATGAGGAGGGGGCATGTGGTGTATTCTCGGTACATAATGGTGCAGATCTGTGTATGGGGGGGTCTTATGGGGTGTAAATCTATGATGAGGGGGCATGTGGTGTATTCTCGGTACATAATGGTGCAGATCTGTGTATGGGGGGGTCTTATGGGGTGTAAATCTATGATGAGGGGGCATGTGGTGTATTCTCGGTACATAATGGTGCAGATCTGTGTATGGGGGGGTCTTATGGGGTGTAAATCTGAGGAGGGGGCATGTGGTGTATTTTCGGTACATGATGGTGCAGATCTGTGTATGGGGGAATCTTATGGGGTGTAAATCTATGAGGAGGGGGCATGTGGTGTATTCTCGGTACATAATGGTGCAGATCTGTGTATGGGGGGGTCTTATGGGGTGTAAATCTATGATGAGGGGGCATGTGGTGTATTCTCGGTACATAATGGTGCAGATCTGTGTATGGGGTGGTCTTATGGGGTGTAAATCTATGATGAGGGGGCATGTGGTGTATTCTCGGTACATAATGGTGCAGATCTGTGTATGGGGGGGTCTTATGGGGTGTAAATCTATGAGGAGGGGGCATGTGGTGTATTGTCGGTACATGATGGTGCAGATCTGTGTATGGGGGAATCTTATGGGGTGTAAATCTATGAGGAGGGGGAATGTGGTGTATTCTCGGTACATAATGGTGCAGATCTGTGTATGGGGGGGTCTTATGGGGTGTAAATCTGTGAGGAGGGGGCATGTGGTGTATTCTCGGTACATGATGGTGCAGATCTGTGTGTATGGGGGGCCTTATGGGGTGTAAATCTGTGAGGAGGGGAGGGGGCATGTGGTGTATTCTAGGGATATGAGGGTGCATATCTATGGGTGGGGGAGTTTATGGGGTGTAAATCTGTGAGGAAGGGGGGACTTAATTGTGGGGTTCTTCATGCAAAGTAAGGTGTGATGTCAGTGGTCACATGGCAGGGTGGTCACGTGACTTTGCTATACATTTAGCCTGTGCACCAACTGAGACAGTGACAGTGTGCTACCACTTACACATTGGGGAGAGCTATGGGAAGCGGGCACAGATGGCGACCTGTTGTGGGGCATAGATTGTGATTTGTCTGCTGGGGGGAGAAGAGATGGTGTCCTGTGTGCTGGGGGGGCAGCGATGGTCATATGTTGTTGAGGGGGGTAGAGATGGTGACCTGTTGAGGGAGGCATAGATGGTGACCTGTGCTGGAGGGGGTGTAGCGATTGCGACCTTTGTTCTGAGGGGGGGGGGGGGGCACATAGAGGTGGTGACCTGGGGTGGGGGAAGGTGAAGGAATGGCGACCTGTGTGCTGGGGGGCAGAGATGGTGACCTGTTCGGAGGGAGAGTGTCTACTGTCTGTTCCTTTGGAACAGTACGCTGGGGAGGCACAAGCAGCAGTCAGTGGGTGTGGGGTGCAGACAATGGTATGCATATCTTATATCACGTCTGTGTGAGAGAAGGGGCACATGGTGAGAATTGTGTGTTTTGTAGGACACCTGATCAGACAGTAGTACTTGGGGTAGCAGTCTAGCTTGATGGAGTGACCTGGGGTGCTGTCCCTTGTCTTGAGACATATGGGGTCAGCAGGGAGTATTGTGTGGGAGCCGTTAAGATCAGACAAGGAGATCATGAGTGAGGTTGCATGTGGAGGAGTCCAGGCTCTGGGGGGCAGTGTGTCTGTGGGAAAAGAGGTCAGCCGGGACTACTGTGTGTGGGACCCATGCAGATCAAACAAGGGGTGCTGTCTGTTGGGGAGGGGTGGCATGACGAGTGGCCCAGGCAATGTGGAGGTCATGGGGTATGTGTGGGTATATCCAGTCAGACAAAGTAGTGGCCACAGCACTTGTCCAGATGGCTTTTGGGGGGTGCACGTCCCTGGGTTGATCTCCCTCCACCTGGGGATCTTGTATACAACTTGGTATTTTATGGTTGAAGACAGCACGTCGATTAAGTAATTTAGAAACTTTTATTAATTCATTTTAACACCAGTTGGGCCCTTCTTTTTAGTTGGTGTCCTTTTTCAAGCTGTTCCAATGCTCGGCTATGCGTGAATGGCTGCTTGTGTATGTGTGGTTATATGGGACCCATGCAGAGGTACTTGTCCTGCTGTCTGCTAGAGTGGGGTGGCATGAGGAGCGGTCCTAGAACTTTTTAGTGGAGTCTGTAAAGCCAAGGGGCCCATTGGTTGTAATATGTTTATGGGGTATAGGAACTACACCGTCTGGAGTAGGGGGTGTTGCTTTAAATTAGCTCAAGGCAGTTACAGGGAATTGTGCGGCATATACACTGCTCAAAAAAATAAAGGGAATACAAAAATAACACATCCTAGATCTGAATTAATTAAATATTCTTCTGAAATACTTTGTTCTTTACATAGTTGAATGTGCTGATAACAAAATCACACAAAAATAAAAAATGGAAATCAAATTTTCAACCTATGGAGGTTTGGATTTGGAGTCACCCTCAAAATTAAAGTGGAAAAACACACTACAGGCTGATCCAACTTTAATGTAATGTCCTTAAAACAAGTCAAAATGAGGCTTAGTAGTGTGTGTGGCCTCCACGTGCCTGTATGACCTCCCTACAACGCCTGTGCATGCTCCTGATGAGGTGGCGGACGGTCTCCTGAGGGATCTCCTCCCAGACCTGGACTAAAGCATCTGCCAACTCCTGGACAGTCTGTGGTGCAACGTGACGTTGGTGGATAGAGTGAGATATGATGTCCCAGATGTGCTCAATTGGATTCAGGTCTGGGGAACGGGCGGGCCAGTCCATAGCATCAATGCCTTCGTCTTGCAGGAACTGCTGACACACTCCAGCCACATGAGGTCTAGCATTGTCTTGCATTAGGAGGAACCCAGGGCCAACCGCACCAGCATATGGTCTCACAAGGGGTCTGAGGATCTCATCTCGGTACCTAATGGCAGTCAGGCTACCTCTGGCGAGCACATGGAGGGCTGTGCGGCCCTCCAAAGAAATGCCAAAGTGTTCTACTTATGTGGCTGTGTGGTGACATGTTTGTGTTTTTGCACCCCATACATCTTATTCATGGGAGCTTAATGGCACAGGAGAGAGGTGTCCAGTCACTAAAGCCAGGGTAAAGAAGCACTCCAGTGCCGGATCCTGTACAGACGGAGAGGAGCACTCCAGTGCCGGATCCTGTACAGACGGAGAGGAGTACTCCAGCGCCGGATCCTGTACAGACGGAGAGGAGCACTCCAGTGCCGGATCCTGTACAGACAGAGAGGAGCACTCCAGTGCCGGATCCTGTAAAGACAGGGAGGAGCACTCCAGTGCCGGATCCTGTAAAGACGGAGAGGAGCACTCCAGTGCCGGATCCTGTAAAGACGGAGAGGAGCACTCCAGTGCCGGATCCTGTACAGACGGAGAGGAGCACTCCTTTTCTAACAACTGTACAGCTTATATTACTGATTGTACGGAAGTATCTACTTCTAACAACTCCATTCTAGCTGATTCTTTAGTGAACAGGCTAGATTACTGACTCCAGGAGGAGGACCTCCTCCGAACATCTCCATTCTACTATATTACTGATTGCAGAGAGAGGAACCACCTCCTAACAACTCTATTCTAGCCTGCTCTACACTGAACAGGCTAAAATACTGACTCCAGAAGTAGGACCTCCTACTAACAACTCCATTCTACTATATTACTGACTGCAGAGTGTGGACTTCCTCCTAACTGCTTGTTAGGGCCCATGCACACGAACGTATGCCTTCCGAGACATACAGTCCGTGAGCAGGGCATATGTCCTAGAGCAGCTACTATGGCGCTGTGCACGTCGGGCCGCCACAGGTACTACTGTCCCATACCCATATGGGTGAGGGACAGTAGTCCCGCAGGCGGCCTGACACGCACAGCATTATAATAAACTATGTAACCTCTTGCGAGCAGGGCCCTCACTCCTAGTGTTTCAGTTTGTATATTCGCCAGTTACTTTGTGATGTCTTTTGTTTTGTACATTAATCCTCTGAAATTGTAAAGTGCTGCAGAATATGGTGGCGCTATATAAATATATATTATTATTATGAAGCTGTGCACTCTGGGACATATGTCCTGCTCACAGACTGTCTCAGAAGGCATACGATTATGTGCATGGACCCTTATTAGAATAACAGGTGAAAGGAGGTTCTCCATCTGGAGTCAGTATTATAGTATAATAGAGTTGTTAGGAGGAGGTCTGCTGTCTGCAGCCAGTAATATAGTGGAATGGAGATCTAAGGAGGAGGTCCTCTTCCTGGAATCAGCAATCTATCCTGTTCACTATAGAATCAGCTAGAATGGAGTTATTAGGAGGTCCTCCTGTATAGTCAGTAAGATAAGCTGCACCATTGTTAGAAGTAAGTCCTCCTCCTGGAGTCAGTAATCTAGCCTGTTCTATACAGAGCCAGCTACAATGGAGTTGTTAGAAGGAGGTCCTTCTGTATGGTCATAGTGCCGCACTTGCAAATCTAATATAACAGCTATAAATTATATATAAATAAAGACCATACAACTTTTTTGGATAAAATTGGCTGCTGTCCTTTATTAAGGGTAACAAATATAAATGATCATAAAACCAATTTATTAAAATAATTCCACATTAAACCAAAAAATTGTCCATCCAGAAGGTCCATGTCCCCCAACAAAGCTTCCTTCCCTCTTATCCAGAACAGTGACAAAGCAAATAAGAAAAGATGGGGCGGGAGGACGGGACAACTGCCTATCCTGAATGAGTGAGAAGAAAAATGTTCATTGTCTAAATTCAGCAGCTACAAACCTTTCTTAACTACCGTACTTCACATCCGCCCATAGGATATAAACATCCTATGGGTGGATGTTTATCTCTGAATGGACGTTCTGTAACGTCCATTCAGAGATGGCAGCTGCACGCTAATTGTGCAGCTACCGAGCGGGGGGCCCGCTGTCAGTGACAGCAAGCCACCCCAGAGAGAAGGCAGGGACAGTTCCCAGGTGTCCCTGCCTTCTAGATCGCTGTATACACAGCGCTCATGTGACCACCAGGGTCGGGAGAGTGCAGGAGCTGTCTGGTCTTCTACAGACCTCGATCAGCCCTACACTGAGGCTGTACAGAGTTGTATAGTGCTGTACAGCCTCTCTGGGGGGTGTATTTCCCCTGTAATTGGGGCTACTATGTCAGCCCCAGTTACAGGAGAAATCAATAGTGGAAAAAAAAAAAGTTAAGTTAAATGTCCCTCAGAGGTCTTGTATGACCTTATGAGGGACGTAAAGTGTAAAATAAAAAAAATAAAATCCCCAATTAAGTAATAAAAAATAAAAGTTAAAAAGAAAAAACATATTTGTTATTGCCGCGTCCGTAACGACCGGCTCTATAAATATATCACATGATCCACCCCGTCCGATAAACATAATAAAAAAAAAAATCACAAAATGCAACTCCAAGTGATCAAAATGGTACCAATAAACCGTCACCTCATCCTGAAAAAAATGAGCCCCTACATAAGAAAATTGCTCAAAAATTTAAAAAATATATAGCTCTCAAAACATGGAGACATTAAAGCATCTTTTTTTGTTTCAAAAATGCTTTTATTGTGTTAAAGTGAAATAAATAAAAAGTATACATATTAGGTATTGCCGCGTCCGTAGCAACCAGCTCTATAAAAATATCACTTGTCCTAACCCCTCAGGTGAACACCGTAAAAAATATAAAATAAAAACAGTGCCAAAAAAAGCAATTTTTTTGTCACCTTACATCACAAAAATTGCAACACAAGTGATCAAAAAGGCGTATGCCCCCCAAAATAGTACCAATGGCTCTCAGTCTATGGTGACACTAACATCATTTTTTTGCTTTCAAAAATGCTATTATTGTGTAAAACCTAAATAAATAAGAAAAAGTATACATATTAGGTATTGCCATGTCCGTAATGATCTGCTCTATAAAAATGTCACATGACCAGTTTTGAGTAACCTTAGAGGTGTAGTTTCTATAATGGGGTCATTTATGTGGGGTTTCCACTATGTAAGCCCCACAAAGTGACTTCAGACCTGAACTGGTCCTTCAAAAAGTGGGTTTTGGAAATTTTCTTAAAAATTTTAAGAATTGCTTCTCCAATTCTAAGCCATCTAACGTCCTAAAAAAAAAAAAATTCAATTTCCAAAATGATGCCAACATAAAGTAGACATATGGGGAATGTTAAGTAATAAATATTTTATGAGGTATCACTTTCTGTTTTAAAAGCAGAGAATTAGAAATTTTGTAAATTGCGTATTTTTTTGAATTTTTGGTAAATTTTGCATTATTTTATAAAAAAAGGTGAAATATATCGACTCAAATTTACCACTGTCATGAAGTACAATGTATCATGAAAAAAAACAATCTCTGAATGGCTTGGATAACTAAAAGCGTTCCAAAGTTATTACCACATAACTTGACACATCAGATTTGCAAAATGTCAGGAAGGGGGAAATGACCTGGATGTGAAGTGGTTAAAAACTAAATTGAATTGAAATCTAGAAACAGAGCTGCCATCCACATGTATGAAGAAAGAACCTGAAACCGCAGGACGAACAGGAGAATAAAACCTGAAATGGACAAACAGAACCACAAAAGCGACCCAACCTAACTGATCAATCTTCAATCTCCTAATAAAAATGAACACAAAACAACTGTCAAAACGAACATCACTATACAAAAATGAAGCCAAAGAACCCCTGTTAGGTGCTATTAGTTCTCCTATGCGATATTTCCCAAAAATCAGACGAAACAAAAATGAACTCATGTACCGAAAAAACAATGTTCTCTAAGACACTAATTAATTGCCCTAAGAGCTCACCTGTGATTGGACGACAGTGATCCATATCTCAAACACTTATTTTAAGACCATTTAATAATTGTTTCACCGGAAAAAATGTATTCAAAGGAGGAAAACCGTCCAGTTTAAAGAAAACTGTCTTCTCTGACGCTAAAGGAATACCAAAATGATCGCATATACCATAAAAACACTGCAACAAATTACTACACACTAAGGGTCCATTCACACGTCCGTTTCTAATTTTTTGCGGAACGGAATTGCGGATGCACATTCTGGTCCCATTGAAAATGAATGGGTCCGCACCTGTTCCGCAAAATTGTGGAACGGATGCGGACCCATTTTGCAGATGTGTGAATGGATCCTTATAGAATCAACAGGGCCAAGAAACAAAAAATGAATGAATAACCCCACCCCTTTAAAGGGGTTGTCCGGGTTCAGAGCTGCACCCAGACATACCCTTAATTTTGCCCAGGCAGCCCCCCTGATGTAAGCATCGGAGCATTTCATGCTTCCATGTGCTCCCTTGCCCTACACTGGATAGCGCAGGGCAAGGGCTCTTTTATTTACCATAACACACTGCTGGGTGGAGGCTTCCGCTCAGCAATGTGTTCGGTGACGTCACCGGCTCTGATGGGCGGAAGCCTCTGCCTGGCAGCCCTAAGGAGAGCCTGGTTCGTCACCGGAACTCCAAAACATGCTTTTGCCTGCACGATTCAGCACAGGGCAAAGAAGAGCATCGAAGCATGAACTGCTCCTATGCTCAAGTCAGGGGGGCTGCCTAGGTGAAAATAGGGATATGTCCGGGTTCAGCTCTGAACCCTGACAACCCCTTTAACACTATCTTCAACAACCCATTGTAAAAATGTAGAAAGGATTCAAAATAAAAACATGATAATAAAAAACCCATAGGTAAACACTTGCCAAAATAATTAGAACCATCAAAATAAAAACCTAATGAATTAAAACCATCTGGGTGAACAGGAAGGAGGCGGAAAGCTGATTTAATATCGGCATTTGCCATCAAGCTACCTTTACCATAAGAATTCAATCAATTAACCCTTTCACGACTGCAATCTGTATATATACGTGATAGCTGCACATGCCCCGTGCAGCTACCACGTATATACACGTTCTGGCAGCTCTTTAATCCAAGCGCTGCAAAGCGCTTGGATTTAAGCTTCTGCCCCTGTCCTGCTGCTGTCACGGACAGCATACAGTGTGGTAATGCCGGCAAGGGGCCAATCAGAGTGGCCCCTTGCCGGCAATCGATCCGATTGGTTAGTCTGTGCAGACTAACCAATCGGATCGCGGCAGTGTTAAAATGCCGGTTTCAGGCTCTGATCTGCGCTCTGCAGATCACAGCCTGAAATCGGTAATGTGTCCTGAAGCCCCCTCTGTGCCCCCTCCTTGTTCATGTCCTGCCCCCGATGCGGTCCTGCCCCGATCTGTGCCCCCTCCTTGTTCTTGTCCTGCCCCCGATGCGGTCCGCCCCCTCCTGCACCGATCTGTGCCTCCTTCGTGTCGATCATCTTATCCTGCCCCCCCCCCGAAGCGGTCCGCCCCCTCCTGCCCCGATCTGTAAGTAAAATGCTGCCCCCCCCTCCCCCGTTTCCAGCGCTGCCCCCGATGCGGTCCCCCTTGTGTGTGTGTGATGGCGGCGGCTCCATTCCTGAGCCGCCGCCATCAGCAGCGTGTGTCAGCTCTATGCTGACACTGCTGTAACCCCATAGATGCCGCAGTAGCGGCATCCATGGGGGTAATAGAGGGAGGGGGCCCCCTCTCTCTCAACCATCAGGGCTGCTGCGATCGCAGCGCCCGATGGTTGCCATGGCAACCGGACGCTTTGCAAAGGCGTCCGGTTGCCATGGTATAGGTGTCCAGTGCTGCCACCTACAGGCATCTGATTGTATTATACTTTGCAATGCAAGAGCATTGCAAAGTATAGTACAACCATCAGCCCCACTGGATCTTCAAGATCCAAGAGGGAACTGATAAAAAAAAATGTGAAAATAATAAAAGTAAAAATAAATAAATAAAAATGTAAAAAATAAATTTCCTTTTCCTATAAAAAAAAAACCAAACAAACAGAAAACCACACATATTAGGTGTCACCGCGTCCGTAACGACCATCTCTATAAATATATCACATCATCAACCCCGTCCAATAAACACCATAAAAAATAAAAAATAAAAACGGTGTAAAAAAATAAGCCATTTTTGTCACCTTACATCACAAAAAGTGCAACACCAAGCGATCAAAAAAGGCGAATATACCCCAAAATAGTACCAATCAAACCGTTACCTCATCCCGCAAAAAATGAGCCCATATTTAAGACAATCGCCCAAAAAATAAATAAGCTATGGCTCTCAGACTATGGAGACACTAAAACATCATTTTTTTGGTTTCAGAAATGCTATTATTGTGTAAAACTTAAATAAATAAGAAAAAGTATACATATTAGGTATTGCCACATCCGTAACGATCTGCTCTATAAAACTGTCACATGACCTAACCCCTCAGATGAACGCTGTAAAAAAAAAAAAAAAAAAACTGTTCCAAAACAGCCAATTTTTTGGCCACCTTGTCCCATAAAGTGTAATAATGAATGATCAAAAAATCCTATGTACCCAAAAATGGTACCAATAAAAACCTCAACTCTTTCTGCAAAAAATGAGCCCCTGCACAAGACGATCGGTAGAAAAATAAAAAACATATGGCGTTCAGAAAACCAATCCAGCAAAATCTGCCTTCCAAAAACCATGCGGCGCTCCTTCCATTCTGCGCCCTGCCGTGCGCCCTTACATCAGTTTACGACCACATGTGGGGTGTTTCTGTAAACCGCAGAATCAGAGTAATAAATATTGAGTTTTGTTTGGCTGTTAACCCTTAATGTGTTAAAGAAAAAAATGTAATAAAATAGAAAATCTGCTAAAAAAGTGAAATTTAGAAATTTCATCTCCATTTTCCTTTAATTCTTGTGGAACACCTAAAGGGTTAATAATGTTTGTAAAATTGGTTTTGAATACCTTGAGGGGTGTAGTTTCTACAATGGGGTCATTTATGGGGTTATCCACTATGTAGGCCCCACAAAGTGACTTCAGACCTGAACTAGTTCTTAAAAAGTGGGTTTTGGAAATTTTCTTAAACATTTTAAGAATTGCTTCTAAACTTCTAAGCCTTCTAACGTCCTAAAAAAATAAAATAACATTTCCAAAATGATGCCAACATAAAGTAGACATATGGGGAATGTTATGTAATAAATATTTTTTGAGGTATCACTTTCTGTTTTAGAAGCAGAGAAATTGACATTTAGAAAATTGCAAATTTTTACTTTTTTTTGGTAAATTTGGGATTTTTTTTAAAAAAAGGAGATATATATTGACTCAAATTTATGACTGTCATGAAGTACAATGTGTCACGAGAAAACAATCTCAGAATGGCGTGGATAAGTAAAAGTGTTCCAAAGCTATTACCACTTAAAGTGACGCATGTCAGATTTGTAAATTTTGACCTGGACACTGGGGCATCAATGACCTTTGGTCATGAAAGGGTTAATAGCATCATCAAATGAACTGTACTCTATTGAAACTAGATTTTTGTCTAATTCATCATTGAGAGAATGGTCTTTAGGAAAAGAAAGATGATAAATCAGATGAAAATCATTTGAAGATTTTTTTGGTACCAAACCCACAGAACATTCTGAAAAGGCAGAGAACCACAAGGACCCGCCACCCTACCTTCAACTATTTCCTTATTAATTTTTTCTCTAACCACTGACGGATTCTTCCTCACTGATAAATGATCAAAAAAGAAACGCCTAGAACCAGAACATTTTGGAACATAAAAGCCCAAACGCAATCCCTCCTGAATTAACTCCGCCTTCAGCTGATCTGGATAAGCCTCTAGCCACGGTAACATTCTCCAGCTTCACTGGGGTCCGTGCTTTTTGAAATATCTTAATTCTGGGGAATTGATGCCCATTTTGGTTTGCTTTCTTGAAGCTACGAAACAAATGATGAGGACCTGCACAAAAAGAACATTCATGCCTGTATCTCCAGTTATTCAGGAACCTACAATTAGTCTTGTTGAAAGCAAAACATAATCCTTTCTTTATATTAGCCTGACCATTTTTGGGGGAAGGCCTAGAAGAAAATCCAGATCTCTGAGGCAACATTAAAGACACCCACAGTCCATCTTTTACACTCCATTTCATATTAGAATGGACCGCTAACTTCTGCCTAAATTGTTCATCATATTGAAATCATGCAAGGCCACCAAAATTCCTGTAAGGCCTCATGCACACGACCGTGTTTCCTGTCCGTCAAAAAAAAATGACCTGTCCTATTTTTTTGACGGACAACGGTTCGCGGACCCATTCAAGTCAATGGATCCGTGAAAAAACACGGAGGCAAACAAGATTGCCATCCGCGTCCGTGTCCGTAGCCTACTTTCGCACAGACGGATCCGCAGATCCGTCTGCATACAGCTTTTCAGAGCTGAGTTTTCACATCGTGAAAACTCAGATCCGACAGTATATTCTAACACAGAGGCGTTCCCATAGTGATGGGGACGCTTCAAGTTAGAATATACTAAGAACTGTGTACATGACTGCCCCCTGCTGCCTGCCAGCACCCGATCTCTTACAGGGAGCTGTCAGCCGCACAATTAACCCCTCAGGTGCCGCACCTGAGGGGTTAATTGTGCGTATCATAGCCCCCTGTAAGAGATCAGGTGCTGCCAGGCAGCAGGGGGCAGACCCCCCTCCCTCCCCATTTTTAAATTCATTGGTGGCCAGTGATGGTATATTCTAACATAGAGGCGTTCCCATGGTGAGGGGGACACTTCAAGTTAAAATATACCATCGGATTGGAGAAAACTCTGATCCGATGGTATAGGGACTCCTGACTTTACATTGAAAGTCAATGGGGGACGGATCCGTTTACAAAAACCAATTACACAATACAAAACCTTGCAACCAATTAATAAAAGTCCTGGGAGCAGAACGCCTCCTATCCTCGTCACCCTTCTCCTCAGATTTTAAGTCTAACTTAGGGTACTTTCACACTTGTGTTAAACTTTTCCGGTATTGAGTTCCTTCCTAGGGGCTCAATACCGGAAAAAAAACTGCATTGTGAATGGAGAGAAATCCGTTCAGTATGCATCAGGATGTCTTCAGTTCAGTCACTGTACGTTTTTTGGACGGAGAAAATACCGCAGCATGCTGCGCTATTTTCTCCGTCCAAAATTCCGGAACACATGCCGGCATTATTTTACATTGAAATGCATTAATCCAAGTGTTCCAGAAAAATTGATCCGGTTTTGCGGTCTGCGCATGCGCAGACCTTTAAAAATGTGGAAAAGATAAATACCGGATTCGTTTTTCCGGATGACAACTCCATTCAAGTCTGCTCTACACTGAACAGGCTAGAATACTGACTTCAGGGGGAGGACCTCCTACTAACAACTCCATTAACAGGCTAGAATACGGACTTCAGAAGGAGGCTCTCCTACTAACAACTCCATTCTAGCCTGCTCTACACTGAACAGGCTAGAATACAGACTTCAGAAGGAGGATCTCCTACTAATAACTCCATTCTAGCCTGCTCTACACTGAACAGACTAGAATACTGACTCCAGAAGGAGGACCTCCTACTAACAACTCCATTCTAGCCCGCTCTACACTGAACAGGCTAGAACAACCTTTATTCAACAAGGACCAGTTTCTTGCAAGACAATTTTCCCAGGGACCAGGTGGGGGGGGGGGGGGGGTACTGGGGCGGGGCTTAGAGGGTGCTGGTCAGTGCTGACTGATTAACGCGCATAACAAAACACAAGGTGCATATCAAAATATATAACGACTATATCAACTTTTTTGTTTTTAGCTCTATAAGACGCACCGGCCTATAAGATGCACCTAGGTTTTAGAGGAGAACAATAAGAAAAAAATATTTTCCATTACACCTCAGGTCAGACCAGCAATCAGACCCCCAATGTTACTCAGACCTCAGATCAGACCCCCAATGCCTCAGATCAACCCCCCAACCTTCAGCCATCTATCAGCCCCCATGTCAGCCAGCCATCAGATCTCCTACTAACAACTCCATTCTAGTCTCAACCCTCTGCTTAGACAGCTCGGACCACCTCCGGGAGGAAATTATGTTAGCATAGAGATGGGTAGTAACAGGCTGGCAGCCATGTTTAATGAGGGTGAGGAAAACACAAAGTCTTATACATAATACTATGTAAAAGTGACATTGAACCGTGAAATCAACTATACTGGGCAGGAAACGGTGCTTCCACATACACCCAGCACACAATGAAAACGCTGCAGGAACCTTGCAAAACGACTGAAAGAGATGCGAGGAGTGAGCACTGAAGGCGCACGCTATCGTCCTCAAAGTGTAACGATCCTGAAGTATCTAGCGCCCTCTATTGGTCTCTATTGGCAATGTCACTTGAATATCGAGCAACAAACTGGTTACAATGCTTTGAACCAATTAGCGCTATCTATTGTCTTCTACGTGTAATGATTTCGACTACTGAGCGCCATCTATTGGTTTTACACCTTGAACATTAGGTTTGGTTACAGACTACAGTCATCCGTGATATTCCACTACTTAGCGCCATCTATCAGTTTGCACATTGAGTAACATCTGGTTAGGTTACTGACCACAGTTATCTCTGACTGCCTAGCACCATCTATCGTTTTTACACCTTGACTATGAGATTTCATTGCAGAGTACTGTCAATCCCTGATATTCTACTGCCTAGCACCATCTATCAGTTTTCCTCCTTGCACAGCATCAGATTTAGTTACCGATTACAGTTGTATGTACCTGTCTTTAATAGAAGAGTTTTTGCTTGAAAGCAATCAACAGCTAGTAATAAAACTTACATTTAAAGGGCTTCTGTCACCCCCAAAACACATTATTTTTTTTTTGGGCTTGTTAAAATCCTTATTTAACGACTATTCCCTATATAGGGCTCTTACCTTTGTCTGTGGGTTTGTTTCCTTAAAAATCGATCTTTTAAAATATGTAAATCACTTCACTACCAGCAAGTAGGGCGTCTTCTTCGTCTACTTACTTGTAGCCGCCGCAAAAAAACGCCCCCTCCTCCTGTTGATTGACAGTGCCAGCAAGCGCTCTCCTCCTCCGGCTGGCCCTGTCATCATTTCAAATCCCGCGCCTGTCTTCATTCGGCGCAGGTGCTCCTCACCACTCCCTCAGTGCGTCTGCGCCTATGACGTCACCGAAAGAGAAGACGTCATTGGCGCAGGCGCACTGAGGGAGTGCTGAGGAGGCGAGCCTCCTTCTCTCAGAGCGCCTGCGCCGAATGAAGACAGGCGCGGGATTTGAAATGCTGACAGGGCCAGCCAGAGGAGGAGAGCACTCGCTGGCCTGGTCAATCAACAGGAGGAGGGGGTGTTTTTTTGCGGCGAGGACCAGCAAGTAGACGCCCTACTTGCTGGTAGTGAAGTGATTTGTATATTTTAAAAGATTGATTTTTAAGGAAACGAACCCACAGACAAAGGTAAGAGCCCTATATAGGGAATAGTCGTTCAATAAGGATTTTAACAAGCCCAAAAAAAAATAAGTGTTTTGGGGTGACAGAAGCCCTTTAAATCTACGGTAACACCATCATACAGCTAAGGCTACTTTCACACCTGTGTTAGGTGCGGATCCGTCTGGTGTCTGTACAGACGGATCCACACCTATAATGCAAACGCTTGTATCCGTTCAGAACCGATCCGTTTGCATTACCATGAACAAAATAAAAAATTTAATATTTTTTTTCTTTGGTCAAGATAATGCAAACGGATCCGTTTTGACTTACACTGAAAGTCAATGGGAGGCAGATCCGTTTTCAATTGCACCATATTGTGTCAGTAAAGACGGAACCATTCGGCTCCACATCGTCAGGCGGACATCATAACGCTGCAAGCAGCATTTTGGTGTCCGCCTCCAGAGCGGAGCCGAGGCTGAACGGAGGCAAACTGATGCATTCTGAACGGATCCTTATCCATTCAGAATGCATTGGGGCTAATAGACTGATCCATTTTGGGCTGTTTGGAGAGCCCTGAAACAGATCTGACAAGCAGACCCAGAGATACCAGTGTGAAAGTAGCCTTAACTTATTATTTGCACTTAATAAAATAAACCAACCACTCAGCTTGTGATCTCTCCACGGTGTACTGTCCGATTGACATGAATGGGTGCCCATCACATGCACAAAAATGCTGATTGGATGCGGACCAAAAATATGGGCTCATGCATCCGATCTGCATTTTTTGCTGGTCGAATACAGACCTATTGATTTCAATGGGTTCACATCAATAATGTTTGCTCTTTGGGGCTGCAAATGTCCTATATCTGTTTCCTTCACAGATAAGGATTGAACAGATCTACAGAAAACAGAACGTACAAAGTGTGTATCTGTGGTTTACAAATCACAGTAACATCAAAAGTTGCAAGCATGTGATATGAGATCACAGCAATAGGGATCATTAGGAATAATACTAGCTTTTATCTTCTATTAACCATAGAATAAAACCAACCACTCAGCTTGTGATCTCTCCCTCCACCTTCTCCATGACAGAGAAGGAGAACGATCATCAATAGCAATCAGCAGCTGCAATGAAGCAGGACTGAGAGCTCTCTTCACGCTCAGGAGAGATCACTACAGCTCCTCCTCATGGTTGGTGAGCTCAGACACTTTAGAGCACATTTCCGAGTATAAAAACTATAGAAATGATCCCTGAAAGTATAGTCTTAACCTGCAACCTGCTGCAATGACAGCCCCGGGGATAGGTCCCTGCCTGTAACATTAGGGAGACCTCACAGTCAGCCCTGTAGTCACTGATGTACTGTGGACGGGGAGAAGCTCCACTGGAAATACAAGCTGAACACCTAATACCCACAATACAACTGCTCTCCTATCTCAATTAGCATATGTGAGTTCAGGCAGCCAATAGGAAACAAGTTCGGCAGTTTTTTTTGCAATGTGCCACACAAAAAACGTGCACTAGGCTACGTACCACTTGGAACCGAACCCAAGTTCGGGAAATGGTTTTTACAGTACAAGTTAATTTACAAAGTTATTGCGCAAAATCTCGCTAGACTTCGCAAAGCACTAACTTCGGCTCATCAGAGCCAATACATTCTAATACTGTACGGAGCTCCTGCTTCGTACAGTATTAGAACAAAGTTTTATGCAATTCGACTTCGGATGTTTCTTCTGAAATCGATTCGCTCATCTCTAAACAACACATATTCTTGTCTGCGTAATGGACAAGAATAAGGCATGTTCTATCTTTTTGTCGGGCCAGTACACGGTGTACTGTCCGAATGACATGAATGGGTGCACATCACATGCACAAAAATGCTGATTGGATGCGGACCAAAAATATGGGCTCATGCATCCGATCTGCATTTTTTGCTGGTCGAATACAGACCTATTGATTTCAATGGGTTCACATCAATAATGTTTGCTCTTTGGGGCTGCAAATGTCCTATATCTGTTTCCTTCACAGATAAGGATTGAACAGATCTACAGAAAACAGAACGTACAAAGCATGTATCTGTGGTTTACAAATCACAGTAACATCAAAAGTTGCAAGCATGTGATATGAGATCACAGCACTAGTGATCATTAAGAATAATACCAGCTTTTGTCTTCTATTAACCATAGAATAAAACCAACCACTCAGCTTGTGATCTCTCCCTCCACCTTCTCCATGACAGAGAAGGAGAACGATCATCAATAGCAATCAGCAGCTGCAATGAAGCAGGACTAAGAGCTCTCTTCACGCTCAGGAGAGATCACTACAGCTCCTCCTCATGGTTGGTGAGCTCAGACACTTTAGAGCACATTTCCAAGTATAAAAACTATAGAAATGATCCCTGAAAGTATAGTCTT
Source organism: Bufo bufo (assembly GCF_905171765.1). NCBI lineage: Eukaryota > Metazoa > Chordata > Amphibia > Anura > Bufonidae > Bufo > Bufo bufo. The sequence goes on from NC_053391.1 coordinate 388,927,541, forward strand.
AACCTGCAACCTGCTGCAATGACAGCCCCGGGGATAGGTCCCTGCCTGTAACATTAGGGAGACCTCACAGTCAGCCCTGTAGTGACTGATGTTACTGTGGACGGGGAGAAGCTCCACTGGAAATACAAGCTGAAAACCTAATACCCACAATACAACTGCTCTCCTATCTCAATTAGCATATGTGAGTTCAGGCAGCCAATAGGAAACAAGTTCGGCAGTTTTTTATTTATTTATTTGTTTTTTAAAGCCCGAGGAGCCTGCTTTCTACACCAGTGCAACAAAACCGTGCAGTGTGCCACACAAAAAACGTGCACTAGGCTACGTACCACTTGGAACCGAACCAAAGTTCGGGAAAAGGTTTTTACAGTACAAGTTAATTTACAACGTTATTTTGCGAAATCTCGCTAGACTTCGCAAAGCACTAACTTCGGCTCATCAGAGCCAATACATTCTAATACTGTACGGAGCTCCTGCTTCGTACAGTATTAGAACAAAGTTTTATGCGATTCGACTTCGGATGTTTCTTCTGAAGTCGATTCGCTCATCTCTACACAACACATATTCTTGTCTGCGTAATGGACAAGAATAAGACATGTTTCTATCTTTTTGTCGGGCCAGTACACGGTGTACTGTCCCATTGACATGAATGGGTGCACATCACATGCACAAAAATGCTGATTGGATGCGGACCAAAAATATGGGCTCATGCATCCGATCTGCATTTTTTGCAGGTCGAATACAGACCCACTAATTTCAATGGGTTCACATCTGTATGTCTGTTCTGCGGCGCTACAAAAAAATATAGAACATGTCCTATATCTGTTTGCCTCACAGATAAGGATTGAACAGATCTACAGAGAGCAGAACGCACAAAGTGTGTATCTGTGGTTTACAAATCACAGTAACATCAAAAGTTGCAAGCATGTGATATGAGATCACGGCAGTAGTGATCATTAAGAATAATAGCAGCTTTTACCTTCTATTAACCATAGAATAAAACCAACCACTCAGCTTGTGATCTCTCCCTCCACCTTCTCCATGACAGAGAAGGAGAACGATCATCAATAGCAATCAACAGCTGCAATGAAGCAGGACTGAGAGCTCTCTTCACGCTCAGGAGAGATCACTACAGCTCCTCCTCATGGTTGGTGAGCTCAGACACTTTAGAGCACATTTCCGAGTATAAAAACTATAGAAATGATCCCTGAAAGTATAGTCTTAACTGGCAACCTGCTGCAATGACGGCCCCGGGGATAGGTCCCCGCCTGTAACATTAGGGAGACCTCACAGTCAGCCCTGTAGTCCCTGATGTACTGTGGATGGGGAGAAGCTCCACTGGAAATACAAGCTGAAAACCTAATACCCACAATGCAACTGCTCTCCTATCTCAATTAGCATATGTGAGTTCAGGCAGCCAATAGGAAACAAGTTCGGCTCTGTTGCCCCACCTACTCACTGGAGCAATGTGATGAGTGACATGCAGGCAGCACCCACCCCCACCCGCATTTCCTGTTACTGCGTCATCTGCATAGGAGACACAGCAACACGTGGAGAGCCATACAGGACACGTCAGGGGGTGGGGCGCACGTAATGCTTCTCTGCATCTGCCACTAACTAGCCTGCTAGTCAGAATTTCTTTATTCTGCAGGGGTTTTTTTGTATTGAAACTAGCTTTATTTACAATTGGTCATCAGAACACAAACCTACAGCAGCTTTTTTTTAATTGCATATAGCTTTATTGACAGTCATCAGAACTCAAACACACGGTATACTGCAGAGCAGGCTGGACCATAGTACACCTTACTTTGTAGTGCAGAGGAGCCATATACAGCACGGGCACAGATCTTATACCGTACATTACACACCTCAGAACTCACTGGTCCTGATCTATTACAGGGCAGTGCTGTGTGACAGATCTGGTGCTCCTTGCAGCATGTCAGAGACCTTTGGGGAGAATTTAATACGCCTGCACACCATAAATTTGGCTTTAAAAAGTAGCAAAATAGCAGTTTGAGAATTTTTGGGCTTATTTGCGCAAACGTTTCGAAAAGTGGGTGGGGTGGTTTGTGTGGTTAGCTGTGTTCATTAGCACACAACCTCATGAAGCGGCTGCGCTGTGTTAAGTACCACACAGCTTCACAAGCCGCAGGATCTAATTAAACTAATCAAGTCAGCACTGTCTAATCAGTCTGTATTGTTAACCCTTTCACTACTGGAGGTTTTTGCCTTTTCATTTCTCTTCCCTATCTTCCTTGAGCAATAACTTTTTCTATATTTCCGTTCACATAGCTGTCTGAGGGCCTATATTTTGCGAGACAAGTTTATTCTTTCTAATACGACTATTAATTATGGTATACAATGTAGTGAGAAGTGGTTAAAAAAGTTCAAAATGGGGTGGAATTGGAAAAGAAACACAATTCCTCCACTATTTTATGGGTTTTGTTCCCACAGCGTTTCATTTGCGGTAAATGGAATGCCCATAGGCTATAATGGGAAGTAAAACGTGATTTGGTGCCTGAACCATTCAACATATCAAATAAATCTGTAGCAGGCTTACTCTTCAAGTTCAGTTGGATTGTTTTAAATTAAGATTAAGTGGGATTATCATTGGTTTCTATGGAATAACAAGAGGAATGACACAATGGAATGCCCATAGACTATAATGGGAAGTAAACTCTGAGCTCATTTGCAGGTAAATCTGTGTTATTACATGTTATTATTAACATGATAATCCCACTTAATCTCAATTTTAAATAATCCCACTGAATTTGAAGAGTAAGGCTGGGTTCACACGAGCGTGTCCGGATTAGCTCCGGATGCGTCCCGGTGTGTTGCGGCAAACCCACGCGAGTAGGAATGCAATTGCAGTCAGTTTTGACTGCGATTGCGTTCCAATGTTCAGTTTTTATTGCGCGGGTGCAATGTGTTTTGCACGCGCGTGATAAAAAACCGACTGTGGTACCCAGACCCGAACTTCTTCACAGAAGTTCAGGTTTGGGTTCGGTGTTGTGTAGATGTTATTATTTTCCCTTATAACATGGTTATAAGGGAAAATAATAGCATTCTGAAAACAGAATGCTTAGTAGGTGATCAATTGAGGGTTAAAAAATAAATAAAAAATTAACTCACCTTCTCCTCTTGTTCGTGTAGGTCCCGGTCTCTTCTTTACTTCTTTAAAGATGAACGCGGTGATGGACCATGTGATTGGAGCATGTGATCTGACGTCACCAAAGGTCCTTTAGCCCATAGTTCATCTTTAAAGAAGTAAAGAAGAGACCGGGACCTACGCAAACAAGAGGAGAAGGTGAGTTAATTTTTTTAATTCTTTTTAACCCTCAATTGATCACCTACTAAGCATTCTGTTTTCAGAATGCTATTATTTTCCCTTATAACCATGTTATAAGGGAAAATAATATAGTGAATAGACTGTCACCTAGCAACCATGCATGAAAATCGCACCGCATCCGCACTTGCTTGCGGATGCTTGCGATTTTCACGCAACCCCATTCACTTCTATGGGGCCTGCGTTGCGTGAAAAACGCAGAATATAGAGCATGCTGCGATTTTCACGCAACGCACAAGTGATGCGTGAAAATCACCGCTCATCTGAACAGCCCCATAGAAATGAATGGGTCAGGATTCAGTGCGGGTGAAATACGCTCACCTACCGCATTGCACCCGCGCGGAATACTCGCCCGTGTGAACGCAGCCTAAGCCTGCTACAGATTTATTTGATATGTTGAATGGTTCAGGCACCAAGTCACGTTTTACTTCCCATTATAGCCTATGGGCATTCCATCACCTTTGCATTCTATAGAAAACGGTTATAATCCAAGGTAATTTTCATTTTACAATATGCTCCTCTACCCAGGGAACACTTGCGGTAAAGGTTAATGTCCTACATAACACAGATTTACCTGCAAATGAGCTCATAGTTTACTTTCCATTATAGTCTATGGGCATTCCTTTGTGTCAGTCACCCTCGTCATTCTGCAGAAAACAGTGATGATTCCACTTAATCTGAACATTAAATAATCCGACTGAACTTGGAGAGTAAGCCTGCTAAATAATTATTAGATATGTCAAATGGTTTTGTCTCTAATTCAAATATTACATTTCCATTATTCTCTATGGGCATTCCACTTTCCTGTTAAAGTCTATGGGCATTCCATTCTGTCATTCCTTTTAGTACGTCCCAAAATAAATGTAATATTTTTTTTTTACATCACCATATTCTGACCCCCATAACTTTTTTATAGTTATATCTACTGAGCTGTATGGGGGCTCATTTTTTGCAGGACAATCTGTAGTTTTTATTGATACCATTTTGAAGTGTGTGTGAATTTTTGATAACATTTTGACCCTTTTTTCCGTTATTGCATTTGCCATATTGGAAAAATATTTTAGTATTTTAATAGTACGGACATTTTCGGTCGCGGTGATTCCCATTATCAGTGGCGAACAAGGGGCTCGGGCTGACAAGGGGCCCGTCCGCCCGAGAGCAGTGTCTCAGTGTCAGACAACATGGGGATTATCTCAGGCCGGGCCCTTCCCTTACAGTGCGGTCACATCACCATCAGTCCCTGACCGCCGACAGCCAATCCCCCCTCCCTTTGTCAGCCCTATAAAGAAAGCTGTTTATATGTATGTGTCCGGACTCACTCAGGCGTGCAGGCTCAGGAGGACCGCAGGGCTGCAGCATTACACGTCAGCAGGCACGCTGAGCCAATGAGGAGCCGGCTCTACACACGTGCCTGCTGACATTGATTGATGCTGCAAGGTCCGCGCTCAAAAGGAAGCATGCAGAGGTCATGAAGAAAAACCCTCTCTGCATGCTATCAGCGGTGCTCCCCCTTCTCCTCCGTGCCTCCTGACTGCTCCTCTCCTGCAGCCTTCAAGTAGAAAGATAAGTGACCAAACTGTGTTTGTTATGTGTGTCTGTGTGTATGTATATATGTGTTTATATACAGTACAGACCAAAAGTTTGGACACACCTTCTCATTCAAAGAGTTTTCTTTATTTTCATGACTATGAAGGCATCAAAACTATGAATTAACACATGTGGAATTATATACATAACAAACAAGTGTGAAACAACTGAAAATATGTCATATTCTAGGTTCTTCAAAGTAGCCACCTTTTGCTTTGATTACTGCTTTGCACACTCTTGGCATTCTCTTGATGAGCTTCAAGAGGTAGTCCCATGAAATGGTCTTCCAACAGTCTTGAAGGAGTTCACAGAGATGCTTAGCACTTGTTGGCCCTTTTGCCGTCACTCTGCGGTCCAGCTCACCCCAAACCATCTCAATTGGGTTCAGGTCCGGGGACTGTGGAGGCCAGGTCATCTGGCGCAGCCCCCATCACTCTCCTTCATGCTCAAATAGCCCTTACTTTCAAAGTTTTCCCAATTTTTCGGCTGACTGACTGACCATCATTTCTTAAAGTAATGATGGCCACTCGTTTTTCTTTACTTAGCTGCTTTTTTCTTGCCATAATACAAATTCTAACAGTCTATTCAGTAGGACTATCAGCTGTGTATCCACCTGACTTCTCCTCAACGCCACTGATGGTCCCAACCCCATTTATAAGGCAAGAAATCCCACTTATTAAACCTGACAGGGCACACCTGTGAAGTGAAAACCATTTCAGGGGACTACCTCTTGAAGCTCATCAAGAGAATGCCAAGAGTGTGCAAAGCAGTAATCAAAGCAAAAGGTGGCTACTTTAAAGAACCTAGAATATGACATAGTTTCAGTCGTTTCACACTTGTTTGTTATCTATATAATTCCACATGTGTTAATTCATAGTTTTGATGCCTTCAGTGTGAATCTACAATTTTCATAGTCATGAAAATAAAGAAAACTCTTTGATTGAGAAGGTGTGTCCAAACTTTTGGTCTGTTTTGTATATATATATATATATATATATATCTATCTATGTATGGTTGTGTGTGTGTATATATATATACATACATATATATATATATATATATATATGTGTGTGTGTCTATATTTATCTGTGCATAATGCATGTGTGTGTCTATGTATCTGTATTAATGTATGTGTATATATGTGTCTATATATATCCATGTATGCATTTGTTTTATATATATATATATATATATATATATATACACACACACATACACACACACAGGCATACACACACATATATATATATATGTGTGTGTATGCCTGTGTGTGTGTATGTGTATATATATATATATATATATATATATATATAAAAAATGTGTGTCTTTACGTGTATAGGTACCTATTGTCTATGCATGTATTTGTCTCTGTGTCTCTCTCTCATATATATATATACACACACATACATACAGTGGATATAAAAAGTCTACACACCCCTGTTAAAATGTCAGGTTTCTTTGATGTAAAAAAATGAGACAAAGATAAATCATTTTAGAACTTTTTCCACCTTTAATGTGACCTATAAACTGTACAACTCAATTGAAATACAAACTGAAATCTTTTAGGTAAAGGGAAGAAAAAAATATAAAAATAAAATAATATGGTTGCATAAGTGTGCACACCCTTAAACTAATACTTTGTTGAAGCACCTTTTGATTTTATTACAGAACTCAGTCTTTTTGGGTATGAGTCTATCAGCATGGCACATTTTGACTTGGCAAGATTTGCCCACTCTTCTTTGCAAAAACACTCCAAATCTGTCAGAATGCGAGGGCATATCCTTTGCACAGCCCTCTTCAGATCACCCCACAGATTTTCAATCGGATTCAGGTCTGGGCTCTGGCTGGGCCATTCCACAACTTTAATCTTCTTCTGGTGAAGCCATTCCTTTGTTGATTTGGATGTATGCTTTGGGTCGGTGTCATGCTGAAAGATGAATTTCCTCTTCATGTTCAGCTTTCTAGCAGAAGCCTGAAGGTTTTGTGCCAATATTGACTGGTATTTGGAACTGTTCATAATTCCCTCTAGCTTAACTAAGGCCCCAGTTCCAGCTGAAGAAAAACAGCCCCAAAGCATGATGCTGCCACCACCATGCTTCATTGTGGGTAAGGTGTTCTTTTGGTGATGTGCAGTATTTTTTCTTGCGCCAAACATATCTTTTGAAATTATGGCCAAAAAGTTAAACCATAACGCTTTTTCCCACATGCTTTTGGGAGACTTCAGATGTGTTTTTGCAAAATGTAGCCTGGCTTGGATGTTTTTCTTCGTCTTGCCACTCTACCCAATAGCCCAGACATATGAAGAATACGGGAGATTGTTGTCACATGTACCACACAGCCAGTACTTGCCAGATATTCCTGCAGCTCCTTTAATGTTGCTGTAGGCCTCTTGGTAGCCTTCCAGACCAGTTTTCTTCTCGTATTTTCATCAATTTTGGAGGGACGTCCAGTCCTTGGTAATGTCACTGTTGTGCCATATTTTCTCCACTTGATGACTGTCTTCACTGTGTTCCATGGTATATCTAATGGCTTGGAAATTCTATGTACCCTTCTCCTGACTGATTCTTTATAACAATGAGATCCCTTTGATGCTTTAGAAGCTCTCTGTGGACCTTGGCTTTTGCTGTGGGATGCGACTAAGAAAATTTCAGGAAAGACCAACTAGAGCATCTGAACTTTATTTGGGGTTAATCAGAGGCACTTTAAATGATGGCAGGTGTATGCTGACTCCTATTTAACATGATTTTGAATGTGATTGCTTAATTCTGAACACAGCTACATCACCAGTTATAAGAGGGTGTGCATACTTATACAACCACATTATTTTAGTTTTTTTATTTTGTTTTCTTCCGTCCACCTAAAAGATTTCAGTTTGTTTTTCAATTGAGTTGTACAGTTTATAGGTCACATTAAAGGTGGAAAAAGTTCTGAAATGATTTCTTATTTTTTTACATCACAGAAACCTGACATTTTAACAGGGGTGTGTAGACTTTTTATGTCCACTGTGTGTGTGTGTGTGTGTGTGTGTGTATATATAGCTTTTTTTTTGAGGAAATATGTTGGTGATCATATTTATTGTATTTTTACCCTATAAGATGCACTTTTTTTCCCACCAAAAGTGGTGGCAAAATTGTAGTGTGTCTTGTAGAGCGACTGCTAATAACCTCTTCCATTATGAAAGCGGTCATCAGTATGCAGGAGGTGCAGGGAGCAATGAGTCTAGCACTACAAAAGCTGTACTCGCCTCTCCTTGGTCTTCTCTCAGGCGACGTCCATTCACAGTGCAGCACGGACCAGAAAAAGATCAGAGCCTTGCTGTGTGTGTCTGTCCCTGTGTGTGTCTGTCCCTGTGTGTATTTGTCTCTGTGTCTGTATGTGTCTCTCCCTGTGTGTGTGTCATGATCACCATGCCCACAGTTTTCCTATGTCTTGACGCAGCTGCATCAGGACGTTCTGTGCGGGGGAAGAAGAGAAGGCAGTGCCACCAGCATAGAGTCCCGTGGGAGAGGCACAGGGAGGCACACTAAGGACATATGTAACACTACCACATAATCTACACTAGTGTTATCTGTGGTTTTACATAGGACTGCAGGTAACACTACCACATGATCTACACTAGTGTTATCTGTGGTTTTACATAGGACTACAGGTAACACTACCACATAATCTACACTAGTGTTATCTTTGATTTTACATAGGACTGCAGGTAACACTACTTCATTTTCTGTAATCAGAGAGCAATCACTGTGTTATCTGTGCTGTTACATACGACTGCTGGGCACATCTACTATATTATCTGTACTCAGAGATTTATCACTGTGTTACCTGTGGTGTTACATAGGACTGCAAATTATATCAACAACATTATCTGTACTTGTACCGCCCCAGATCTGGCAGGACAGTCTCCGAGTTCGGTGGCTGTCCTGCCTTCCTGGGAGGGCTGTGGCATGTCTTGCTCTTACCTGTCTCTGCATTTTTAGGATGCAGAGACAGTTGAGTGCAATGGTGCTGTCATGTGTCTTCTATTCAGCAGGGGAACAGGACAAGTTTTGTTTTTTTATTTTATTAACAATTCAGGGGCCGGCACTACTGTGAGGGGCCACTAAAGGAGGCGTTCTACTGAAAGGGGGCATTCAGTTTTGTTGTCCTCAAAGGGGACTGGGTGGAATTGGGACATGTATAGATAGACATTAAGCAGGGTTAGAGGCATGGCTGCTGCTTCCTTGGGCTTTTTAACAATTGAAAGCTATGACCATCTACTAGATTATCTGTATTCAGAGAGCTAGCAGTGTTATCTGTGGTGATACGTAGGACTACAGGTGACATCTACTACATTATCTGTACTCAAAGATTTATCACTGTGTTATTTGTAGTGTTACATAGGACTGCAGATAAATCTTTTACAGAATATCCACAGGAGTCCTATAGATTCAGATACCACAGGTCCCATTCTCCTATAGAAGTCAATAGAAGGAGCCACACATGTTGAGCCACCTCTCCATACACTGCCAGAGGAGTCAGCATCTGTCGCACATTTATTTTAAATCCACAGAAACATTCGATGAGAATTCCCCTTTCACACGGTATTGCAGGTTACCCCGTGGTTGCTACATAGGAATGCACCGTTAGTAAGAGATTGCCCATCTTTCATGATGTATCGCCCAGCTACCTAACTGCTCAGCTCAGCAACAGCAGAGGCTTAGAGGGAACACTGCCCCCTGGCCCTTTCAGTGCAGCCATTGGCCCTTGTCTATGCCCCCCCTGGCCCCTGTCTGTGACTCCCCTGGCCCTTGTCTGTGACGCCCCTGTTTGCACCCTCCCTGGCCCTATCTGCAACCCCTGGCCCCTGTCTGTGCCCCCTCACTGGGCCATGTCTGCATCTCCCTGATTCTTGTCTGTGCCCCCTCAAGCCCTTATCTGCACCCCCCTGGACTCTGTCTGTGCTCCCCCTGGCCCTGGCCTGTGTCCCCTCTAGCCCCTGTCTGTGCCCCCCTGGCCTGTTGCCCCCTGGCCCTTATCTGAACCCCCTTTCTCTTATCTGCGCCCCCCTGGCCCCTGTCTGCACCTCCCTGGCCCTTGTCTGTGTCCCCTCTGGCCCTTATCTGCATGGCCCTTGTCTGCTCCCCCCTGGCCCTGGCCTGTGCCCTCCCGGCCCCTGTCTGCACCTCCCTGGTCCCTTGTCCTTGCTCCCCCTGGTGCCTTGTCCATTGCTCCCCCTGGTCCCTTGTCCATTGCTCCCCCTGGTGCCTTGTCCATTGCTCCCCCTGGTCCCTTATCCATTGCTCCCCCTGGTCCCTTGTCCATTGCTCACCTTGGTCGCTTGTCCATTGCTCCCCCTGGTCTCTTGTCCATTGCTCCCTCTGGTCCCTTGTCCATTGCTCCCTCTGGTCCCTTGTCCATTGCTCCCTCTGGTCCCTTGTCCATTGCTCCCCCTGGTCCCTTGTCTGTGCCCCTTTCCCTTGTTTGTGCCCCTGGCTCTTATCCGTGACCCCCTGGCCCCTGTCTGCACCTCCCTGGCCCTTGTATGTGCCCTCCCTGGCCCTTGTATGTGCCCCACCTGGCCTTTGCCTGCGCCCCCCAGCCCCTGTCTGCACCCCCCTGGGCCTGGCCCCTGTCTGGGATCTTGACTAGCCAAAGGAGTGGGGTTTGCATGGGAGGATGAAGTTGCGAATTGCGGCGGGGGTTGGGGGGGCCCATACAAAAAATTGCTGTGGGGCCCAGTCACTTCTAGCTACGCCCCTGCCCATGATGTTTCTATTTTTTGTTATTTAGATATTTAATTTTATTACACGGAAAGGGGGGGGTGATTTTAACTTTTTATTTTTTGTAATGATTTTGAAACTCATGAGCCTATAAAATCAGTTTTTTCATTTTTCATTTTGAACAATCGTGTATTTTTAAAATAAGTTTATTACTGTCGATTGCTCATTTCTTATGTTGGCCTTCCATCTGGTGGCCAAAATAAGAATTGCAGTTTGAATACTCTGGGTCTCTTCTGCTAGAAATTACCGGCATCCTCACTGGCACAGCCCGTCTCTCCTATGCTGCTAGAAGACGGATGTGCCTTAGCAACGCTCATGTGAGAGAGCGCTGCTAAGGGACATTTCAGCCCCAATTTTCTACCACAAATAAACATTTTGCCTAAATAAAGTATATTATAAAAATGTTCCCTGTCACTGTCCCTCTCTACAGGTTAGCAAAAAAAATAATACAAAATGAAACAGCAGCTACACTTTAAGATTTAAGAAATAAGTGCAGATCTCTGATTGTTTTTTCTTGTCTGTTTGCAGTTTTTTTTTCCACTATGCAATACCCTTCTTCCTCCTCTACTCCTCTGCTACAGGAAGAGACCTACAGAGTAGAGGACTCCGCAGCAAGCACCTTGCCCGACCGGTGCCTGCTGTTTCACAAAGCAGACACCCAGAGCCAATGTCTGCGATCAACAATAACACAGATTGCAGACATTTAACCCCTCAGATACCATGATCAAATATTACCACAACATCTTAGAGTGTGGTCTTCCTGGGCAGGAACGCCTTCCCCTTGGTGAGAACGGGGAAGGTGTTCCTTTAGTAGTAACAGGCCAAAGTTTGTACAAGGCTTCTAGGCCTATTACTGGTATAGTCCAATTCAGGCCCACAGGTGGCAGCACTGCATTGGAATATACTGATTATTGTATTCTGTAATGGATAAAATGCCATTGTTTAACACAAATGGCAATCTTATGACTGCATGTTGGGGTCCCCTTTGGAGCCTAAAAAAGTTTTTTAAAAATTATAGAAAAAATAAAAAATAATATAAAATTCAAATTACCCCCTTTTCCCAGAACAAAAAAAATAAAATAAACATCATAGGTAGGGATGGACGAATTTCATGTTATGAAATTTGTTTGCGCTTCGTTTGGTGGTAAAACCAGAATTGCGTTATGGATTCCGTTACCACGGACCATAACGCAATTCTATGCCTTTAGAGGCATTCTGTTATTCATTCCTTCATAATAGAAGTCTGTGGCCTGCATAACCGATCCATCCCGTTTCCGTTATGCAGGAGAGGACTCCTCCCTCTAAAGGCATTCCGTTATGGAATTGCGTTATGGTCCATCATAACAGAATCCATGACGCAATTCTGCTTTTACCACTAAACGAAGCGCAAACGAATTTCAAAATATAAAATTCGCTCAACTCTAATCATAGGCATTGCCGTGTCCAAAAACGTAATTGTACTGATCTGGTGAATGAAGAAAACAGGTGAGTTTTAACAGAGAATGCTGTAAAAATAAAACCCAAGAACCTTTTTTTTCCAATTCCACTGCATTTGGGATTTACAGTTGCAAGAAAAAGTATGTGAACCCTTTGGAATGATATGGATTTCTGCACAAATTGGTCATAAAATGTGATCTGATCTTCATCTAAGTAACAACAATACACAATCACAGTCTACTTAAACTAATAACACACAAAGAATTAAATGTTACCATGTTTTTATTGAACACACCATGTAAACGTTCACAGTGCAGGTGGAAAAAGTATGTGAACCCTTGGATTTAATAACTGGTTGAACCTCCTTTGGCAGCAATAACTTCAACCAAACGTTTCCTGTAGTTGCAGATCAGACGTGCACAACGGTCAGGAGTAATTCTTGACCATTCCTCTTTACAGAACTGTTTCAGTTCAGCAATATTCTTGGGATGTCTGGTGTGAATTGCTTTCTTGAGGTCATGCCACAGCATCTCAATCGGGTTGAGGTCAGGACTCTGACTGGGCCACTCCAGAAGGCGTATTTTCTTCTGTTTAAGCCATTCTGTTGTTGATTTACTTCTATGCTTTGGGTCGTTGTCCTGTTGCAATACCCATCTTCTGTTGAGCTTCAGCTGGTGGACAGATGGCCTTAAGTACTCCTGCAAAATGTCTTGATAAACTTGGGAATTCATTTTTCCTTCGATGATAGCAATCCATCCAGGCCCTGACGCAGCAAAGCAGCCCCAAACCATGATGCCTCCACCACCATACTTCACAGTTGGGATGAGGTTTTGATGTTGGTGTGCTGTGCCTCTTTTTCTCCACACATAGTGTTGTGTGTTTCTTCCAAACAACTCAACTTTGGTTTCATCTGTCCACAGAATATTTTGCCAGTACTGCTGTGGAACATTTGCTCTATGCAAACTGTAAACGTGCAGCAATGTTTTTTTTTGACAGCAGTGGCTTCCTCTGTGGTATCCTCCCATGAAATCCATTCTTGTTTAGTGTTTTACGTATCGTAGATTCGCTAACAGGGATGTTAGCATATGCCAGAGACTTTTGTAAGTCTTTAGCTGACACTCTAGGATTCTTCTTCACCTCATTGAGCAGTCTGCGCTGTGCTCTTGTAGTCATCTTTACAGGACGGCCACTCCTAGGGACAGTAGCAGCAGTGCTAAACTTTCTCCATTTATAGACAATTTGTCTTACCATGGATTGATAAACAGCAAGGCTTTTGGAGATACTTTTATAACCCTTTCCAGCTTTATGCAAGTCAACAATTCTTAATCGTAGGTCTTCTGAAAGCTCTTTTGTGCGAGGCATCATTCACATCAGGCAATGCTTCTTGTGAAAAGCAAACCCAGAACTGGTGTGTGTTTTTTTTTTTAGGGCAGGGCAGCTGTAACCAACACCTCCAATCTTATCTCATTGATTGGACTCCAGTTGACTGACACCTCACTCCAATTAGCTCTTGGATATGTCATTAGTCTAGGGGTTCACATACTTTTTCCACCTGCACTGTGAACGTTTACATGGTGTGTTCAATAAAAACATGGTAACATTTAATTCTTTGTGTGTTATTAGTTTAAGCAGACTTTGATTGTCTATTGTTGTGACTTAGATGAAGATCAGATCACATTTTATGACTAATTTGTGCAGAAATCCATATTATTCCAAAGGGTTCACATAATTTTTCTTGCAACTGTATTTCCAGCTTTCCACTACATTGTATGCAACAGTAAATGGAGAGTACAATTTGTCCTGCAAAAAACAAGCCCTCTTATGGCTATGTGAATGGAAAAATAACAAAGTTATGGCATTGGGAAGACAAGGAGTAAGGAATAAAAAATCTCTGGGGCTGAAGGGGTTAATCAGCAGCTTGTCATTTTATGCTAATGGTGCACGCTGGGCATTTTGTTGCAATTCCACCACAAACACAAGCCTGTTCCAGGTGGTTTCTAAATCAGCAAACACCCCTGTGGTGTACAGCGGCACCAGGTATCCCCTTAAATGATTTTATTTCGATCAAGGATTATTGTTACTTTATATTTTATATTCTCTGTCTTTACTTTATGCTCATATACCATTGCTCATACATACTATTAATCGTGTTATAGTCCCTTTACCTCCTTAACATACCATTTTGATATAGTACCATTATACTTACCTTGGGATCTAACTCACCCTGTGTTCTGGTGGCTCAATAGATACAGATCTACATCGTGGATGCGATCATGTCTGTTTTCATGTCGTATTTGTATGCTTATTCTACGTTCTGATTTTCGTCTATTTCATTTATAATTTAATTCTGTCAGATCATGTGATTTTGATTACTTATGTCGTGCTTTTTTTTTGTCTTAATGTTAAGCTGACCACTGCCATTTTGTATTCCACTAAATTATGTTATCTATGTTATCTTTCTATTCTGTCACAGTTTGATAAAGGCCTAAATGGGCCGAAACGTAACAGCCGCAGATTGAACAATAAAAAAGATTGAACAAGAATTAAAAAATTATGGTTATCGTGATATTTCTGGAGTTATTTTCATATTACATAAGATTTATGTAGTCCGGGTCGTTACGGACGCGTCAATACCGCATATTTTTTTTTATGGAATTTTTTTATTTAATGAATGTTGTGACGAATACCACGCCTTGTGCCTGCTTGACGTCACCTACGTCGAGCTCACGAGACACAGTATGGTCACTTGTTACCAAAGCGTGACGTTATGCCCTCCAGAGGAGCAGGTAAGGTCAGCTTGGTACCGTTTACAAAGACACCTCTTGTCCATGCGGGCACAGAGAGGCAAGCTGAGAGAGCCTTTTCACTGCCGCAGTGAAACAGCGCGTTTTCAGCCCGGGAAGTCTGCCACCAGCTTCTCGTTTGATATAAGCCCGGTCCGCTAACGGGATTATATAGGGTGAGAAACCAACCCACGGTAGCTTATAACTAGGCCGAAACATGGACATGGGGATTTGTGATCGAGATACAAGATAGCACAAGATTAAATTATATATTTAATCGCCTTAAGGACACACTAGATATAACACAATATACATAGAGAATATATATACAGTGGTCTGAGGTTACAGATACAGGTAATATAGGTACAACAGGGTTTAGCCGAGCAAAAGTCAGTTACCGGGTAGATGAAAGTTCCTTAGGGTGATAAGGGTGGAATAGTCCTTGGCTGCAGTGATGTCAGCTGGTTCCTGGTCTCTCCAAACACATTGGCACAATGTGACCCCCTTCAGAAGACACACCCGCTTGCTGGCACAAGCCTTTTAACCTGTAGCCGGCCCATCCCCTCCCGGCCTCTGGGAGTGGTCCCCCCCTCCCTGCTGATCCTGGCAGCTCACTGATCCACAAAACCCTTTAGGGTTCATAGCTCCAGACCAGAACGTCTCAGTGGGATGGTTCTGGGACCAACAGATCCGCCTGGGTTCCGGCTACAAGTAGAGTCCAAACATGGTACCGTTATTGGGTTTCTGTGGTGGAGATATGTATATCTCCCTTCCCTGGCATCCCACCATCAAACTAAATCCATGGGCATGTTCATTGTGGCCACCGGGACTCAAATATGTATCCGTTTTGCGCCTGCAATTGCCGGGCGATTCATAATTCCTTATGAAATGTAGGTGCCAACATGTCTGGGAGGTATCATTGATCCTGGGCAAGGGCTGTGGCTCTTATCCACCTGGGGCCTCCTTGAAGCCTGGACCCCTGGGGCTTCCTCCCTTGATAGCTGACATCAGATGGCTGGGGGGTGAGAACATATTTAGCATGTACACTGACTGTGTACATGCCAAAAAGTGAATCAAATGACAATCACTGCCAATAAATGATAATCCATATTCCTCACAAATGAGTTTTTTTTTTCTTTTTTTTTACCACTTAATAGTCCCATAAGGGGACTATAAAAGACAGTATTTTGATTGCTTTTAAAATGCAATGCACTATCCCTATAGAAATTACTTAAGGCTGGTCTGGGGCCTACACGAGACCCCAGCCAACCTTCACACACGGTACCGCGATCACATTTGTGGGGTGCCGATGGGAGACAGAGGGAGTCCGCTCCCTCTGTCAGCACTTTACATGCGGCGGTCGCCATTGCTTGCGGCATGTAAAGTGTTAAACAGCCCGGATTTGCACTCCTGCTGATCCAGGCTGTTAGAGCAGTGCCACGGCTCTCATGTGAGAGCTGGGCCCCCGCTCCCCGCTGCACGGGGGACCAGTGCAGCGCTTAGACTGGGCTGCCGTAAAAAATCTGCAGCCTAGCGTAAGTCCCCTTAGTGACCGCCGTAAAAACATGTATGGGTGGTCACTAAAGGGTTAAACTATACCCCCTGATACATAAAATCACACAGAAATTAGAGAGATGGATGTGGTTGCCTTTGAATCTGTCAGGTAGAGCCCATCTTCCGGGCTGTTTGAGCAGTGCCGCGGCTCTCATGTGAGAGCTGGGCCCCCGCTCCCCGCTGCACGGGGGACCTGTGCAGCACTTAGACTGGGCTGCAGTAAAAAAGCTGCAGCCTAGCGTAAGTCCCCTAAGTGACCGCCGTAAAAACATGTATGGGTGGTCACTAAAGGGTTAAACTATATCCCCTGATACATAAAATCACACAGAAATTAGAGAGATGGATGTGGTTGCCTTTGAATCTGTCAGGTAGAGCCCATCTTCCGGGCTGTTAGAGCAGTGCCGCGGCTCTCATATGAGAGCTGGGCCCCCGCTCCCCACTGCACGGGGGACCTGTGCAGCGCTTAGACTGGGCTGCCGTAAAAAAGCTGCAGCCTAGCGTAAGTCCCCTAAGTGACCGCCGTAAAAACATGTATGGGTGGTCACTAAAGGGTTAAACTATACCCCCTGATACATAAAATCACACAGAAATTAGAGAGATGGATGTGGTTGCCTTTGAATCTGTCAGGTAGAGCCCATCTTCCGGGCTGTTAGAGCAGTGCCGCGGCTCTCATGTGAGAGCTGGGCCCCCGCTCCCCGCTGCACGGGGGACCTGTGCAGCGCTTAGACTGGGCTGCCGTAAAAAAGCTGCAGCCTAGCGTAAGTCCCCTTAGTGACCGCCGTAAAAACACGTATGGGTGGTCACTGAAGGGTTAAACTATACCCCCTGATACATAAAATCACACAGAAATTAGAGAGATGGATGTGATTGCCTTTGAATCTGTCAGGTAGAGCCCATCTTATAAAAATGATCACCTTTGTGTGGCTGTAATTTCCATTACAAACCATATTGCTATTGATCAAATATCAAGATATCCTGAAATTGCATTTCTTTGGCAGTAAAATACAACCCATAGCATATAATCTCCAGAAAGTAAGGATGGCAGTTATTAGTGAACATTGGAAAGAGATGCATATCTGCATTATTCACAAGGCACCACCCACTGTGGTTTCATATCATTTTAGCCATAAAGAGCATCTTTCAGTATAATCAACCCTATTAAACCAGACACACACCTTGGTTATATCTGTCCATTACCCCATTGCTGAGAAAAAAAAAAAAAACATTTTATTGATATGCAAATTACCTTTTTCGAACACCAAGAGGCCAGCCAGAGCCCACAGATGACAAGTTTGTTTACATCCATTCAACTTTTGTCCTTCTCCTGCCCATGGATTGACAGGGTTATACAACTCATTTAGCCCTGTCTTTCTGAACCTGTGCTATGCCTTCCAGTCTTGGCACTTGCACACTGCATCTGCTGCTACTCTTCATGCAGAGCAGATTCCGAATGAACACGTACCAAGACTTGGAGACACGGCACAGGTACCGAGAAGACAGGTTTCGGCGCTTTCTCAGTTAGAACCTGTGCTGCTCGGTGAGCAGCGGCAGCTGTGCTAGCGCCAAGACCATACATGGTTCTCGCGCAAGAAGACAGGTGTAGACAAGGTCTCTAGTCCTGTCAATCCAGGGGAGGGAAGGGACTAAAGCTGAAGGGGTGTAAACAAACTGCTGCCCAGAGGGCTCTGGTCGGCCTAGTGCTCCAGGAAGGTCATTTGCATATGAATAAAGACGCCTTTTTCTCAGCAACTGGGCAACGGACAGTCATAATCAGGGTGTCGTTTTTATCAGTATGATCAGACCTACTAGGCTGTATGCCTGGTTTAATATGGTTGATCGTGCTGACAGATGCTCCTTAAAGGGAATCTATCACCTATATTTTAATGTATTAATTAAAACCAGTTAGTGAAATATATTCCCTTTTTCTCATCTGTTTTTATTTTCTGATTGTAGATGGTGTGTTTATTATCATTTCTGTACATGATTATAGGGGCAGCCATCTTGCTTGAGCTACAATTTCCAGCATTTAGAGACTTTACAGCATCCACATAGACCATAGGTACCATGGATAGGAGATGTTAATTCACTTCTATGAGAGAGTTTTCTAGGCATGCCCTGTGATCTGGGCAGAGATCATTGTGCAGGGAGGGGGAGGAGGTGAGCTGTGTCCATCACCAATTGTCAATGGTGGTCAATCAAGAAGGAGAGGGAAACTTGGCAAAGGAAGCAGGAGAACAAGGGTGCACATAGCGGCTTGGGCCTGCCCTTGGTGCACTTCACCACTCATTTACATATAACAATATTTTTTGTATAATGAATGCAATGGATCACTACATTCAGCCAAGCTCGCCCTAGCATTGTACCTGGTTTAAGAACTTCCTGGTGACAGATTGCCTTTAAATATAGACAACAGAAAATAAAAAATAACATCATACATTTTCGAACCCACCGATTTCGGTCAAGAAGTTTGGACAAATTTAGCACAATGAAGTATATTTATAGAGAATTTATCCAACAACTTTAATACAAAGCTACTTTGTACAGTCTCATAAAATCATACTCCACAATTCTTCTACAGAATTAAATGGTTTTAACAAGCCCATCTTCATCTAGTAAGATGTCCACACTTTTACCAGAACTCCTGTTAAGAGGACAGCAATGGACAGTGCCAGAGTTAGTCCACGTAGAACAATCACTTCCTTCATTGGTAAAAGCTTCTTGGAGGCTCCTGGTTCTTCCGGGAAGGGCAGCTCTGATAATGTAATATCTGACTGGTTATTTGCCACTGTGAACGCAAATACTACTTTCAGTAAGTGCACAAAATGGATCATAACACAAACAATACAATATTCGGGGAAGGCACATAATATACAATAGACTTGAAAAGTAATAAAGAGACATCTTAGTTAAGCCTCATGTCCCCTATTTAGGATTTGTTTTACACATATCTTGAAAATGATGCTAATGTACACTGCATAGTGGAAAATATGTGGACATTAGACCATCACACCTATATGAGCTTGTTGGACATCCCATTCCAAAACCATGGGCTCTAACAAGGATCTGTAACCTCTCCTGACATGTCTGTTGCTCAGGGCGGTGTAGGAACCAGCTATAGTCATACTCTGCTTAGAAGCCCTGGGCAGATGGCCGGGAGTGCATAATCTAAAAGGAGGCAGCTAGCATCCAAATCCACTTCAAGAAAATTTAGACTAGCGCATCCAGTCACAGGTGCACATCCATAAAGCTAACATTCAAACTGCAAACAAAATATGGCTCCTACACCTCCCTGAACATTGTAGGCTTAAGTTAGGCCAAGGAGATGGAGTTATGTTAGTGTTAGGTACCCATCTGCAGAAGCCACCTTGATGTTGGTAGATGGGCCCGACACACATTTGATCAAAAATGTGCGCAAAGATCTTCCATTTTTCATGTATAGTAGGTATAGTCCCTCTGTAATCCAGAATAATCCCTAATCCCTAGTTTTACTGTTTACATGTATAACAGTGTGTTGCCATATTTTGTTTATTGATGTGAACCTTGACTTTGGATGTGCTAGTATAAATTTTCTTCTAATTTAATAAGAGGCAGATGCCTCTTAATAAATTAGGCACGTCCTTGTCCTGTCGTGCGCCGGATACTTATGTCTACGATAGCTACAGGCTGGCGTAGACTTCAGCTATATCTTACTCCACTTTCTGTCGAAAGTTATAGTAAATCCAGCAGGACCTCCACTAAACCCCAACCCTTTCCTCAGCACTTCACAAAAGTGCAGAGAAGCTTAAAAAGTCACACACTATACTGCATAAGACCATTAGTAAATGTCCCCCCATGAGTTCACGTGTAAGATTTATATTGCTACTAATGTTGAGCGAACTTTGTTTTTCAAGTTCGGCGTATAAGGTTCGGGTTAGCTAAGAATTCCGTTATGGATTCCGCTACCACGGACCATAACTTATATGGTCTGTGGAACTGGTAACAGAATCTATAATGGAATTCTTAGATAACCCGAACCTTGTATGCCGAATTTGAAACACAAAGTTCACTCATCCCTAATTGCTACCAATAATTGTGTATAGGGAGATTGAACAGTTGTGTGCTTGATTTCTATGCATTTGTTAGCAAGGCGTGTGACTGAATCAACGCTGCTCGGTAATTAGAAGAGGTGTCCACATTCTTTTGGCCATATAGTTTATTTTAATGGGGCAAGCATACCACTGTATAGTATTTTTCATTTCAGTATACACAAGTGTTTGCCTGGTTGGTCCAATATAAAGCACCCTGCATGTAACTATATGGCCACAGTATGGTCCTGTTTTGCGAACTGGAGAATCGCATGCAGTTGTGTGCAAGAGGCCATAGTAGATTTTAGAACAAAATCAGATATTTGTAATTTATGCTAAGAAAAGTATTATAATTCATTAGGTAAGTACCTGAAGGAAGAGTCTCTTTGCAAGTCATCCCTGCTCGTTCTTGAGCCTGAAAAAAACAGGAATTCTTAATAAATATGTATGTGACATTACTGGTGCAGGGTTGTCAACCGTCCAGAATTTTCTGGACAGTCCGTCAAAATGGGTGACTTATTTCCTGTGTCCGTGAAAAAAAATTGATGTGTCTGTGATTTATTTTGAGGCGGGTGGTACTTGACTAGATTATTTTGGTGGTAATTATCATAATTTTACCGCTCACAGTAAATTCTGGTAATGAGTTCTCATCAGTATATTGAGCTATGGACATTTATTACTTATAGTCATTATTATGGTTTTCCAATTTGTTTTTTTTATTTACATGTATAAGGGAAATACAATTTTTGACGGATTTATTTATCAATTATCTATTCCAAGAAAATTGAAAAGGGTTTTCCAAGACTAAAAGGGGTTGTGTCACTTCAGCAAGTGGCATTTATCATGTAGGGAAAGTTAATACAAGGCACTTACTAATGTATTGTTATATCCATATTGTTTCCTTTGCTGGCTGGATTCATTTTTCCATCACATTATACACTGCTTCTTTCCATGGTTACAACTAGAGATGAGCAAATAAAAATAAAAATTGATTTGCCGGTTCGCCGAATTTATTTAGAAAAATTCGGTTCGGTCCGAATATATTGGCGGCGAATCGCGTTAAAAAACAGCTATTTCCTGGCTGCAGAGAGCCTGTATAGTGGTGTAGAACACTGTGCCTTGCAGTAACACGCATAGGGAGTCTGCTGTGGTAATGAAACAATACTGTGAATCAGTATGACATGCAGATGACAGGCATCGCTCTTAGAATCACTGTACACTTCACTTATTTGGGCAGTCACAGGGCCAAAACTGACCAAATAACTCAAGTGTGAACTCAGCCTTACAGGTCAATGTCAGCGTCAAGAAGAAACGCACTACTTTTACACCGTGGTCAGCGGATTCAACATAGATGTCTACAGACCCTGTTCTATTAAACACTTATACAAGTAGAGCCCCCCTGACAGAGTGGAGAGGGTGTCAGCAGTAAGTTTGTGTTGACGTCACTGATTATTTTGCCCTTCCTCTGATCCGTCAGAACAATAACCCCCCAAAAAACGGATCCTGTCTGTGGAGCATCTGCCTTTACTCGGTCAGTAATCCATCAGTATTGCTAATGCCAAAAAAAACAGGGGTGGATCCAAAACAGAGATGATACATGAATGGAATATTTGCATGTCTTCTGTGTTTTGTACCCACTCCTGCTTTTGGCTACCAAATCACAAGCCAATTATGATGGGACCATACAGGCCTTACAGCTGCTACACAGACAGGATCCGTTGTGCCTCTCATTTTTCCTTCCTTCTGACAGATCAGAAGAAGGGTCACATAAATGATGATGTCAGCCAAGCCAAAAGGCAAAATAGTGGCCCAGTCATGAAGTGGGGAGGGTGGGAACAGCATAAGAAGTCCACAGAGTGGCCCTATGACATAGTGGTGAGGTGGAAGTAGCATGAGGAGCCCACAGAGTGACACAATGACAGTGAGAAGGTGGCAGCAGCATGAGGAGAATACAGAGCGGCACAATGACAGAGTGTGAATGTGGCACCAGCATCAGGAGGCCACAAAGCGGCACAATGACAGTCTTCAGGTGGCAGCAGCATGAGGAGACCACAGAGTGGCACAATCAATGACAGAGTCTGGAGGTGGCACCGCCAAAGCATCTACAATGGGACCGAGCCAGGCGATACAGACCCGCTCCCAGGTAAGAATGAATTGTTGATTATTAATCTGACATCTAAAAATCTTGCTCCAGATCAAATGAAGGCATTACAAAAAGGCCTTACCTTTAGCCCCACAACGAGTTTTGACAGTTTCCAATTTGATATAGACTTGCAGCGCTTTTTTCGCAAAGTGAGACTGAAGGCACATTTTTCTGAACCTGGGACACAATCAGCGGTAACAACTAATACGGTGGAACGAGGGACATTATGTCTGACTAATTTGGCTCTTAGTGTGAAAAGTACATTTATGCCACCAAAAACTTACCACCCAGTGGAGACATATGTGGAACTAGTCTCCAAGGAAGCCAAGAAATTGATGTACTCTATTAAAAGGGGAGAATTTCAAATGGCTCAAAATATAACTTTACAAGAAAAAAATGCCTTCCATACATTGATGAAGGACAAATCCTTAGTGTTGAAACCTGCTGACAAAGGGGGTTCTATAGTGGTGATCGACAAAAGCAGATATGCGCAAGAAATAATGCGCGAGGTGTCTGATATAGAGACCTATAGCAGTCTCCAATATGACCCTGTGTTTGTGATAAAAGAAAAAATTTTGAAAATGGTGAACCATTACAATAATATGGGTTGTGGTGTCTCACAGGGTGAAGTAATTGAGGGTATATATGTGTCTCCCAGGTTCTTAGCATATGCTGAAGAAAGTTATTTAGGAAAGGGTTAAAAAACAAACTAAGCCTGGGTCCTGATGAGCTGCACCTGGGGAGTTGCTAGATAACTGGGCTGTCAACACACTTGCTCAGAACTTCCTGGGAGTGAGAGAAGCCACATCTCACCGAGGGACCCTGAAGGTCCAGAGCCTGCAAACTGCAAGTATCACAGGTTGCGGTTCAGACAGCGTGCTTATTTTGGGTGGACTGTGGATAGCTCATCCACGTCCTAGAGAGGGACCTATTGTTTAGTTAGAGCCTGGACAAGGCTAGGTGTTCCGTTTATGTTTTTGTGTTTGAATGCAACCTGTGAAATAAAGCTGGCAGGACGCCAGTTGAAATGCACTTCTGTCTCCTGAGGTCTCCTTGTGCGAAATAATCTGACTAATCCCACTACCTTTTCACCTCTGGAAAGGGGAGCTAAATAACGGACTATCACAGGGTATCATTGATGAACAGATGTGCAGCTTTCTTATAAACCAGTCACCGGTCACACCTGTGTTCTATGTACTTCTGAAAGTGCATAAAACACTGATAGATCCCCCTGGTCACCCTATTGTGGCTTCAGTAGATTCAATTCTATCCCCTCTATCAATTGTGTTAGAAAAAGTGCTAACACCATTGGTTAGAAGTACAAAATCCTTCCTGTTAGACACATCTCACTTTTTGAGGGTGATTACAGACCTGAGCACTGTCCCACTAGGAAGCTGGTTAGTGACTATAGATGTAGTAAGTCTATAGATCATGAGAAGGGAATACAGGCTGTAGCAGACATATTACGCACCAGTGACTATTCAGAGTTACAACAGGAATTATTTTGACAAATGTTGCGTTTAGTCCTCTTTGAGAACTATTTTATGTTTAAGGATACCTATTTACAGCGACGGGGGACCGCGATGGGTTCGAATGTGGCCCCGCCCTATGCTAATGCCTTTATGTCGTCCTTTGAGGAAACATTCATTTACAATACTGAGGTATACCGGGAACATATCCTGGTGTGGAAAAGGCTTATAGATGACATTTTTTGCATATGGCCAGGGCCACACAAATCCCTAGTCTCCTTCTTTGATCATTTAAACTTTGTTTGTACTGGTTTAAAATTTACGATGTCCTCTGATAAATGGTTGGTGAATTTTCTTGATACCAAAAGATGACGATGGTTGTCTCTTCACAGACCTATTTAGGAAAGCTACGGACAGGAATAGTATATTGCACCATACCAGTGCCCCCCACCCCCACCCCTCCCTCAAAAGAGCAATTCCTAAATCTTAATTCCAGAGAATCCAACGTATTGTCTCTGAACCTGTTAAAAGGAACCCGAGACTGGCTGAAATGACAGAAAGGTTTATTAAAAGGGGTTATCCCAGACAGATTCTGGACAGGGCCCAAGCAGAACTCACTGTACAAGCTTATTCCCCCAGAAATAAGGAGCAAAGGAGGATAGCATTTATTCATAAATTCCATCCACACAATTTCATGTTTGACAAATTGATCCGACAACACTGGCATATACTAACTAAATCTTATCCTGGGGTTGAAGTGAAGAGTTCAAAAGTCCCCTGCTGATATGCAATAAAAAGAACCCCAACTTGAGGGAAAAATTAGTACGTGCTGACTTAGGTAGCAAGAAAGGGACATTAAAACAAAGCACCTTAACTACACAAAAAAGAGGTACCTTTCCTTGCCTCCATTGTTTCCAATGTGCTCATATCACTGGGCACTGTATTCTATCACCCCCACACAGGAAAAGCCTTTGAAATCCAAGGCTTTTTTACATGCGATTCAAGGAATGTGATCTAATTAAATGCCCTTGTGGTTTAGTATATATAGGAGAGACGATGCAAACCATTAGAGACAGAATATGTGAGCATAAGTCTACAATAGGGACCAAAAACCTTTTATTACCGCTCCCAAATCATTTTGACAAACATAAACATTCAATTTCACAATTGAGGTTTCAGGTTTTAGAGAAAATCACTAGACCAAGGAGGGGAGGGGATGTCAAGAAACTTTTAATCCACAGAGAGGCGTATTGGATCCACACATTGGACACGATACACCCCAAGGGGTTAAATCGAGACTGAGATTGTATGTCTGTAGAGAATAATTAGCATTTTGTTTTGATTTTTTTTTAGACTTCTTCCCTTCACCGATTACCCAAATGAACAACACGGTATCCTTTATAGTTTGAGTAACCATTGCCTCTACGGGGGCTTAATTCGGGGGGCTACAGTTAGGACATAGATCATAGAAGGTTTGTGTTTGTTACTATTATTGGTCCCGTATTAAATAATTGTTTATTTGTGCTAACCCTTTCATGTCATCTTTACAGGCTCTTCTCATGTTCTCACTTTCATCCACTATCTCACACGCACGGTTCGGGCATCTCTGTTTCCACCATTCTTTTCACTTCCACATTTGTGGTCTTTTCACGCTGGTTTCACTTTATCACAACCTTTTTTTTTTTGCCCTTCTTTTGTAGGTCCTTATTGGATCTTGGATTTTATATTAGGGTCATTAATTATCATGCATGTACACTGTACAGTATACATGTATATTATTGTTCACTTTTTTTAATGCTCATGTTTTTGTAGGGATGTGTATTGGGATTTCTGACAGCACCATGTATACAGGTGTTTGTGTCAGATATGCCTGATATATGTGTATATATATATATATATATATATATATATACCTTTATATGTACCAATTATATTATATTATATATAATCTATGTCTATGTCCTTTTCATACATTGCATACTTGAATTTTGTATACTTTGTATGTATATATAGGTCCAATTTTCTATTAGTGTGCCCATTGTCATGTATGTGTTTTATTATTTTATTATTCATCATGATTATCATTCATGCATATATTAGTGGCTGTATATGCACTCACTGTACTATTGCAGTGACAGTTATATTGATCGAGTTCTGCCCTGCATATTATCACTACATTACCCCCATCCTCCTTGTGTCTGCCTCCCCTATTCCTTCCAGCATGCTGCCGTGCCTCTGTGCGTGTGCTGGACGCATCGTGCGCTCCACTATTCACAGTGGAGCGCACTATGCGTTCCACCATGCGTTCCACAGCGGCACCTCACTTCCGGGTATGCAATTACTCACATCCGGTTTGCAAATATTGTCCCGATCATTTACCAGCTTGCCTGGCATTGCCTATGTGGCTCTAAATGCCTTTATTTAACAATGTTCAGTTTAATTATATGTGTCCTCAGTGTCCTTTCCTGTTATGTGGCTGTGCTTTGGCTGGTGGAGCGCATATGCGTTCCACCATGCGTTCCACCAGCCGATCATGTGACTCACACTTCCGGTTTCCTGCTTTGACTGGAGTCTGATATGCTCACGCACTGACCACAGTTCCTGCTGCACAGGTGAATGCAATTATAGCTTATTTAACACCCTATATTAACTGACGCCCCAACACACAGTCCTTTACCCCTGAGGAAGCCGGATTGCTCCGGCGACACGCGTTGGGCGCTTGCTATGTTTCCAGGTCCACTGCACCAGCTGGCTATGTAGGTTTGGCTCTTGATATTTTGACCCCATGTTGGTCTGTCTGTATCTTCAAGTCTAGTGGTCTTACCTTTCCTTACATTTGCTATATGTGATTCATTGTATTGCTTTATATGCTGGTTGATAACGCATACATTCATATGTGATAATTCAGTGGACCTGTGTGTGTCGGTTACATATATTTTATTGCATACCGCACTTTGTTCTATATTGTATACAATTTTTTAATGCGTGTGTGTTGTTGTGTCTAATAAACTTTATATATATTTTTATACCCTTTAATGGTCGGATGTGCATTTATGGGGTGGTTCCTTTGACTCTCTCTTGGGTCAGATTATTTGTCAACGGTATCCCTTATATTCATTAATAGAACCCAATGTGTTTTGCATTTGTATTTATGAGCAGTGATGGCCAGTTCGCAGTGTTCACCAGCGAACACATGCGGGCTGCCATCTTTAGTAATTTAGTGATTTCAGACTGGCTCCCGGCACAGGCACAGGCTTACCTGTCCATCGCCCCAAGGGTGAGTCTACCTTCCTAAAGATGGCAGCCTGCATGTGTTTGCTGGCGAACACTGCGAACTGGCCATCACTGTTTATGAGTTGATTTGTTACCACCTACTTTGAATGTTATTGACACCTGTGTGTAATTGCTTCACTTATCTATAAATATGTGACTCTAGTGAAGGCAACATGTCTACTGAGAAAGGCTGTTTGCCGAAACACGTTAAAGGGACTCTGTCACCACTTTCTAACCCCCCCTTTTCAAAGTATTGTTATCTGCATGGCGCCCCTGTGATTATAAATGTGTTGTTAGAAGTTAAATTCGCCGTCTCCTTTTGATAAAAAGAGCTTTTATCTAACCTGTCAATCTTCTTGATAAGGTGCCCAGGGCGTTTCTTTTCGTCTCAATCTGCCGCCCGCCGCCGCCACCGTTGGTGCCCAGCTCCTCCCCTCATGCTTTCAGCGCCGCCTGAATGTAATCAAATACGCCTCCGGCTCTCTCTGTGCCCCCTCCTCCTTTTCAAAGATCCCGCGCGTGCGCACAGGGCTGTGCCTGATGCGCCCGTGCGGACATTTACAATCAGCCTCATTGAGCGAAGTGCGCATGCGCGCACTTCGCTCAACCTCCTCATCAGACGAGCACTGCAGCAGGCAAAATGTCCGCACGGGCGCATCAGGCACAGCCCTGTGCGCACGCGCGGGATCTTTGAAAAGGAGGAGGGGGCACAGAGAGAGCCGGAGGCGTATTTGATTACATTCAGGCGGCGCTGAAAGCATGAGGGGAGGAGCTGGGCACCAACGGTGGCGGCGGCGGGCGGCAGATTGAGACGAAAAGAAACGCCCTGGGCACCTTATCAAGAAGATTGACAGGTTAGATAAAAGCTCTTTTTATCAAAAGGAGACGGCGAATTTAACTTCTAACAACACATTTATAATCACAGGGGCGCCATGCAGATAACAATACTTTGAAAAGGGGGGGTTAGAAAGTGGTGACAGAGTCCCTTTAAGTTGTATAATCTATGACTATATTTTGAAAATAAATTAAAACCCATTAGCAAGACACGATTGCTGGGATTTTCCTTTCACTTGATGTGGAGTTCGCTCCCTCCCGTGCAACAGGATCGAGTGCTGACTGGATTGTACTTTATAGCAGCATGAGGACACCACAGAGTGGCACAATGACAGAGTCTGGAGGAGGCTGCACCATTAGGAGGCCGCAGAATGGCACAATGAAACAGTCTGGAGGTGGCGGCAGCATCAGAAGGCCGCAGAGCGGCACAATGACATAGTCTGGAGGTGGCAGCAGCATGAGGAAACCACAGAGCGGCACAATGACATAGTCTTGAGGTGGCAGCAGCATCAGGCGGTCACTGAGTGGCAAGGTGACGTAATGTGGAGGTGGCAGCAGCATGAGGAGGCCACAGAGTGGCACAATGACAGTCTTGAGGTGGCAGTCTTCAGTAGGCTACAGAGTGGCACAATGACAGAGTCTGGATGTGGCAGCAGCATGAGGAGGCCACAAAGTGGCAAGGTGACATAGTGTGGAGGTGGGTGGCAATACCAGTACCCTCTGAAGATGGTGGATGAAATAAGGGGCACTTGGCATCAGATGTGTGGCATCAGAATAGTAGATGAGTCATGTAGCTAGAAGAAACCGGTCTCTTTTGTCAAAGTGTTGGTGTGGCACCATGGATGATCTAGTCTGATGCATCATGAATTGGTGGGTGGAAATCCTGGCTGATCCACGCCTGATTCCTCTTGACAAAGGTCAGTCTCTCCATATTTTGGGTGGACAGGCGAGTTCTTCTTGGGGTTACTATGGCCCCCACTTCACTAAACACCCGCTCTGATGCCACACTACTGGCTGGGCAGGACAGCTTTTCCAGGGCAAACTCCGCCAGTTGTGGCCACAAATCCAGTTTGGCTGCCCAGTAGTCCAGCGGAACTTCAATGATGGCTGGCAGGGTGCACTTCAAATATGCCACCACCTGCTGGTTCAGGTTCTGCTCCAGGTCTAGATGCTACTGCTGGTGAGTAGTTTCTTCACTAGGCGGTTGAAGAAAGCTGCTCATCAGCGACTCTAGACTCAGGCTGCTTCTGATGGAGCTGGTACTGCTCCTGCCACCCCACCCCTCCCCAGCAGCCATGGCTGTGGAACGTGAGCGCAGAGGGCCCCCTCTGTTCAGCCCTGCGAGAGGATGGACGATGGCGCAGATAGGCACCCGCCAACTGACTACATAGGATGTCTCTTTAGTAGTTCTGTTTGTCCCCCCTCTTAGCGGGTGTAAAAAAGGCCCCCATTTTGGACCGGTAACGAGGGTCCAACAAGGTGGAGAGTCACTACGCAAGCAAGTGAGTATGCAGCGGGCCATTTGTGCAAGTGACTCTGAGGGACTCCCTTCATACTGCCATGGAGTGTCTGGGTCCTCTGCCTCATCTTATTCATCCCCCTGTAGCTCCTCTGGCTGCTCATGCTCCTCCTCTCCTGTCCCTTGTGTAGAAAAACCACCCATTTCGCTACACATTGCTTGTGCATTGATGTCCTCCTCCAGTTTAGCTCCCACAAGGCTCATGTGGCCGTGAGATCTAGGCGCCATGTCTCCAGTCCCCTGACTAGCCAGATTTACCAGCATCTGTTCCAGGACATGAAGCAGTGGAATGACATTGTTCATCCCATAGTCCTGGCGACTGAAAAATGACTTCCTCAAATGGCCTGAGCAAACGGCAGGTGTCATGCATGAGCTGCCACTGGCTGACATCGAAGTTACACAGGGGAGTACTCCTGTCGGCTTGGATCATCAGGAAATTGTTTATGGCCTTTCTCTGTTCGTACAGTCGGTCCAACATATGGAGGGTGGAATTCCAATGGGTGGAAACGTCACATATCAGCCTATGTTGGGGGATGCCGTTCTGCCGCTGCAGCTCAAGGAGGGTGTGCTTTGCGGTGTACGATTGGCTGAAGAGCATGCAAAGTTTCCTGGCCATTTTTAGGATGTCTTGCAGATGAGTGGAAGGCTTCAGGAACCGCTAGACAACCAGATTGAACACTTGTGCCATGCAGGGCACATGGCTCAGCGCTCTTTGACGCAGCGCCAACACAGTGTTCTTTCCGTTGTCGGTCACCATGTTTCCGATTTTCAGTTCTCGCGGAGAAAGCCAGGATTCGATTTCTTGCTGAAGAACACAGAGCAGTTCCTCCCCTGTGTGACTCGGTTCACCAAGGCAAGCGAGGTGCAGAACAGCGTGGCACCGCCGTGCCCTGCACATGTGGTATGCTGGAGGGGCACTGTGAATTGTCCCTGCAGTGGAGGCTGAGGACACGGTGGATGATGAGGAGGCAGAGGCGGACATTGTCGCAGGACCAACAGCGTGAGAAAGTGGAGGCTGAAGCGGCGTCACCTGGCCAAGTTGGTGTGGTTGTGCAGGAACCAGATTCACCCAGTGGGCATCAAAGGACATGTATTGTCCCTGACAGTAGTTACAGCTCCACACATCGGCGCTGCTGTGCACTTTGGCACACACCGACAGGCTCAAGGACTGGCCCACCTTCTGTTCTACATGTGTGTGCAGGGCTGGTACTGCCTTTTTGGCAAAGAAATGACGGCTTGGGACTCTCCACCTTGGCTCGGCACAAGCCATCAGTTCTCTGAAAGGTGCAGAGTCCACCACTTGGAAAGGGAGGGACTGCAGCACCAGCAACTTGGCCAGGAGTACATTCAGCTTCTGCACTGTTGGATGAGTGCACGCATACTGTTGTCTCTTGCCAATCGCTTCACTGATCGATTGCTGATGGAATGACTGACGACTCCGAGGAGTAGGAGGAGGAGGCGCAGAAGCATCAGGACCAGCAGATGATGGAAAGGACAGACAGCTCCCTTCGGCTGAGGTGGTGGAGCCTTGACTGCCTGATTTCGGGTGCGTGCTACTGGGTGATGCAGCGGTTTATGCAGCAAGCTGGACCACCACATCAGAGCCGCGGTTCTCCCAGGCCACTGTATGGCGATGTTGCATATGTTGACGCAGGGCCATAGTGCCAACATTGGCACCCTGGCCACGCTTCACCCTTTGCCCACAGATTCTACATATGGCCACGTTCACCTCCTCTGGCGGCTTAAAAAAAACTGACACACCGCCGAGTAGGTGATTTTACCCCCAACAGTACGCACTTAATGACTGCTACCGCCGCTGCCTCCGTGAACCCCTTCACCGCTACTTTCTGGGCAGGTAGGCTCCAGCGAAGTGGGTGGTCTACCCCGGGCCCGTTTTGCTCCTGACCTCCCACTGCTGCCACCACGCTGATTCCCGGCCACGCTAGTGACTTGCTGTCTATGCTGCTGCCACCCTCTTCTCCTGATGATGATGAAGCCCCTTCGTCACCCGGCTCCTAAGTGCGATCAGCTACATCGTCATTGAGTACTGTCTGCACGTCTCTGGGTCAGGAGCCCTACTTCTCGCAACACCTGCTCTCATGCCACTCTCCCCATCACTACTTGCCCGCCTAGTGGAGGAAGCGGCAGATGTCTCCTCCAGATCTTGGCTGGGCAGTAGCTGCTGACTGTCCTCTAGTAGATCGTCTTTACTGTATAGTGGAGCTGAGCCCACAGCATATAATACTTCTCGCGGTGAGGGAACAGAAAAGGACAGAGGCAGGTTGAGGACAGGTGAGGGCACAGGGCCTGCTCCCGGGCCATGGCAACTAAGCGTCGTGTCAGAGGAACCCACCGACTCTTGGCTGGGGGTGTCTGATGTCACTTGGAAGGAAGTGGATGACCGAGTCAACCATTTAAGAACCGCTGGGTTGCTGGTCAATACACGACCGCTAGATGACACCGGGAGCTCAGGCCTCTCGCTGCGACCCCTGCTGCCACGCCCCCTTACTCTGCTGCGACCTGTGCCAGAAACATTTAGGCCTCTGCCACTCCCCTCTGCAGGGCTTGGCACTTCTCTGTCTGACATACTGTTAGATCAAATAAATAAATGGATATTAAAACACCCCAAAACTATGTAATTTTCTCACTGCAGCACACAACGCCTAATAAGCCCTTTATTTTTTAACACTAATACACGCCACATCACAGAAGGCTTTACCACAGATAAGTGGACCGCTGATTGGCAAATATAAATTTTCTTTTTCCGATAATACACGTCACATAAGGCTTTAGCACAGATAACTAAACTGCTGAGCAGAAAATATATTTTTCTTTTTACGGTAATACACGCCACAAAAGGCTTTAAAAGATATACGGTAACTGCACCGCTAAACAGCAAATATATTTTGGTTTTGCCAGTAATACGCACCAAAAATGGCTTTAAAACAGATAACCACAACGCTGACTGGCAAATATATTTTACTTTTGCCACTAATACATAACAAAAAGGGCTGTAATTTTAGCACTTCATCACACAACGACTAATAAGCCCTTTTCTTCCCACCAATAAAAGCCAAAGAAATGCTTTAGAACATATAACTGCACCGCACAAGGGCAAATGAGATGTAGAAATATTTCCTATTAATAAACCCTGTTAAACAGCACCTGCACCCTAAGGCTACATGCACACGACAGTTGTTTTTTGCGGTCCGCAAATAGCGGATCCGTGTTTCTGGTTTTTTTACATCCACATCCGTTACGTTTGTCTGTAAATTTTGTAGGTTGTGTTTCCGTGTGTCTTCATTTTTTTTGCAGTCCGCAAAAAAAAAAACCCTGAAGGCTGTAATTCCTGAAATTTAATATATACAGGATTGCCAGCAACCATCCGCAAAAAACGGATGTGGATGACATAAGGATGGCTCCCGTTGGTCATCCGCATTTTTTTGCGGACCCATTGACTTCAATGGGTCCGCAAAACATTTATTGCGGACAAGAATAGGACATGCAATACTTTTTTTGCGGACGGGAAACACGGACATCGGACGCGGAAAAGAAATAGTTGACTACACCGCAATTTTAACGGCTCCATAGAAATGCATGGGTAACCATCCGATCAGCGAAAAAAACGGAACGGACGCAGAGAAAAACAACTGTCGTGTGCATGTATCCTAAGGCAACTTTCACACTGGCGTTTCTGGGTCCGCTTGTGAGATCAGTTTCAGGGTTCTCACAAGCGGCCCAAAACGGATCAGTTCAGCCCCAATGCATTCTGAATGGATAAGGATCTGTTCAAAATGCATCAGTTTGGCTCTGTTGCGCCTGTATTCTGCTCTGGAGGCGGACACCAAAACGCTGCATGCAGCGTTTTTATGTCCGCCTGACTATACGGAGCCAAATGGAAAGTCAATGGGGACGGATCCGTTTTCACTGACACAATATGGTGCAATTAAAAACGAACCCGTCCCCCATTGACTTTCAATGTAAGTCAGAACGGATCAGTTTTGACCGGATACAAGCATTTGCATTATCGGTGCGGATCCGTCTGTGCAGATACAAGACGGATCCGCACCGAACGCAGGTGTGAAAGTAACCTAATAAGAACGGTTTGCTAGAATGACAGAGCTGTGTAATGGCAATCTGGGTCCCCAGTCAGTGCAGCAAGGTGTAATCGGATTGATCCTATTACCCAGGCTGTAACCTCCCCTACTGAACCCTGTTCAACATAAATGCTGTGGAATGATTCCTCCCTATCCTTTCCCTACACCTTGAATTATCTTTCCCTGCACTGGTAAATCGCTTTTTCTGAACAATTAAATAGTTTTTTCTAACACTGTCCCTAGCGCCTGCAGACGTCTCTCCCTGCACTAAGTACACTGGTAAATGGCAGAATCTAACATGGCCGAAGCTATTTATAGGGCTGTGACATCACAGGACTGGCTGGCTGCTGATTGGCTGCATGCATGGCATTATGGGTGATCCCGCGTTACCAGAGTTCCTTTCTCCATGTCCTCACACGTGCAGCAGCCATTTTAGGAAAAATGTGATTCGTTACCAGGAAGCGCAAGGAAATTCGCATTCGGTGCAAATTGAATTTTTCCTGACACTCGTAACGAATTCCACTTCGTCAGCTTCGATTCGCTCCTCTCTAGTTACGACCACCCTCAATCCAGCATTGGTGGCCATGCTTGCACACTATAGAAAAAAGTGTTTTCTTATGCAAGCACGGCCACCGATGCTGGATTGAAGGGTCGCCATAACCATGGAAATGAGTAGTGTATAATGTGATGGAAAAATTTGTTTAGCTGGCAAAGGAAGCAATACGGACAATCATAATACATTAGTAAGTGCCTTGTATTCACTAGCTACATGATAAATGCCACTTGCTGAGGTGAGGCAACCCCTTTAATACTGATACTGAAAGAGGAAGTGTTGGAATAGGAGTGACAGGGAATCGGGGAGGGGAGCATGACTTTTTATATTGTTTTTATACCATTCCGAACCTTTTTTAAACTATCATCTGCACAATCCCTTTAATATGATAAACCCCCCTTTGAAGTTATAAGTGGAAATCAATTTTGTCCTTGGAGAAAAAATAGCCTTAAAGGGGTATTCCCATCTCAGTGATCATAGTTTAAGTTAATAAATATGTCCCATTGAGCATTTTTGCAAATCTATCCTATTAAAAATTTTCAAGCGTTCCCCCTAAAATTTGTTGCCTCCTACTTCATTGTATATGTTTGGTATCCGATGGATACGGCCACCTCTTGGCTGCCGCATCCATGTGCCGCGCTTGCGCAGAAGAACTAGCTACCTCCAGTGCCCGGCTTCTCCATGTTATCGCGAATGAGCACGGCTCAGGGCGGCGGCACATGCGCAGACGACCATTCTCCAGTGCCGCGGCCAAAACAGAGGCGCGCGTGCGCGGCTCAACTTTAGCAGCGGCACCAAGAAACACACATCCGCGCATGCGCGGCCGCCCGAAGACTGCCGAAACTACAGAGGAGCATGAGGACGTGCCGGAGAAGGATCGGAGGCAAGTTTAAAAGAGGTGAGTATTATTTTTAATTAAAATACTATATGCACCCACAAATCCACCAACGATATATCATTATAACAATATATGATGATAAAAGAGAATCAACAGGAAGACAAATATGGAGTGAATAGAACAAAGGGTCCACATTTAGGGAATAGGAGGACATTGTACATTTGAGGGAAACATGGAAAAGCAGTCTGCAGGCTGCTGATGACAATCCACATGAACCAGCACGGAGTTCTCAGAGTGATGTCATAAGGAGGCGTGGCCGGCTTTCACTCAAACGGCCTAAGCCCGCCCAGCCTTAGCAGAAGGAAACCAGGAAGTGAACAGGATAGCTGGCTGCAGGTGACGATGAAATAGCAAGATGGGAATACCCCTTTAATTTTTTTATTTTTTTTATAAACCTTGTAGGCTGTTTTTTGCAGTGGACACTTACCTCAAATGCAATATCCTTCCAGTTTATTCTGAAGAGGTAGATGGTGAAAAACAAAGACAGAAACACTCCACAGAGGATCATTCCATACCAAAGACCTTTACAAGAAATGAAATGGTCATTTCACACAGTCAGTCATTCTACCTAACTGTCAGCATGTTTTTAGCAGTTTAAAAGCTATGGACGCCTTTGTTCATCTTTTTATTGTAATGTATGTAAAAGTTAGATTTTTTTCTTTTGTTCAATGTATTTGTTCAACAGTTTTTACCCTGCACTCTGCATGTTTTCACTTACAATGCAGGTTGTCAAAAGAGCTATCTGATGGCTTGGTCAGAAGTCCTTCTCTCTGCTCTCCTTGGCGCTCATACTGTGAGTGCTCTCTTTTAGAGTCCATTCACACATCCGTAGAATGTGTCCGCACCCGTTCCGCAATTATCCGGAATGGGTGCGGACCCATTCATTCTCTATGGGGCAGGAATGGATGCAGACAGCACACAGTTTCCCCATTTCCAGAGCGCGGCCCCGAACTTCCGGTCCGCGGCTCTGGAAAAAAATAGAACATGTCCTATTCTTAGGCAGTTCTATGGGGGATCCGCAATACACTACGGACTTGTGAATGGACCCTAAAGCTGAATTCTAATCAGATTGATCCACAGGTCCACAAAGATATCCATAGCCTTTAAAGGGTCACAGAGTTTTTGGTAAAACTTTTGATATGTCATAGAGACATATGAAAAGTATTGATCGGTAGGGGTCTGAGTGCTGAGACCCCCACCATCAATAGAATGAGTAGAGAGAAGCTGCAGAGGAAGGAATCAAGACAGGCCCATCTCCGGCAGTGAGCAGAGAGAGTGCGATACGCACTTGCTTGTTTCTCCTCATTCTAGCGATTGGTAGGGGTCTCTGCAATGAGACCTCCCACTGTTCAAAACTTTTGATATGTCTCTACAACATATCAAACTTTTTATCAAGACTCAGTGACCCTTTAACACTGTAGTCTGTCATAGGGAGTAGTTCCTAGTAGGGGCGTATCTAAAGGCTCATGGGCCATAGGGCAAGAGTTCAGCTTGGGCCCCCCTGTCCCTCAGTGGCCAGGGAAGCACATAGCCTTCATGCTGCCCACCATACCAAATTCTTGACCTAACCCCTTCCCTCCAGCCAGAGGTGTAACTTGACCAGCATGCACTATCTATAATACCGGTGTCTTCTTATGTAGCACAAGGGTCTTTGGGCCCCTCAGGCTCCTGGGCCCAGTAGCGACTGCTACCTCTGCACCCCCTATAGCTACGCCCCTTTAAGGCTGGGTTTACACATTGCTTCAAGAAAATACTGCATTTTTGCCACAATTGTGTTTTTTTACAGGTGAAAGATAAAATCAATGTTTTTCACCTGTAAAAGCTGCTTAGGCAATTACCACACTGATTTAACATGTTTCACCTGAAAAAAAAAAAAAAACACAAATGTTGTAAAAACATGCATTTTTTAAAAGTAACAAAATTGCAACATGTAAGCACACCTATGCTACAGAGCTGTTTCAGCTGCATTCAGCAACAAGTTCATAAGTAAGATGATATGCCATGTTTAGACATGATAGTGGCAGAGATAAAAACAAGGAGAGCAGGTTTTATCATACAGACAGATTAAGTTCACCAGATTTGCATCTCAGGGTATTATAAGCATATATTATCAGGTGTTATAAAACCCCACCGATCAAGTAGGCCATCCTTTAAAGCAGGCATGCTCAACCTGCGGCCCTCCAGCTGTTGTAAAACTACAACTCCCACAATGCCCTGCTGTAGGCTGATACCTGTAGGCTGTTCGGGCATGCTGGGAGTTGTAGTTTTGCAACAGCTGGAGGGCCGCAGTTTGAGGATCCCGGCTTTAAAGGGATTATGCGATGACTAAGATAAAAAATAAATAAAAAAAATAGACATCATATAGTACCTCATAATTGCAGCACCCCAGAACAGGGTTACTGCAAAAGAGTAATGTTGTATTGTTAAAGGGGTTATCCCATGACTAATATAAAAACTGAAAATCAGACATCATATAGTAAATGACAGTCTCTTTCTAACAAAGCTAGAACCAGCCCTGTACCTCACATGGATCCAGAGATCTCCACATTCATTTCTCTGCTAGATTAATATCAAGCTGGCAGCACAAGGGGAGTGTCTTTTCTGCTGCAGCTAAGGGGACGTGTCTAAGCTCTCCCTATCACAGCTCAGGAGGCGTATCTCAGCTCTCCCTATCACAGCTCAGGAGGTGTGTCCACGCTCTCCCTATCACAGCTCAGGAGGCAGTTGAAAGATGAAACTGAGCATGTGCGGCCTTCTCAGCGAGCAGGTCAAAGAAATAAGAAAAAGCAAATAGCAGGTAGCGATGTACACAAACACAGATAAAGCAGCAGCACAGTTAGACGGTGTGAATAGGATGCAAATCCTCAGGGAAGGCAGGCATCTCTCCCACTGTGTAATAAATCCAAAAAACAAGGCAGCACTCCGACTTCAGGTGAAAAGGTGGATCCAATTTATTTCCCAGGCAACATTTCGGCCCACTCAATGAGGCCTTTGTCAAGCAAAGCATAACTGTCACAAATGAGTATATATACCCAAAATACCAAGGTGCAAAGGAATCACATGATGCATATTAAGTGAATAATTGAACAATTGGACATATGATACATACATCAAATAATCACAGAATAACAAGTACTTAAGCTAAAACAGTGCATAAATATAATAAAAACCATACAATTCATAATGTGAAGTCTCCATAATGATGGTGAATACATAATAATTATGGCACATAACAATAAAAAAAAAATAATTGTGAACCTGTGCATTGGTGCTAAATGGTTAAAATGACATCTCCAGCTGTTATAAATACATCTGTATTAGATTAAGATATTATTCAAATGAAAACCAGCTTAGCATTGGTGGTTCAGTGTGGCTGCATGTATCGGGCGTCTGTCACGGCGGGAAGTGGGGGAAACCCCCCACCGTGCGGTGTCAAAGAGTAAAAGGGGATCAGCCTGGCCAAAAGGAGTAATAAGGGAGCAGGTCACCTCCTAAAGCGTCTCTAATCCTCTCCCTGACTCCTCACCGTATGAGCGGACCCCGATGGTAGGACGACTCATACTCAGGATTCCTAGAGACCATACGTCGCCCTGGTAATCCCTCACCAAGGAACTGGGAAGAGACGACCTGTTCATCCCAGTCATGGAGGAACAGGAGTCTCTATATGAGGCCAGGCTGCAAGGAGAGGGGAACACATACAGCATAAGGAGATGGCAGGTAAGCAAAACCCATAACACACTTACCTGCCACAGACACACTGACTGGAACCCGTGCAAAAGTGCTGGTGTCCACACCAACATTAAAGGACACAGCACAAACCACACAGGAACCCAGGACACCCATAGCTGCAATAACATGAGACAGGGGAATGTCTAGTAAACATGACACCAAACACCACAAGACATGTAACACCAAACTAGACATACAAACACCCTGAACATAACCCACTCCATACAAATAAGGGCAGGAGACACCGGGATAACATTGATGACCACAAGGGTGGCCCTCACTGGACAAATGGACAAAGCCAGGAACAGTGAACCACCAGCATACACCAAGGCTGGAGGAACACACTGAGCTTCAGGCATCCAGCAGAGGCTAAAAAGCCCAAGCAGCCACAACCACACACACATAAACCCAGTGTTCACAAAACACTAGGAAGGGAGTTAACCCTTCCAACACCAGACAGAGGAAGGAAGCCACTTAAAGTGGAAGTGCACACACAAGCATGCCAAACCACACGTTACCACCGGCAACTGCATGCGTGGCAACCATGTCATGGCAATAACCCAGAAGGCCAAGACACTGCCACCGCATGCTCTCACAGCAACACGTTGCTGCGGGCAACCGCAAGTGTGGCAACAGTGTCACAGCGCAAACCAAAGGCTGTGACAGTGTCCCTGTGTGTGCAATGCGCAGGCGCGGAGCCCAAGGATCCGCCCCATCCTCATAGACGCGAGCGGCGCGACTCAAAACACCTGCCCACATGATTGGGGACGCGATGACGGAGATCACGTCACTCGCACCATGAGGAGGAAAGGAGCGGATGGCGATATACAGATACATTTTATTGAATGACTCAGTAGCTATACAACATTTTTAAAACATGCAATTACAAAAGTATTCAGATCTAGGTGCTGCTTTTAAAACTGTAGAATATTTT
This sequence comes from Bufo bufo, assembly GCF_905171765.1. Taxonomy (NCBI): domain Eukaryota; kingdom Metazoa; phylum Chordata; class Amphibia; order Anura; family Bufonidae; genus Bufo; species Bufo bufo. Next base: position 388,967,520 of record NC_053391.1, read on the forward strand.
TCGTGGGACAACCCCTTTAAGTAAAATGTTCTCATTTACTGTATTTGCATACCTAATAGCATTGTATGGGCAGCTAAGAGTTAAGTCCTTGGCTAATTCCATTAGAATGCCAGGAGATGGACTTGGGTCTGACTCCTGGTTAGTCAGTTCTGTGCTTAGCTGAGGAAGAGAGAGGAATTGCATGTGCAAGCTCCTCAGACCTAGGTCTGAGCTCAGAGAACCTTTGTCTCTGGTGCTATCTATAGCCAAGGGAGCATTTGCTACACAAAAGTGCTTGAGAGAAGGAGAAATGAGAAGGTCCAGAATCTACAGTGCTGTGCATTGGAGTCAGTCAGCAGGGTATTGTGCACGTTTATGGCAGAGAGACTTTGCTGCTATTAGAGGGACATTTCTAATGCACTCCACATTTGAAGGAGGTCCAGCCAACTATATCTTAAAGCTGCATCCCTCAGTCCAGGAATTAGCAGAAACTTTTACCAAGAACCTAATTTCATGCCAAAGGTTCTGCAGAGAGACTTGAGAGAAATAGAAAGGAGTACTACAACACCCATCATTGCTGTTGTCCATACTTTGCTACTGGGGAAGGATTTGCGCTGTGATCTGCTTTGTATATGTACTACTACTCCTATTCTTCACTTTAGTAAAGAGAGATTTATTACACCAACTGTCCTGGTTACTGACGCCACCATTCGCCAGTCATTGCACCTGCCCTCCTGCCTTGCTCCTAACATCAGGGGGTGTGCTCTGAGAGAAGGAAGGGTGCTCCCTCCAATCTCTTTCCAACAACGCTAGAACCAGCCCTGTATCTCACATGGTGTCAGATTTCCCCATTCATTCCTTCAAATGTTTTGCTAGATTTTCTTCAGGCTGGCAGCTCAGGGGCCTTTTTTCTTCTCAGGGGATGTGTCTTTTCTGCTGCAGCTCTCTCCCTGTAACTGATCCAGCTTCTAACAGTAAATATGGCTGGTGGCAGTTGAAGGAATGAACTGAGCTTGTGCGACCACCTCTGTAGTAGTGCTATATAGATTAACCACCAGGTGGCGACATTATAATGAAGTAAATGGAGCATCTTTGTAACAGAGAGTAAATTACAAAAGTAACTAGTTTTTCATGCTAAATTATATTAAAACAACATTTAAAATTTAAGTTTGTATAACTATAAAAATATTCATCAGCTCCAAAATAAAGCAGAACATTGTGGTGTGCTCCTCACAATGTCTAGCTCTGCAGCCTTCCCTTTGTCCCTCCTAGTTGGCTCATTTTTACAACCCCATGGACACACAATTAACATACAAATATACATATGAATACACATGGTCCTGTATATTTATGTGTAATCTTACCCTTTCCACAGGGCTGTCTTTAGACATAGACCTTCTGTGCCTATAGGTAATTCTAGCCCTGCACACAATACATTTTTTAGCCCTTCTAAAGGCAAAAGAGTAATAAGAATTATCTATATAATAAGCAGGGGATTTAAGTCACAGATTTGTTTCCATATTTCAGTAAAAGCAGTTCTGATTTTTATGCACAAAACTTTACATTCTTTTCAAGTAAATATATCAATAGATTCACCTTTAATGCCTTGGTTGGCTGCAAACATAAAAGCAGCAGCAATTGGTAGTCCAAGCATGTAATAGCCAATGGCAAAGATAATGGCACCGATCTTTTGTCGTCCTATCCCTCTCAATACTCCACTTGAAACACACTGCAAAGAGAGAATGTGCTAATGTACTGATCAATCTGACAAGTCATACACATTGTATCATCAGGGTTTTCTGATTTGCCTTAAAGGGCTTCTGTCACCCCACTAAAGTCATTTTTTTTTTTGGGCTAGTTAAATTACTTATATTGCGATATATGAAAATATAATGGTCTTACTTACTTTGATTCAGCAGTTTCTTCTAAAAACGAAGTTTTATAATATGTAAATTCGGTCTCTACCAGCAAGTAGGGCGGCTACTTGCTGGTAGCAGCTGCAGAAAACCGCCCCCTCGTCGTGTTGATTGACAGGGCCAGCCGGGATCTCCTCCTCCGGCCAGGCCTGTCGGCATTTCAAAAATCGCGCGCCTGTGTTCATTCGGCGCAGGCGCTCTGAGATGAGGAGGCTCGCCTCCTCAGAACTCCCTCAGTGCGCCTGCGCCGATGACATCACTGAAATAGAATACGTCATCGGCGCAGGCGCACTGAGGGAGTGCTGAGGAGGCGAGCCTCCTCATCTCAGAGCGCCTGCGCCGAATGAACACAGGCGTGCGATTTTTGAAATGCCGAAAGGGCTGGCCAGTGGAGGAGATCGCGGCTGGCCCTGTCAATCAACACGATGAGGGGGTGGTTTTCTGCAGCTGCTACCAGCAAGTAGCCGCCCTACTTGCTGGTAGAGACCTAATTTACATATTATAAAACTTCGTTTTTAGAAGAAACTGCTGAATCAAAGTAAGACCATTATATTTTCATATATCGCAATATAAGTAATTTAACTAGCCCAAAAAAAAAATATGACTTTAGTGGGGTGACAGAAGCCCTTTAACATCCTGTAAAATAATCATTTTTGAAGATAGCTGTAATTTTGTAATGTATTTCTTTTATCTTTATTGCTGCTATCTTCCGTACTGGGTTGGGGTCACATGACCATGTCCATGCAGCTCTTTCTTATTTCCTGTTATATTATGTCCATGGGCGTCTCAAAGCAGCAACAGAAAAAAGAAAGAAGGTTTCTGCCTCGGCGCAAAATCACTGGAGAAGACGATCTTAGTGCAAGAGTTATTCTTGGTTTAATAGAAACAACGCGTTTCGGGGATTACAAACTCCCCTTCATTAGGTTTCATAATGATACCATCATTATGAAACCTGATGAAGGGGAGTTTATAATCCCCGAAACGCGTTGTTTCTATTAAACCAAGAATAACTCTTGCACTAAGATCGTCTTCTCCAGTGATTTTGCGCCGAGGCAGAAACCTTCTTTCTTTTTTACTGAAAATTCCTTTTTGGGGGATTGGACACCCCACCGAAAAGAACAAACTATCTGCGGCTGCATTCCTGGCTAAAAGACCTTATTGCTACCAAGTCTACAGTAGAGTTGTGCCTATTTAAGCACAACACTACAAGGTGAGTGTGGATAATTCCCACTATAGTTATCTGTTTGTTTAAACAATATTACCCTATTGTGCGCTTCTCTTCTATTTTTTCCCTCATTCGGAGGGAAATCTAAATTTGTCCTTGACAACAAAAAAAAAAAAGCAGCAACAGAGGCCGTGATAGGGTAGTGTCTATGTAAGTAGCTGGATGGGAGGAGCTAGAATTTAGGGGCAGTGCTAAAGCTGTGGCAGAGAAAGAAGAAGTGCATCATGGGTTTGGTTGGATACAGCAACAGGAAGTGCTACAAACAGGATGTAATAAAACCAAAGGGATTTGGTTATTATGGTGAGAAGGGGTCTGGAGAGTCTAAATTGAAAAAGAGAAAGCATCGGGAAGATATACATGAGGTAAGAAGCTATAAGAGCATATCTGTTAAAAACAATAATAATCCTGGAAAATCAGTTTAATCATTCCTGTAAATTAGATTGATTTATTGTGCATTCTGGATTACTGCTCACGTTCCAAAAAATTGCAGCCAATTAGCAAGTGTGTAACTATGGGGCCCAGCCAGTGAAGATAAAGGTGAGATAATCAGTCTCTCAGACTCATTGCTTTTATTAAGGTTGATTTTTACAGACATGTGTGGTCCGGGAAAAATAGTCCATGTGATGGACGTATTTCACAGACCGGCCACGGCTCGTCTCAGCCAAACTCGCTGCATCATAGGGATCTATAATGCTTTGAGTTCCAGCCCAACTGACGGTTTACCATCCCATACGCAAGTTATGCTACAGGACACTAGCCCCTGTGTCGGGCTGGAACTCAGAGCATCAAAGAACACTGATGCAGCGAGTCCAGCTCAGATGTCGGGAAATGCAGTCATCATGGGGACCAATTTTTTCCCCGACTACCAATATCTGTGGTAAATCACCTTAAGGATGAATGCACACGGCCGTGAGCGGTCCGTTTACACGGCGTCATTGGTTGCTTTGACGCCGTGCGCTTCATGCCGCCGATGCACTACAGTAATACACTTGTAATGTGTATTACTGTAGTGCAGCGGCGGCACGAAGCGCACGCCATCATAGCAACCAATGACGCCGTGCGCTCCTGCATTTAGCAGGAATCCAGGCCGGGATACCACGGACTGCTCACGTCCGTGTTCATTCGGCCTAAGGGTACTTTCACGCTAGCGTTTTTCTTTTCCGGCATAGAGTTCCGTCACAGGGGCTCTATACCGGAAAAGAACTGATCAGGCATATCCCCATGCATACTGAATGGAGAGTAATCCGTTCAGTTTGCATCAGGATTTCTTCAGTTCAGTCGTTTTGACTGATCAGGCAATAGATAAAACCGTAGCATGCTACGGTTTTATCTCCGGCGAAAAAAACTGAAGACTTGCCTGAATGCCGGATCCGGCATTTTTCCCCATATGAATGTATTAGTGCCGGATCCGGCATTCAAAATACCGGAATGACGGATCCGTCCTTCCGGCCTTCGCATGCGCAGACCGGTAAAAATTTGAAAAAAGACACAAGACGGATCCGGATCCGTCTCACAAATGCTTTCAGTCACATCAAAATCGCCGGATCACACTGCCGCAAGTGTGAAAGTAGCCTTAGAGAGGCAAAATAATAGTCTCTGGAGATATGATACCTTGGGCTAACTGAAATAAAAGAAATAATGTTAAACAGCTAGCTGTCCAGAAAACTTAGGTCTCTTCATCAGGAATAGCACAAAACTCTGTTGCAAATAACCATGGATTTAGGCCCCTTTCACACGGGCGAGATTTCCGCACGGGTGCAATGCGTGAGTTGAACGCATTGCACCCGCACTGAATCCTGACCCATTCATTTCTATGGGGCTGTGCACATGAGCGGTGATTTTCACGCATCACTTGTGCGTTGCGTGAAAATCGCAGCATGCTCTATATTGTGCGTTTTTCACGTAACGCAGGCCCCATAGAAATGAATGGGGTTTGCATGAAAATCGCAAGCATCCGCAAGCAAGTGCAGATGCGGTGCGATTTTCACGCACGGTTGCTAGGAGACGATCGGGATGTAGACCCGATCATTATTATTTCCCCTTATAACATGGTTATAAGGGAAAATAATAGCATTCTGAATACAGAATGCTAAGTAAAATAGGGCTGTACTATAAGGCTCCATTCACACGTCCGCAAAATGTGTCCGCATCCTTTCCGCAATTTTGCGGAAAGGGTGCGGACCCATTCATTCTCTATGGGGACGGAATGTGCTGTCCGCATCCACATTTGCGGATCCGCACTTCCGCATCCGTGCTTCCGTTTCCGCAAAAAAATAGAACATGTCCTATTCTTGTCTGCAATTGCGGACAAGAACAGGCATATTCTATTATGTCGGCAATGTGCGGTCCGCAAAATGCGGAACACACATTGCCGCTTTCCGTGTTTTGCGGATCCGTGTCTCCGTGTATCCGCAAAACACATTGCGGACCTGTGAATGGAGCCTTAGGGGAAATAATACAATCTACACTACAACTAACCCAAACCTGAACTTCTGTGAAGAAGTTCGGGTCTGGGTACCACAGTCGGTTTTTTATCACATGCATGCAAAACACATTGCACCCGCGCGATAAAAACTGAAAATCGGAACGCAATCGCAGTCAAAACTGACTGCAATTGCGTTCCTACTCGCGCGGGTTTGCCGCAATGCACCGGGACGCCCGTGTAAAAGAGGCCTTAAAGGCATTTTGTGATGGCGGAAACGGTGGACAAAAGAATCATCAGAAAACAAGAAAAACATTCTTAGACATTATACATTTATACGCCATTGGTAACTATACAGAATGCGAAATTAAAACAAAAACAATTGCTTATTGTTAATAAGATGATAATGCAGTAGATAAAAGGGAAGAAAATCAGTCACAATTTGCAACAGATTGATTCTCTATGGTATGTTAGTGATTAAAATTAGCCATAATTATGTATTTTACTTACAGCAATACATTCAAATAGGTGGAATATGAGATATACAGGTATAACGTCAGACACAAGAGCAGCTATTTCTCTAAAAAATAAAATAAAATCTGTTAAAGGATTTATTGCATATGAATTGCTCATTCAACTGTTTTTGTATCACCCAGACTTTCCAGGAAGGATATACGGGGTCCCGGTGGTTGGATAGCCACCAATCAGACTGCAGCCTATAATGTAGACATTTGTGGTCATGTATAAAATGTAAAGAGTTGTTTATTTTAATGAATCTTGTTGAGTATAACACCCCTGTGTAAGGGTCCATTCACACGTCCGCAACTTGGGTCCGGATCCATACGGCAATTTTGCGGAACGGGTGCAGACCCATTCAATTTCAATGGGGCCGGAACGGATGTGGACAGCACAATATGTGCTGTCCGCATCCGCATTTCCGAATCTGCACTTCCGGACCCGCAATTCCATTCCCGAAAAAAATAGAACATGTCCTATTCTTGACAGAAAAGGCATTTTCTATTATAGTGCCGGCGATGTGCGGTCCGTGAAATGCGGAACGCACATTGCCGGTGTCCGTATTTTGCGGATCCGCAATTTGCGGACCGCAAAACACCTACAGACGTTTGAATGGACCCTTAGGTTCAGTTTACACTTCAGTTTTTTGTCAGTTATATCTATCAGTTATTGTAAGCCAAAATTAGGTGCTAGGAGTAAAAAAAAAAAAAACACAGAACAGGTGCAGATCTTTCCATGATACCTGATCTCTGTGGAGGTTTCACTACGGGTTTTGCCTCACAATCACTGATGGAAATCACTGACCAGAACACTGACGTGTGAATGAGGCTTAGGCCTCATGCACACGACCGTTGTGTGCACCCGTGGCCGTTGTTCCTTTTTCCGTGATTTTCTGCGGACCCATTGACTTTCAATGGGTCCGTTGAAAACTCGGAAAATGCACCGTTTGTTATCCGCCTCCGTGATCCGTGTATCCTGTCCGTCAAAAAAATATGACCTGTCCTATTTTTTTGACGGACAACGGTTCACGGACCCATTCAAGTCAATGGGTCCGTGAAAAAACACGGATGCACACAAGATTGGCATCCGTGTCCGTGATCCGTGTCCATAGGCTACTTTCATACAGACGGATCCGAAGATCCGTCTGCATAAAAGCTTTTTCAGAGCTCAGTTTTCTCTTCGTGAAAACTCAAATCCGACAGTATATTCTAACACAGAGGCGTTCCCATAGTGATGGGGACGATTCTAGTTAGAATATACTACAAACTGTGTACATGACTGCCCCCTGCTGCCTGGCAGCACCCGATCTCTTACAGGGGGCTGTGATCCGCACAATTAACCCCTCAGGTGCTGCACCTGAAGGGGTTAATTGTGCGTATCATAGCCCCCTGTAAGAGATCAGGGGCTGCCAGGCAGCAGGGGGCACACCCCCCTCCCTCCCCAGTTTTAATTTCATTGGTGGCCAGTGCGGCCTCCCCACCGGCCCCCCCTCCCTCCCTCTATTGTATTATCATTGGTGGCCAGTGTGCGACCCCCCGGCCCCCCCTCTATTGTATTAATATCACTGGTGGCCAGTGTGCGCCCCCCCCCCCGCTCTATTGAATAAAGGAACTGCTCTTACTAATTAGAGTGCTGAAAGGGTTAACCCGTGTCCTGTGAGCAGAGGTGGAGAACGAAGGGCGGAGTGGAGTTCGTCTGAGGAGGTGGCTTACCTTCTGCGCTGTCTGTAACCGGCCGGGAGCTCCTCCTACTGGTAAGTGACAGATCATTAAGCAATGCGCCGCACAGACCTGTCACTTATCAGTAGGAGGAGCTCCCGGCCGGTCACAGACAGCACAGCAGGTAAGTATGATGCTTCTAATATTGCTAAGTAACCATGGCAACCAGGACTGCAGTAGCGTCCTGGTTGCCATGGTTACCGATCGGAGCCCCAGCGATTAAACTGGGACTCCGATCGGAACTCTCCGCTGCCACCAATGATCGGGGGGAGGGGGGGGAGAGAGGGCTGGCCGCCAATGATATTAATACAATAGAGGGGGGACGAGGGGGGGGGCGCACACTGGCCACCAATGATAATACAATAGAGGGAGGGGGGCCGGGGGGGGGCCGCACACTGGCCACCAATGATAATACAATAGAGGGAGGGAGGGGGTCGGGGGGGCCGCACACTGGCCACCAATGATAATACAATAGAGGGAGGGAGGGGGGGCTAGGGGGGCCGCACACTGGCCACCAATGATAATACAATAGAGGGGGGCCGGGGGGGCGCAAACTGGCCACCAATGATAATACAATAGAGAGAGGGAGGGGGGGCTGGGCGCACACTGGCCACCGTGCATTGTAAGTCAGGACGGATCCGTTTGGCTCCGCACGGCCAGGAAGACCCACGGACGAAAAAATGGTCACGGATCACGGAAAATCGGAACCCATTTTTGCGGACCGCAAAAAAAAACGGTCGTGTGCATGAGGCCTTAAGTTGTACTATATTACTGCATTTAATACATGGCCCTGAAAGGTCTAGGGAGGAAAAGAAAGCAGTTAAGATGGCCATACACCATAGATTTATTAAGCCAATTATATAATGTGCATGGGGGCCTCCTGACTCCACCCCAGTGAAATGATGTTGGGGGAGATAAGGATAGGAAAGTTGGATTTCAACATGCAAAATCCTTTTGTTCTTGGAGAGATATGTCGCTGCCAGAGGGTTATTTTTTATCTCAACATAAGGCCTCCTGCACACGACCGTTTTCCCCCCGTTTACTGGCCGTTTTTTGCGTTCCGTATACGGTCCGTATACGGAACCATTCATTTCAATGGTTCTGCCAAAAAAACGAAATGTACTCCGTATGCATTCCGTTTCCGTATTTCCGTTCCGTATAGGCCTCATGCACACGACCGTTGTGTGCATCCGCGTCCGTTGTTCCATTTTCCGTGTTTTTCTGCGGACCCATTGACTTTCAATGGGTCCGTGGAAAAATCGGAAAATGCACCGTTTGTAATCCGCGTCCGTGATCCGTGTTTCCAGTCCGTGAAAAAAATATGACCTGTCCTATTTTTTTCACGGACAACGGTTCGCGGACCCATTCAAGTCAATCGGTCCGTGAAAAAACACGGAGGCACTCAAGATTGTCATCCGCGTCCGTGATCCGTGTCCGTTTTTTTCTTATCATTTTCAAGGCAAACTTGACTTAGATTTTTTTTTCACTTTTCATGTCTGGTGATCCTCCAAAAATCAAGGAAGACACACGGACAAAAAAACGGAAACGGATCACGGAACAACGGAACCCCGTTTTGCGGACCGTGAAAAAATACTGTCGTGTGCATGAGGCCTTAAAGATAGAACACGTCCTATTATTGCCCGCAAATCACGTTCCGTGGCTCCATTTAAGTCAATGGGTCCGCAAAAAAAGGAACACATACGGAAATGCATCCGTATGTCTTCCGTTTCCGTTCCGTTTTTTGCGGACCCATCTATTGAAAATGTTATGCCCAGCCCAATTTTATCTATGTAATTACTGTATACTGTATATGCCATACAGAAAAACAGAACGGAAAAACGGAACAGAAACGTAAACACAACAGAAACAAAAAACGGAACAACGGATCCGTGAAAAACGGACCGCAAAACACTGAAAAAGCCATACGGTCGTGTGCAGGAGGCCTAAAACAGGTTACTACCCTACCTCACCATGATTCTGGACAGTCAGCTTAGTCCAGCATCCAGGATCTGACAATGTTTTTCATTACAGCATTAAACTCTGACAACGGAGGAATGTGGGGCAGTAGGAAAAAAAAAAATAGCAATCTGTATGTATTACTGCAGATAACAGTCTAGGATTGTGGTGACGGATTCCCTTTAATTACATATGCTTTATACAGTATATAATTTATTTAAAGAAATCAATGGCATATCGCTAGGATATGCCATCAATGCCAGATAAGTGCAGGTCCCACTTCTGGTACCCACTCCTATCTCCAGAAATGAAGAGAGGGCAGCTGCACATGTGTGGTGTTCTCTCCATTCACTGCTATGGGAATCCCAAGAACAGCTAAGCGCACTTTCTCCGCTATTTTCAGAACTCCCATAGCAGTGAATGGAGAGCATGCCCCACATGAGCAGTGTGTGCTCCACTTCAGGGTCCTGTTCTGAAGATAGGAGTGGGCCCCAGAGGTGGGACATGCACCTAGCAATATGCATCAATGTCGGAGATTGGAATATCCCTTTAAATCCCCAAATTCCCCACATCCCTCAAAAAATATCCTTTTCTGTTTCCTCTCCCTTCCTCTGACATATCTAGACTGTTTTTCAAGTCTTTCTTTCCAGACCAAGTAGACCATTTTATATCAAATCAAGCAGCTTCTTGTTTCTCTGATAATTAAACAGGATTTCCGAGAGTAGAATAGTGATGACCTGTCCTCAGAATAGGTCATCAATATTTAATTAGTGGGGATCCGACAGCTGCTTAAAGAGGCTGCCTCCCTCTGTTGAGCAATGTGGCCTCCTCGCAGGTTACCAAACACAGCGCCGTTCATTGTATAGAGGCTGTGTTTGGTATTGCAGCCTCAGAATAGGTCCACTCACTTAAATGGAAAGGAACTGCGTCTAGGCCATGTGACCGACAAACATGACATCACTTGCCGAGGAAGAGGAAGCATGGCCTATTCAAACATCCGAATGGTAGGGATACCGGGAGTCAGACTCGCACTGATTAGATATTAATGACCTGTCCTGAGGATAGCAGAAAAGAGGTGTTACAGCAGCATCTCCAACGATCTCCTTTATTATGGTATTTCAAAGCATATGTGCAAACAGACAATGCAAGGTTTCGGCTGTCCTCAGCCTTTGTCAAGCATACACTATACATCCATTAGTTCTACATATAAATAGTAAAATACTTATACCGCCCCCAACAATCCACTCCAATCATCAGTGTGTGGGTAGATACCTGTTCCCCAAGCAAAAACATCTCATTGGACAGAAATCTCAATGCTTGCTTTGCATAGTAGATGTGGGGAACAGGTATCTACCCACACACTGATGATTGGAGTGGATTGTTGGGGGCGGTATAAGTATTTTACTATTTATATGTAGAACTAATGGATGTATAGTGTATGCTTGACAAAGGCTGAGGACAGCCGAAACCTTGCATTGTCTGTTTGCACATATGCTTTGAAATACCACGATAAAGGAGATCGTTGGAGATGCTGCTCTTTTCTTCAATCGTTCTGTGTCCACGTGGGATCCGTGGTTTTGAATACAGCTGTTGCATTCCACATACAAGCTCGAGGATACCGTTGTGTGCTGCTTCTACTCATCTTGATTTACTGTCCTGAGGATAGGCCATCAATACTTTACTCCTAGAAACTGCTTTAATATAGTCTAACACAGTGATGGCTAACCTCCGGCACTCCAGCTGTGGTGAAAGTACAACTCCCAGCATGCTCCATTCATTTCTGTGGAGTTCTGAGACGCGCACATCTTGGGAGTTGTTGTAGTTTTACCACAGCTGGAGTGCCGGAGGTTAGCCATCACAGGTCTAACAGGATGAAGAAAATGCTTTCTAGCAATAATAACTCATCAAACGTACCCATCACTAGTGAATACATAGGAAAACACATTCTTCAAGGACGCAAGCAGGATAATATCTATAATGATGAAAACAGCTGTGAAGGACAAAGATATTGACATATTAATTTAAGTGGGGTCCCCCATGGAATCAGTCTTTTTGCCCACAGGTGATTTAGATAATTCTACAGCTTTAATGTCTAACTGGAGGCCAGAAGGCCGCATGCAGATCTGATGTGCTGCGCACTGCGGAAAGCACATTCATATGGCATTGAGAGTCCTGTAAGCTTAGTGCTTTGTCCAACAACATAAAACAGAAAAGCTCCAGGTTTCTCTACCGCTATGGGGGCTCTACGGTATCTTGCCCACGGTAGTCTCATAATTATATGTATGGGCATTTTATATGTCTGCTATGTTCCCTCCATTTGTATTGTGCCAAAAATAACAAATCTCAGAAGATACAGGTTACAATGAAATCATATGAAAATAATAATAATAAAAGAATCACAGGACAGTGGCCTTAACTGAGACATTGTGAAGAGAACAGACCAGCACTCACTGTAAATGTTGTAATGCTCCTTAGCTTATTGTCACATTAGACACATGTGACGCGTTTCGGCTCTACCAGAGCCTTTTTCACACATGCATACCCCTCGCCAACAGTCACCAATAAACAATTAATAAACATTTGTTTATTGGTTACTGTGGTCATCATTGTGAGCCAGGCAGGGTATTGAAACACGGACCGTTTGGTGAGGGCTATGCATGTTTGAAAAAGGTTCTGGTTGAGCCAAAATGCCGTAAACTCTAGTGTGAAACTGGCCTTAGACAGTTTTTTATGCCCTGTCCGATAAGGGGGTGTGGTTATGAGAAAAGGGGCATGGATTTGTATGAAAATGGGTGTGGCTTAAACACACCATCGTGTGCCAAAAAATATGGCAGATAAGGGCAATGAACAAGTCAACATACTGGATAGGTGGTGCAATGTTAGACTAGACATCCTAGAGATGTGCCAGATTTATCATTCAGCATCTGCCACTGTGATAAATGTGGCACAATTTAGGACTGTCTACATTTACACTGTAAACCTATTACACAGTATTAGTACATCTGCCCTGATGTATAGAAATAATGTTTTAGCATTGTCTTCATTTGATGAGAATGTTTAGTGAGTAGCTTTTTTGACATGTGAAGACCCAGTTCTTTACATTCCCACACTGGTGGTAAATTGGGAAATCTGGAAGCATGTCATTGATTGTTGATGCTGATGAGACAGGCATGCCTATTGTAAGCCTTTGGCCTCATGCACACGACCGTTGTTTGGTTCCGCATCCGAGCCGCCGTTTTTGCGGCTCTGATGCAGACCCATTCACTTCAACGGGGCCGCAGAAGATGCGGACAGCACTCCGTGTTCTGTCCGCATCTGTTGCTCCGTTCCGTGGCCCCGCAAAAAAAAATAGAACATGTCCTATTCTTGTCCGTTTTGCGGACAAGAATAGGCATTTCTACAATGGACCCGCAAAAAACGGAACGGTCGTGTTCATGAGGCCTTTGGGTGTCATATTCAGACCATTTAGCTACATATTTATTTTATTACAAAAATACCTGTAATGAGAAAAGCAAGCATCATGGACCTCTTTGCCCGTTCAATATTCCCCGCACCAAGGGCATTGCCTACTCGTACACTGGTAGCCATACTTATACCATATGGAATCTGTAAAAATGTAGATTACTTTCTGAAAATTGCACATGTAAAGAAATACATAATTGTAAACCAGATGCAGTAGATGTCTCCTGCGTTGGATAATACATTAGAATGGTACCTGAAGAACTTTTTGCGTGTCTCTGCCCGCTGCATAATAGAGAAACCGTCTAACATTGTACAAGAAGAGACACCATGCCCCAGATTTACTAATGCTCCATCTATCTTTTAGACAAGATGGTTTATTTAGTGCCAAATTCAGGACCCAATGTCTTAATCCTTAGTGAATATGCTGTATTGTTTGTGTTCGATTATTTTTGTGACTTGTGTGCCATTATACGCCAACTAATCCTTTGTGAATTTTGAGTTTTATTTTTTTCCTTTATTTCACACCATGTTGGAACACTGTGCACCACTTTGCTCCTTTTTGCAGTAGTTAGCACAATTCCTGAGAAGCAGAGCAGAGAGGAGGATGACGCAGCTCTTTACCTCAGTGTTCTGAAGTAACCTGTCCTGCTGTGTGATCAGGACAGGTTTTGTGTGCACTTATAGGACACACATTTTTCTTAATTCCCAGAGAACCCCTTTAAAGCCTCATTCACACGTCAGTGCTCAAATCCGTGAGCAGGTGGTCAGTGATGCATCCGTGAAGCTGTCCGTGAAGGATCCGTGTTGGGTCCGTGGGTCCGTTTTTTGCTGCCCATGTGCCATCCGTGTTTCACCGACACTGAGCAGCTGAAAACTAATTGTCAAAGCATCTCTTCTTAATGATCCGTGAAACACGGATCCGTATTGCATCCATGGTTTTCACTGACTCATTGACTATAATGGGCGTGAGGGATCCGGGAACACAGACCAAGATAGGACATGCATCCGTGCTGAAAACACTGACCCACGGACCGTGCTAAAACACTGATGTGTGAATACACACATTCAAATGAATGGGGACATGTGCTGTCCGCGGAAAACACGTACAGCACGCGTACGTGAAACACTGACGTGTGAATGAGGCTTAAGTGACATCTGTCAGCAAATTCATCCCTAATAAACCAGGCATAAGTGCCTGGTATGGTTGATCGCGCAGAGTAAAAGCATGGTTTTGTTCTGTAAATCTGTTGCGCCATTCATGAGGAATTCAGCATGTAATGATTATACAAATGAGCATCCTGCCTGGTCCAGTAATCATGCCTTAGTGCACCTTAGTTCTGCAACTCTGTATCAGTTGCCCTTCCACTTGATTGACAGGGCCAGGCATCTGGCAGATGACTACTGCACATGTGCTGATGACATCATCCTTGATCCGGAAGAAGAGACATTCGGTTTGAGAAGACGTCTATTACATGACTTGACTAAATGATCATGACTTCTGAAGAAATCTGTGCAGTAGAAATCTGCGCTGGTTGGGAAACAGAGGTACTGCGTATTTGCTGATAGAGTAATCTATGGCGCAGAAGCGGGATTACTGGGCCAGGCAAGATTCCTGGCCCTGTCAATCAAGTGGAAGGGCAAACTATACACAATTGCCAAGCTAAGGTGCACTGAGGGGCTCAGGCTTGCACTTAAGTGTACTGAACACCTAATTTGCATAATCATTAGAAGTTTAATTCCTCATGAACGGCACAACAGATTTGCTTTTAACCGCCAGGATCAACCCTACCAGGCAATATTTAACAGACTTGTCTGGCACTGAATTAGCAAGTGCAACATTTTAAGACAATTCCAAATTCATGCAAACTAGGCCAGTAATCTGAGACAAGAAATGTAAAAAAAACAAAAAAAAAACAAAACTGTAAATGTGTCTAAAACATTTAGCGCTCTGGGATGTCTGAAAATAGCCAAGTCAGTGCTCGCCTATTTTTGTCCCATGAAGGGTGGAGGTGCTTGTGCAGCTTTCTCTATCTTCATTTCAGGGTCACATTCTGGAGATAAGTGCGGGTCCCACCTCAGGGACATTTGTGCCATGACATTTGTGCCATGACATTTGTGCCATGCCCTTGTGCCATTAATATCCTACATGGGAAAATCCTTTTAACTGCTATTTACATATGGATTAAGGCTGGGCTACACAGGTGTCTCGCGACCAAAGATGGCAGTGTAACTATAGCAATGAATGGGATCGCAGCATAACTTGCAAGTTTTCTGTGACTGCAACGCCAGAATTGACAAGTAGCAGTCGCTACCGGGCCCAGGAGCCTGAGGGGCCCCAAAGACCCTTTTACCACATGAGAAGACACCTGTTTTATAGAAGGTGCATGCTGGTCAAGTTACACCTCTGGCTGGAGGGAAGGTGTTAGGTCAAGAATTTGGTATTGGGGGTGCAGTTTCAATTTTTGCCTCAGGCAGCAGGAAAGCAATGTGCTTCCCTGCCCCTGGCCACAAAGCAATGATGGAAGGGGGGCCCAAGCTGAACTCAGGGCATCAGGGACCATGAACATTTAGCTACGCCCCTGCATAGCTGATAATTTGATGTGTTCACATGATAGAAACAACATTTATGTGAAAAGGAAGTACAGTATATCAAGTATTAATACCATGTATGCTATGGTTACCACTTGGTATATGACAGACTGAGCACCAAGCTCCACCACACTAATCAGACCTGTAAAGAAGACAATAGAGAAACTATGAGAAGGATGAAGAATACATATTCGGGGATGTTTGAAAATTGTCACATTTTTACACTGAATAAACGCATACTTCCCAACTTTCAGAAAATGCAGAGACTAAGGGTACTTTCCCACTTGCGTTGTGAAGATCCGGCAGGCAGTTCCGTCGCCGGAGCTGCCTGCCAGATGCGGAAATCCGTGTGCAAACAGATAGCATTTGTAGATCCTCTTGGTGCCCCCATGCAGCATGATGAATCCTTAGTGCTGCCTATGCAGTATTATGCTTCCTTAGTGCCGCTGATGTAGTACGATGACCCCTTAGAGCCTGACCATGCTGTATTATGCCCCCCATGAAGTATTATGCCTCATTAGTGCCCCCAAATTTAAAGAGAACCTGTCACCCTGAAATGCATTGCAAACTGCTGTTGTACATGTGGGAGTTATCAGTGATTGATAGCGTTCTCTGTGTAAGTGTGAATATATAGATAGCTGACAGTCACTGATAACTGTACACTGGGGAGGTAGTATCAGTAATTGAGAGCATTCTCTGTGTAAGTGTGTATACATAGAGAGCTGTCAGTCAATGATAGTTGTACACAGTCAATGATAGTTGTACACGGGGGAGGTGTTATCAGTGATTGACAGCATTCTCAGTGTAATTGTGTATACATATATAGCTGTCAGTCAATGATAACTGTACACTGGGGAGGTGTTATCAGCGATAGCTTTCTCTGTGTTAGTGTGTATACATAGATATCTGTCAGTCACTGGTAGCTGTACACAGGGGAGGTGTTATCAGTGACTGATAGCATTCGCTGTGTAAATGTGTATATATTGATAGCTGTCAGTCCCTGATAGCTGTACATGGGGGCGGTGTTATCAGCGATAGCATTCTCTGTGTAAGTGTGTATACATAGATAGTTGTCAGTCACTGATGGCTGTATACGGGAGTGGTCTCAAGTTCAGAAAGAGCAAATGTAAAAGTGTATAAATTTCAAGTTTAGCTAAATAGGGGTGCACCACCAATGAGGTCAGGTGAGGCGATCGCCTAAGGCAGCACCAGGTAGGGGCAAGAGGAGGGCAGCAGAAGGGCCATGGGTAATGAGCGCTTTCATTGTGGAAACGCTCATCTCTACATGTTCAACTGCATCGTTGTACTCAGGACAACAATACAGTTGAAGGCTGTGAAGGGGCGCGGGACCGATTTCTCCCTGGCCCACCGTTTTCTCTAATAGGTTGTAGTCCTAGTTCCTGTAGCCTATCAGAGGCCGGTGTCATCATTATCGCGCTGCCTGAGTTGGGCTGCATAGAGCTCAGGGCACAGACTAGAAGAGGTCTGTGTCTTGCACTGCATCGCTGACAGCAGAATGGAGGTAAGTATTTGAGTTTATTATTTTTATTTGGCAGCATGGTATTGGGCCACAATGGGGTGGGGGGGTCATTCTTTTGTAATTGGATAAAGCACTATGGGGACATTGTGGCTCTAAAAAGGAGCATTTTTGTATGGGCACACATTATAAGGGGGTCACTATGGGGACATTCGATGTACTGTGGGCACTAAAAGGGGGTAGTTTTTTTGTACTGACACGTTTATAAGGGAGCATTTTTTTGTACTGGCACATAAGGGGCAATTTTTGTACTTAACGCACATTGTAAAGGAGCATTTTTTGTACTGGCACATATACTGTAAGGGAGAATTTTTTTATTGACACATATTCTAAGGTGGCCACTATGGGGACATTTCTTCTACACGGGGCACTTAAAGGGTTTCATAAGGGTTCATTTTTGTATTGGCACAGATAAGAGGGTATGTTTGTACTGCCACACATTATAAGGGAGCATTTTTGTACTGGCACACACTACAAGGGGGAATTATTTTACTGACACACACTATAGTGGGAATTATTACTACTGCGGCACTATGGGGGCATTATTACTTCTGGGGGCAAAATGAGGGATATTATTACTATTGGGTGCACTGTTACCACACAGTGCTCTCTGGCAGAGAATCATTACTATTGGTGGGACTTTTGGGAGGACTGTTACATTGGGAGGCAACCTGGCACAGTATCAGCTTAGCACAATTATTTTTCAGTTTCAGGGACACTATTTGCCGGGCACAGTTATTTTTTAGGGCACTGTGTGCCAATAATTATTGAAGGCGAACTATCTGTGTGGTAATAGTATTTTCAGGGGTATTATCTGTTTCTGCAGTATAGTATTGGGAAGCATAGTGGCCACAGTATTAGAGGCAGCAGGATGGGGTGTTCAGAAGGTAGATGGAAAGGTAGTTGTCAAACTCTGTAGTGACAAGAGATGGCTTAAAGAAATAATCAAGGTGGTCTGCTCTGAATGGAGATAAGGAAAGAGAATGTCTACATCAGAGGACATGTCACTGGATGTAAGCGGTATGGGGAGCTGTATTGCCCTGTATGTTTTGTTGTTCTGTATGTAATGTTTTCCAGGTATGTCTTTAACATTAGGACTGAAGGGAAGGGGTTAGGTTAACAAATTGGAATGGGGGGAAGGGTGTGGACTCACTGCGCCACTGACTGGGCATACTCCGGAGGGGCATAACTAAGCCACTACCTGGTCTTCACTAGAGCCTCTGATGGTGAGGATAGGCTTGGACAGTTAGGGTAATAGCCAGGGGCTACTCCAGAGCAGTCCCTGAGTCAGTGGCAGCTGACCAGGGGGTCAGAGTACTCGGTGCAAGCACCGAGGGGACTTGCGTGGCCAGGAGGTTCCGGGTAAGGACAGGCGGCAATGAATAGAAGTCAGTAAGCGAAGTCCGAGGTCAGAGGCAGGCGGTAAACAAAGTCCATAAACGAGATCCGAGGTCAGGGGCAGGCGGCAAACAGGCAAAGTTCATAAATGAAGTCCGAGGTCAGAGGCAGGCGGCAAACAGGCAAAGTCCAGTTGTTCAATAAGCAAGGTCCGGTACACAGTAAAGCAGACAAGAGAGACACCTTAGCACTTGGAGATAGACAAGCTAAAACCGTGAGGTTGCTCTGCTTAGCCTCCACTTTTCAACATGTTTTAGTTATATTTCTTCTTTCACTCACCCACAAGCAAGCTGCCAATTTCATATGTCCACCATTCTATGCATACCATGAGCATACTTGGCACAGCTAGTGCTACAAAAGAGTTCCAATCTCGTAAACACTCTTTGGACCAACCTAAAAAATGTAACATGATTATTTTTAGTTAATATCTCAAATTCTGCTTAATACCTTTTGTGTAATTATGTACAGTGCTCAACCTTTAGGCCTCATGTACACGTCCTTGTCTGTTTTGTGGTCCACAGACCGCAGATCTGCAAAATATGGATGTGGTCCATGTGCTATTCACATCTATTTGTCAGTTCAACAAAAGATAGAACATGTCCTATACTTTTTTACAAAGTGTGGACCACGGACCCATTGAAGCCAATGGATCTGCAACAGATTGCAGCATGCACATGGAGCGCATATATATTTTTCGGATCCACGGTTTGCGGACCACAAAATAGACACTATCGTGTGCCTTACTGATATGACATATAAAGGCTGTATTGTAGTGTTAGTGATCACATGTAGTAGGCTCCTAACCATTTTCATACGTCAGATGTAAACATCATCATTTGATTTACCAGACAGGTAATTGTCTCTACTAGCCTTCTGTAATCTACTCTAATAAAGGTATGAACAAATGTACTGGTCATCTTGTAACCAAGATGATTGTTAAGGTTCATGTTAAGGTATTGCACACACTGAGTGGCACCTTGAACTCCTTACTGGGCCACCATAAGAGAATCATAAGACCAACTCTACAGCAGCTTCAGAAGAATGGATGTCCTATCTTAAAGAATTTTTTGTGATGTCAGCATCAGTGTGTTACCTAAATATGAAACAGCCCTCTCTCTTCCCCCAATCAGTAGGAGTAGGTGTATTAAAGGGCATCTGGCAGCAGATTTGTACCTATGAAATCGGCTGATCTGAAGACATCTGTGTTGGTCCTATTTTCATATGTGCCCGCATTGCTGAGAAAAATGAAGCTTAATATATGCAAATGAGCCTCTAAGAGCAATGGGGGGCTTTGCCATTACTCCTGGAGGCTCAGCAATCTCTGCAACTGCCGCGCCCTTTCCACTTTGATTCACAGGGCCAGGCAGTGAAAACAGTCATCACATCTGACCCTGTGAATCAAAGTGAAGAGGGTGCGGCAGTTGGAGAGAGCAGAGCCTCTAAGTGTAAAGGCTACGCCCCCGTTGCTCCTACAGGCTCATTTGCATATATTAAAACATAATTTTTCTCAGCAATGCGGGCACATATGAACATGGGACCAACACAGATGCATTCAGCTGCCAAGTGGACATGTAACAGATCAGCCAGTGTCATAGGTACAAATCTGCTGACAAATGTCCTTTAAGATCATAAAAATATTTCTAAACTATTATATACTTTATTACAAATTATAAAAAGTTGTCTACATTGTGATTATTCTTTTTAAGATAATAAGCAGAGTTGTTTGTTTCACAAGTTTGACAACATTTCTGGGAATAGGCTAGTTTATTTTGTATAGATTGAATGTATTTTTTGGATCAATAAGCTTTAGGATAGAGCAATACCTCCCCAGGTATTTACATGTAGCCTCTTGACACGAATATACAGGAATAAGATCATAGCTTGAGAAAACTGTGCAATAGCGTTCGCCCATGCTGATCCTCTGTAAAAAATAAATATATTAAATTACTTCATTTTCGTCAAAATAAAATAATTAAAGGTGTTGTCTGAGATAATAAAAAATCTCAGACAAGCCCTCCAATGGCCTAAAATACAAATCATATCATATTTTCATTTCCAGCGCCATTCTCTGCGGCGCTGGTGCAGTTTACAAACTGCTTCATGTTTACAAACTGCAGCACTAATATAACAGTATACGGCACGTCACCACAGCAGCCAATCAATGTCGTCAGCATTAGACCACTGAGGACAGTGATTGGCTGCAGTTGTGACGTGTTAGTATATGGCACATTACCGCTGCAGCCAATCACTGTCATCAGTGGTCTAAAGCTTAGGACAGTGATTGGCTGCAGTGGTGATGTGCCACATACCGTCTCGTCACTTCTGCAGTTTGTAAACAAGCAGCAGGAGGGCTGCACAGGCGCTGCAGAGCATATAACAGGATTTTATATTTTAGGCTACTGGCCAGATATTTATTTATCTCGGACAACCCCTTTAATCTATTAGTTAAGAGATAAATTATACAGCGTTTCTTTTAACTGTGGTTAAGATTGCTGCACTAGCCTTGTATCCAAATACCACAGATATGAGAATTTAACCTCCTAATAATAAATCTGTTCTTTTTAATTTGTGTTTTTTTATGTTGGCACAGCATGTTTTGTTATTTACACAGGGCATTTTTTATATGATGTTTGCTGCTGTTTTTGAAGTATTGGAAAAACTGCATGCATTTTACTACTATGTTGCCAGTTGACACGTTTTCAACAGATTAAACCACTATCACCACCTGCGCAGAAAATTGCCTTTGATTATGAAGCAGTAAAAACAAATATTTTTCCAGCGGCTCAAAATGCAATAAAAACAATTTTTATTATTATTATTTTACATTTTTATAGTGGCTAAACCTTGAATTTTTGAAAGGCAGATCCTCCATTGGTATAAGCCATATAGATTCCCAGTAAATCAAGCCACAAATTATATGTAGAAATTACTATACAGTACTTACTATAATGTCCATTGGCACAGAATGAACCAAATTTATTAAGCGGCACAGGCCTCTTAATAAATTTGGTGCATTTCCAGGCAGTCCATGTGCCAGATTTTCATTTCTACACTAGCTAGGAGCTGGGGTAGATTTGAACTATCATTCATGACTGTTTTCTGGCATAAATCTGTCGAGCTATGATATGCCCGCTCTCCCACTAAGCCCCACCCATTTGTCTCACCACAAAAGTGGCAATAGAGGCATCAACAATTTGATGAATGTCCTTCAATGTATTTGTACACAGAAGACCAAGGTGATCGATCCATCATAATTTAAAGGAAGAAAACATGAACTTACATAACTCCAAGTTCCAGTTCAAAGAGAAAGATATAATTCACCAGTGCATTTATGACATTTGCTATAGTGCTGGTTATGATCTGTGTTTTAACAATTCCCTGCAAAAGAATCGCATTAGTAATGTATCCTTATTCATTTTCCTTACTGCATATTTACTACCTAATTTACTAGGATGAGGGGTATAGGAGTGTGTGTTTGTCCCAGTGGGAGATTCAAAAACCCTTTTATTTGCAAATATGAGAGCTTTTGCTGCTTCTACACATGTCTTTTTTCAACCGTATCAACTATGTAACTATATGTAATTTACAATTTAATGTACATCACACTATTATATACTGTACCATACACAGAGAGAGATACATTTTTCTTTGATCTGGAATACATACTTGATTTTGTAAGTATCGTGCCTCCAGTTGGTATAGAAATGCAGCCTATAAATGAATAACAGAAACATTTTTAAAAGATATTCCCATCTGGGACATTTATGGCTTATCAAAAGGATATGCCAAATGTCCGATAGGTGTGGATCCCACTTCTGACACGAACTGATATCTCAAGAACAGGACCCCACCATGAATGGACAGCACACAAAAGTCCCATAGCAGTAAATGGAGAAATGGTCACACATGTGCAGCGTCCTCTCCGTTCACTGCTATGGTACTTCTGAAAATAGCCAAGCAGTAAATAGAGAAGACACCATGCATGCACCGTGTGAGTAGGTCCATAAAGTGGGACCCACACGTATGGGACATATATGACAAATTCTATCGATATGACATGAATGTCCAGATGGGACAACTCCTTTAAGGTATGCTTATAGATACACTGAGAAATTTTTAAGCTTTGCATAACACTCTTCTGCTAGACCTATTGAAACCTGTTCAACAAATCACACAATGAAACTCAATTGGTAAGGAATTGGATTAAAACTGGGAACAACATGTGGTGGACTTCTGCAAATGTCAGCACTCACACATACCTTACAGTTTGTTTGTATAAACTGGTTTAACAACAAGGATATAAAAATATGATGGGATGAAACCCAAAAATTTTCAAAGCCCTCTGGTAGACTGATAAATGGCACTTTCTTAAAGGGACGCTAAAGGACACTTCTCTGCCTTTTAGCTAAGATCAAGGATAGCATCTGTTTGTTCGAGAATTAGGGACATTGGTAACGGATGGGAAGAATAAGGTTTAGGCTTGGGAATATACAGATTGGCACATTGGCTACCTGTAGGCAACCTGAAGCCTCCTGATCAATGTCATGAGATTAGGTTAGTTTTAAAGGGGTTTTCCGAGATTTTTGAACTGATGACCTATCCTCTGGATAGGTAATCAGTATCTGATCAGTGGGGGTCAGACACCCAGGACCCATGCTGATCAGCTATTTGAAAAGGTACCAGCACTCGCAGTAGGACCACTGACTTCTCTCTACATTGTACAGTGGCTGTGCTAGGTATCGCAGCTGAGCCCCATTCACTTCAAAGGGCCTGAGGCTCTGGCCACGTGACCAATCAACGTGATGTCACATAGCCTAGGAAAAGCTGCAAAGAGGCCGCAATGCTACTGAGAGCACCAGTGCCGAATCAAACAGCTGATCAGCATGGTGTCAGACCCCCACCGATCACATACTGATGGACTATCGTGAGGATAGGTTATCAGTTAAAAAAAATAAAAACTTGGAAACCCCTTTAAAGCCTGAGATGCAAAGTGCCCTAGAGTAGTAACATGCTGGGCACCTGAAATTCACTTAGGGGTGGCAGCCTACATGATTGGATGGTGCACTTTTTATTGTATTTCACAGCATTTGAATGCATCTCTATTTTAGCCTTCTAACTAATATGAGGATATCTACACTGCCAGCTGCTAGGCTGGGACAGATGAGTAAACCACTTTATTCATCCTTTATGTTCACTTGTGTGTTCACTTTGAAAGTTTGTCACAAGATCTTTTTAGTATGCAGATTCCTTCTGGGGTGTCCCTCCTGGAGGTCTAGGGGGTGTGGGTATGGCCATCAGGTTCCACATCCCCAAGCAGCCCTGGCCTTCACTTCGGGGAAGCCAAATCCTATGACCGATAGCTTCTAGTGAAAGTTGGGATGGCAGTGCAGACAGAAGCCAGGAACAAGACAGTCTCTCCCTAAGCTTCAGCAGAGGGAGGCCATCAATCACAGATCCTTTGGCCTGCTGGTCTGAATGTTTGGGGAAAGGTTATTTTGGGTGCCCCTTTCCTTTTGGAGAGGGATTCTGATGGACTGCATCCTTGTGCATGTTTTTGTGCTGCATGCTGCACTTTTTTTTTGTAACACTTTGGTGGAAGAAAGCACAAGATAAAGAAACACAAAATGTACAAATATATCACAGAATGTCAGCAATTCCTTAGTTTATGTCTTTCACTTAATCCTGTAACAGTCTGTCAGACTAAATTGAAAGGAATCAGGAGGAAAGATTGTTCCAATAATTTACAGATGGAAAAAATTTAGGCAAGTTTATCTTCTTTATCACATGCGAGTGGCTGCAATATCATCACAGCAGGACAGCTACAGAGACTGGTGCGAGCAAAATTACGGCACTCCTAGTGCGGCAGGGAATTTTCTGGCTATAGTGAAAAGTGAAGATATCTTTATAATCCTTTTTGTTACTCAATAATGTTAGAAAGGTTACATTCACACGACAGTGGAAAAAAATACCATTAAAACAGATAAACTGTCAGTTTCTCATGGCCATTTCAGTGTGTTGGTCCATTTTCTGGCTGTTTATCTGTTTTTAAAGGCCATTTATGGTCTGTTTTGCATCAGTTTTTAATGACCTTCAAAAACAGCCATTATGAATAGATGAATTTTCAGATATATTTTTTTTATCCCAACTCCTGCAGTGACCCCCCACTACAGTTAATGGCCCCTTTGAACCCCCCCAGTATAGATAATGGCCCCCTTTTGTGACCCCTAATATTATAAAACGCTCCCTTTAGCCCCCCCACCTAAGATAGTGCTGAAAAAAAAAAAAAAAAAACTTCATCCACCTGAATACGCAGGGACACTCGCTCCTCACCGGATGCTGCAGGACCTGCGTCACCTGCGTAATCATGTGGCATCATCACGCTGGGAGCACAGCTCCTGCTGCATCCGGTGAGGAGCGAGGGCTTGAGGAGTGAGTTTTTTTATTGTTTTTTTTTCACTCTCGTGTGAATGAGGTCTAAGACAAATATAACTAACACAATTAGAGATCGAAGCATGTAAGATGATATCTCTTTTTGGGTAAATGTACTATTAGAAAAGCACTTACTGGAAGAGCGGGAATAAAAACCAGAACATATTCTTCTGCCAAACTGTAACAGAATTAAATATGAAATCTCTTAAACATGAAATTTTTATTTTCAAATAATAATTACTCTGACATCTGCTGTAGAAATTCTCTCTCATCTGAAATATTTATATTTCTCCTCCGCAATTTTATATATCTGTTTTGAACATATACGGCTGTACACAGAAATCTTAGGGACTCATATCAACATTCCCCATTTCTTTTCATTTCAGATTACAGCCGGTTGAACTCAATGAGAGCTGTATAAACTTACATTTACCAGTAGTAAGCTTTTCATAGTGCCAACCACAGGTAATCCTTATGACAGTTTCACACTGTGCAGTAGATGGCAGTACATGTCGATAGCAGCCATGTGCTATATTCTTGTTTTGTTCCGAACATACTTCTTGTTTGATCAGAAACGGTGCAGATAGACATTTCCCATTATGTCTCACTAAAGGGAATGTGCCATTAAAAAATGACCTATTGTTTAAATTACACTTTTATGTTAAACATATTTTTTAGAATGTTTTTATTTTTATTTTCCATGTTACTATTTATAATTTTATACAATTTATATAATCCTGCAATTCTCATACTCAATAATAGGTGATGATTTCCTGTTCTGTACAGGTAACTTTTCAGTATATCACAGCTTATCTACAGGTAACTTTTCAGTGATATCACAGCTTATCTACTCCCTCCTGACCTCTGCACAGGTCACAGAGCATGCCTAGAAAAATTTCCCATAGAAGTAATTGAGGTCCCCAATTGAGGTCTATTGTGTCTATGGCCCATGTGGCTCCTATCAAAGAACATGATGTCTTGACCTGATTAAGGCCTCTTTCACACGGGCGTTGCGGGAAAAGGTGCGGGTGCGTTACGGAAACACCCGCGATTTTTCCGCGCGAGTGCAAAACATTGTAATGCGTTTTGCACTCGCGTGAGAAAAATCACGCAATTTTGGTACCCAAACCCAAACTTCTTCACAGAAGTTCGGGCTTGGGATCGGTGTTCTGTAGATTGCATTATTTCACCTTATAACATAGTTATAAGGGAAAATAATAGCATTCTGAATACAGAATGCAGAGTAAAATAGCTCTGGAGGGGTTAAAAAAAATAAAATAATAATTTAACTCACCTTAATCCACTTGATCGCGTAGCCCGGCATCTCCTTCTGTCTCCTTTGCTGAACAGGACCTGTGGTGAGCATTCATTACAGGTAAAGGACCTGTGGTGATGCCACTCCGGTCATCACATGATCCATCACCATGGTAAAAGATCATCTGATGGATCATGTGATGACCGGAGTGACGTCACCACAGGTCCTTTACCTGTAATTAATGCTCACCACAGGACATGTACAGCAAAGGAGACAGAAGGAGATGCCGGGCTACGCGATCAAGTGGATTAAGGTGAGTTAAATTATTTTTTAACCCCTCCAGCGCTAGTTTACTATGCATTCTGTATTCAGAATGCTATTATTTTCCCTTATAACCATGTTATAAGGGAAAATAATAATGATCGGGTCTCCATCCCGATCGTCTCCTAGCAACCGTGCGTGAAAATCGCACCGCATCCGCACTTGCTTGCGGATGCTTGCGATTTTCACGCAACCCCATTCACTTCTATGGGGCCTGCGTTGCGTGAAAAACGCAGAATATAGAACATGCTGCGATTTTCACGCAACGCACAAGTGATGCGTGAAAATCACCGCTCATGTGAACAGCCCCATAGAAATGAATGGGTCGGTATTCAGTGTGGGTGCAATGCGTTCACCTCACGCATCGCATCCGTGCGGAATACTCGCCTGTGTGAAAGGGGCCTTAAGCCTAGTAGCCAGTGTGAAAGCTGCAGGATTTTAGGATTTTGATTTAAATATAGAGAGTGACATGGAAAAAAAAAATCTAAAAAAAAATGATTGTTATATAAAAACTTGATTTAAAGGGCATGTCCCCATTGCTCCTAGAGCCTCATTTCCATATATTAAAACTTCATTTTTATCAGCAATTCGGGGACATACGAACATGGGACCAACACAGATTCCTTCAGCTGCCAAACGCACAGGTAACAGATCAGCCAGTTACATAGGTACAAATCTGCTGACAGATACCCTTTAAACAATAGGATATTTTCTGATGACATACTCCCTTTAAAGTATCCCAACTACATTGGACCTGCATTTATCTCCAGGTGAAGCACTCGCCAGCCACCATATGTACTAAAGAATACATTAGAAAAAAAGCCATAAATAACAATATACAGTTGTGTTCAAAATAATAGCAGTGTGTTTAAAAAAGTGAATAAAGCTCAAAATCCTTCTAATAGCTTTTATTTCCATACACACAAATGCATTGGGAACACTACACATTCTATTCCAAATCAAAACATGAAGAAAAATATATCAAATTTGTGTTGTTCCTCTAAAAAAAAATTGATGAAAAGTATTCTTCTTTACAAACTCACCATACAAACTGAAAAATGTTTGAAGATTTTGCTTTCCTTTGAATCACTTAACTAATATTTAGTTGTATAACCACTTTCCCATTTCGTCCTACGGCAGCACAGCATGGGTTAAGCTCGTCTTCATCCCCTTGGCTAGGACCGCCCACCTAGATTAAAATAATTAATTAATTAAATCATTAGTAGAGACTATAAAGCTGGCCTCCCACAATGCTCCACTGTGTTTTTTTATTGTCCTCATTCCTTGAGGATGAAGCCCACCTATATGACCGCATACCGTGGTGTGTCCAGGTTCGAATAGTCTGTAAGAATCGGCGTGTGCCATGTGTGGTTCCCTGGCTGCCGTTCTTAGCCGCTGTGGCGCTGAATAGGAGAGTGATTCACTCTCCTGGATGCTATTTCAAATCGCAGGAGGCGTGCGTCTGGGACCGGAAGTGGAACTCTGAACTTCCGCTCGCGCCGTGGAACGCACGGTGGAACGCAGGAAGTGCGTCTTCAAGCACACCTGGTGCCTCCCCTACAAGCGCCCCTACAGCTAATTAAGTTAAGTATATAAAGCGGCTCTGTGCAGAGCTCGGCGCCCCTTTGTGCCTGGCAGCCGAGCTCTAGCAGAAATAAGGTAAAAAGCCTGTCTTGGTCAGGCAAATCCTTTATTTATTATATATATATATATGTTCTCATGATTCCCCTTTTCTCACTGCAGATGTCCTTCTCTTCTGAGAAAGGGGGAAAAAGATCCCGCAAAGGCAGGCATAGACTATGCAAGTCCTGTGAACAGCCATTGCCTGATGAATGTACAGATGATCTGTGTACAAGCTGTAATGTGGACTCTCTAAGGTCACCACCCAGATCTAATAAGAGGCAGAAGACTAAGCATGGTCTATGTATTTCATGTGTTCAGCCCTTACCCCTGAACTGGTCATCTAATATATGTGAAGATTGCTCGCATCCAGAAGAAGTGTCGGATGCAGAAACTAAAAAATTAATGTTTAAAGCCTTTTTGTCGCAAGCCAAAAAGAAAAAGCATTTAACACATAAGAAGCATTATGTCTCTCCATCATCTTCTGAGGAGTCTTCTAGATCTGAGGGTGAAGTGTCTTCAGACTCAGAGCTTGACTTGCCTACCCTGGAAGACAATTTTTTGTTTAACAAAAGTAATGCAAATCACTTGATTAAGGAAGTGAAAAACATCATGGAATCAAAAAAAGAGGAGACAGCCGATAAAGAAGAAGATAACCTTTTTTATTTTCCCAAGAAGAAGGCGTCCGTTTTCCCTAGCCATCCAGTACTCAATACTATTATGCGTAAAGAAGGGCAGCAGCCAATAGGAAAAATAAACTTAGGATCAAGATTCAAGTCTATATATAAAATAGACCCGGTTGAGTCTACAAGTTGGGAAGTTCCTGCTAGGGTTGATCCTGCTGTCGCCAGATTAGCCAAGAGATCCATGTTTCCTAGCGATGATTCTTCTCTTCTCAAGGATCCAATGGAGAAAAAGGCGGACGGTCTCCTAAAAAGATTGCATTCCTACCTGTCTCTTACAAATAAAGCTGCTATGGCTTCGGTTCCGGTAGCCCGTGCTCTGAGGGTCTGGCTAAGTCACCTGGGCAGAGACATAGAAGACGGTGTGTCAAGAGAAGAATTACACCAACAGTTACCCACATTGAAACTAGCAGCAGAGTTCCTCTGTGATTTCTCTGTAGATTCCTTAAGATTAATAGCGAAGAATATGGCGCTTTCCAACTCCGTCAGAAGATCTGTCTGGCTCAAATTATGGTCTGGAGATTCAGCATCAAAAAATAATCTATGCTCACTCCCTTTTGAGCCCGGGAAGTTATTTGGGTCCCATCTAGATAGACTGCTGGAATCCAGTAATGAAGAAAAGGCGTTGAATTTTCCCCAATTCAAGGGTAATGAAAAGAAGCGTTTTTTTCGTCCCTACAGAGAACAAAATTATAGAAGGTATAGATCAAGAGGACGCTTCAACAGAAGCAGACCTGACAGGAGATCCTGGATGCCTTCAGAAAAGTCAAAGCACAAATCAGAGGATGGAAAACCCTCTAAGAAGGAATTCTGACGCCAGAAGCCAAAAAGTAGGAGGTCGGCTGACACATCACTACTCACAGTGGCAAGAGATTACTTCAGACACCTGGGTTCTAAACATCATAAAAGAAGGATACATGTTGGAGCTAGATCGTCATCCAAGGGACAGATTTCTACTGAACAAGAAAGAAGATCCCAGAATTTTCTCTCTTCTAGACGAATTCCTAAAGAAAGGAGCGTTAGAACCAGTACCCAGGCACCAAAGAAGTTCTGGAGTATACTCCAAAATATTTCAGGTTCCCAAACCAGGGGGGAAGTATCGTCTTATAATAGACCTTCGATACCTGAATCAATTCATAAAAAAGATCCATTTCAAAATGGAGACATTAAGATCTATCACAGCGGTGCTCACAGAAAATCAGTTCATGGTCTCTCTAGATCTAAGAGACGCCTACCTGCACATCCCCATAAGGGAAGAATCCAGAAGATTCCTAAGAATAGCGGTCATAAGAAAGAAGAAAGTGTCACACTTCCAGTTCAAAGCACTACCGTTTGGCCTTTGTTCCTCTCCCAGAATCTTCACCAAGGTGGCAGTCCTGGTTGCAGTACATCTTCGTCTCCAGAGAATACAAGTTTTTCCATATCTCGACGACTGGTTACTGGTAGCTCAGTCAGAAGATCTTCTACACTTTCATCTCAAACAAACTATCATGACGCTTCAAAGACTGGGGTTTTTAATAAATTGGGAGAAATCCGACGTGATTCCTACTACCTCAAAGATTTTTTTGGGCCTGCAGATAGATACACTCTCAATGGCTCTGTTTCTTCCCCCACCAAAGATCAGAGCTCTGAAGAAAGAAATAAAGATTCTCATTTCTTTACATTCTCCCACAGTCCGCAGAGTGATGAAGACCCTGGGACATCTAACAGCAGTAACGGATGCGGTCCCTTGGGCAAGAATTCATACCAGAGACATACAGCAAAATATGCTTCAAGTCTGGCATCACACTTCTCACAATCTGGAAGCAAGAGTGAGACTAAGGCCTTCAACAGTTCAGAGCCTCAGGTGGTGGTTGCAATCCAGGAATCTATCCAAGGGGAAGACCTTCAAATATCTACCCCCAGTGGTAATCACTACGGATGCGTCTGGCCGAGGCTGGGGAGCCCATCTTCAAGACAGTTGGATCCAGGGGCTGTGGTCCTCCGAGGACAGGAAGAAGTCTTCAAACTTCAAAGAACTAAAGGTAGTGCAACTGGCACTTCTCCAGTTCAAGAAACTTATAGTAGGAAAACCAGTGTTGATTCGTTCAGACAATCTTGCAACTGTATTCTACCTCAACAAGCAGGGTGGAACGAGGAACAGTTCCCTCCTGAAGTTGTGCAAAGAGATATTCTGTTGGGCGGAAGCCAATATCTTAGAGCTAAAAGCCTTGCATATAAGAGGTTGCTTGAATATTCAAGCGGATCGTCTGAGCCGGAGAAAAATAGACCCAGCAGATTGGGAACTGAACCAGAGAATATTTCAGAAGATTGTGACCAGATGGGGATGTCCAGAGTGGGACTTGATGGCATCAGCATCGAACAAAAAGGTTCCCAAATTCTGCTCTCTGAACAAGCTGGACAAGCCCACAATACTGGATGCCTTTTCCTTCAGTTGGAGACGCCTGTTTGTCTACATTTTTCCTCCAGTACCTCTCATTCCAAGAGTCCTGAGGAAGATAATGATGGACAAGCCTCAGACGATATTAATAGCCCCATTCTGGCCAAGGAGGTCGTGGTTCCTTTTACTACTCTAGCTATCCAAGGGGGAGTTCTGGAAGCTTCCCCTAGTTCCAGATCTTCTGTTACAAGACGGTTTCTATCACCAGAGCCTCAACCATTTATATCTGACAGCCTGGAGGTTGAGAGAGCTAAGTTAATGCAGATGGGCCTCTCTGATTCTGTAGTTAAGACCTTATTATGTTCCCGCAAAGATTCTACTAATAAAAAATACGCTAGAATATGTAAAAGGTTTACAGCCTGGTTGGCTGAAGCGAACCATGTGAAGATTGAGGTCGGATCCATTCTTCAATTTCTTCAGGAAGGTTTCCAGAAGGGATTTAAGCCTAACACATTAAAAGCGCACATGACGGCTATCAATATTATGACTGAGAACAAGTTTCTCCATCACCCACTTATTTTCAGATTCTTCAAAGCAATAAGAAGATTGAAACCTACACATAGAGAGCCTACACCAGTCTGGAACCTCTCTCTGGTTCTGAGGAGGCTTACACTTGCTCCATTTGAACCCTTGCAGCAAACTGACTTAAAATGGCTGTCATACAAAGTATTGTTTCTGGTTGCGGTCACCTCCGCAAAAAGAGTAGGTGAACTTCAAGCGCTGTCTTCCAAATACCCTTATTTAAGAATCCTGCCTGATGGGGTCCTTCTTCGCACCATACCATCTTTTACTCCTAAGGTGCCTTCTACTGCTAACAATAATAGAGAAGCCTTTCTCCCCGTGTTTTTTCCTGACCCGGTTGATGAAGAACAAACTCTACTACATACTCTAGATCTGAAAAGGGCAATCGAGATCTATCTCCAGAGAACAGAAGAGTTCCGGTTAGCCGAAAATTTGTTCATATTGTTCACAGGTCCAAGAAGAGGGCAACAACCTTCCAGAGATACATTAGCTGGATGGCTAAAGGATACTATCAAAGAATCATATTCCTTAGAAGAGATGGTTTCTCCTTTTCCAATTAAAGCCCATTTAACAAGGTCTGCCGCAACCTCCTGGGCTGAACAGGCGCATGTATCTATAGAAGAAATCTGCAATGCTGCCTCCTGGTCCTCATCTCAGACCTTTATGAAGCATTATCGGTTAGACATCAACGCTAGAAGCTCAGCCTTTGGCACTGGGGTATTAAGTGCAGTTCTTGATGAAAAATCCCCCCTTCATGATCTATACAAATCCCATGCTGTGCTGCCGTAGGACGAAATGGGAAAGGGAAAATCTGTACCTGGGATTTTACTTTCCTTGAGTCCGAAGGCAGCACAAGTATACCCTCCCTTAAATAAATTTTGTTATTTTTGCATTGAATGAAAGTCTATTCTTTTTAAACACAGTGGAGCATTGTGGGAGGCCAGCTTTATAGTCTCTACTAATGATTTAATTAATTAATTATTTTAATCTAGGTGGGCGGTCCTAGCCAAGGGGATGAAGACGAGCTTAACCCATGCTGTGCTGCCTTGGGACTCAAGGAAAGTAAAATCCCAGGTACAGATTTTCCCTGTTTCTGAGGACTGCTGTACATCTGTGTTGCATGGAGTCAACCTACTTCTGGCACCTGTGAACAGATATTCCAGCCCAGGATGATTGGACTACATTCCACAGTTCTTCTCTATTTCTTGGTTTTGCCTCAGAAACTGCATTTTTGATGTCACCCCACAAGTTTTCTATTGGACTAAGATCCGGGGATTGGGCTGACCACTCCATAACGTCAATCTTGTTGGTCTGGAACCAAGATGTTGCACGTTTACTGGTGTGTTTGGGGTCGTTGTCTTGTTGAAACACCCATTTCAAGGGCATTTTCTCTTCAGCATAAGGCAGCATGACCTCTTCAAGTATCCTGATGTATTCAAACTGATCCATGATCCCTGGTATGCGATAAATAGGCCCAACACCTTAGTATGAGAAACATCCCCATATCATGATGCTTGTGCCACCATGCTTCACTGTCTTCACAGAGTACTGTGGCTTGAATTCAGTGTTTGGGGGTCGTCAGACAAACTGTCTCCGGCCACTAGAGCCAAAAAGAACAATCTTACTTTCATCAGTCCACAAAATGTTGCGCCATTTCTCTTTAGGCCAGTCAATGTGCTCTTTGACAAATTGTAACCTCTTCAGCATGTCTTTTTTTAAACAGTGGGACTTTGCGGGGACTTCTTGCAGATAGCTTGGCTTCACATAGGCATCTTCTAATTGTAACAGTACTCACAGGTAACTTTAGACCTTCTTTGATCTTCCTGGAGCTGATTGTTGGCTGAGTCCTTGCCATTTTGGCTATTCTTCTATGCATTCGAATGGTAGTTTTTCGCTTTCTTCCACGTCTTTCAGGTTTTGGTTGTCATTTTAAAGCATTTGCGATCATTTTAGCTGAGCAGCCTATAATTTTCTGCACTTCTTTATATGTTTTCCCCTCTCCAATCAACTTTTTAATCAAGGTACGCTGTTCTTCTGAACAATGTCTGGAACGAACCATTTTCTTCAGAATTTCAGAGAGTAATGCACTGTAACCAGCATGTACAACATGTGCTGCCTTCACTTGAATGAAGCTTAGCCCCGCCCAGGCATATTGATACTAGTCGTGACGTCACTGGGCTGGCGGTTAGAAGGCTGCGGCGCTGCTGGAGCGCCGCTGCCTTCTCAAACAGCTGATCGGCGGGGGTCCGGGGTGTCGGACCCCCGCCGATCAGATGCTGATGATCTATCCAGAGGATAGATCATCAGTTTAAATAAAGTGCAGAACCCCTTTAAATAAGGGCAATAATTGCCACCTGTTTTTCAAAGAATAAATGACCTCACTAATTGAACTCCATACTGCTATTATTTTGAACATGCCCCTTTCAATTAGTGATTCAATTACACAGAATCAGCAGCATGCATGTCATGACTGTTGGGTCTGTTGGATTTCTATTACTCTACTACACCTGCTAGTAAATTATTTGCCATGTAAAAATATAATTTCTACCAAAAACAGTAAATGATCAGGTTAGTGATGTCTGACTGCTATTATTTTTGAACACAACTATACATCTTGATTTGATGTTATACCTGGCCACCTTTGGGTCTTGTCGGAAGAGTAGTAGAATATTCTTAGTATTTATAAAGAGCGCCCAACAAGGAAAACAAGCCAGAAGTAGTATGAGGATCCCACGCTGCAGCACAATGCCAATTAGCTTTAGATTTGTACCTCCAAATATCTGAAAGAGGGAATAGAAAGGTTTCCCCAACCAAGATAAAAATATGTTTTCTTTATAAATAGATTTACTGTAACGATCTTGAAACCAATGGGTAGATGTAGGAAAACATCAAATAAAATTGTATCAATATACATTTATTTTGTTAAAATTGTACCATCTGTTTCTGTACAAAGCTTTATGCAAAATAAGTGGTTCCTCTAGAGTTGTACATCCTTTTCCAAGGGTCTTGTCAAGTTGCCACAACATAATGTTGACAATAATCTTAAAAGAAAATTACATTGTTCTGTGGACAAAGCAACAAACCTGAGATATGAGTGTATCACATGCTGAAGATAAGCCAAGTCCTACTGAAAGTCCAGTGACTGAAATAACCTAAAATCAAAGAACATAGGCAATTATATCTATATAGTATGAGGAGTGAAAGCATCCACACACCCTAATAAGGTTAAAAACGCTGCAGCCTCTTGGATGAATGAAAGCTACAGAATATAATGATTTTATCTTTTTTTTTCTCCTTCAAATTAGTTACAAAACATTTAGAGAAAACAAAAGAGCTTACAGACATAGATAATGAATGTTAATACAATCCTAGCACAGTAATGAACAGTAACATTAAATCTAGATCTGTAGATTCTGACCTATTATATTTAATCCCATGATCCCACCCAACCCTTTTTTCTTTTTTTGGCTGCTGTCGCTGATACCCAGAACCCCACCCCACCCCCGGCCCGTCCGCGAGCTCAACCTAGTGCAGCCCAGTTGTAATACTCCATGACAAAGAATAGACTTACGGTATTCTAAATTCTCAATTCTAAAACAAATAAAATATATATATATATATATATATATATATAAAAAAATAAAAAAATAAAACAAAAGCTTATTCACATACCACCCCTCCTCCGAGTCTCAACTTCCTCATAGGACTTGTTTTGAGACATAGTCAATCTCCACTCCGTGAACGAGGGAGAAGTGGGGGAGACCCATTTTTTAGTTATCAGAACTTTTTCTATCAAGCAGCCCTTCAACCATGTTAATTGGACACCAGGAGAGAGAGAATTTTCTGATATATAAAAACCCCAAATCGCGGACACCATGTCCGGGGCAGAAGACTGGGGAGAGTCCCTTTGCAAGGCTGTAAACACCTGCTCCCAGAACCGCTTTATTGTACTACACTCCCAAAGAAGATGAATATATCCAACATTGGGACTGCCGCACTTCTGGCAAAGGGGCTCCCGGCCTCTATTCTTAGGAAACTTAGCCTGCATTTGAGGTGTATAGTATAACCTGTGCAAAATCTTGAATTGAATGAGTCTATAACTAGTTGCAAGTGCAACCTTTTTAATATTTATATATATCAGTAGCCAGGGAAGTGGGGGAGATCTCAATTCCTGTTCCCATTTATGTGTACTTTTAAAAGGAGTAAACAAGGACAGTGAGTCTCAAATTTTAGAATAAATCTGTGCAATTTTAATCCTATTACCTGAGTGAGCAAAACAGTAATCAAAAAATAAATGTTGTTGAGTGAACATATCTTTTTTATTGGAAGTGGCTTCATAGGCATGTTTTAAACGTGCGTACATAAACAAATCTAGCAAAGTGATGTTTGTGAAATTAAAGTCCCCTAGGGCTTTAAACTGATCTGACACAAACAAGTGTGCCACTCTAGTGATACCCTTACGAATCCAATAGGTGTGATCTGTCATTTTCAAAAATTCCAATAAGTTCCAATTCTCCCACAAAGGAGTAAAATGAAAACCATGTGGAACCTTCAAGACGATTTTCAGTTTATTCCATACCCTCTGTAGAGTCCTAGGGATTAAACAACTAGTGTCCAAAGTTCCAAACTGTCCTGTTTCTAGGTGAGTAAAAATATTCTCAAGTGACCTAGCTAGTACCCTCGAAAGGTATTGCCCAAGTGCATTATCTCTACAGGGAGTGCAGAATTATTAGGCAAATGAGTATTTTGACCACATCATCCTCTTTATGCATGTTGTCTTACTCCAAGCTGTATAGGCTCGAAAGCCTACTACCAATTAAGCATATTAGGTGATGTGCATCTCTGTAATGAGAAGGGGTGTGGTCTAATGACATCAACACCCTATATTAGGTGTGCATAATTATTAGGCAACTTCCTTTCCTTTGGCAAAATGGGTCAAAAGAAGGACTTGACAGGCTCAGAAAAGTCAAAAATAGTGAGATATCTTGCAGAGGGATGCAGCACTCTTAAAATTGCAAAGCTTCTGAAGTGTGATCATCGAACAATCAAGCGTTTCATTCAAAATAGTCAACAGGGTCGCAAGAAGCGTGTGGAAAAACCAAGGCGCAAAATAACTGCCCATGAACTGAGAAAAGTCAAGCGTGCAGCTGCCAAGATGCCACTTGCCACCAGTTTGGCCATATTTCAGAGCTGCAACATCACTGGAGTGCCCAAAAGCACAAGGTGTGCAATACTCAGAGACATGGCCAAGGTAAGAAAGGCTGAAAGACGACCACCACTGAACAAGACACACAAGCTGAAACGTCAAGACTGGGCCAAGAAATATCTCAAGACTGATTTTTCTAAGGTTTTATGGACTGATGAAATGAGAGTGAGTCTTGATGGGCCAGATGGATGGGCCCGTGGCTGGATTGGTAAAGGGCAGAGAGCTCCAGTCCGACTCAGACACCAGCAAGGTGGAGGTGGAGTACTGGTTTGGGCTGGTATCATTAAAGATGAGCTTGTGGGGCCTTTTCGGGTTGAGGATGGAGTCAAGCTCAACTCCCAGTCCCACTGCTAGTTTCTGGAAGACACCTTCTTCAATCAGTGGTACAGGAAGAAGTCTGCATCCTTCAAGAAAAACATGATTTTCATGCAGGACAATGCTCCATCACACGCGTCCAAGTACTCCACAGCGTGGCTGGCAAGAAAGGGTATAAAAGAAGAAAATCTAATGACATGGCCTCCTTGTTCACCTGATCTGAACCCCATTGAGAACCTGTGGTCCATCATCAAATGTGAGATTTACAAGGAGGGAAAACAGTACACCTCTCTGAACAGTGTCTGGGAGGCTGTGGTAGCTGCTGCACGCAATGTTGATGGTGAACAGATCAAAACACTGACAGAATCCATGGATGGCAGGCTTTTGAGTGTCCTTGCAAAGAAAGGTGGCTATATTGGTCACTGATTTGTTTTTGTTTTGTTTTTGAATGTCAGAAATGTATATTTGTGAATGTTGAGATGTTATATTGGTTTCACTGGTAAAAATAAATAATTGAAATGGGTATATATTTGTTTTTTGTTAAGTTGCCTAATAATTATGCACAGTAATAGTCACCTGCACACACAGATATCCCCTAAAATAGCTAAAACTAAGAACAAACTAAAAACTACTTCCAAAAATATTCAGCTTTGATATTAATGAGTTTTTTGGGTTCATTGAGAACATGGTTGTTGTTCAATAATAAAATTAATCCTCAAAAATACAACTTGCCTAATAATTCTGCACTCCCTGTAGTTACAACACCTTTGTAGCTGCACAGAAAAAAAATAACCTTGAAAAAAAGGAAGTGACAGTCCCCCTTCTGATTCTGCCAACCATAAAAACCTTTGCTTTATACAGACTCTTTTCCTCCCCCAGATTAGATCATTTATTAGAGTCTCTAATTTATATAAAAAAAGACATCATCTATCCAAATCGGTCAGGTTGCGAGATTGACAATTTTTGCCAGACTCTAATTTTTTCCTTTGCTTTATCTATTGCCGGGGAAAGGTTTAAATCATAAAATCTGTTTATTGGAACACCAATCTTTATCCCCAGATAATCCAGAGAGTCATCTGGAGACAAAATACGGACATCAGAGCCACCTTCGGGGGCGTTTCGGTTTAGCGAGAGGAGCGAGGACTTAGCCTAATTGATTAAATAACCAGACAATTGACTGAAGTCCTCTATAACCTGAATGGCATGCGGAACAACTTTCCAACCCTCGTCCAGAAGCAGTATGACATCATCTGCATATAGACTTATTTTATCACTATCTCCCTCTACCCCGAACCCCCGAATTTGACTATTCAAACGCACTTTGCAAGCCAGCGGCTCCATAAATAGTGCAAATAAAAGAGGGGAAAGAGGGCACCCCTGTCTCGTACCACGCTGTAACTTAATGATGGAGGAGTTAACACCATCAATATTAATTCGGGCTATTGGTTGGGTGTATAACAATTGGGTCATTGCAATAAAAGTAGTCCCCAATCGTAAATGGGACATGATCTGCCATAAGAAGGACCACTCCACCCTGTCAAATGCTTTAGCGGCATCCAAGGACAGGATGGAGCAGTTCAAACTCCCCCCCACCTGTAGGTTCAAATAGACCCTATATAAATTCGATTGAATCTGTCTCCCGGGTATAAACCCTGTTTGATTAGGGTGGACCAGGGATGCAACTACCCTTTTAAGGCGATTCGCTAACATTTTTGCGAAAATCTTATAATCTGTATTAAGGAGGGATATGGGCCTGTATGACCCAACATCACTACCATCCTTATCTTTTTTTAGAATTAAAGTGATAATTGCCTCCCTTAAAGATGGTGGAAGGGAGCCATAACTATAGGATTCATTTAGAACCCGCAGTAGAATAGGAAGGAGTGACTTAGCATGGTATCTATATAGTTCAAATGGCAGACCATCCGCCCCTGGAGAAGAGTTATATTTAACAGACGAAAGAGCGGCCTGCAATTCTGCCAATCGTATAGGGTAGTTAAGTGTCTCCTTTTCCTGTACCGAAAGAGAGGGCATTTCTAGTTGATCTACTGTAAGTAATACTTAATGGTGGACTGATTACATACCGTTTCAGATTTATATATAGTAAAGTAGTAATTAGCGAATTCTTGTCTAATCTGATCTGGATTATTTACTATCTGGCCCAATGTATTTCTAATGGACCTAATTTTACTGACTCCTCTTTGATTGGCAACTAATGCAGCTAACAGTTTACCTGTTTTCCCCTCCTCACTAAAACATCTCTGTCCTTGAAAAAATTGTTCATGTTTGGCTTTATTTACCAAAAAGGTCTTATATTGTTGGTTCACTTCTTTCAACTGTATGCGAAGGGAATCACGACTCTGTTTAGCCAGGGCAACCTGCAACATCTTGATGATCTCTATCATTGAGTTCTCTTGTGTATGAAACTCCACTCGTTGCCTTATTTTACCGCAATAGAGGCCTCTGATATATGCCTTCAACGCGTCCCATACAAAATGAATGTGGGTAGAACCCACATTTCACTGCCAGAAATCGAGAATCTCATCATTGATTAATTCCCGATCACTGATAACCTCCAATCAATATGGATTAAGTCTAAAGGCTCTGTTAGAACCAACCTTTAAGTCCACACCCCTGAGAAGAAGCAGAACCGGAGAATGGTCGGAAATTCCATGCGGTTCATATTTCATCCTTACGATTTGATCAATCATGGCACAATTTGCAAATGCGAGATCAATTCGCGACATTGATTTGTACGTCTGACTGAAGCATGAATACACTTTTTTTTCTCCATACAGATGCCGCCAGATATCGACCAGTGCCAAGTCCTGACAGATATTACGCAGGGGTCGACCGGCTCTGCCTCTGCTCAGATGTGACAGACAATCTGTCCAGTTTAGGGTCCAACACAAAAGTTGAAGTCACCTGCCACTAATACGGACATTGGGTTTTACTACATATAAACGTGGTTTATAAAGAGAGAACAGTGGACGCGAAGGGAGGTGGCACGTAAACAAAGGCTAAAATAGTCTCCTGTCTACTACAAAGACCATGGAGGAAAACAAATCTGCCCTCCCTATCCACCCTAACTTCCAACAGGTGAAAATCCACCCCACGATGAATATATACACTCCCACCTCTCGAACATGAGGAGAAGTGCGAGTGATATTCCAGTTTTGCCCATCGCCTCTTCAATTGGTGGAGCTTATCAACCGTTGCATGAGTCTCTAATAAAGCCACTAACCGTGCCATTACATCAAAATCCACTGTCCTTTTAATTCTATCACCCAACCCTCGCACATTCCAACACAAAACCC
Source organism: Bufo bufo (assembly GCF_905171765.1). Taxonomy (NCBI): domain Eukaryota; kingdom Metazoa; phylum Chordata; class Amphibia; order Anura; family Bufonidae; genus Bufo; species Bufo bufo. The sequence goes on from NC_053391.1 coordinate 389,008,346, forward strand.
TACGTGACATCATATCCTACGAAGAGCCAAGACATTCCGCGGGCGAATAGGGGGAGCGAGAGGGGTCACAAGGGAGCAGCGACAGCAGCCAACCCCCAACCCCACCCCACCCCCTAGTCCCCCCCTCCCATAACCAATACCCAATCCCTCCACATGGCTCACAGGGAGAGTTATCCCCATCAACCTCTTCCACATCGCCAACCCCGCTCCAACCCCGCTCCACACTCCACACTCCACCACCCCATGTAACCTTCTACATATAGCAAAAAAAGAAAAGACCAAAACAAGGGCTACACACCGGCCGAATCAAGCCACTGTGCAGCCTCAATAGATGTAGTAAAGAAATACACGGAACTGTTATGGACAACCCTGAGTTTGGCAGGGTACAGCATCGAATACTTCATATTAGCAGAGATTAATCTTTTTTTAACCTCATAAAAGGATCGCCTTTTATTTTGTGTTTCACAACAGAAATCAGGGTATATTTGAATCTCATTACCATCAAAAACTGTTTTGAGGAGTTCTCTTTTGCATCTAAATACCCAGTCGCGGTCCTTAGAACAAACCAATCTATCAAGTAAAGCCCTGGGGGGTGCGCCTGGGGGAGGCTTTCTCAAAGGATTTCAAAACGTGGAAAGATAGATCATGATCCAATCCAAGTGTTTGCACCAGCCACTTTTGAACAAAGTCCACTGGGATATCTTGTTCCACCCCCTCAGGAAACCCAACCAGTCTTATGTTATACCTGCGGGATCTATCCTCTAAGTCTATTATTTTATTTTTCAACCATACACGCTCTTGATCAGCCTCAGCCAAACGTTTTTTAGTAAGACCCAACTCCTTTTTTACAATTAACGTGTCCGACTCCAAGTCTTTCACTTTTGCTCTTAGTTTTGTGATTTCATCCCTAATTATAGTAACATCCCTCTGTAAGGCTGCCAATGTAGCTGTTAATTGTAATACCGTACTATTGGTGGAATTTACTAACCCCAAAATCTCTGCTAATTTTTTATTAACAGTGTCCAGACCTTCCCTATTTATTTCCTTAGCTTCCGAGGTGACCTGTTCTACCGTAGCAGACTTGTTTTCTCCCAATTCAGAGTGGATTCCCACTTTTTGGGATCCCCCCTAGTTTTTGACGTTGGTGACCTCAAAAATTTATCTAGACGAGCCTGCGGGCTACCCCCCCCCCAGGCCTCCTTTAGGGGGCTTATCCCTCCCGATTTTCGATATTTTGGGGGCATTATGACTAAATGCGTTACTAGGCAATATACGAAAACAGGGAAGGAGTTGGCGTTACACACAAAATACCTGAAAAAAGTTAAGTTAGAGCAGAGTAAACACACGCATATATCTACAACCACATTTTTAAAATGTAGTACAAGACCAAACGTTATTAGAGTAGCGCAGGGAGATCAAATAACCAGTTAGGTGTTATTATGGCAGGTATGAGAGCGCAACAATCAGTCCAGAGTTCACAGAAACTTGCAAAAAAATAAATAAAGAGGACAGAGCCCCAAGCTGAACCCACCCTTATACCCGTAGAATCAACGTTAGTCTCTGTTAGTAAATAAGTTAGTATTTGAAATTAGTATTTAAAAAATGAGTCACATATCCGACACTAGAGCAGGTTAAGCCCTGCAGATCTCACCAGTCTTCGGCCCCTTTATCCCGGATTTCGACGGAGGGCCAGCAAGAAAGTTCCAGATACGCCTGCCAAAATTCCGGAGGTAAGACGCCAAAGCCCAAACTTCGATGAAGAAGCGTATAGGCGAGGAGGTCTCTCCCTCTCTCACAGGGATCCGATCTTCAGCCCCCTCACCATCAGGGACCAGATAAAGATCAACTTGTGGAGTAAGCAGCTGGGCTGGTACAGAGGCCCTCAAACTGATGGCAAACAGTTCCCGGGCCGGGAGCACTCTCTCTCTCACCAAGGGAGCCCCTCAGCCCTGGATACTCACAGCCTTGTAGCTCAAGGGAATCCTGTTCCGTGCCCCTGCACCGGTAGAGGCAGACAGAGTCTGTGTCCTCCAACCGCCGCCAATGGTTAAGCCGAGCCACCAAGCAGACTGAAGAGGAAACACGCTCCACGCTCGTCCACAACAGGTGTCCACATCAGGCGCCTCCGAAACCCGACTCCAGGCAATACGCTACACCACCACGCTGCAAAGAGACCGAGCGAGCAGGAGAGAAACCACACAGCCAGAATCACCCAGCCATCCCAGGGATACACGGAGAGCGATGGAGCGGTGGTATTGTCGAGCGCCTTCCCTGCTAATAGTGAGCGCTAATGATTTTATCTTTTTTTTTAAATTAGAATATTTTTATTTTTCCCTTTCATCATATAAAAGATTCAGAAACAAGACATGACAATAAACGATGATACAACAGGACATAAGCGAACATATTCACTGTATATACACATACATTTGTTACTCGCTTATCCTTAGACATCAGGAATCTATCCCTGTCCTATTTCTTTTCTCATGTCATACATATAGAAAAAGCAAATGTAACCCCCCCTTCCCCCCTCCGTGGTTGTTTTGATGGTTACCGTAAATAAAAAAAAACAAAACCAGAAAGAAGAAATTGATTTCATGCTCTCATATCAGGGGTTTCAGTCATATCTCAATCAATAATTTATCACTTCCTTCCTACTCCTTAATCCCCTCTTATCCACTGTTCCTGACTTTCTTTATTTTTATTATTTATGAGTACAGGCATATTCATATCTACGTACCCTCCCGCATAATTTCTTCCACTCTTCGATATTTGGTGGTGTGTCTGCCCCCCACTCTCTAGCCACTACAACCCGCGCCAGCATTAATCCTTTGCCCCATTTCATTTCTATTTCTCTATCAAGACCTATTTTCCTGATATATCCAAGCACCGCTATAGAGATCTCCAGTGGAGCGGAACACCCAGTCGATCTGGTCAGCTCCCGAAAAACCTGAGTCCAATAATCCTGAATTAGGGGGCAGTACCAGATCAAGTGGGTGAAATCCGCGTTTTCCATCCTGCACTTATACATCCTACTCAACACCCATGGGGTGATGTAGGTACGATGGACAATAAAGAACTGTATCAGTCGAAAATTACTCGATACTGTACTTCTTTTTATACTTTTATAGATACATCTCCAGTCTAGAGCGTTAGGTTCCACTTCTAGTGCCCATTTTTGTTCACTATTAAACTTTATCACTCCCCCTAAACCCCTTTTAATTTTTTTATATATCTGTGATATTGATATTTTGGTCCCCTTATTAAAACAACAAAATTCTACAAATTCTGATTGTTTGGTGATTAAATACTCTTTATTCTCGGTGGTGTCAAATGCGTGTTTTAACCGAAAGTATCTAAAACGTGTTAGGGTGTCTAGTTTTATGCTAAGCCCTAATTCTTCTAATGTCCTGAGCTTTCCTTTTATCTCAATCTGTGAAATAAACTTAATACCATTTTTTTCCCAAAATACGTAATCATCTAACCTCTGAAACTCGCCTAAGTTTATATTCCCCCATAAAGGGGTAATCTTTAATGAATAATTTATCCCCAATATTTTTTTAACATTCACCCATATCAAGTGCGGGTGAAGGGATACACGGAGAGCGATGGAGCGGTGGTATTGTCGAGTGAGGGAGGCAGGGGGCGGGGCGCAGCACGTCCTACGCCTTCCCTGCTAATAGTGAGCGCTAATGATTTTATCTTTAATGATGTTACATAATAATGTAGACTCAGTGGTGGAGCTGGGGTTAGGGTACATGGGTCTGGGAGCATCAGCCATGGCTGCTGAAGGAGATGCCTCAGATCGACTGGTGTCAGAGGCTTGTGAGGACAGCATGAGGTAGCAGCTAGGGAGAGCATTACAAATTTACCTATTACATGGTACTGTTACTCTACATAGTACATCGTTTTTTAAGGCTGAAAAAAAGACATCTGTCCATCCAGTTCAGCCTGTTATCCTGCAAGTTGATCCAGAGGAAGGTAAAAAACCCTGTGAGGTAGAAGCCAATTTTCCCACTTTAGGGTAAGAACATTCCTTCCCAACTGCAATCAGAATAATTCCCTACTGTGGAGCTTTTATCATCAGTAATAGTAGTTAGAATATGAACTTTGATGGACCTTGCATTGGAGGCAGAGCTTCATGTTGAGGGCTCCCTGCATTGGAGCCCTTCCATTCTACTCTGAGTGACAGCCATAGAGGTCTCCTAGTCAGATGCTACAGCCATCACTCAAAGCAGAGGGCAAGGTCTATAAAGCAGCTCAATGTGAGCACTTTACAGTGAAGCCCTGCTTCCAGTGCACATAAAGGGGTTGTCCACCTTTTTTAAGCAATGGCCTATCCTCAGGATAGGCAAGCACTAGCTGATCGACAAGGATTCGGCACCCTGCATCCCCACCGATCAGCTGTTTGGGTGTAGCTCCATTGCTGAAAGTCGGCGCTGAAATTGCACTGCATCTTCTACATTGTATTGGACAGCGCTTGACGCTGCAGTGCTGCTCACATTGAAGTGACTAGAAAAGGGTTGTTTGTTCTGCTTTCCCCAGCCCCTCTCTAGTGTTGTCATCAGAACAACATGGTAAAAACTGCTGACAGACTCGGTTTAATACTAATTGTACACAAGTATTGACATTATATAGAATTGTTATTATTTGCTTTTTGCATTAAAGCTGTAATTTGGTCATTGTAAGGTGGCATTTACTTTGCTATTCTGTGGTATTGCTATGTAGGAAAGGAACTGTATACAGTATTATTTTTTCTTTTTGCAGTGTATATTGGTAGCATTACTGTAAAGCATTGTTTTCTTAGGTACCATACTGCATGACTAGTATAACTTGATACTAGTATATATATCTATTTGTATACTATTTGAAAGTATACTGTATGGGAAGGAAGATGCATATTCTCAATTAAATGATTTATGGATGTAAGAAAACATAGTAAGTATTTAGCTTGGTTTTCAGCATAGTGCTTTCCCTATTTGCAGTTACCAGCAGTCCCTGTGATTGTTACTGTACAAAAGTGACACAGACCTAGCTCAAATTGGCCTCATTCTCCCTGTCCAAGGTTGGAGGGCGATTGCTAAGCTCTCTTGTCCTAGGAAAAGGATACATTATGATTTTTCTTTTTAAAAGTATATTCACAAGTGGTAAGGGGGGCAACAAATGAATGAGTTTTTTGTTTTTTGTTCTCTTTTTCTACAATTTGGCGATAGTTTTCATGGAATATAATGGAACAGTCTTCTGCATTCCCGCCATTAATTTACCTTCCATCCACAAAATATTCTCTTTCCTGACACTCTTATGCCTCATTCACAAGTCAGTGTTCGATCAGTGATTTCCCTTATGATCAGATCAGATCTTTCCCTTATGGCTCCATTCACACATCCTCAATTCCATTCCGCATTTTGCGGAACGGAATTGCAGACCCATACATTTCTATGGGGCCGCACGACGTGCGAACCCGATGCGGAATTGCGGACCCGCACTTCCGGGTCCGCAATTCCGATCCTGAAAAAAATAGAACATGTCCTATTCTTGTCCGCAATAGCGGACAAGAATAGGCATATTCTATTAGTGCCGGCAATGTGCGGTCCGCAAAATGCAGAACGCACATTGCTGCTGTCCGTGTTTTGCGGATGTGTGAATGGACCCTATACCTTATGTCTGTAGAGTCTCCAATCATGGTTTTGGCTCACAGTCACTGATGGAAATCACTGACCACTGACATGTTTCAGCTGAGTTGCAGTAACCACATGCAGATAAATGTTAATTTCCATTTTGCACCAGTACTTGACATGGTTTCAAGTTGCAAACACAGGTGCAGCACCACAGCTCAGGCACAACTGAGTTTTCGTAGTCTAAACTTACTGCATTGGCAAGTGTCACTGCATCCAGCTCTTCTTTGCCCAGGTGACCACAGAATATGGAGCTGACAATATTGATCATGAAACACAGCACCTGCGAGAGAATCTGTACCAAGAAAAAAAGAAAGAATCTTGTATTTCATGTATAAACGTGAAATGATTTGAGAGGCAACTGGTTATTGATAATTGGTCACGTGGTTTTCCTAAAACCATGTGGCCATAAGAGCCAGTTAACACTCCATTCATTAGCAATTGGATTTTGGTTGCAAGTGGGCTATCCTAATACACTATACTGAATGATGCTTTAAAGAAGTACACATTGGAGCTAGGACTACACCACAGCAACAATGTCTGACTGCAATGTTTAATTTCATGTGATTTTTAAGTAGCCTTAGCTTTGAATTGTACTGCAATTTAAAATCACATGCGAGTTGCACATTTCTTTTTTTTTTTTGCATGTCAGTTTCATGTTGCATGTTTTTTTGCATCCGAGTTGCATGTTGCATAGCATATATAGATATCATGTTTGCATTTATAACATTGCTAAAAATTAAAAAAAAACTATTGTCTAAAAGCAGCCACTTAAGCATAAGTTAGACCTGGAATTGACTCCACCTATATAAACCCAGTGCTAAACTGTTGGGCTCATGGATACCAATAGAACAAGTTGGAATTGTCAGGTCGCTATGGTGACTAGAAAATTAACCCTCTTGGCAGCCAGACAGAAGGGGCACTTATTAGTTTCAGCTCTATTAGCACAGATCAATGTAGAACGAGTAAGCTCTATAGTGCAGAAAGTAATAGATACCACACAATGAACGACCAGAAAGTGGCTGTAAAAATTCGAATCGGTTCTGAAGGCCCCTTTACATGGACTGCCAAAGCAGGCAATTATTGGGAATGTTCTGTTCATTCCCAATAAGTTTCTGCTCATCAGAAGAGAATAGAGCATTGTATGGGGACCAGGGATTGCTGCTGTGATAGTTAGTCCCCATAAAGAATTATTGTTTCTGGGCAGCAGATCGCTGTTTAGAAACAATTATTTAGGTAACAACATCAATAATGCTTTCACTCAATGAATGAGCGTTTGCTCATTGATTGGGTGATCTGCAGCACCTTTAGACAGGGCAATTTTCAGGCACAAGCATTCCTAGGAGCAATCTTTCCTGATAATTGCTCAAATCATGGAAAGGAGATTTTACCGGTAATTCTAGGAATCCTTCATGAGATGTTAACAGGCCCTCCATATCCTCATCCACCACTGTTTTACACATAGCTACTTAGGAACCATTGTGATTATTTACATTAGAATATATATATTGTACATAAGAAAAGGGAGGGAAATAAGCTTGCTGTCGCTGAGGATTCCTAGAAAATGAATAACCGGTAAGAAGAACAAATCTTTATTTTTTTCAATTCATCCTCCATGACAGCAGCAGAGGAGAATGCCAAATAATAATTTTTGGGGAGGGACAATAGCTAGAAGTACTTTTCTCCCTAACAACAATCTATCATTGACTGCAGATCCAATATTTAGTATATCAAGAAGATATGGTGTGTAGACCAGGTCAGAGCTTTTCAATTCTGCTCAATGGATGCTCCAGCCTTCTCAGCCTAGGTGGCAGAAACAGCCCTAGTGGAATGGACTTCCTGTCCTTTTGGAGATGGTATTCGTGGGCTACGTAAGCCTCAAAAATAGACCTTCTTTATCCAGCTGCATGGGGTATTTTTGGATCTTTTCTCTCCATTGTTAGTTTGCTGAGACTGAATATAAAGATTTTGATCTTTCCTCCAAAGTTTGGAGATTTCCAAGTACATTAAAGAGACCCTATGCTACAGTATGCCAGTACAGTGGAATCCATACACCCGTACACTGCAATGTACAAGTATACTGATTACAAGTACAGTTAAGAAATTTGTGGCACTACTTCTTAAAGATCGAAAAAATGAATCACATTTATTAATCCATATAATAAAATGTGTAGCAATGTTACATGTGTAGCAATGTAACATGTTTTTCTCAGCACAGATCAAGGAAATCCAGATTCTTTCAAGCAAGCATCGTTTCGGTCCAGAATGGACATTTATCAAGCCAAATCTGGTGTAGACATGGGATGAGTATGGAGCGGGGAAGGTCACGACCAGTGCGCGGAGAGAATCACATTTCTGCACAGATTACTTTTCGTTATATGGATTAATAAATGTGATTCCTTTTTATCTTCAAGAAGTAGTGCCTTAGAGAATCAGCATACTGTTGGAAGCCTTCCCCACTCAATACTCAGCCCACATCTACATCAGATTTGGCCTGAAAAGAATCTGAATATCCTTAATCTATGCTGACATTTAACGTTGCTGCACTGATTACTTTTAGTTATATGGATTAATAAATATGATTCATGTAGTGCAACAAATTTCTTAACTGTACAGTCTAGGGCTGAAGAGTATTTCTACGACCACCTTCATAATTGAAAGGAGTGCATTACCATAAGGACTGTACTGATTCCAAAGTGCAATAGACACCTGAATATCAGGAGCCTATTTTTTTCTTTTTTTTAGAAAAAACTGTAAGATCCATAAATAAAATATATAGCAAAAATGTATTTCAGGGAATTTAGAACATTTTAAGTAATCTTGTCCAAAGAGTTAGATACCCTTTACAATTGATGCAGCTCTATTGACTTCAGTGGTGACTGCTGTAATATTACTTTGATTGAATAAAGTCCTAGCAGTTTATCCTCAGGATAGGTCATCAATATCAGATCAGCAGGGGTCCGACACCTGGGACCTCCTCCAGTCAGCTGCTAGAAGGCCATGTGATGTTGCCATACATTGGTCACATGGCCTAGTTGCGTCTTAGCCCCAATTAAGTAAATAGAGTTCCAATGTTGGCGCCTAGTGCTCTGAAAGGTGCAAGCTTCCCACCTCTTTTTGCTGGCATTGGTATTAACTAATACCAGTAGATACTGATGCCAAAGGACCCTCTTCTTCAAGTTCTTTGCTTTTAACCACCAGTGAAGTGAAATATTGACTAGACCTTTGAACGATAGAGAATTCTTCTCCCAAATTTTGGATTAGAATTTAAAGTGGTCTTGACTGAAGTGGCATTGGTACAATGCTTGGATGCAGGCCTCATCGATCTCAGGGCAGGCATTGCATTTCTTAGAAACATTTGAGTTGTTTTTTAGAATAAAAATATTTTCTTCTGTAAACCTCTAATTTCATCTGTAATTTTTTGCGAGAAAAAGGAGAATCTAAAAGTACTCCAAAAACAATCCACCTTCCGCCTTCAGGGCTAAAAATGAGGCATGAGGACAGAGCCATGAAGCAGCAAGCCAAGCCTAGAGGCATGAGGTAGGTAAAATCCAAATGAAAGGCAAGTGAACTCACATTGATAAATGATCCTAGATAATTGCAAATCTGAGAGACTTCATATTGAGGATGTATGGAAATGTGATCATATGCATCCTGAAGGTCATTATATCATTAATTATTGTTCTAAAATATCCATTCTGTTTCTTTACAAGAACAAGGAACAATGGCCTAGATGTCTTTCTGTCAGGGGAACTGGAGTATCACCTGCATCTGAAGTATTTTTCTGTAGTCCTTCTAACACTTTTTGAACTATAGAAGATGGTAGAGTATAGCACAGCAAGCTACACTGTTTATGTAATTGACAATTTATAGGAAACAGTGTTGTTTCCTTTGCTAGACTACACTGACTCCCATTCACTGCTATGGGAGTTATGGAAACAGAGGAGCAACCACCCCCCGATGCTTACTCAGGTTAGTCAGATATCATATACAAAAGGCAGAAATAGCAATAACCCTTTAAATATCTTAAATTAAAGTGGACGGTTCCTCTTAGGACCCTTTCACACAGTTAGGCCCCTTTCACACGGGCGAGATTTCCGCGCGGGTGCAATGCGTGAGGTGAACGCATTGCACCCGCACTGAATCCGGACCCATTCATTTATATGGGGCTGTGCACATGAGCGGTGATTTTCACGCATCACTTGTGCGTTGCGTGAAAATCGCAGCATGCTCCTCTTTGTGCGTTTTTCACGTAACGCAGGCCCCATAGAAACGAATAGGATTGCGTGAAAATCGCAAGCATCCGCAAGCAAGTGCAGATCTGGTGCGATTTTCACGCACAGTTGCTAGGTGACGATCGGGATGGGGACCCGATCATTATTATTTTCCCTTATAACATGGTTATAAGAGAAAATAATAGCATTCTGAATACAGAATGCATAGTAAAATAGCGCTGGAGGGGTTAAAAAAAAATAATAATAATTTAACTCACCTTAATCCACTTGCTCGCGCAGCCCGGCTTCTCTTCTGTCTTCTTCTTTGCTGTGTACAGGAAAAGGACCTGTGGTGACGTCACTCCGGTCATCACATGGTCCATCACATGATCCATCACCATGGTAAAAGATCATGTGATGGACCATGTGATGACCGGAGTGACGTCACCACAGGTCCTTTTCCTGTACACAGCAAAGAAGAGGACAGAAGAGAAGCCGGGCTGCGCGAGCAAGTGGATTAAGGTGAGTTAAATTATTTTTTATTTTTTTAACCCCTCCAGCGCTATTGTACTATGCATTCTGTATTAAGAATGCTATTATTTTCCCTTATAACCATGTTATAAGGGAAAATAATACAATCTGCACAACCCTGATCCCAAACCCGAACTTCTGTGAAGAAGTTCGGGTTTGGGTACCAAACATGCCGATTTTTCTCACGCGCGTGCAAAATGCATTATAATGTTTTGCACTAGCGCGGAAAAATCGTGCATGTTCCCGCAACGCACCCGCACCTTTTCCCGCAACGCCCGTGTGAAACCAGCCTTAGTGTTTGTCAGTGATCTCCATCAGTGATTGTGAGCCAAAACCAGGAGTAGCACCTACACAGAAATAAGGTATAATGGAAGCATTGCATAGTTTCTGCATGGGTTAAGTAGAAGATCCACAAGCTCCTAATCAGGGCAAAGGACTTGGTGGAGTCTATTGAAGGGCTCCCTAATAACACCGCAGAGACTGTATGGACTAATGTGTCTTCAGTCAAGTTAACCAAAATGCCTTGTCATGGATGGGCATCCTGGAAGGCTTGGCTATCTGGTCATTTATGCACATCCGCAACCTGTGCAAAACCCACTACTGCCCCAGGAGCCCTTTCACGGAAGAAACATCTTTGCACCTGTTTTTTTGAGTGCCCCTTTGCACAGGGCATGTTGGATGCCCTGGAACATGAACTGTAAAGAGTCTGTGCCCAGGAACAGCCTACAATACACCTCGGTGCTGTATGGACTATTTCCTGGGATTTATACTGTTGTGGCCCTCCAAGAAGCCTGGAACTTTATGAACTGTTTTAAGAACACTGGATACTATATGGGTTGCCAGGAATCACCTTATTCTCAGAAGGGAGCGGATGTCTGTCCTGGACTGCCGCAGGCTTATGCACAGCCTGCTGCTGGACTACAGCATCCTCTCCCCACTTTTGTGTCTGTCCTTTTTGTGTCTAAAAATTGCTTCAGGCAGTTGCATTGTTGGAGGATTATGTTAATTTGTGAGTGTATAGGAATTTTAGTGTAGCATGCATTGTGATGTACAGTGTAGGTTAGCCTGGGCTTTACATTACAATGACATGCTATGAATGACAAATGGTATTATTTACTGAGTGCTGCCTCACGGCCTTTGCTGCGTCGTAGTACTTTGTATGCATGATGACATAAAAGTTAATAAATTAACTTTTCAATCAAAAATTTAAAAAAAAGGTGCACATGAGCTTTCCTCTGAGATATTTTGGGAAGCATCCTTGTCACCATACAGTGGAGGAGGAGAGGGAATAAATATATGGAAAGCTCCAGCAGCACAGTGGCTCAGTGATTAGCAGTGCTAGGGTCCTGGGTTCAAATCTGACCAAGGACATCTGCATGGAGTTTGTATGTTCTCCCTGTGCTTGCGTGGGTTTCTTCAGGGTACTCTGGTTTCCTCCCACATTCCAAAAAGACATACTGATAGGGAAATAGGGAACTTAGATTGTGAGCTCCATTGGGGACAGTGTGATGCTAATGTCTGTAAAGCACTGCGAAATATAGTGTCTCTATAAATAAATAAAAAATAATACATACCTCTAAGCAGACTTACTGGGTTGGGGTTTACACAGTGTTCTGCAGATTCAGAACAGATACTTCAGGTAGCGCGAGGAAGGTGAATAAAGACTTTCATTTCTACGTTATATAGGTCAGAGATATCAGGGTGACTTTAAACGCTGTTGCTGAGATTGCAAAAACTTCTTATTCAAAAGGAAAACACTCCAGTAGGACCCTTGCTAAAAGTTGGTGGGCTACTGAATATGGATGCACACACACAACATCCTCGGAAACAGCATCAGGGTCTGTAAGGGAAGAAAGCTGAGAGCTAGTCTGCGAACCAAAGCCTGCCCTTTTCTCTGCTTAGCATAACATTCCAGGAGTCACAGGAGTAAGTCCTGGCTAGAGATGAGCGAATAGAAGCCGACAAAGTGGAATTCGATCCGAATTTCAGGAAAAATTTGATTCGCACTGAAGCCGAATTTCCTCTCGCTTCGTGGTAACGAATCAAATTTTTTCCTAAAAAATGCTGCATGTGTGAGGACATGGAGAAAGGAACTCTGGAAAGGCGGGATCACCCATAATGCCATGCATGCAGCCAATCAGCAGCCAGCCAGTCCTGTGATGTCACAGCCCTATAAATAGTGGCAGCCATCTTAGATTCTGCCATTTACCAGTGTACTTAATGCAGGGAGAGACGTCTGCAGGCGCTAGGGACAGTGTTATAAAAAACTTTTTTTGTGCTAAAAAAATGATTTACAAGTGCACGGAAATTACCTAATGGTGAATTTTTTTCTGTGAAACTGTTTTTTTGGGGGAAAATTCATGGGTGATTGTACACCTTCTTTTGCTGTATGGACCGAATTACGTCATCCTGGGTCCTGCAGTAAACATAATGAAGATGCTGATGACAACACACCAGCAGACTTTGGCTTTACCATCTATTCACAATTAAATCAAGCAGCTTCAGTAAGTTGAAAATATTCATGTGTTTTTATCTGCTCTGTCTGCATTCGATCTACACAGCACACAAGACATGACAGGAGAGCCTCTGCTTTGGAGTCCAGTTTCTTAAGATCAGGAGTTCCATCAGAATTGTGCGTAAAATTCTTGCTCCCTGTGCAAAGCCATAACAAAAGGACTCCATAGGCATACACATCAGAGAAAGCGGAAGCTGGTTGCCCGAATCTTAATCCAGGAGCAGTAAACAGTGTGAAGCACATAGAGGTGGCTGAACTCCGCTGCTGTGTATCTCTTGTGAAGTCAATGTGTCCAACTATGCCCCTCTCGAGATTTACAGCAAATGCATCATTTTCATGTAGAGATCCAAGAATTATGTTGGAGGCATGTAGTGTATGCAAGCCATGTGCGACCCCTCTCATCACTCTCACGCTGTTCTGCACCTGGTTTGCCTGGGAGAATGGAGTCACACAGGGGAGGAACTGCTTTGTGTCCTTCAGCAAGAAATCGAATCCTGGCTTTCTCCGTGACAACTCAAAATCTGAACCATAGTGACCGACAACGGGAAGAACATGGTGTCGGCACTGCGTCAAGGAGGGCTGAGCCATGCGCCCTGCATGGCACACGTGTTCAATCTGGTTGTTAAACGGTTCCTGAAGTCTTCCACCCATCTGCAAGATATCCTAAAAATGGCCCAGGAAACTTTGCCTGCACTTCAGCCACTCGTACACCGCAAAGCACACCCTCCTTTAGCAAATATTCCGTTCACGTGTCATCTCTGTTTTGGATCCACTCCTGTTTTCTTTTTTGCATTAGCAATACTGATGGATTACTGACCAAATGCTGACCGAGTGAAGGCGGATGCTCCACAGACAGGATCCGTTTTTTGTGGGTTATTGTTCTGACGGATCAGAGGACGGGCAAAATAATCAGTGACGTCAACACAAACTTACTGATGACACCCCCTCAACTCTGTCGGGGGGCTCAACTTGTATAAGCGTTTAATAGAACAGGTTCTGTAGACATCTATGTGGAATCAACTGACGACGGTGTAAAAGGAGTGCGCTTCTTCTTGGCGCTAACATTGACCTGTAAGGCAGAGTTCCTACTTGAGTTATTTGGTCAGTTTTGGCCCCGTGACTGCCTAAATAAGTGAAGTGTGCAGTGATTCTAAGAGCAACGCCAGTCATCTGCATGTCATACGGACTCACAGTATTATTTCACTACCAAAGCAGACTCACTATGGGTGCTACTGCAAGGCACAGTGTTCGATACCACTATAAAGGCTCTCTGCAGCCAGGAAATAGCCATTTTTAACGAAATTCACCGCTAATATATTCGGATTGAAACAAATTAAAAAAATAAAAATTGCCGAACCGAATTTCTTAAAAATTCGCTCATCTCTAGTTCTGGCATTGAAGGAGAGAGGAACAGCTAGAGAGGAGGAAGGTAGACCAATCGATTCCTGCTGTCTGGTGAGTACTTTCAGCGACACTCTGCCATTGGCAAAGGAGATCACCAGAAAAAAAAGTCTCTGCCGTGCCACAGTAAGGACAGGAAAAAATGGTGGATGAGGGTAGGGAGGGGCTTTTAATCTCTTCTTCCTGGCTCTAATTAAGGTGTGGAGTCAACCTCCAGCAATGCCCTTTGAAAACCGTTCTTATGACTGATCTGTTGTAAATTTTCTGTTTTGTCAAATATTGCATTAACATTATTCCACACCGTCAATACGGGACATGAGGAAAACTTTCAAAATGATGACAACCAACTGCGTAGCTTGACCTATTTGTAACGTAATACATGCTCCAAAAACTGTTCATATGCTGTACATGTATAAGTATGTGCAAGCCTTAACTGTGGGGTAAAATATCAGCATTGACTTACCAAAGGTCCTGCTAATCCACATAGCTGTTTAACTTCAACTGTGGGATTACCTGGGAAAGTCTGGCGGAGTCTTTGCAGAAAAGCACTACAGTGTTTCTGTAGCAGGGGAGGAAATCTGTGAGTTATTCCATTTTCTTGATCCTTCATGGTTATCTGCTCCATCTGCTGACTGTAGTCAAACTGAATAACTCACTTGTAATCACATTTGCTTGAAAGATCTAGATTTACTCATTAACAACAATCTTTCATCTATTGAAAGAAACAGTTTAATATCCTTGTCTACCACTTGACCCATTTCTCTACACACATAACCTGGAATGAAAAACAGAACATTTTTTATATTTTCCATTGCTAAACAATCTAACACAGCTCTTTGCCACTTGTCTACCCCAGTGGAGTTCAATGCCCCTGGGTCCTCATTGAATATCCAAATAAGAAAAAAAATGAAATAATGCTCTCTCCAATGTCAATAAAACTAACTTGTGATTGGAGCAGGAGTGGCGCCTCCCCTTGATGCACTAAGAGGTTATAAATACCACGGTAGCTCTGAGGATGGTGCCGTTAGGAATTAATTTTAATAGTGCGTGATCCATCTGTGAGAATCAGTGCAAGCAGCACAGGACAGCATCAGCACAGCCTGCTTACGATTTTACCTCTGCCACAGACCATAAACTGTGAGAGATGCACAGCATAAATCCAAGGATCAAAGTATTATCTCCTGATACACACTTTTTTTCTCTCGAGTTAATTAATAATCTGTGATAAAAGTAATGTTTTAAATAACATTATACGGGGTAGAATAATTGGGCATTTATTGTCAAATGTGTTGTTAAAGGGACACTACCATCACAGTTTTCTGTATAACCTACAGGGTATATGTGAATATTCTATACCACTACGTTTCGGGGGTGTTCCCCTTCTTCAGGCATGCTCAGTGTGCTCCTCCACATGAATAACTAGCACTACTTCAATCCTAATTATAAACACATGCAGCAGTAGTAAAATAACAAATCTTAGGGTCCATTCATGCGTCCGTAGAATGGGTCCGCATCTGTTCCGCAATTCTGCGGAATGGGTGCGGACCTATTCATTCTCAATGGGGACGGAAAGGATGCGGACAGCACACATTGTGCAGTCCGCATCCGCATTTCCAGTCCGCGGCTCCTGGAAAAAATAGAACATGTCCTACACTGCGTGCAGAATTATTAGGCAAATGAGTATTTTGACCACATCATCCTCTTTATGCATGTTGTCTTACTCCAAGCTGTATAGGCTCGAAAGCCTACTACCAATTAAGCATATTAGGTGATGTGCATCTCTGTAATGAGAAGGGGTGTGGTCTAATGACATCAACACCCTATATCAGGTGTGCATAATTATTAGGAAACTTCCTTTCCTTTGGCAAAATGGGTCAAAAGAAGGACTTGACAGGCTCAGAAAAGTCAAAAATAGTGAGATATCTTGCAGAGGGATGCAGCACTCTTAAAATTGCAAAGCTTCTGAAGCGTGATCATCGAACAATCAAGCGTTTCATTCAAAATAGTCAACAGGGTCGCAAGAAGCGTGTGGAAAAACCAAGGTGCAAAATAACTGCCCATGAACTGAGAAAAGTCAAGCGTGCAGCTGCCAAGATGCCACTTGCCACCAGTTTGGCCATATTTCAGAGCTGCAACATCACTGGAGTGCCCAAAAGCACAAGGTGTGCAATACTCAGAGACATGGCCAAGGTAAGAAAGGCTGAAAGACGACCACCACTGAACAAGACACACAAGCTGAAACGTCAAGACTGGGCCAAGAAATATCTCAAGACTGATTTTTCTAAGGTTTTATGGACTGATGAAATGAGAGTGAGTCTTGATGGGCCAGATGGATGGGCCCGTGGCTGGATTGGTAGGGCAGAGAGCTCCAGTCCGACTCAGACGCCAGCAAGGTGGAGGTGGAGTACTGGTTTGGGCTGGTATCATCAAAGATGAGCTTGTGGGGCATTTTCAGGTTGAGGATGGAGTCAAGCTCAACTCCCAGTCCTACTGCCAGTTTCTGGAAGACACCTTCTTCAAGCAGTGGTACAGGAAGAAGTCTGCATCCTTCAAGAAAAACATGATTTTCATGCAGGACAATGCTCCATCACACGCGTCCAAGTACTCCACAGCGTGGCTGGCAAGAAAGGGTATAAAAGAAGAAAATCTAATGACATGGCCTCCTTGTTCACCTGATCTGAACCCCATTGAGAACCTGTGGTCCATCATCAAATGTGAGATTTACAAGGAGGGAAAACAGTACACCTCTCTGAACAGTGTCTGGGAGGCTGTGGTTGCTGCTGCACGCAATGTTGATGGTGAACAGATCAAAACACTGACAGAATCCATGGATGGCAGGCTTTTGAGTGTCCTTGCAAAGAAAGGTGGCTATATTGGTCACTGATTTGTTTTTGTTTTGTTTTTGAATGTCAGAAATGTATATTTGTGAATGTTGAGATGTTATATTGGTTTCACTGGTAAAAATAAATAATTGAAATGGGTATATATTTGTTTTTTGTTAAGTTGCCTAATAATTATGCACAGTAATAGTCACCTGCACACACAGATATCCCCCTAAAATAGCTAAAACTAAAAACAAACTAAAAACTACTTCCAAAAATATTCAGCTTTGATATTAATGAGTTTTTTGGGTTCATTGAGAACATGGTTGTTGTTCAATAATAAAATTAATCCTCAAAAATACAACTTGCCTAATAATTCTGCACTCCCTGTATTCTTGTCCGCAATAGCGGATAAGACTAGGCATTTCTATAGGGGTGCCGGCCCGGTGTATAACCTATCTTAGGGGCCCGGGCATTAGTGGGGGGATCATTATAGAGGCCATAAGATTCAAAGTGAGAACAGCATAGACTTTTGAAGACCATATTCAAATCCTAAGTAGGAACTGCCTTCCTCATGGATGAGTATAATCCTGGAAATAGCCGTGACAAATCTCTTAACCCACCTGTGCTCAGCCAAGGAAAAATGTAAGAAGATACTAAGGGCGGAATTTGTACTTAAATAAATATGGGGACTCATCACCTAGCCAAGAGCAGATAATTTTTTTTTCCCATATCTTGAGGTAGATAGCAGATGTCAACTATGTAAAAGTGATTGGGCACTCTGATATATGGAGTCACATATGGAGGTTGATCACTATCGAAAATGTATTAATATCACACATTAAAAGGACCCTAAATTATCACTGGCATATAATAAAATACAAAGGTATAAAAAATTGTACAATCAATATAAAAATTATATATAAAATGTAAATGATTAGTTGCCTCCTATCAGAAATGGGAAGGAACCAAATTTCAGGCACGAAGTGGAGATTGAATCACACAATTTCTGTAAGCATAACAGGTAGCTCCACAATATATATAAACTGATAAATTATGTTGAAAAAAAAGGCTCTGATATAATGGAGCGGCTTATAGGTAATGTCCACAGGTTTGCCTGTATAATATGCGGTAAAGTTCATACGTTCCTCAGAAAAGCATGTATGATAATCCCACGAGTATTGTACCGGCCTAAGTATGCTTGTCAGAGGATATTGATCCTTTCTAATTTCACAGTTATATTGGTATGTCGATGATGGTAATAACCAAACTTATAAACAATGTCACTTTCAGATGTATCATCAATCTTACCTACTGCTTTGTCCAATGCAGAGATCTTTCCTTTGGTTGTATATTAAATCTTTAGTCCTCTGCTGGATTGTGAATATGTTGAGCTGTTGTATACGCGGTCCCGATGGTTCGGTTCGTTGTACGATTAGTGGGATTGTTTTAGCGTCCCACGTGTATCAAAGTCTATGGAGCCTCACTGTTTGGTGGTGTGGCGGCTATGTGCCGATTCCTACCAAAATGGCAGTGCTGGGTTTCCACTGGTATGTACCTTTGATAAAGCGCTTCACTTGTGGGCAATCCGATCTGTGTTTTCCGACATAAAACCGGCTATTTCAATCCAATGACCGAGTATTAACGCCAGACGCGTTTCGGGGACTATTCTTGTCTCCTTCCCATATCCATTATTTCAATTTTCTCCAGCAGGACTCTAAACCTTTTCCACTGCTTCCTAATTAGTGCCAATCAGCTCCATATGGCTGTATATATGAACAGAATAACTAATATACACATAAAATTAGACAGATTCACTATAAATATCAATTTAATATTTGGACACAACCACTGCACATACCCACTATACACAGATTTTTGTATTTTATATATTTTTGGGATACATTGATATTCACAATTTAGACACATTCTAAGAAGGTGTGCACATTATTAATATCCAATATTGCAGATATTGGGATATTAGATGAAATCTAGTCACAACATAGAGTTTGTGTTATTACTATTATATAAAAATTATTTTGACATTACAGCATATTATACAGGCAAACCTGTGGACATTACCTATAAGCCGCTCCATTATATCAAAGTCTTTTTTTTCAACATAATTTATCAGGTTATATATATTGTGGAGCTACCTGTTATGCTTACAGAAATTGTGTGATTCAATCTCCACTTCGTGTCTGAAATTTGGTTCCTTCCCATTTCTGATAGGAGGCAACCATTCATTTACATTTTATATATAATTTTTATATTGATTGTACAATTTTTTATACCTTTGTATTTTATTATATGCCAGTGATAATTTAGGGTCCTTTTAACCACTTCCCGCAACTGTAACGCCGAAAGGCGTCATTGCGGCGGCTCCCCCAGGCTACGCTAACGCCAATAGGCGTCATCTCGCGTGAGCCGAGATTTCCTGTGAACGCGCGCACACAGGCGCGCGCGCTCACAGGAACAGAAGGTAAGAGAGTTGATCTCCAGCCTGCCAGCGGCGATCGTTCGCTGGCAGGCTGGAGATGTGTTTTTTTTAACCCCTAACAGGTATATTAGACGCTGTTTTGATAACAGCGTCTAATATACCTGCTACCTGGTCCTCTGGTGGTCCCCTTTGTTTGGATCGACCACCAGAGGACACAGGTAGCTCAGTAAAGTAGCACCAAGCACCACTACACTACACTACACCCCCCCCCCGTCACTTATTAACCCCTTATTAGCCCCTGATCACCCCATATAGACTCCCTGATCACCCCCCTGTCATTGATCACCCCCCTATCATTGATCACCCCCCTGTAAAGCTCCATTCAGACGTCCGCATGATTTTTACGGATCCACTGATAGATGGATCGGATCCGCAAAACGCATCCGGACGTCTGAATGAAGCCTTACAGGGGCGTGATCAATGACTGTGGTGATCACCCCATATAGACTCCCTGATCACCCCCCTGTCATTGATCACCCCCCTGTCATTGATTACCCCCCTGTAAAGCTCCATTCAGACGTCCGCATGATTTTTACGGATCCACTGATAGATGGATCGGATCCGCAAAACGCATCCGGACGTCTGAATGAAGCCTTACAGGGGCATGATCAATGACTGTGGTGATCACCCCATATAGACTCCCTGATCACCCCCCTGTAAAGCTCCATTCAGATGTCCGCATGATTTTTACGGATGCACTGATAGATGGATCGGATCCGCAAAACGCATCCGGACGTCTGAATGAAGCCTTACAGGGGCATGATCAATGATTGTGGTGATCACCCCATATAGACTCCCTGATCACCCCCCTGTCATTGATTACACCCCTGTCATTGATCACCCCCCTGAAAAGCTCCATTCAGATGTCCGCATGATTTTTACGGATGCACTGATAGATGGATCGGATCCGCAAAACGCATACGGACGTCTGAATGAAGCCTTACAGGGGCATGATCAATGACTGTGGTGATCACCCCCCTGTCATTGATTACCCCCCTGTAAAGCTCCATTCAGATGTCCGCATGATTTTTACGGATGCACTGATAGATGGATCGGATCCGCAAAACGCATCCGGACGTCTGAATGAAGCCTTACAGGGGCATGATCAATGACTGTGGTGATCACCCCCCTGTCATTGATTACCCCCCTGTAAAGCTCCATTCAGATGTCCGCATGATTTTTACGGATGCACTGATAGATGGATCGGATCCGCAAAACGCATCCGGACGTCTGAATGAAGCCTTACAGGGGCGTGATCAATGACTGTGGTGATCACCCCATATAGACTCCCTGATCACCCCCCTGTCATTGATTACCCTCCTGTCATTGATTACCCCCCTGTAAAGCTCCATTCAGATGTCCGCATGATTTTTACGGATCCACTGATAGATGGATCGGATCCGCAAAACGCATCCGGACGTCTGAATGAAGCCTTACAGGGGCGTGATCAATGACTGTGGTGATCACCCCATATAGACTCCCTGATCACCCCCCTGTCATTGATTACCCTCCTGTCATTGATCACCCCCCTGTAAAGCTCCATTCAGACGTCCGCATGATTTTTACGGATCCACTGATAGATGGATCGGATCCGCAAAACGCATCCGGACGTCTGAATGAAGCCTTACAGGGGCATGATCAATGACTGTGGTGATCACCCCATATAGACTCCCTGATCACCCCCCTGTCATTGATTACCCCCCTGTAAAGCTCCATTCAGATGTCCGCATGATTTTTACGGATGCACTGATAGATGGATCGGATCCGCAAAACGCATACGGACGTCTGAATGAAGCCTTACACGGGCGTGATCAATGACTGTGGTTATCACCCCATATAGACTCCCTGATCACCCCCCTGTCATTGATCACCCCCCCTGTCATTGATCACCCCTCTGTAAGGCTCCATTCAGACATTTTTTTGGCCCAAGTTAGCGGAATTATTATTTTTTTTTTCTTACAAAGTCTCATATTCCACTAACTTGTGTCAAAAAATAAAATCTCACATGAACTCACCCTACCCCTCACGGAAACCAAATGCGTAAAAATTTTTAGACATTTATATTCCAGACTTCTTCTCACGCTTTAGGGCCCCTAGAATGCCAGGGCAGTATAAATACCCCACATGTGACCCCATTTCGGAAAGAAGACACCCCCAGGTATTCCGTGAGGGGCATATTGAGTCCATGAAAGATTGAAATTTTTGTCCCAAGTTAGCGGAACGGGAGACTTTGTGAGAAAAAAATTAAAAATATCAATTTCCGCTAACTTGTGCCAAAAAAAAAAATTTCTATGAACTCGCCATGCCCCTCATTGAATACCTTGGGGTGTCTTCTTTCCAAAATGGGGTCACATGTGGGGTATTTATACTGCCCTGGCATTCTAGGGGCCCCAAAGCGTGAGAAGAAGTCTGGTATCCAAATGTCTAAAAATGCCCTCCTAAAAGGAATTTGGGCACCTTTGCGCATCTAGGCTGCAATAAAGTGTCACACATCTGGTATCGCCGTACTCAGGAGAAGTTGGGGAATGTGTTTTGGGGTGTCATTTTACATATACCCATGCTGGGTGAGAGAAATATCTTGGTCAAATGCCAACTTTGTATAAAAAAATGGGAAAAGTTGTCTTTTGCCAAGATATTTCTCTCACCCAGCAAGGGTATATGTAAAATGACACCCCAAAACACATTCCCCAACTTCTCCTGAATACGGCGATACCACATGTGTGACACTTTTTTGCAGCCTAGGTGGGCAAAGGGGCCCATATTCCAAAGAGCACCTTTAGGATTTCACAGGTCATTTACCTACTTACCACACATTAGGGCCCCTGGAAAATGCCAGGGCAGTATAACTACCCCACAAGTGACCCCATTTTGGAAAGAAGACACCCCAAGGTATTCCGTGAGGGGCATGGCAAGTTCCTAGAATTTTTTATTTTTTGTCACAAGTTAGTGGAAAATGCAGATTTTTTTTTTTTTTTCATACAAAGTCTCATATTCCACTAACTTGTGACAAAAAATAAAAACTTCCATGAACTCACTATGCCCATCAGCGAATACCTTGGGGTCTCTTCTTTCCAAAATGGGGTCACTTGTGGGGTAGTTATACTGCCCTGGCATTCTAGGGGCCCAAATGTGTGGTAAGGAGTTTGAAATCAAATTCTGTAAAAAATGACCTGTGAAATCCGAAAGGTGCTCTTTGGAATATGGGCCCCTTTGCCCACCTAGGCTGCAAAAAAGTGTCACACATCTGGTATCCCCGTACTCAGGAGAAGGTGGGGAATGTGTTTTGGGGTGTCATTTTACATATACCCCTGCTGGGTGAGAGAAATATCTTGGCAAAAGACAACTTTTCCCATTTTTTTTATACAAAGTTGGCATTTGACCAAGATATTTATCTCACCCAGCATGGGTATATGTAAAAAGATACCCCAAAACACATTCCTCAACTTCTCCTGAATACAGAGATACCAGATGTGTGACACTTTTTTGCAGCCTAGGTGGGCAAAGGGGCCCATATTCCAAAGAGCACCTTTCGGATTTCACAGGTCATTTTTTACAGAATTTGATTTCAAACTCCTTACCACACATTCGGGCCCCTAGAATGCCAGGGCAGTATAACTACCCCACAAGTGACCCCATTTTGAAAAGAAGAGACCCCAAGGTATTCGCTGATGGGCATAGTGAGTTCATGGAAGTTTTTATTTTTTGTCACAAGTTAGTGGAATATGAGACTTTGTATGAAAAAAAAAAAAAATCATCATTTTCCACTAACTTGTGACAAAAAATAAAAAATTCTAGGAACTTGCCATGCCCCTCACGGAATACCTTGGGGTGTCTTCTTTCCAAAATGGGGTCACTTGTGGGGTAGTTATACTGCCCTGGCATTCTAGGGGCCCGAATGTGTGGTAAGGAGTTTGAAATCAAATTCTGTAAAAAATGACCTGTGAAATCCAAAAGGTGCTCTTTGGAATATGGGCCCCTTTGCCCACCTAGGCTGCAAAAAAGTGTCACACATCTGGTATTGCCGTACTCAGGAGAAGGTGGGGAATGTGTTTTGGGGTGTCATTTTACATATACCCATGCTGGGTGAGAGAAATATCTTGGCAAAAGACAACTTTTCCCATTTTTTTATACAAAGTTGGCATTTGACCAAGATATTTATCTCACCCAGCATGGGTATATGTAAAATGACACCCAAAAACACATTCCTCAACTTCTCCTGAGTACGGCGATACCAGATGTGTGACACTTTTTTGCAGCCTAGGTGGGCAAAGGGGCCCACATTCCAAAGAGCACCTTTCGGATTTCACTGGTCATTTTTTACAGAATTTGATTTCAAACTCCTTACCACACATTTGGGCCCCTAGAATGCCAGGGCAGTATAACTACCCCACAAGTGACCCCATTTTGGAAAGAAGAGACCCCAAGGTATTTCGTGATGGGCATAGTGAGTTCATAGAAGTTTTTATTTTTTGTCACAAGTTAGTGGAATATGAGACTTTGTAGGAAAAAAAAATAAATAAAAAAAATCATCATTTTCCGCTAACTTGTGACAAAAAATAAAAAGTTCTATGAACTCACTATGCCCATCAGCGAATACCTTAGGGTGTGTACTTTCCGAAATGGGGTCATTTGTGGGGTGTTTGTACTGTCTGGGCATTGTAGAACCTCAGGAAACATGACAGGTGCTCAGAAAGTCAGAGCTGCTTCAAAAAGCGGAAATTCACATTTTTGTACCATAGTTTGTAAACGCTATAACTTTTACCCAAACCATTTTTTTTTTACCCAAACATTTTTTTTTTATCAAAGACATGTAGAACTATAAATTTAGAGCAAAATTTCTATATGGATCTCGTTTTTTTTGCAAAATTTTACAACTGAAAGTGAAAAATGTCATTTTTTTGCAAAAAAATCGTTAAATTTTGATTAATAACAAAAAAAGTAAAAATGTCAGCAGCAATGAAATACCACCAAATGAAAGCTCTATTAGTGAGAAGAAAAGGAGGTAAAATTCATTTGGGTGGTAAGTTGCATGACCGAGCAATAAACGGTGAAAGTAGTGTAGTGCCGATTTGTAAAAAAGGGCCTGGTCTTTAGGGGGGTATAAACCTGTGGTCCTTAAGTGGTTAATGTGTGATATTTATAAATTTTCGATAGTGATCAACCTCCATATGTGACTCCATATATCAGAGTGCCCAATCACTTTTACATATTTTGATTAACTTGGTGAATAGGGTGTGTTAGCGCAATTCATGCGCTTCTCCCTCTTCTTTGTGTGGTGCCAAATCAATTAGAAGAATAAGTATGTGTACACCATACTGCTTTATAATGAGACCAGACACACTAGGTGGTTTCATGAAAGCATCTTCTCATCTTCCCTGAGCCATGGTAGAAGAGCCCCTTTATTCACAGTACATTGACTTAAATAGCAGACATGACATCACAAAAGAGGTGTTCCTTAAGAAGAGACTATTCGCTCCTTAACCTGATAGGAGTGGTTTCTGCAACTTCAACTGAGTCTATAGGTGTATTTGAAAACTGTAATGTAATCCCCTCTTCCCCCTCCCTTATTGACCTTCTCATACATATGGTTTGCAGCCATCTAGTGGACAGAAATGTGTACTACAGAATGTTCTCATTATATATGCATAAAATAATAAATCCTTCTCTCACAAATCCCTCCTTTTGCGGGAAATAGACCAGAGGTGAACAGGCAAAGTGAGGTACTCTCCTAACGCCCTAAACAGCGAAGAGGTGGACTTTCCTTATTGCTTCACCAGGTCCCCTCAACTCCCTTTCGGGTTTGCCTTCACCTTGTCCTATTTACCCCGCAACCATCAACAAGGTTTTATTTACTTAAGGATGGAATAATCTTTGTCTTTGACAGGGGCACAGCACATATACATAGTGTGGGCATGGATGTATTATACATTTTTAAAAACAATTTTCCTAAAATGTAGAACTATATGACAGCCTGTTAAAACCAAATTCTAATAAAATTGTAGTCACTGAACCAGTTCCCAAAACATTATTCTGGCCATGATATTAATTTCTGAATTTTTCCCATCAGTTCATTTGATAAAGTCCATCAGTTTCTTCAGATCCTTGGTGATCCTTCCATCAGGGGCCGTGTTGTCCGGAATGTAGATGCAGCAGTTCCTGTAGACCCCTCCTTTTTCTGCTGTCAAGGACCAGTCGGTTCTGTAGAGTCATCACTGGAAAAGAGCTCAGTTGTTCCACCATTCCTTCAACAGCATCACATATATAATTCACAAATCTCTGTTGATGACAATAGATATGTTAATCCAATAATAAAAAAAAAAAAAAAAAAAAAAATATATATATATTTTTACTAATCATGGGAGTTAATGACTCGAATCCTGCAACTATCTGACTTTTAGCTTTAAATTCATCAGAAACTCTTCTACAGATTCCTATGGCATCAATGTATACATGTGAGTCAAAGGATGTAGGGAGTGACCTCCTTAGTCGTGACCGGACATTGTTTTCTGATTTGATCCCACTCAGGAGGTGAGAATAGAACAAATGGCATCAGTACCAGATCAGGACTTGATCAGGGTACATTGACCACTTCATTCCACCTGCATCCTGGGTCGGAGTTTCAAATCTCCACACAATCACCAGATATCCGCGTTCTGATCATTTTGGTTGATAAACCATCTGTCAGAGTAAACGTTAGAGTCACTACTTGTCTTCTTCAGCTGAATTATGTAAGAACAATATCCTGGAGGGAAAACACCAAAGGGCTTCCCTGTATAAATCCTGTCTCTAAGGTCAGTTTGTCATTATATTTTTAAATTGGCCAAATATTTAATGCCAACTATAAGTAAGGATGTAGGAGCCACAGATGCAACTGAACTTTGAGGTTTCTCTCTTACCAACATTCTAGATTTGCCTAGGGGATCTTTGTCACTTACACATGCTCCTAACACATATATCCCCAAATCCTGTTGGATAGGATTCCTAATGGACAGGAACAGAGGATTACATTCATCATGTTTACAACTGTTTGGTGGTGTTCCCTTCAGAATAGTCATCCTTTGCGACAAACCTTCACCT
Source organism: Bufo bufo (assembly GCF_905171765.1). Classification (NCBI taxonomy): domain Eukaryota; kingdom Metazoa; phylum Chordata; class Amphibia; order Anura; family Bufonidae; genus Bufo; species Bufo bufo. The sequence continues at coordinate 389,035,081 of NC_053391.1, forward strand.
TTCCTGACTCTAGAGGTAGTTTCCACTAGTTTATATTCCCAACACTTCAGACTAGTGCTCCATTCTGTTAATCTCCAATATCCACAGTTGGTATGGTCATATCTAAACACAATTACCATAGACTGGGTCAGTCCCAGTCACACAGATGTACTTATCAGACCAAAACCAAGTGTCCTATCTGTCATCTGTCTTACAGTCCACTATACTGCAAAAGTCAGCTTAGTTGTTCCTGACTCATCTTGATAATATAACACTGTTGGAATCTGATTTGACTGTGATTTCCCCTTTGTACAATATGGAACAAACAATAAGGCATGAAACAACATTATGGCTCTTATAGTCCTGGCACTTGATTGCAATACGATCAGTTTTTCCTTGCAATTCGACAGCAGTGGCGGCGGTTATCAGGACTTGATGTAGATCTTCAAACCGTAGCTCTAGGACTTTCCACACGTCTCTCGTTTCACCACTACCCAATCTCCTGATTGTAAAGAATGAATCGCTTCTATACAGTCTGGATTCTAGGAAACAATTAAAACTTGGAAATACACATTAGACAATAATTTGTGCAACAGACAACATAATTTGGAAAATTACTATGCTGCATCTGGAACTATTGGGGAAATAGACACCTAATCCAGGAGCATTCCCAAAGAGTACTTCATAAGGATTTAGGCTTATCTTTCGGTTAGATGTATATCGGAGGGAGAAAAACCCCAGGGGTAAGTACTCTCACCTCAGTCAGTATCTTTTAGCTGTAGCCTTTGCTACAGGCCAAATCTCCGAATATCCTGGAAAGAGATCAATATAGACACAGACATATTCACACTGTTCCACCTTTGTTCTGAATGTAGTCAATCTGCAGTCTCTGAAACGGGTAAGATGACCTTGGCATATGCCTTCCTGGAACTCCCATAGTTATCCCATCATTATTACAGCATTCACCTTCAACTAACCTAGTGGCAGCCTTGTTGAACCCAGGAGCCATCCACCACAGAACCCATTCACACCTTCTCTCTCTCGATTTGCCCATGTTCTAAATCCATCCTCTTTAGGTAGAGTGCCCTCTGAAGGAAGAGTTTATTACCAACTCTCCAGAGTCCTATTATCACTTCTACCTTTATCCTTTGATTTTTACTTTCAGCCTCTGTAACCTGTATCTGAAAAAGGCAAACTTTTTGGAAATCCACTGGCCCTAAGCCATCCTGTATCACACAGATTTCCACTTAGCGTAGACTTCAGGTAATAATGTAGCCTCTATCTTCTGAGGCAGTATCAGGGCATCAAACATCTTTCATACACTCAGCATTCATTATTGATGGGCTTACCCATGGATCCAACAAAATCTCTGCTTCACTAGATTAGACCATAATAATGAGTGATACCGAAGGCATACCTGGATGTTAGTAGTCTTACCCTCAGCCATCTTACCAACCTCAGCGAGTGTCTTCAGCTCTGTCTCCTGCACTACCATTGCTGGACGGAGTGGTTCTTTCTTGACAACATCAGATTAAGTAGGAACAGCATATCCTGTCCGAAATGATCCATCTTCCAGGAACCTGAAATGATCTACCAGAAACTCAAAAATGTGGTTATTAATTGGATGGAGACAATAAATTTGAATTTGAATTTTTATATTTTTATTTACTACTCACAGAAAGCACTTTTTATTTTTATTTACAGAGGTGGGAAAAAGTATTTGTATTTACTACTCCCAGCCTCCCCCCTTCCAGATGCAGCAGAGTAATCGGATCTAATTTTGCACACCCTTAAGACGGTGATTAATTGGTGAGAGGAGTAGGAATTGCATTACTATATGCTCCTACACATATGATACTACCCTTAGCCATGAGAGATCATGGAACATGTTTGCTATGAGGCAATGGAATTAGATCCCAAGGATTATATAAATAATAGGGATCCAGTATTTGATTCTGGGTTGTTAATTCCCTATGGGTGTTTCATTTGAAACGGCTGAACATTTGTAGCTCCCTTCACGGGCGAGGAAGTGGGCAAGTACATACAAAGTCTCCCCCTTTCCTTGTGGGGAGGACTGATAGGCAGCCACCCCCGCCTTAGGTCTTTGTTTGATTTAACTTTAACAATATGAAGGGACAAAATGAACTTCTCTCAAGCCTAGCCAACACTAGACGGCCGCAGATGATCCTTAAGACCATCCACAAAGGCAGCATTTAGGATTTTCTCATGCATAGCTCAGGTAATCTCAAAAATCCAAATCCACCCAACTTTCCTGGAGTCTAGTAAAAACTTTCTCCACACTCTCTGTCGTGATGACAATGTGACTGACTGATGACCTAAACACTTCCTCCCAGACTCACTTATCTTCACTATGCATTAAATCCCCAGCTCTACATTGGACTAAATTTTCCAAATCTCATAAATAATATGAGAAAACTCTCCATATTTTAACTAATTTTCTATAAAGCAGCATAAGTAAGTTCTCTGAATTGGGAATTCTATTCATCATGGCAAAATTGATGTTACTACTGGGTGTAGTATGTGTCATACATCATATAATGATGCAGATATCCCTACACTTTCACTCATATCTGAATAAGGACTTAGAATGGGTGCATTCCTAGATTGAGTAGATTGGTCTGGAATATTTCTAGTAGGCATCATAGGGGCAATTACTGCAGGTACCTTTTTAACTGATGGGACATACAATTGGGAAGGGTTATTTTCAGACATCACTGGATATAATCCAGTGTTGGGAATTATGATAGGATTGTGTCCTGTCTTTGAGATCCACAAACACACATGTTGCCTGCACACACACTCCCATCCCCCATAAGGAGGGGGGGTTGATGTTCTAAGGAAGAGGGAGCAGAAGGCACAGTGGGTGGTGCTGATTAGCACATTCCAGTACATGGTGTAGAGGAGGGGCTGACAGAAAAAGCAATAGTATTCTTTGATGGACCACAAGACCCAGGATTACTTTTTTTTTTTTTTTAAAGTTACAACAGATGTGGTGGGGAAAAGGGATACCACATGGCAAACTCTTCCCAAATCCTCCATTTTACTATACCAATATTGTCCATTCTCCTCAATTACTTCCATATACACCTTTCCATAAACTTTAATTTAATCTATCTCCTACTGCATTTGCAATCTCTAGGGGGAACTTTTACACAAAACTGCATATTTCCGGATAATACCGGAAATCGCTGCTACTTAGTATGACAGAATGCTTTCAACTTTTATTTCTAACTGAAACTTTGTCCTTCTCTTTCTTGCATCAACTGAGCTGCCGTTAATATCTCTTCACTCTGTCCTGCAACATTAGAATTTCCCATTATTGTAGTTACACGAAGATCAAACAATTGCTACTTATCAAACCCGCAAACTTAAGCGTAGTTGCACAAAGCTCAAACGGTATCCGATTACTATAAGTAATCGCTATCGAACCCACAAACTTAAGCGCAGTTGCACAAAGCTCAAATGATATAATAGTATTGAGCCCACAATCTCTCTTGGTGAAGACCCCTAGTCAATTCACCGGGATACAAAATCTTAATAACTTCCAATTGCCTATGACAATTGGTGTTAACCCTTTCCTCAAAATTCTCGTCAGAATCTTGGCTGGGATCCAATTCTACGTCACAGGATATCCGACTCAGCTGTCTAACAACTTCCGTTTAGTTCCAGCATGTTCTACCACACAAAGAAGGAATATTTCAACAGGTTCTTTCTAACAGACAGATCGGCTATAATTTGAACCCTTCTATGGCGATAACACCAATTCAACTCTTGAGAACCCACAAAAGCGGAAGTTACAGAGGAGATTCGTAAGAAATAAAGCTTTCTTACCTTGCCGGCATGTGATCTCGTCTGATGGTTCAGTTTAAGTCGCTCTCGTGGCGTTTGAATCGGAAGTTACGCAAGCTGTCTGCCCCACGCTCGGCACCATTTTGTTAGCGCAATTCATGCGCTTCTCCCTCTTCTTTGTGTGGTGCCAAATCAATTAGAAGAATAAGTATGTGTACACCATACTGCTTTATAATGAGACCAGACACACTAGGTGGTTTCATGAAAGCATCTTCTCATCTTCCCTGAGCCATGGTAGAAGAGCCCCTTTATTCACAGTACATTGACTTAAATAGCAGACATGACATCACAAAAGAGGTGTTCCTTAAGAAGAGACTATTCGCTCCTTAACCTGATAGGAGTGGTTTCTGCAACTTCAACTGAGTCTATAGGTGTATTTGAAAACTGTAATGTAATCCCCTCTTCCCCCTCCCTTATTGACCTTCTCATACATATGGTTTGCAGCCATCTAGTGGACAGAAATGTGTACTACAGAATGTTCTCATTATATATACATAAAATAATAAATCCTTCTCTCACAGGTGTTGCACTAGATTGGAGCACCTACACATCATCAACAAAAGGGTGAGCCGTCCTACACCTTTTGCTCTATGACATTTGAACCAGGGAGACTTGATTTATTTGGCTTTCTCCCCTCACACAGACTGTTTTTAAGCAGTGTCAGGAGGTTTTAAGAGAAACTAAACCAAAAACGTTAACCCATATATTATCTCCTAATTCCCCCAAACCTGACAAATCCCCCTCTTCTTCTTTTTTTTCTGTTGTTACTTCCCAATTCAGCCTTGGCTCTGATCTTAGAATCCTTTACAATAACTAGAGGATACTTATATCCCTCAGCAGATAGTGGTATATGACAAATGTGTTCCACAGAGTCACTTTCAGTAGATATTTGTTTAGCTGGCACTAGCAGTCCACTATAGTTGGGGGTTTTAGGATATGAGGGGATGGCATATGGGGCTACAGTAGGCTTTTGTTCATCACCATCTGCAGATGGCATACATGAAGCCTCTTGCTGTTCCCTATGTTTTTTTTTTTTTCCAGCAACTGTATTTGTAGTTGCTGGTCCTTCCCTGATGTGGTGGCTTCAATATACGTATGCAAATGATTCAAACAGACTTTAGAAAAGCTTCCTGCCTCTGGCCAGGGGACAGTAAGCGATAATGCCCTTTTGTGCCACTTCCCACACCACTTCTTTAACTCCGTTTTATCTTCAGGGTTTTCCTGACACATGACTGTTAATGGAGATGTCATAGTCTTATCACAATCTCAAATCGCAAAAGATATTAGTAATTGATGTCCCTAATGGAGGAGTAACTCAAGGTCACAAACGCTCCAGCAGAACAATGTGCAATGCTCTGCTAGGTACCAATCCTAGTAATACGGCACCAGTTAGTACAATAGTTAGTTTACGTCACCTCACTTGCCTTGCTCAGGGTAAAGTCTACTGACACCACTCACTACACAGCAAGTGTCCCCTTACCTTAATGCAAGCTGAGGGAACAACACTGTCACAGATTCTACTCCTCCACAGTGCTCACAGTAAAGTCCAAAACACCACACCAAAGGTGTGTCTGCTTACCAAAATGTGGAGTTTCAATCACTCAGCGTATGCAACAAATGGTTAGTACAGACAGTTAACACAACAATCACGACACAATTACAATGACATATACAAAAGAATTCATCACCCAAGGGATTATTTACGCACTTTCTGGGTCTTTTGCATCGTTTTAAGTAATCAATGAGCCATGCCGCTAACTAAATTGGCCTGAATCCGAATTTTGGTCCGTAACCAATAGGGTATCTCTTTCTCTATTACAGGTCTTTTGCACTGGTTTATGTAACCAATGAGCCATGTCGCTAACCGTAACTGACCTCTTCCTACTTTGGTCCGTAACCGAGGTTTTGGTCCATAACCAATCGGTAGATCACAATAGGCACGAATAAAACGTAACTTTTAATATTTAATGTTAATAAATCCACCCACTTCAAAAAAAATTGATATAAACAAACATTTACATGACATAATAGCCTAGATGGTATCTAAGGGGAAGGGCTGATAGAGAAAAGAGGACACGCGAGGGGACCACGCTATCCCTACGAGGACCCTCACTAATGCCTCAACCCACAGGAACACCCTGATGATGGATGGCCTGTGGTCCTGTGCCTGCCCTAACTCTCCCTCAATAAGACCCTAAAACCTACCAACGCGTTTCCCCTAGTAAAGGTTCATTAGGGGAGAGATAATGGGTAAAGATACAAATCACAACATAAAATAACATATAAATCTTAGATATCATGAAAACTCGATATATGACCCACAATTGGGTATAGATAGTTCGACTAATCCAAAGCCCCAACAGCCATGCCAATCACAAGTGGTCTTAATTATGCAACCAGCTCATTCATCCGTGACCCAGTCTTATTATAGGTTATATATAATTTATAAGATATGTCCAGGAATCACAACCATATAATAAAACACTTATTGGTTCTGTGACCAATAAGTGTTTTATTATATGGTTGTGATTAGTGAGGGTCCTCGTAGGGATAGCGTGGTCCTCTCGCGTGTCCTCTTTTCTCTATCACCCCTTCCCCTTAGATACCATCTAGGCTATTATGTCATGTAAATATTTGTTTATATCTATTTTTTGCAAATGGGTGGATTTATTAACATTAAATATTAAAAGTTACGTTTTATTCATGCCTACTGTGATCTAATTATATGTACTGCAGGAATTGGCAATTATAATATATGCATATCCTCGGAGAGGTTAATAGTGATCCGTAACCAATAGAGTATCACTTTCTCTCATACAGGTCTTTTGCACTGGTTTATGTAACCAATGAGCCGTGCCTCTAACTGTAACTGACCTCTTCCTACTTTGGTCCGAAACCGAGGTTTTGGTCCGTAACCAATAGGGTATCTCTTTCTCTCACACTGGATTTAGAACCACGGCCTGGACAGTAGTGGATCTCCCTATCTGTTACCCGTGTCTTCTTTCTTTAGGGATTTAGAACTAAATCCAATTGAAATTGGACCAAAAAATGATTCAATCAATTAATCATTAATTGATTAATTTAAAAATATATCTTATCCAATTTTAGATTTGGACAGCAGTGACGCGAAACTGACTGTTACCCTTTACTAAATAATACCCTTTAATAAACGTTACTCTTCCTCAGAATGGCAAAAAAAAAATCTCCCAAACTAACCCCCATACTTACTGGACTATGGTGGCCACTGGAAAAAACTGTGCGGACAGACTTTAGCAAAGCAAGGTGTCTGCTTACCTGTAATTTGTGCAGGCCTGCACTGCTGAGATTTTCCTGATGGTCACACTGCCAGCACGTAGGGTTCGAGTATCTGGGATAACGTCAGTGCTCAGGAGCCTCCAGCCATCGCGCCTCTGCTGGCCCTACCGCGCACCACTGTGCCGCGTGTCAAGACGGGGAGAGAAGAATGTACTACAGGCTTCCCCGCCAAAGACAGGAAACCATACTGAAGTTGAAGGGGAGTCTCCGCCTTTTTGTACTTCAGGTTTCCTGTTTTTGGGGGTGGATCCTCTCTCTCGTGGTGCTGTCTTGGGTGAGAGGAAAACATCCCTTTTTATTAAGAATGTTATATTTTGCATCGCCATATACTAACATCCATAACATTTTTATTTTTATGCCAATGTACCTGTCTTAGGGCTTGCTTTTTGCCGGTCAGACAGGCCTTTTGCCGGGTACATAAGACTTTTTGATGACTTGATATTATGTATTTTGGGACGCGAGGTGACAGAAAAAGCTGTTTTGGCGTAATTTTAATTTATTAATTTTTTTGGCATTCACTTGATGGCGTTTTACAGACATGGCAATACCAAATATATCAATTTTTTTAATTTTTTTAAAGTTTTACACAATAAGAATATTTGTTGCCATTTTCTTAGAGCTATATATATATATATATTTTAATTTTTTATTTTTTTATGGAGACACAGCCTCGATCCCCATGAATTTCAATTTTTGATGGTCTCCCCCATGCATGAGATCAATGTGTTTCGCTGTGACGCATATCCCCCAGCTGTTCTCCGATCCGCCTGCATGAGTGGTCTTACCCACATACTCCAAACCACAAACGCAATTTGCTTTATAAATGACCCCCTTGGAACGACAGTTGATAAAACCTTTTATGGGGTATCTTTTAGATGTCACATTACTGGTGAATGTGCGACCCTGAACAATGTATGCACAAGCTATGCAGCCACTACAATGATAGCAACCACATATCGAGGAAGCCAACTATCACTGTTTTTCGGTGCACTATAGTGACTGTGGACCAAACGGTCCCATATGTTCCATCCCCTCCGATTTGTTATCTGTGGGGCTTCTGAGATGACACTCCTAATATCTGGGTGAAGTTGCAAAATACCCCAGTGTTTGGAAATAATCTTTTTAACTTCATCTGTTCTGCCATCAAAGGTGGCTATCAAGCAGATTGACTCCTTCCATTTTTGATCCTTATTGGGATGCAGTAGTTCCGTGCGGTAACTTTTTACAGCTCTTTGATATTGTAACGGCATACAAGGGAATGCTCAAAACTCCAAACTGAACCTCACAAATAGCTGCTAGCAGCCGAATAGGAAACGCACCCAAGCGGCTAACACTCCTAGCAATCAGTCAATAACAGCATACAGTGAATCCCCCCCAAGAACAAGACCAAGCTCCGTGTTGAGGGTAAAGCAGTAGTCAGCCAGAGCTGTGTGTTTATTGTTCTTATAGAACATTGTTACACATTAGTACCACCCACAGGGTTTTGTAAGACAACCAGTAACCATGTACAATACACTCAGACACTCCCACACAAAATCCTCCCCTCTGCCTGTGATACAATTACCTTACACAATGGGTTAATGTAATCATCACAGGCAGGAGAATACACAGTTACACAATGTCTTCTGTCCTGGAGACAATTGGGAGTAATTCAATTATCTCTCAGGACAAAGGGAAATCGCCAATACACACGTGGGGACAATAGGACAGAAATCACTATTTAAATATACAATGTCACAACCAATACAGTAAACATAGACATTTAACATATCCCCAGATAGCTTCGGTCTTAGTGCATTCAATTATTAGGTGAATGGCACTCAGACTACACGAATACAGTTCAATTGCCATGGAGTTTAAGTTGAGCATGGGCTGATGAGAGGGCCCATAACCCTGGGACAAGAGGCTGGCAACCAGGCTTCTCCAGCACCCAGTGGCGAGGTTGGTTTCGCCACATTTCTCCCCTTTTCCAAACAGACTAACAGGGTGTCTGACCTTCTGCCGGTCAGTGCCCTTGTTAGTCCAGCAGCCCACCCACAAAATAGAAACATCAGTACAGCCCACCCACAATAAATGGTTACTACACCTGAGCAAGGGATAAACTTGTCCATGTCCATGTGCCTCACTACGGCTGTGTGGGGGACTGGTAGACTGCCTTGGTGGGTTACTGTTAGCGGTTTTCTTTAGGCAGGTTTATGCTGGTATAAGATGAGGCATCAGACCTCCAACCCGTGAATATTTCCCTGTGCAACGAATATCCCTTTGCTTCTGATCAGAGAGATAAATATCAGCCCAGACCAAACTTAGGTTGTTAAATATCCGACATCTTTATTTTTCATCACATACTTATAGGGCTTTTTGGGGGCGGGCGCATATTGTTTCTCAAGGTCCAATTGGAACAATCCTGGTATTTCCAAAGAGGCCTTTGGGAAACATGTGTTGTCAAAATACAGTTGAAACTCTGTTAAACAATGCTGGTATCTGCTGTATACAATACTTGCAAAAGAGCTATTCTACATTGAACAGGGTTTCCTCTATATGCTAACAAGTTGAATGGGCTATCTTAGTTTGTTTCATTGTATGTGAGGTGAGATGTTAAATAGCTCCTTTGTTCAGAGATGCTGCTATTGTGTCCAGCACTGGCAGAGGGTGTGTTACGTGCTAATTTGATGTGCTGCATGCATAAGAGATGAGGCTTGTATAATATATGTCTTATCTGTGATGTATCAAACGATTTATGAAAATCCCTTTCAGTTACTGAGTGGGCAGAGACCAGCGGTACTTTGCCCTGGTGCCAACGCTACCACGGAGGAAGCCTGGTTGTAGCCTGGTTGTTGGAGGGGGAGACGACTGTCGCCCCTTTAGATAAACCACCATGCTGCTGTGGGGGGAGACCGACTGTCTCCCCTTTGGCTAAACAGCCCTGTTGCTGGGGGACAGGACCGACTGTCCCTACCCCCTTTGCTGTGAGTGCAGAGACCACGGTCCCATCTGCACGGTTGTGGGGCTTACTGTCTCCCGCTGGCACGTTAAGCTGCCGCTGGGGAATGGAGACTTGGCTCCCAATTCCCAACAAATCCTTCTGTTGCTGTGGGATGGAGACTGGGCTCCCAATTCCCAACAACTCAATCTGCTGCTGGGGGACAGGACCGACTGTCTCTGCCCCCGTAACTCAGCCTTGCCGTTGGAAAATGGGGACTGTGCTCCCAATTCTCTGCAAATCACACTGCCAATGGGGAGAGGGGGTAACAAGCTCCTCTCTCATACAAACTTCCAGCCTCTGGGGAGGGCGACCGACCGTCTCCGCTCCCAATACAGTGTCCTACTGCTGAGGAAAGGAGACTGGGCTCTCTATTCCCTGCTGGACACTCTGCCGCTGGGGTGGGAGGACAAAGCTCTCCTCTCCCAATAAAACACTCTGCTGCTGGGGGACAGGACCCACTGTCTCTGCCCCCTGTAACTCAGCCTGCCGCTAGGGAATGGAGACTGGTCTCCCAATTCCTAATAAATCACATTGCCGCTGGGGGACAGGACAGACTGTCTCAACCCCCTGTAACTCAGCCTGCCGCTGGGGAATGGAGACTGGGCTCCCAATTCCCTGCAGGACCGGTGGAGAGACCTTGGTCCCATCTCCACCGGCCACCTGGGGTTCTTCCAAGTAACACTCCACAATATCTGCCCAGCTTGAATGGGTCTGGATCCGGGTCTGTCATCTTGCTGTCCTGCTGAGCCTTCCCAATGGAGTGGAAGAGATCTCGGTAGTCCTGCTCCAGTTCCCACTCCAGGGTTGCTAGGTGAGCCAGGTCTTTCTCTACCTCATGGGGGTCATCCAAATCCTGCCTAGCCTCCCTCTCGTAGAAAATGTCCTGAAGTCTGGACTGTGCAGGGCTCCCGAAGTCAGGCTCTGCAAAGGACTCCCATAACAAGCCAGGACCATCAAACTCCTCTCCCTCTGGCTTGTCATGCTCAGCTGTCCAGGGTATATACTGTGCCATCTACCACCAGAGCACCTGGTAGGCATCCTCCAGCCATAGCTCCTGCCATACCCAGTGCTTTAGTTCCTTCACCCATTCCTCCAGGGGCATCCGCAGGGCCACTTGCTTCTGCAATCGCTGCTCTTCACTGGGGAGACTCTCGCCTCGCTGGTATTGTACATTATCCAGGGCCTGGTACCAGATGCCTTTCCTTAATGCATCCCGGCCATCCAGGTCTTCCTCATCGTATGCCACTGCTGGTTCCATCCTGCTGCTGTCAGGGTCGCTGTACTGGAACATGCGTTGCCCTCAAATTGTAATTCCAGGGAATGATGTTACTTTGTAGCTGTCCTTTTGGGCTGTGAGAACGATCCCGCCGCTTGCCACCAATTGTAACGGCATACAAGGGAATGCTCCAAACTCCGAACGGAACCTCACGAATAGCTGCTAGCAGACGAATAGGAAACGCACCCAATCGGCTTACACTCCTAGCAATCAGTCTCTAACAGCATACAGTGAATCCCCCCAAGAACGAGACCAAGCTCCATGTTGAGGGTAAAGCAGTAGACAGCCAGAGCTATGTGTTTATTGTTCTTATATAACATTGTTACACATTAGTACCACCCACAGGGTTTTGTAAGACAACCAGTAACCACGTGCAATACACTCAGACACTCCCACACAAAATCCTTCCCTCTGCCTGTGATACAATTACCTTACACAATGGGTTAATGTAATCATTACAGGCAGGAGAATACACAGTTACACAATGTCTTCGGTCCTGGAGACAATTGGGAGTAATTCAATTATCTCTCAGGACAAAGGGAAATCGCCAATACACACGTGGGGACAATAGGACAGAAATCCCTATTCAAATATACAATGTCACAACCAATACAGTAAACATAGACATTTAACATATCCCCAGATAGCTTCAGTCTGAGTGCATTCAATTATTAGGTGAATGGCACCCAGACTACACGAATACAGTTCAATTGCCATGGAGTTTAAGTTTAGCATGGGCTGATGAGAGGGCCCATAATCCTGGGGCAAGAGGGTGGCAACCAGGCTTCTCCAGCACCCAGTGGCGAGGTTGGTTTCGCTACAGATATGCTTTCCTCAAAATATGGTCTGGGTACCCTTTCTCCCGGAATCTTTCATGAAGACCCCCTGCTTGTTCTTTAAAGTACTGAAGTGTGGAAAAAAAAATTCATCCTCAAATATTGGCCCCTAGGGATCCCCTGTTTTAGTGGTCTAGAATGGCAGATTTCCCAGTTAAGTAGAGAATTGGTAGCTGTGGGTTTCCTAAAAGTTTTTATTTGGCTCTCCCCCTAGGGCCCCTTTCAATCAATACATCCAAAAAGGGAAGTAGGTTACTCGCAATTCCGGAGGTGAATCTCAGGCCTATATTGTTCTTATTTAGGGCTGATAAAAGGTCTTTGAATCTTCCCCTTTCCCCCGCCAGATAATAAAGATGTCATCTATAAATATTGCCCATATGACAATATATATTGTGTGGGTCAGGGGGATCGGTAAACACTATACTCTTCTCCCACCAGCCCAGGAACAAATTTGCATATGATTTCAATAGTCTTAGAATAAAAGAGTTGTGCGCCTGAAACGGACAGCCTCTAGTCACCAGAAATTATTCGACTGCTTTTATCCCAAGATGATACGGGATTGAAGAATAAAGGGCCTCAACATCGATGGACCCAAGCACTGAGTCCTCGTGGAGATAAATACCCTCCAGTCTACCCAATAGGTCACCCGAATCCCTAATATAGGAGGGTAATGCTTTAACAAAAGGTTCCAGAATTGTATCGATGTAGATCCCAATGTTCTGACTGAGGCTGTTGACTCCCGACACTATAGGACTCCACTTCAGGGGTGTAACCCCTTTATGGATTTTCGGTAGGCTATAGAAGGTAGCCACTGTAGGGTGTTTACAGTTCAAGAAGTCAAATTCCTCCTCAGGGATCAGATCATTAGATCTAGCTTCACGTAGAATTTTAACTATATTGCGATTGGTATAGTCCTGTGGGATTAGATTGAAGCCTTTCATAGGTTTCTTTGTCTCGTAGGACACATCGTTCTATATTGTGCAGTATCCATTATCACAATGTTGCCTCCTTTGTCTGAGGTATTAATTGTTATCTCCCTATCCTTTTCTAGATTTAGCAGGGCCTTAAAGGGCTTCTGTCAGCCCACTAAACCGTTTTTTTTAAAAATAATAATCCCTACACTGCGATCTCCGCATACATAAGTAAAATAATAATTTTCGTTCAGTAGAATTTGATAAAACGCTATTTTTATAATATGTAAATTACCTTGCTACCAGCAAGTAGGGCGGCTACTTGCTGGTAGCAGCCGCATCCTCCAATCCTAATGACGCCCCCTCCGCATTGTGATTGACAGGGCCAGGGAACGTAATCGTTCTCTGCTGGCCCTGCCTGTTTTCATTCAATATCTGGCGCCTGCGCCGCGGCCGTACCTTCAATCTGCGCAGGCTCACTGAGAGGCAGCCACTCACTCGGCCGCTCGCTCCTCAATGCACCTGCACCGGGTGTAGATGTGACGTCATCGGCGCAGGCGCATTAAGGATGGAGCGGCCGAGTGAGTGGCCGCCTCTCAGTGCGCCTGCGCAGATTGAAGATAGGTACGGCCGTGGCGCAGGCGCCAGATATTGAATGAAAACAGGCAGGGCCAGCAGAGAACGATTCCGTTCCCTGGCCCTGTCAATCACAATGCAGAGGGGGCGTCATTAGGATCGGAGGATGCGGCTGCTACCAGCAAGTAGCCGCCCTACTTGCTGGTAGCAAGGTAATTTACATATTACAAAAAAAAAAAAAACGGTTTAGTGGGCTGACAGAAGCCCTTTAAATTCCAATTTTGTACAGTTGAATCTCTTCTGGTTAGGTGTAAGTTTCTCTATTTCACAGGTAACCTGGTTTACAAACACATCAATGCAGGAAGGATCTCCTATAGGTGGCATTTTGGAGCTTTTATTTTTGAGCATTGTAAATGGGCCCCTACCCTCCTGCGGGGTACTATCCTCTAAGCTATATAGAAGTCGCACATCCTGTAAAATATCTTGTGGGATACCTAGCTCCCTACTTTCCCGTTTGTTTACCATTTGAAAGTGTTTGTACCATCTCAGCTTCCTGGCAAGCAAATTAATGTCCTTCACCCAGTTAAAGAGTTTGAGTTGGTACAAAGGAGAGTCCCCTGCTTAGTATTCCCATTTCAGCTGGCCGTAGAGTTTTGGTGGATAGATTCAGTATTTGACTGGGTTGTTGGGGTGACCGTGAGGGGGAGATTTCTGTGGATTGCGTGTCCGTAGATGATATGGCACTCCTTGCTCCCTCGAATTCTACGGCCACTCTCTTTTTCCCCTTCTGATATTTCAGTATCACTCGATGAGATATCGGATTCTTGTTTTTTTATATTGGGTCACTGTACGATCAATAGTAGTGTATACCCTATTTTCACAAAAGTCCTGTAGATCACTATTAAACTGCCAATGTTTTCGCTCCTTTAAGCGATAATTAAATTTCGCCATTGCACTCTTTAGTTGCAGTTCTTTGTTTGCAAAATTAGGCTCCTGTTGACATTTTTGTTATCTCTATTTGGTCTTTTAGTGCATTCTCAAGCGTTTCAAGTGTCGTCCTTTCTTCCTCCAGAAGAAGGTGCATGAATCAGAGGGAGCTGCTTGTAGCCTCCTCCTCCCACTTGCTCATCAAACTTGAGCTCCTGCACCTACTTACTGGGATGAGTGTGATCCTCAAGCCCCTGGGAACTATCTTATGTTTAATGTAGCTCTCCAGGGACTGGACCTCCCACCTGGAAGTAATTTGTAGATTTTAGTCAGTTCCTTAAAGGCTACCTTAAAAGAGGTATCTCTTTTGAGTAAATGCCTTCTCTGAGAACACCTCATTGGTTTTTATCCAAGCCTGTTGCCAAAAATCCTGCCATGCCCTGATATTTACAATCAGACTAATCACACAACCATAGGAATTATTGGTCAATTGTGGTTATATACAAAATGGTACCCAGTATTAAGCAATTATATAGAACAAAAATGGTGGATGACCTTAGTTAATACTTAACTTTTAATATACAATTAAAATGATGGCCTAATAAGACAATAAACAAACAAACGCACACATTAGTGCAGACACACATAACGGTCACGGTCCCTCCCATGACAGAGGTGAGAAAATCTGAAAAACAGGCGGCACGTGAGGGTATCTGACAGTCTCTCTGTTTTCATCTTGCAGTGTTGTTTGGTAATGACCACACCTGTTGTCAGGTGCAGCTTGTGGTCATTACTGAGACTCTATTTAGTTCTGACTCACACTGCTTACCATGCGGTTGATATTTCCTACTGGATTTGGTTAAGCTGGTGTGTTCTTCCTTTGGATCTCCTGCTCCTCCATTCTTCTTTAAGCTAAATGCATTTTGTTTTGCATTTTGTTGTTTTCTTGTGTGTGTTGTTGTCTAGGCCTCAGGGAGACTCTGGTTCCTTCATCTGGGGAGGAACCAGTAGTCTCATTCCCTGCCAACACTCCGAGGGCCTTCCAGGGTCTCCAGGGCTAAAGTTCCGGTGTATGAGTATTTCCACTTTCAGGGTCTACTCACAGTGGCAGGAGTCAGGGAGAGGTCTAGGGATTCCTAGGAGGTCACCATCCCTCTCCCTTAGTTTTGAGGCCTAGACTCTGGTCTATTCCTTCTGTGTGCGATCCCCTCCCCATTATCCGTGACAATAACACACAATGGTACAACCTCAGAATTGCTGAGCCACACCACAGGAGTAATATCTGAGATAGTTGACCCTTAATTGGGGTATAGGTAGGGACCCCCCCCCCCCTGTGTAACTCCTGACTTGTTTCTTCCTGTTCCTGCGCCGCTCCAGTTGACTGCCCAGCTTTCGTGGGGTGGAATGGGGGGCGATTTCTAGACTATATCTCTGCATCCAATTGAGCCTTCATCTCCACTATTAAGTTAATTTGAACTTTTTGCTTGTTGATAAACTGCTGACATATATTGTTGCGAGTCCCCTGATGAGTTGGCCCAAGGCCAACGAAACGCGTTGAGAAAGCTATCTCCATCCATGCCAGGCCCCTTGTGGTTGTTTCCTTCCCTCTGACGAAGCTGGGCAGTCAACTGGTGCGGCGCAGGGACAACAAGGGACACCCTAGGAGTCAGGAGTGACACGGGGAGGGTCGCCCTTTTGAGAGTGAGCGTTTTTGCACCCCCTGTGCTGTAATAGATAGTGATCATATAGTAGGGATTTACAGGGGAAGAGACCCAGCACTGGAACCCCTCCTTTCCCTACCTATACCCTAATTAAGGGTCAACTATCTCAGAGAATACTCCTGTGGTGTGGTTCAGCAATTCTGAGGTTGCACGATTGTGTGTTGTGTGTCTGCACCATTGTGTGCATTTGTTTGTTTATTGTCTTATTGGGCGATCATTTTAATTGTATCTTGCAGATCTTGAACAGAGCAATGATGTTGTCTTCCGACAGCATGGAGAAAGACTGCCAGATGGGAGATACTCTCGCATCAGACTTTTCACCCTCCCTGCCACTTTTATCAGATTATGATATATCATGGTGGGCTTATTGCCTCCTCCCGATAGCCTGCCCTGACTGACGCTGTCACTACCACTGACCTCACTAACAATACTGTGGCTATAGGTGCCACTATTACCACTACCACCACTAAGGCTACTTTCACACTAGCGTTCGGGTGTCCGCTTGTGAGCTCCGTTTGAAGGGGCTCACAAGCGGCCCCGAACGCATCCGTACTGCCCTAATGCATTCTGAGTGGATGCGGATCCGCTCAGAATGCATCAGTCTGGCAGCGTTCAGCCTCCGCTCCGCTCAGCATCAGCTGCTTGCAGCGTTCGGGTGTCCGCCTGGCCGTGCGGAGGCAAGCGGATCTGTCCAGACTTACAATGTAAGTCAATGGGGACGGATCCGTTTGAAGATGACACAATATGGCTCAATCTTCAAACGGATCCGTCCCCCATTGACTTTCAATGTAAAGTCTGGACGGATCCGTCTGAAGCTACTTTCACACTTAGAATTTTTTCTAAGATATAATGCAGACGGATCCGTTCTGAACGGATCACAAGTCTGCATTATATGAGCGGATCCGTCTGAGCAGACATCAGACGGACCCGCTCTGAACGGTAGTGTGAAAGTAGCCTAACAGAGCTATGAATACCCCCACCATCCCCTGAACTTCCTCCTCAGGGAAGTCCAAATGCTGACTGCTCTCACACAAGTCATCAACAGGGATACTCTCTTGAGTATCTTTCATAGGGCACGGTGGGGTTTTGTTGTCACTTGCTAGGAAAAAAGAAGGCGCCTTCTAGTAGGAGGCAGTGAAGACAGAGAGGACGCTTCTCTTCCAGAAGTAGGAGCAGGAGGAATGCTGTGATCGCTGGCTCTGAAGCACCTCTACATCATCCTGCTGTAATTTAGAGGAGGAGTGAGCCATCTAATCCATAATCTTATCCTCTTTCTCCTCAATGATGTTACTGAAGCCAGGGAGAACTGTGGCCTACTTCTACTACTTCTGGCCGTATAGCTGGTGCTGCTACTACATTCTGGCTCTGCAAGGACAAGATCTGGATCTTTCATTTTGATTTTGAACTCTACCGTATTCCAGACATTTGATTGAGGCCTAATGTAAACTCACAATTTTTCTAAATGAAAAGTCATGGATTTAGTACAGTCACACAAATTATGGAATATTTATAGCAAAATTGCAAGTGTGTTTTCTGTAACTTAAAGACAAAGAGCAATTAAATGTTCTTCCCCTTCTACAAACACAGTGAATACTTTGTGAATAGTGCAGTGTTGATACTCAGGACCGGCGCCACCTGTAAGGCGACCTAGGCAGCCACGTGCGTGCGGTTTAAAAAAAAAGCGTTGGTTAAGTGGCGGCCGGGCCAGTCCTGCCTGGCGCAGCCTGAAGAGAGAGACTGACAGGAGGGAAGCGCTTCTAATGTAGCGTGGCCGAGCTCTGTTCGGTCCGCGGTACAGGAGCTTTTGTTTCCTGTGCCTGGCCGGACTGACAGGAAGTGCTCACTTAGTGTGCACTTCCTTTCAGTCCAGCCGGGTACAGGAAACAAATGCTCCTGTACCGCGGACCGAACAGAGCTCGGCCACGCTACACTAGAGGTGGGGGGGAATGAGAGTGACAAGGGAGGGGGGGAATGAGAGTGAGAGTGACAAGGGAGGGGGGAATGAGAGTGAGAGTGACAAGGGAGGGGGGAATGAGAGTGAGAGTGACAAGGGACGGGGGGAATGAGAGTGACAAGGGAGGGGGGGAATGAGAGTGACAAGGGAGGGGGGGAATGAGAGTGACAAGGGAGGGGGGATGAGAGTGACAAGGGAGGGGGGATGAGAGTGACAAGGGAGGGGGGGAATGAGAGTGACAAGGAAGGGGGAGATGAGAGTGACAAGGGAGGGAGAAGAGAGTGATAAGCGAGGGAGGGGGGGAGAAGAGAGTGACAAGGGAGGGAGGGGGGAGAAGAGAGTGACAAGGGAGGGAGGGGGGGAGAAGAGAGTGACAAGGGGGGGAAGAGAGTGACAAGGGACGGAGGGGGGGAAGAGAGTGACAAGGGAGGGGGGGGAGAAGAGAGTGACAAGGGAGGGGGGGGAAGAGAGTGACAAGGGAGGGGGGGGAGAAGAGAGTGACAAGGGAGGGGGGAGAAGAGAGTGACAAGGGAGGGGGGAGAAGAGAGTGACGAGAGAGGGGGGGAGAAGAGAGTGACGAGGGAGGGGGGAGAAGAGAGTGACAAGGGAGGGGGGGAGAAGAGAGTGACAAGGGAGGGAGGGGGGAGAGAGTGACGAGGGAGGGGGGGAGAAGAGAGTGACGAGGGAGGGGGGGAAGAAGAGAGTGACGAGGGAGGGGGGAAGAAGAGAGTGACGAGGGAGGGGGGAAGAAGAGAGTGACGAGGGAGGGGGGAAGAAGAGAGTGACGAGGGAGGGGGGAAGAAGAGAGTGACGAGGGAGGGGGGAAGAAGAGAGTGACGAGGGAGGGGGGAAGAAGAGAGTGACGAGGGAGGGGGGAAGAAGAGAGTGACGAGGGAGGGGGGAAGAAGAGAGTGACGAGGGAGGGGGGAAGAAGAGAGTGACGAGGGAGGGGGGGAAGAAGAGAGTGACGAGAGAGGGGGAAGAAGAGAGTGACGAGGGAGGGGGGAAGAAGAGAGTGACGAGGGAGGGGGGAAGAAGAGAGTGACAAGGGAGGGGGGGAGAAGAGAGTGACGAGGGAGGGAGGGGGGAGAAGAGAGTGACGAAGGAAGGGAGGGGGGGAGAAGAGAGTGACGAGGGAGGGAGGGGGGAGAAGAGAGTGACGAGGGAGGGAGGGAGGGGGGAGAAGAGTGTGACGAGGGAGGGGGGAAGAAGAGAGAGTGACGAGGGAGGGGGGAAGAAGAGAGTGACGAGGGAGGGGGAAAGAAGAGAGTGACAAGGGAGGGGGGGGGGAGAGAGTAACGAGGGAGGGAGGGGGGGAGAAGAGAGTGACGAGGGAGGGAGGGGGGGAGAAGAGTGTGACGAGGGAGGGGGGGGGGGGGAAAGAGAGTGACAAGGGAGGGGGGTAGAAGAGAGTGACAAGGGAGGGGGGGGGGGAGAAGAGAGTGACAAGGGAGTCCCCAGAGCCAGACTGCAGCCAGAGACCAGATCATCTTATTGTCCTGGTGGTAAGTAGACAATGCAATATGTTTATTATTTAATTGTTTAGTCATTAATACTACATTGGAAACTAATTTACCTCACATTAAGGGTCCATTCACACATCCGTGTGTGTTTTGCGGATCCGCAAAACACGGACAGTGGCAATGTGCGTTCCGCATTTTGCGGACCGCACATTGCCGGCACTAAGAGAATATGCCTATTCTACTCCGCTATTGCGGACAAGAATAGGACATGTTCTATTTTTTTCAGGATCGGAATTGCGGACCCGGAAGCGCGGGTCCGCAATTCCGGATCGGGGCCACACATCGTGTGGCCCCATAGAAATGGATGGGTCTGCAATTCCATTCCGCAAAATGCGGAATGGAATTGCGGATGTGTGAATGGAGCCTAAAAGGACACTATAGTCCCAGAACCACTACAGTTTAATGTAGTGATACTGGTGTCTATAGCCTGTTCGTGCAGAGAAAAGACACTGTGCAGTACTGGTGTTAAAGGAGCACTATAGTGCCAGGAAAATAAACTCATTTTTCTGGCACTATATAGTTGTTAGTAGTGGGGCACCCTCGTGTCCCTCTCCCACTGGGCTGAAGGGGTTAAAACCCCTTCAGCCACTTACCTTTCTCCAGCGCCGTCACTGGGAACTGTTCTCCCCGATCCTCCTCTCAGCTGAGAATACGCATGCGCACGCATTCAAAACTATGTTCCGCGTCTTCCCACTGTAATTTTCACAGTGAGAATCGCGGAAGCACCTCTAGCGGCTGTCAGGGAGACAGCTACAAGAAGCTTGATTAACCCTAAGGGAAATATAGCAGTTCTTTTAATTTAAATGCTGAGAAAGGGGTGGAACATATGTGATGTCATGATATGGGCAGATCATCTGATAGGGGCGGGAATTCTTATCTTGCCTAGGGCGGCAAAAATCCTTGCACCGGCCCTGTTGATACTGGTAAGATTTCTGCCTACTGTGTTATTTGCATTTAAAAATGCAGTTTCAGAAAAGACCTTTCTTTGCAATAAGGCCTCATGCACGCGACCGTTTTTGTGGCCCGCATCCGAGCCGAATTTTTTGAGGCTCGGGTGCGGACCCATTCATTTCAATGGGGCCGCAAAAGATGCGGACAGCACTCCATGTGCTGTCCGCATCCGTTGCACCATTCCGTGGCACCGCAAAAAAAATATAGCATGTCCTATTCTTGTCCGTTTTGCGGACAAGAATAGGCATTTTCACAATGGGCCGCCCGTTCCGTTACGCAAATTGCAGAAGGCACACGGGCAGCCTAAGTTTTTTGCGGATCCGTGGTTTGCGGACAGCAAAAAACGGCATGGTCGTGTGCATGAGGCCTAAAGCACACGTTGCAAACTCGTAATGCAATTATCACCGCCTCCCACAGCATTAATCTAACGATTCAGGAAAGGCCATTGTAAGATTTGTCTACTGTTGAACCTGTCTTAAAAAAAAATAAACAATTTAAGAAAATATCTTTCTCTACTGTAAAACATGTTGCAAGCTTGTAATGCGATTATTCTCTCACCCCCACATACTCACCATCAATATAACAATGTAGGAAAGGCGGTAATATTTCTGTCTACAGTGTAATTAGAATTAAATTTCCCTGGCATTAAAATTGTGTTATTGCTACAAAATGCTTTTCCTATAATGCAATATGTTTAAAGGAGTTGTCCAAGTTATGAAAAAAAAAATATAGCGCTGTAAGGCTACATGCACACGAACGTTCCGTTTTTTTTTGCGGATAGGATGCAGACCCATTAATTTCAATGGGTCCGCAAAAAACGCGGACAGCACACCGTGTACTGTCCGCATCAGTATGTCCGTTCCATTGCCCCGCAAAAATAATAGTACATGTCCTATTTTTTTCTAGTTTTCGGACAAGGATAGGCATTATTACAATGGATCCGCAAAAAAAAAACAGATGTCATACGGAACGTCATCCGGTTTCTTTTGCGGATCCGCAATTTGCCGATCGCAAAACACATACGGTCGTGTGCATGTAGCCTAAATCTGATGGGCAGCAATATATAACTGAGCTAAGCAAGTTTTAGGTAGAAAAAATAATATTTTTCCTCTTTTCTTTGGTTCTCTTCTGGTCCTTTGTTTACCTGCAATGAAAACAATCTCTGCCCCTCCCCCTGCTCTGCAAAGGGAGTGAATAGAAGTGCTGACCTGAGTGACATGTCTGCCTGCTGGGAGACTCAGCAGCATTTTGTATGTGTAGGACCACAGGTCCCAGCTGTACAATGACACTACTGATACACACAGGATCTTCCCCCTACCTGTTGTGCATGCTCTGCAGAACTCCTCTGTCAGCTCGTGTGCCCAGCATTTGTCTGCCTGCAGTTACTCAGTAAAGCATTCAGCCCTGAGTCTGTGCTGCTGAAGGGGAGAGAGCAATAAGGCAGTGCAGGGGGGCGTGGCCAGCACAGTGAAGTCTGGTGTACAGACTCGTATCTGCTCTCTCAGGCTTGTGCACTAATCATTATCAGAGCAGGGAGAGAAGCTGACATCACAGGTCATGTGACCCTCAGTGAAATCTAAGAAACCAGCAACTTGAGATAAAGTAAGTGAATTATAAAGTCTTTTCATTTGCCTAGTTAGAAACATACAAAGAACAAACAAATTATTCGGACAACCCCTTTAACAACACCAGAAAAAAGAAAGTGCAATTGCTCAGCAGAAGAATGCTATTGGGGTGCTGGCAATAATAATATGTAGAAACTTGAGGTTCTGGGGGAAAAACAACTGTCTCTCTGTTCAAATGAGAAATAAAGAATATTTGATCTTCTAGGTTGCTAGTTTTGTAGCACAGAATAGCAAAAATTAGGTTATGCAGCAGCTATAGTATTAAGCACTGTGGCCCCAGCTCCTCACTCCCTCAAACTGCTTTCCCTGATCAAAGTTTCTGTTGCGACAAGAGATAGTGTGGATTCTGTGTGACAACCAAGGGATGGCAGCTACTAACCCCAAGGGTGTCATTCAGCACTCTGACAGGAGACAGGACAGAACGCAGCAAGAGAGAAACTAAACCACTACCTACAGGATTAGCTAATATGGTTGACAGCTGACTCAATAGCAGACACGGTGGTGAGAAATGGTATTGCAGAGAAGACTGGAGTAAAGGCAGCAGATGATGATGATTGTCAGATTCAGAAGGTGAAGCGTGATCAGAGACAAGTGAGAGGTCAGAAGCCGGTATCAGATAATAGCATGGTTCAGAGGATCAGACAGGCTCAGGATCAGACAGACAGGTCCAGTATGAGCCAATCAGGACAAGCCTTTCCCTCCCCTTCTTCCTTCCAGGATCTTGTGAGCCTTCCTTATGGTTTTACCTGCCAACTTGTGAATTAAAATAGAGCTGAGCATTATTTACAGGATTCATCTAAAGTGAACCTGAAAAGGTTTGGGTTGATTTAGTGCAGGGATGGCCAACCTGCGTCTCTCCAGCTGTTGCAAAACTACAACTCCCAGCATGCCCAGACTGCCTTCAGCTTTCAGCTTACAGCAGGGCATGGTGGGAGTTGTAGTTTTGCAACAGCTGAAGAGCCACAGGTTGGCCATCCCTGATTTAGTGGATAAGTGATTGTGAAATTCGTAACAAACCTGGATTGTTTGTTACAAATGCATATGATTTACAAATTCATATGATTCACTGGCTGAATGGTCATAATGTTTAGACTCATGTGATCTTGAGCCACAAGCATAGTAGGCGGATTCCACTTCTTGTAATATTGAGGCTGTGCACAAGGAAACGTTAGGAGGAGGCTGCAAAGGGATGATGGAGGGTGTAGTGGGTGGCATTTTCAGGTGTAGTGGGCATTTACATTTTTGCCTCATCTTACAACACACAGCACTATGGGAAGCGTTGTGGCTGCAGCTCATCTAACCCCCCAACCCGGAAGTTTCAGTTGTATACAATGGAGCGCAGCGGGAGCATAGAGATTGAAGTGAAGTTGACAGATATACTATTATGTTCTGTACGAGACTAGATGAGGTTTAAACAGTTATATGACATCTTTTAGGATCCTGCATAACCCTTTGAGGACCTGGGGACAGGTTAAGTGCTTTGAAGTGTGGAAGTACATAATATCCGATAATGATTGCCCATTTTTCGAGTGAAGCTCCTAAAAAAATCTGAAAATTAGTGCTGGAGAGTGTTAAGCGAAGCGTGCTTCGGATCGTAGATCCGAAGTCGCTTCGTTCAGAACTTTGAATGCTGTAAGAAGATTTGTCTCCGTCTAGCATTCAAATGAATGGGCTTCGTGGAGGTGAAATTAGTTAAGTACAAAGTCTCACAAGACTTCGTGAAGAATTTTAGCTTCTATTATGCAACTTGAAAACCATTTCAAAACTACAATCCGAAGTTAGCTACGGTACTGAGGCACCAAGTCCACTTCGGATCCCAGTATTGAAATTGTTTTCAAGTTGAATAATTAAAGTCCGAAGTTATTCAACGAAGTCTTGCAAGACTTTGATTATAACAAATTTCACCTAAAATTCTTCCTAAAACCATGACAGAAAATTCTATGTTAGAAAATCCAGATGACGCTCCTTCCCTTCTGAGCCCTGGCGTATCCCCAAATAACAGTTTACGACCACAATTGGGGTGTTACTGTATTCATGAGAAAGCGGGTAGCAGATTGGGGCGGATATTCTCCTGTTATCTTTTGTGAAAAAGAAAGTTTGGGCCTATAGCACTATTTTATTCACAACCAAAGATGTTAGGCTAGCATATAAGAGAATATGTGTGCAGATAAATAGAAAACCTAGAAAGTCACACATATATAATTAATAAATCTTTATTAATAGAAAGACACAAATAATGGATAATACACATACAGCGGTACAATTAGTGGTAAAAAATGCAGGAGGATAAAGTGACAAGTGCACGGAGCCACCAATAGTCCTAGACTGGTAAGTCAAATAATGCATAGGGTTAAATGAGACACAGTGTTGTCCATACTGCTGTGATACATGGTAAATAACCTATAATAATCACACAGAAGACACGTAGTCTCAATTGTGCCACCACATGTCACAAAAAAGTACATATGGGTCGCAATACTATTGCAGGGAGGTCAGAAAGACAATGTGAACAAGGCCAAATGGCTGACCTGCCTGCAACAAGCAATACAAAATACACTGCTCAAAAAAATAAAGGGAACAGAAAAATAACACATCCTAGATCTGAGTTAATTAAATATTCTTCTGAAATACTTTGTTCTTTACATAGTTGAATGTGCTGACAACAAAATCACACAAAAATTAAAAAATGGAAATCAAATTTTTCAACCCATGGAGGTCTGGATTTGAAGTCACACTCAAAATTAAAGTGGAAAAACACACTACAGGCTGATCCAACTTTGATGTAATGTCCTTAAAACAAGTCAAAATGAGGCTCAGTAGTGTGTGTGGCCTCCACGTGCCTGTATGACCTCCCTACAACGCCTGTGCATGCTCCTGATGAGGTGGCGGACGGTCTCCTGAGGGATCTCCTCCCAGACCTGGACTAAAGCATCTGCCAACTCCTGGACAGTCTGTGGTGCAACGTGACGTTGGTGGATAGAGCGAGACATGATGTCCCAGATGTGCTCAATTGGATTCAGGTCTGGGGAACGGGCGGGCCAGTCCATAGCATCAATGCCTTCGTCTTGCAGGAACTGCTGACACACTCCAGCCACATGAGGTCTAGCATTGTCTTGCATTAGGAGGAACCCAAGGCCAACCGCACCAGCATATGGTCTCACAAGGGGTCTGAGGATCTCATCTCGGTACCTAATGGCAGTCAGGCTACCTCTGGCGAGCACATGGAGGGCTGTGCGGCCCTCCAATGAAATGCCACCCCACACCATTACTGACCCAATGCCAAACCGGTCATGCTGGAGGATGTTGCAGGCAGCAGAACGTTCTTCCCACGGCGTCTCAAGACTCTGTCACGTCTGTCACATGTGCTCAGTGTGAACCTGCTTTCATCTGCGAAGAGCACAGGGCGCCAGTGGCGTATTTGCCAATCTTGGTGTTCTCTGGCAAATGCCAAACGTCCTGCACGGTGTTGGGCTGTAAGCACAACCCCCAACTGTGGACGTCGGGCCCTCATATCACCCTTATGGAGTCTGTTTCTGACCGTTTGAGCAGACACATGCACATTTGTGGCCTGCTAGAGGTCATTTTGCAGGGCTCTGGCAGTGCTCCTCCTTGCACAAAGGCGGAGGTAGCGGTCCTGCTGCTGGGTTGTTGCCCTCCTACGGCCTCCTCCACGTCTCCTGATGTACTGGCCTGTCTCCTGGTAGTGCTTCCATGCTCTGGACACTACGCTGACAGACACCGCAAACCTTCTTGCCACAGCTCGCATTGATGTGCCATCCTAGATAATCTGCACTACCTGAGCCACTTGTGTGGGTTGTAGACTCCGTCTCATGCTACCACTAGAGTGAAAGCACCGCCAGCATTCAAAAGTGACCAAAACATCAGCCAGGAAGCATAGGAACTGAGAAGTGGTCTGTGGTCACCACCTGCAGAACCACTCCTTTATTGGGGGTGTCTTGCTAATTGACTTGGAGTTACATTGTGTTGTTTAAGTGTTCCCTTTATTTTTTTGAGCAGTGTACAATAAACAGTGGAGCAGCCTATACTAACCAGACGAGGATGAGGTGATGGCTCCTGGCCCGACGCACGCTTCGCCTCGCTTCTTCAGGGGGCGTATAGTTTCTCCTGATCACAGGCCAGGTATAAATACCCCTGTAATCTCTCAACTTCTCTAAAACTCCCACCAAAGTAGCCAATAGTGAAGGGTCCCAGAGGAAACTCTTTCCAACTGGGCGTCATCCATATGGCGCAAACAGGTGTGATGAAAGTTACCACACAGGTGTGCTAGGTAATCGCCGCATTGAAGGGCAGAAGCGCAACGCACACCCGGAAGTTGTGCATTAATGAGTAGCTGCAGGCAGAAATTGAAAAATACGCTCGGTGTAAACCTAGTTCGGCGCATGCGCATAGTCCACTAACCAGGGATGTAACAATGGAACGTCATTCCGCACAAGATAGAAATCCCGCGAGAGTGCCGGCGTGAAGACGAACTACCATGATTGTATGCCCTGTAACCCCGGTGATGACGCATGCGCACCCTGCGAAACAGAGGAGAACCACAATGACCCTAGGGATATGGGAGTAATCACATGACTACAGGAGCGCGGCTAAGGTGGTGGGCCGGAACACAGTCCCGGACCGCCCACACCAGCCGACAAGACATGTGATCCGCCCATGTGAGGACACCAGCGCCATATAAAGCCATGGCAGTAAGTGTCACTACACATAAATAGGACTGAAACAAAACGATCTTGGAGAATCTATGTCTAAAATCCATATATATACATTAAACTATACCCATAAAAGTGACAAGAGGGTCATGGACAGACCCAATATGCGCCTGCAGACGTTTAGAAGTATAAAATGGAAGCAATGCATATAAAACAATAGTACATATAGAAAATTCTGGGCTGATATATTTATAAGGATGTGTTTAGAGGTGAGGTGCCGATGGACCCAAAACCATCCGGCAACCCTCACCAGCAAATACTATACAAAGTAGTGCAGTCTAGCAATCACCGTAAGGCTGTAGTACAAGTCACAGCGAAAAAGGAAGTGGTCCCTGAAGGGACAGCATGACTATATGCTAAAACAAGATAATAAGGCAGTGCCCAAAAAGAAAGGAAGAAAGCAGTGCAAGTGAAAAAGAAGTGCAAAGAGTGCCGTGTGAGTGAAAAATAATATACTAAAATATATATATATTATTGTATAAAACAGTGTATAAGTATGTACCAAAAAACCCAGGACCATGCAGAGTGGCCCAAAAGTACCGGCTACCTAGTGGCTATATATGCAGAATTGTTGTTCTCAGTAGGAACAACATGGGCCACAGATCATGAAGCTCAGTCCAAATCCGTCCAAGTCTGGAGTCCTCCTTGACCTAGACGGCCCAATGGGATATAAACTGTCTCCAAGATCAGATACAGCGATGATACAGGTGAAGAGAATGGTAGAGAAGGGGAGCCTGAATGGTCAGGTTGCATCAAGACGATGTATTCAATTCCAACAATACAGGGCACCCGTGACATATCTGATGGACATCGCCTAGTCCTGGCAAATTCTAGAAAAACATAATTCACATAAATGAAGTGAACAGGAGAACCGTGCAAATAATGATTCAAAAGACAGTTAAAAACATAAGGGTTAAATTAAAACATAAGTAACTGATAAAAACAGTCGGTATTATGGGACACCCGGTCAGAGGGAGCACCGCAGAGCATATATATAAATAACAGGGATAGGATAAAATATGTTGAACACAGAAGGTAGAGGGGATGAAGTTAAGGGACAAATATTGCTGGGTACTTCACAGGAAAGGTATAAAGCTGTTACTCTCATTGAGACCCAGGGGGGCGTTGGTATTCAAGGTGTAGATCCACCTTGTCTCTTTTTGGCCGAGTATCTTTTTCCAATCGCCACCCCTTGGGGACACAATGATTCGATCGATCCCCCTAAACCTAAGGAGGGATCCATCACAGTTGTGCCGCTCCTTAAAATGCCTGGCCAGTGTCTTAAGCTGCAATATGTCCTCTTCCTCTTTGGCAGCCTCAATGGAGAGAATGTGTTCCCTGACTCTCCGCCTAAGTTCTCTGGATGTTAGGCCGATATATATGAGGTCACAGGGGCAAATGGCCCAATAAATAACACCTATAGTGGTGCATGTTATGGGGTGTGTGATCTTGAACTCCCTAGTGTGGCCAGAATCCCAAAAGTGTGTGGCCCTGTCCATATTGGCACATCCCACACACTTGCCACACTTTCTGCTACCCCAAGGTGCACCTTTTGTGCCAAAGAGACCTGGAGCCTGCTGCGTGTAATGGCTCCGAACTAAATGGTCCCTGATGTTTTTGGCTCGACGATAGGTGATACGTGGATACTAGGGAACCCAAGTTTGTAATTGAGGATTCAAGTGCAACACACCCCAGTATTTGGTTAGGACCGCACGTACTTCTCTCCATTGTTTATGGAAATTCGTAATCAATCGGATCTCATCGCCAGAGTCCTGTTTCCTTTTCTTGAACAGAAGATCAGACCTCTTCTCCGATTTAGCTCTCAAATACGCTCGATCTATACATTGCTTACCGTAGCCACGTTGCTGGAAACGATGTCGTAGGTCCTCTGCTTGTGATTCAAAGGAGGAATCCGTGGAACAGACCCTCCTTGCCCGAAGGAATTGGCCCACTGGTATACTTCTGATGAGATTGTTGGGGTGTGCTGATTGTGCGCTGAGAAGAGAGTTGACAGACGTCTTCTTTCTATACAAATCCATCCCCAAGAGGCCCTGCGAATCCACCCGAAAGACCACATCCAGGAACTCCATGTTGGTCCGACCCACCTTGAAAGTGAGTTTAATGTTTTTATTATTGTTGTTGAGCTCACGAATGAGGAGCCCAAATTCCTCTTTAGTCCCCGGCCAAATGATGAGCACATCATCGATGTAACGTCCCCAATAAAGGACCTTGCTCATCATTGGCAGGGGATCCGTCTGGAGCATCTCCCTCTCCCACAGCCCCAGGAACAGATTTGCATACGAGGGCACACAGGACGCCCCCATCGCTGTTCCCTGGAGCTGTAGGTAGAAAGAACCCCCAAACGTAAAAAAGTAATGGGTCAACGCGAACTCAAGCAAAGACAGTATGAAACTACACTTATCCTTACCCCAGTTGGTTGTCTGTAGAAAGAATTGTGTTGCTTCTAATCCATCCTGGTGTCGGATCAAGGTGTAGAGCGATTCGACATCACAGGTGGCTATCAACATGTCAGGTTTTAACTGAATGCTCTCAACTTTCTTCAAAACATCCATCGTGTCCATCGCTCCACTGTTTATTATATTTTGTATTGCTTGTTGCAGGCAGGTCAGCCATTTGGCCTTGCTCACATTGTCTTTCTGACCTCCCTCCAATAGTATTGCGACCCATATGTACTTTTTTGTGACATGTGGTGGCACAATTGAGACTACGTGTCTTCTGTGTGATTATTATAGGTTATTATTACCATGTATCACAGCAGTATGGACAACACTGTGTCTTATTTAACCCTATGCATTATTTGACTTACCAGTCT
The DNA here is from genome assembly GCF_905171765.1 of Bufo bufo. Classification (NCBI taxonomy): domain Eukaryota; kingdom Metazoa; phylum Chordata; class Amphibia; order Anura; family Bufonidae; genus Bufo; species Bufo bufo. Next base: position 389,065,091 of record NC_053391.1, read on the forward strand.
AAGACCATTGGTGGCTCCGTGCACTTGTCACTTTATCCTCCTGCATTTTTTACCACTAATTGTATCGCTGTATGTGTATTATCCATTATTTGTGTCTTTCTATTAATAAAGATTTATTAATTATATATGTGTGAGACTTTCTAGGTTTTCTCAGCACTATTTTATTGTAAAAAAAAAAAGAAAATTGTTTTTCATTTTCACACCCAAGTATTAAAAATTGAAACAGCTGTTGAGTAAAGTGCTCGCTACACCCCTTAAAAATTCCTTGGGTGGTGTAGTTTACGAAATGTGGTCAGTTTTTGGGGGTTTCACAGTGGGGTTACCTCAGGGCCTCTTCAAATGCAACATGGTGCCCAAAGACCATTCCAGCAACATCTGCCCTCCAAAAACCATGTGGCACTACTTGCCTTCTGTGCCCTGTTGTGTGCCCAAACAGCAGTATACGACCACATATGGGGTGTTTCTGCAAACTGCAGAATCAAGGTAATAAATATTGAGCTTTGTTTTGTTGTTAACCCTTGATGTGTTCCAGTAAAAAAAAATATTAAAATCTGTAAAAAAAGTGACATTTAGAAATTTCACCTCTATTTTGCTTTAATTCCTTTGGAATACCTAAAGGGTTAACAACATTTCTAAAACCAGTTTTGAATAGTTGGAGGGGTGTCATTTCTAAAATGGGGTCATTTATGGGTTGGTCCACACAAAGTGACTTCAGAACTGAAATGATCCTTAAAAAGTGGGTTTTGAAAACTTTCAAAAAAAATTTAAGAATTGATTTTCCGGATGACACCGGAGAGACGGATCCGGCATTTTAATACCGATCAGGATCCTGATCCATCTGACAAATGGCATCAGTTTGCATGCATTTTGATGTATCCGGCAGGCAGTTCTGGTGACGGAACTGCCTGCCGGAATCCTCTGCCGCAAATGTGAAATTACCCTTACCACATAAAGTGTCATATGTCAGATTTGCAAAATTAGGCCTGGTCAGGAAGGGGGTAAATGGCCTGGTTTGGAAGTGGTTAAAGAACTCCATTAACGGGGTTGTGTCACTTCAGCAAATCGCATTTATTATGTAGAGAAAGTTAATACAAGGCACTTACTAATGTATTGTGATTGTCCATATTGCTTCCTTTGCTGGCTGGATTCATTTTTCCATCACATTATACACTGCTCGTTTTCATGGTTACAGATCACCCTGCAATCCATCGGCATTGGCCATGCTTACATACTATAAAAAAAAAAGCACCAGCCTATGTGAGCTCCCACGGTCCCAGCCACCAGAGAGGCCGGCATCTTTTTTATATAGTGTGCAAGCACGACCACCACTGCTGGATTGCAGCGTGGCTGTAACCATGGAAACGAGCAGTGTATAATGTGATGAAAAAATGAATGCAGCCAGCAAAGGAGGCAATATGGATAATAACATATAAGTAAGTGGCTTGTATTAACTTTCTCTACATGATAAATGCCACTTGCTGAAGTGAAACAACCCCTTTAAGCATCAGCCACAATGATAGATCTGGCTTAGTTTAAGCCTTTAAGGATCTATGACGATTATATCAGTCATGAGCAGGTGCTACTTCCTGCACCATGATATATCCATCATGAAGATCTTGTGGGCATTGCCCAAGCCTTCACAAGATTACAGCGGGAGCTCTTCGGTTATACACTGCCAGGCCCTTGCCACAACTGTCTGAATTAAACTAGCTCCAATACCAGCAGTTTAACCCGCTTAGAAGCTGCTCTTAGTAGTGATTATGGCATCTAGGGTGATTGACAAACTGAGGGAGCTCCCTCTTTCCAGCAAACGGCACTCTAAAATGCGATCACAGGATACATTACTTCGGCAGTGTTATAAGTGATTAATATCCGATCAGTGAGGGTCCGACATCCCGCAACCTCACAGATTAGCTGTTCCCTGCAGCCTTGACACTAGAACTAGCACTTTGGAATAGGCAGAATGGCTCAGTTCAAAATGTAGTGGCCATGCTGGGTTACTGGAGCTCAGCTTCTATTTAATTCATAGGGATATGAGCAGTAACCCATCATGGCCACTACACTTTGAACTAAGCATTGATTCCTACACCATTGTTTCCCAAGGATAGATTATCAATACCAGGAGCCTGGAAAACCCTTTTAAGTGCACAGTAATGACCAACGTAAGGAATAATTAATTTGCAGTGAAGCATGCACACGTTCCTCATAGAGGTTGTGGGAAGAGGTCCCACTTATCTGTCTTGTGAGGGAAGCGATCATTGCTTAGTGTGCGCCTGGGTAGCTGGTTGACCTCTGCTGAATTAATCCCAGCATCCAATACCCTATCAGCATTGAGCATGTCAGGGATAAGGCACTGGAGCTCCAAACAAAGAAGTTCTGACATCTACATCCTGCTGCTTGGAGGGTCTGGAATGCATAGGTTGCATAGAAAACAAGCATTTACATCAAATAATAATTGATCAGTCACCAAAACCAGGAGACCAGTTTGTCTCTTTATCCCAAATCCCACATCCTCCACATTTTCTAAATAATGTTTTTCTTTCAATCACAAAAATGGAAGAAATGACTCGGAGACGGTAAGGTGTGTTAAATAATGTGAAGTTTATTATGTGTATGTGTGTATTGTATATGTGCTGGTTACCTCCCATCACTCACGAAGAGCGTACAGCAGCACTCAGGACAGGAAAAACCCCCAGTGGAGGAAACCTGTGGGAAGCCATGGCTGCTGTACTGCCCTTCCTCCAGGCATACTAAGGGAGGTTACCGCTATAACATACGTTTTGGTGTGTGTGTGTGTGTGTTGTGATTGTGTGCAATGATTAAAAGGGTTTTCTGAGATTTAAATACTGATGACCTATCCACTGGATAGGTCATCAGTATCTGATAAGTAGGGATCCGACACCCTGACCTGTGCCGATCATCTGTTTGAGGAGGCACCAGCGTTCCTGTGAGCGACATGGCCTTCTCGCAGCTTACCAAGCACAGCGCTGTACATTGTATAGCGGCTATGCTTGATATTGCAGTGCTACTGCAAGCGCTGCTACCTTCTCAAACAGCAGATCAGCTGGGGTCCCGGGTGTTGGAGCCCTGCCGGTCACACACTGATGACCTATCCAAAGAATAGATCATCAGTATTTAAGTCTCGGAAAACCCCTTTAAGTGTGTGCATTTATGTGTGTTTTTGTGAGTGCGTGACTATGAATGATACGATGGTATGGTATCCAGGTCTTCATCCATCCTGTCCTCTCAATCTTCTTCTCCTTGTAGGTCCAGCAGCCATGTTCTGGACCTATGAATAGAAACCACAGTAGAAAACATTATAAAAATGTTCATTGTGGGAATAAACATAAAAATGTTATAATGCTCTTCTAAAAAGGTCACATTACTTAGAGAAAAGTTTAGCATCTAAGAACTCCCCCCTTCCTGACCTACATACACGTACAAAGATTTTTGTCACAATAAAATTACACTTACCACAGATGTTTGTCAGTCTGCTGTACTGCGTTCCTATGTGTCTGTCTGGCAGTAGATGTTCTCCTCCTCAATGGGCAATGCGGTTACAAAGAGAGCAGGGTTCAGGGCTGATCCATGGGCCTTTGATGGTGAATTCTGTATCTTTCCTCCTGAATTGACGTATGGCCCAGCTGTGATGGACTTTCCTCTCTCTCTTCCATGCCCAATGTCCAGGGTCTTGTGCCATGATCTGGAGTTAAATATCTTATACATTATTATAATTACTACTGGCTTCTAATCACAGTTTATAGCTTTTATGTTACTAACCAGATCACAGGTGGCCCGGTCCACCCAAGCTCTAAATCCCATCCGGATGAACAATAGGTTACGCAGTTGGTGAAACTGCTCCCGCTGTATGGTCCACGTCCATCCGAAGGCCCAGGGGTAGATCTCCTCTCGAAATGGCTCGTCCTCTTCAAATTGGTTGGCCAAAAACCTGGAAGAAAGAGTATGTCAGAAGACAATGAGAAGAACCAGTATTGATATCACTAATAGTAATATTATATGCATGATAATTTGTAGGGTTTTTACACAATGAATATGAAATATATACATATTGGTTCATGATAAATCTCACAGAGATGGAAAGAAATATTTTCTGTATTCTTCAGTAGGCAGTCCTGCTCTTCTGAAGTAGGTGAGGACCATGGCCAGGAGATACTAGTGGGGTGAGAAGCAGAGTTAGAGGCTGGTGATACATTTCCTATGTAAATATATTATATTATACAGTACATATATGTTCAGTATGTTCCTTATATTCCTGTCCACAATCCTACTGCAGATATAAGGGCTGCAGCATCTACTGATGACTATAATACCACCAGGTCATGCAGTGCAGTGTATCCCCAGCTTGTCTTCTGAAATCTAGAAGAATTTCTGTCCCTCAATATATTAATACCTTGTCCGAGATCTTCAAGCAGCTGTCGCTGATAAGAAATAACTGGATGTTCTCGTCTTCTACAAAATAATAAAAACAGGATTATTTCACTACTTCACTATGTAATTGATACCTTCTGAACTATAACAGTATGACCTCCATATACAGGACAGAAACATGCTGATAAACCTCAGTGAGACATCATATTATAATCAGCACCTGAGCAGTGAATTCACCAGTGACCAGTGCGGCACAGTTACTGAAGCTATATGGCAGTTTTCTGGCGTATAAAAGTCTCAGTGTTTTGAGCAAAGCACATCTTGCTTTGAAGTTATTTTTATTTCGTGATTTTCCAATGCTCATTCTTCTCAAAATGAAAATGGTCAGGGATTAGTGGAAGAAGAGGAGGCATTTTTATAATCATTTTTGCCAGAAAACTGGTGTAAATAAATTAAGTCTATGGCAGCCTGTACATGATGTAGATTACAGTTTATGGTGCACTGATGGCACAAGATGTAGCACAGTCCTGTGCCTCAATAAATTCAGTGCATCTTACTAAAAAGAACCTCTTATTAGGACTGGCATATGAAGTACCAGTCTTTAGTAAATGTGTCCATAGTGTCTGGTTGGCATCCTTGGAAGGTGCATTCAGTCTTACCAAGGAGTGTGAAGAGCGCGGCCCGCTCTTCTGGATGAAGGAAGAAATCATCCATCTTCCTCTTCTTCATGGATTCTTCCTGGGTGGCAGTCAGTGAACTGAGATAGAAGAGAGATATTACAGAATTAGGCCTCATGCACTTGACTAAATTAAGCATTACTTCTGATTTGCTGGGAGCTGTATTATGGCACCAGGAGATGTCGGCCTATGCTGCACCTCAGTTCTTCTATATTTCATAACAGTAGGTGGATCATGTCACTGCTAAGGGGCCCAGCACTGAGCTGCTTCCTATGTTCTCAACATGACACCATGGCATTTTTCTGCACCTACACTAGAGGGAACTCAGTGTATAAACATTTTACAGCTTCTATTGAGTTCAATAGTAACTGTATAAACTCCTATCCACTGAGCTCTCCTTAGTGGTTGCTGCGGATGACAGTTTTATCATGTATTATATGAGAGAAGCAGGAGACACAAGCTGTATGGGGAGGATTCATCTATGTCTAGTATTAAGCCATACATTGAGAAATATGGTGTAATATTATTAAAGCACCAGTTCCAATTTTTCCAACTTTATTTCAATTCTTCTAGTTAATTATATAAAAATCCTAAATTTGGCACAAATGTTATTGGAAGGAGGCCCCTTAGTGATTGTTGCTATGGGGGCTCTATGTGTACACTCCTTTTTTCTTGAAATACAGAAGGATTTCTTTGAATACTCATATCTGATTAGACCTCATTCACATTGGGGTTACCTATAGCATGCCTTTTTATTGCTCATATACAAAGACAGGAGTTTCTCCTGACCAGTTATAACCAAGGGTTATAACTACAGTATTGTGCAAATTAATGTGAACACAACCAAATAATAAGTATTTTGGTTATGGCAAAGCTGTTCTGTCCATTTTGACAGTTGTTTTGATGGTAAATCATTTAACCATATGATCACCATTACTTAAGGCCACAAAAATGTACAATTAATAATTATTTTTAGGTTATGTTTGAGCGTTTTTGATATTGGGGTGACTGACCCTATGATGAAAAAGAGACTGAATTGGCCAAAACATATGCCAATTGGACCAAAAATAACTGGAGGAAGGTGCTTCTCTCAGACGAGACACTTTCTAGTGCAGGGCCAGCGATCAAAATTCGTAAGAGGGTGGATGAAAAATTTACTGCAGCCCATATTGTTCAATCTGTCAAACATCCAGTTATGAAGATGTTCTGGGGCTGTTTTTTCGAACTCTGGACATGGCAAACTTATTACAGTGGAAGGTATGAATAATAGTAAAAAATATAAAGCAATGCTAGATCGATGTTTGGCTCAGGAGCTGGAGAAAGTTCAAGCCAACGGCAATGCAATGTTCCAACAAGACTCAGCTCCATGCAATAATTCTAAGACTAGGGTGAAATATTTCAAGGACAAGAAGATTAGCATTTTGGACTGGCCTGGAAATTCGCCAGATCTCAATCCTATTAAAAATGTAAGGGCGATCTGCAAGGCCAAATTACAAAAGATGGACTGTATGACGAAAAACAAGATGGTGGAAGCAGTAATTCAGGTGTGGTTTCGAGAGGAGGCAATCGAGAATAATTGTAAAAATCTAGTTGACTCCATGCCGAGCCGAGTTCAGGCCGTGATTACAGCAAAGGGAGGACATATTTCATATTAAATAATCTGACCAGTGTCACTTTAAGTGCTGATAACTTTAAAACACTTTGACTTATCCAGGCCGTTCTGAGATTGTTTTTTCGTCAAATATTGTACTTCATGACACTGGTAAAATGTAAAAAATACCTAATTTACCAAAAAAGTTAGAAAAACTTAAAAAATTCAAAGTTTCAGTTTCTCTACTTCTGTAGTACATAGTAATACTCCCAAAAATTGTGATGACTTTACATTCCCCATATGTCTACTTCATGTTTGAATTATTTTGGGAATGATATTTTATTTTTTGGGGATGTTACAAGGCTTAGAAGTTTAGAAGCAAATCTTGAAATTTTTCAGAAATTTACAAAAACCCAATTTTTAGGGACCACTACAGGTCTGAAGTCACTTTGCGAGGCTTACATAATAGAAAACGCCCAAAAATGACCCCATTCTATAAACTACACCCCTCAAGGTATTCAAAACTGATTTTACAAACTTCATTAACCCTTTAAGTGTTGCACAAGAGTTATTGGCAAATGGGGATGAAATTTGAGAATTTCATTTTTTTGCCTAATTTTCCATTTTAACCCATTTTTTCCACTAACAAAGCAAGGGTTAACAGCCAAACAAGACTGTATCTTTATTGCCCTGACTCTGCCGTTTACAGAAACACTCCATATGTGGCCGTAAACTACTGTACGGGCACACAGTAGGGCGTAGAGGGAAAGGTGCGCCGTATGGTTTTTGGAAGCCAGATTTTGCTGGACTGGTTTTTTGACACCATGTCCCATTTGAAGCCCCCCTGATGCACCCCTAGAGTAGAAACTCCATAAAAGTGACCCCATCTAAGAAACTACACCCCTCAAGGTATTCAAAACTGATTTTACAAACTTTGTTAACCCTTTAGGTGTTGCACAAGATTTAATGGAAAATAGAGATACAATTTCAAAATGTCACTTTTTTGGTAGATTTTCCATTTTAATATTTTTTTTCCAGTTACAAAGCAAGGGTTAACAGCCAAACAAAACTCATTATTTATGACCCTGATTCTGTAGTTTACAGAAACACCCCATATGTGGTCGTAAACTGCTGTACAGGCACACGGCAGGGCGCAGAAGGAAAGGAATGCCATACGGTTTTTGGAAGTCAGATTTTGCTGGACTGTTTTTTTTGACACCATGTCCCATTTGAAGCCCCCCTGATGCACCCCTAGAGTAGAAACTCCCAAAAAGTGACCCCATTTTAGAAACTACGGGATAGGGTGGCAGTTTTGTTGGTACTAGTTTAGGGTACATATGATTTTTGGTTGCTCTATATTACACTTTTTGTGCGGCAAGGTAACAAGAAATAGCTTTTTTGGCACTTTTTTTTTTTGTTATTTACAACATTCATCTGACAGGTTAGATCATGTGGTAATTTTATAGAGCAGGTTGTCACGGACGCGGCGATACCGAATATGTATCCAATTTTTTTTATTTATGTAAGTTTTACACAATGATTTCATGTTTAAAACAAAAAAAAATGGATGAGATGACGGTTTGATTGGTACTATTTTGGCGTACATGCAACTTTTTTGATCACTTTTATTACCTTTTTTGGGAAGTAAGGTGGGCAAAATTTCGATTTCCTCATATTTATATATATTTTTATTTATGGCGTTCACCGTGCGGGGAAAGTAACATGACCGTTTTATAGATCAGGACGTTACGGACGCGGCGATACCAAACATGTGTAGGGAATTTAATTTTTTTCATTTTTAATCAGTGATAAATGTGTTTTTTGATTTTTACTTTTTTTTCACTTTTTTTTTGACCCAGACCCACTTGGTTCTTGAAGATCCAGTGGGTCTGATGTCTGCATAATACAGTACAGTACAATATATAGTGTATTGTACTGTATTTTACTTACACTTTGTCTGAACAGATCTATGCCTTTAGCACAGATCTGTTCAGCACCATGGACAGCAGGGTGCCTGAGAAGGCGTCCTGTTGCCATGGGAACCATCCCCGTCTGCTCGGTTATGGCCACAACTTCGCATACGGGGAAGGGTAAGGAGGGGGGCTGTCTGGGGGCTCTATCCCTCTCCATCGGGAGCCGTACAGACCGCGGTATGGAAAGGGTTAAACGGCTGACATCGCATCACAGATGTCAGCCGTTTATACCAGAGTTTCAGCAATGTGCTGACACTCTGGTATACCACTGGACGCCAATGAATATTCATGGGGAGGCGGGCGATCGCGATCCCGCCTGCCGCACCACCCGCCTCCCGCAACACCCCCCCCTGCACCACCCGCTGCCATAAAATCATTCAGGGGTGCAGGGGGGGTGAATAAAACTTTGGGATCAGAATCGTCAGAAAGCGCAGCAAACCGCAGGTCTGAATTGACCTGCGGTTTGCTGCGATCGCCGATACGGGGGGTCATGACCCCCCCCCCCCGGCGTTGTGACAGGATGCCGGCTGAATGATTACAGCCGGCATCCTGTTCGGTTTAACCCCCGCAGTGCCGCAATCTCATTTTAAACTCATGACGTACCGGTACGTCATGGGTCCTTAAGGACTCGGGAAACATGCCGTACCGGTACGTCATGCCTCCCTAGGGGGTTAAACTTTGTTTATAGGTCTAAGAATAGTTTTATTTCAAATAAACAATATTTACGAAAAAAATCCTTGTGTTCACATTAATTCTCACAATACTATATATAATCATCTATTTCATGTGTAATAAACCAAACAAATCAGCAGTCCAACATATTCATCATAAAAAGGTATTCTCCTTCAGTGTAAATCTGATATTAGTGTTGTGCTGTGAATATTATAGAATATATGTAGTGATGTTGTGTAATGTTCAGTATGGATTTGCTGGTGTAAGGGTATAAGCTATGGTGCCTGCAGGGATATAAACTCCTCCACTTACTCCTCTCTCTTCCTCTTCTTCATGGTCACTTCTCCCGTTCTTCCTGGGAAGCTTGAAGAGAACAGAAAAAAAATGAATATGGAGGGTGAATAAAGCCAAGGGCACCTTTTTAAATTTTTTATTTTTCCATTAAAGGGGTTGTCCAGCCTTTGCTAATTAAAATCCTATCTTCAGGTTAGGCCGTCACTCGTAGATTAGGAGGGGTCTAGCACTGCACACCTTCATAGAACAACTGTTCTGCTATAGCTCTTTCAAGAAATTTGGCACTGGTATTACATAGCAACATCACTTTTATACAACAACCTCAGTTTCCCTATATTCTTACATAATAACCTCTGATTCTCCATATTTTGGACATTTCATATTTTGGACATTTATATTGAAACCTTTGTGTTTTATCAATAAAGTCCAATAGATTTTGGTTTCCTTACAAATTTCCCAATGGTCAGTTTCGGGGATGACATAAATCAGCAATTTGCCATCTTTGGCACCAAATTTGGCACCAATCAGCTAGTGATGGCCTATACTAAAGACAGGATATCACTTAGTAAAGGTTGGGCAACTCCATTAAAATTTTCCTTCACTTAATTAAAACTCATTGGAGTGACATAAGCTTAGACAGGGAGTCCAGACCTGCACCAGATTTATCACAGGGGCCCAGGCTGGATGATAAATGTGGTTCATGGATGGCCAGTTTTTTTAATTCTATACCAACTATTAGCTTAGTTTGAGACAGAATTTTATTTCAGAATTGTGGGGGTAAATGTTGTTATATATGTTAATATTATAACACACCCTCTTTCCTGCGATGCCATTTCTACTGGTCAGCCTAGGCACTTATATTTTGTCTAAATCTACATTTACCATATTAATAAAGATTGGCACCCAAGTTTCTCCATATTTCTACACCATAACCTCAGTTTCTCCATATTTAACATAACAAGTTTGTTCATTTTTATTGAAAAATTTCCATGTTAATAAAAGTTTGCACCCAAGTTTATCCATATTTTTACACAAGAACTTTCATTTCTCCATATTTTATACAACAACCTCAGTTTCTCAGTATTTTTACATAATAACCTCTGATTCTCCATGTTTTGGATATTTGTATTGAAACCTTTGTGTTTTATCAATAAAGTCCAATAGATTTTGGTTTCCCAACGGTCAGTTTCGGGGATGACATAAATCAGTAATTCCACTGATCAGATAACTGTTTTTTACCTCCGTTGAATCGCACTTAGCAGGTGGTTCTTCAGTGCGCAGATCCCCATCTTCGTCTCTCTCCAAAAAATCGTCGCTTTGTCTCTTCTGCTCGCAGAAGTAAGGAGCCTGTCGTATCTCTAACAGAGAAATCGCAGACTGGCACCAACTGTCAGTTTTCTTCCTCCTTTGAATTCAAATCCTGCAATTCTATTGGTTGAAGCTGTGGTGATTTGTGCAGAATTTAAAGAGACAGTACATTCTTATAACACCAAGAATCCATACATTAAAGTACTTTTTTTTAGTTATCCTTATAATGATCATCCTTATTGCTTCTGGTGCCATTTTTGAAAGCTGCCATGTTTTATGCATGCCTACATTGAAGTCTATGAAAGTTACAAAAAGAACCAAACTTGTGGTGTACAGTTGGAACTGTGGGGGTCATTTATCAAACTGGTGTAAAGTAGAACTGGCTTAGTTGCCCATAGCAACCAATCAAATTCCACCTTTCATTTTCATAAATCTCCCCCTGTGTCTGCTATAATTTGATGTACTACAACTCCCATTTTCTGCTACATCTAGCCAGGTTTTCTGTCCTTTGGACCATACAGATTTGGGAAAAAAAAATATATATATATAAAAAAGGGGATAGCTCACAGGATTATCTTGGAATGTAATTCCAAGGGGGTCAAATGAACATGCATGGCGCCAAAGGGTGAAACTTCTTAGGCAGTGGTAATTAGATAAAATTGGAATGAAGTATATAAAAAATATATATATGTATAAATGTATATAAGAGAAAACGTATGGAAGAGGCTGCCTTGTGTGGTTCTTTGTGTGCTAGGAAAGCCGGCACAACCAAAAGCCAGAAAACGTGAAACCAAAGGATAAATGATAACCACACCAAACTAGGGGGCACCAATCCAAATAATAGGAGTTAGATATATATAGCCCACTTACTATCTTATAAAAAGAACCAAGAGGCTGTGAGAGGTTCAGAGAAGAGTGCTATTAGATATAATGAAAGGTCTATTGTACCTTAAATCCATTTAGAATCACTAAAAAGTTTGCAGAATCACTAGTAAAATTCCAATAAAAACATTTAGTAGTGAATTTCACTCACTTCACCAGGGAGGAATTCCTATTGGGATAAAGCTCAAGTCCCAAAGGAATCCTCCCTATCCTGGATTGCCTGTAGCATCTTAGGATGAAGAAGCAGCCCAATTCCCTGGTTCTTCTTGCAATCTCCTTTATTTATAATCAAGCAGGATAAAAAGCTCAACGCGTTTTGGGGAGGGTAAATATCCCCTTCGTCAGGAGCAAGTGTATACATTATTGTAACAATGAGGATCTTTATAGTAACCAAAAAAGCGCCACATGGAGGTCACCTGATGTCACTTCCTGTGTCAGGGGCTGATGACCTCCACGGGGGTATAGTCAAGTCATGAATGTATAGAGAATTTAGTGAAATAAATATTCAAAGCACTAATCTTACCATTGGTGGGTCAGTGGGCCCTGAAAAAATCAAATACAAGCTGTCAGAAGAAAAGTTATGCGCTCCGATAACAGACCTAACTTCCGGTCCATGAAGCGCATCACTGGGACACACCGCGGACCCGTGCGCATGCGCGGGAGGGATGGATCACTCAGGAGTGAGTCGTGGAGCGCAATCAGGAAGTGTCGGGCGGCGTTAAAATGCACAACCAAAGTGCGCCTGCGCCGTGGTTTCAGTAGATTGTACAACTGTTCTGCATACTTCAGAGGAGCTGAATAAAGGGGAGAAAAGGATGGAAACAAAATATATTGTTTTGGCTGGTGTGAATTAGATTAACAAATTCAGAGCTTAGTGGATGATAGATATATAAATAGATGAATGAGTATACTATATGGAAGATAAATATAAATAAATGAATCCATAAATTAATCTATGGAAAAAAAATATATAAATACAGGGAGTGCAGAATTATTAGGCAAGTTGTATTTTTGAGGATTAATTTTATTATTGAACAACAACCATGTTCTTAATGAACCCAAAAAACTCATTAATATCAAAGCTGAATATTTTTGGAAGTAGTTTTTAGTTTGTTTTTAGTTTTAGCTATTGTAGGGGGATATCTGTGTGTGCAGGTGACTATTACTGTGCATAATTATTAGGCAACTTAACAAAAATACCCATTTCAATTATTTATTTTTACCAGTGAAACCAATATAACATCTCAACATTCACAAATATACATTTCTGACATTCAAAAACAAAACAAAAACAAATCAGTGATCAATATAGCCACCTTTCTTTGCAAGGACACTCAAAAGCCTGCCATCCATGGATTCTGTCAGTGTTTTGATCTGTTCACCATCAACATTGCGTGCAGCAGCAACCACAGCCTCCCAGACACTGTTCAGAGAGGTGTACTGTTTTCTCTCCTTGTAAATCTCACATTTGATGATGGACCACAGGTTCTCAATGGGGTTCAGATCAGGTGAACAAGGAGGCCATGTCATTAGATTTTCTTCTTTTATACCCTTTCTTGCCAGCCACGCTGTGGAGTACTTGGACGCGTGTGATGGAGCATTGTCCTGCATGAAAATCATGTTTTTCTTGAAGGATGCAGACTTCTTCCTGTACCACTGCTTGAAGAAGGTGTCTTCCAGAAACTGGCAGTAGGACTGGGAGTTGAGCTTGACTCCATCCTCAACCCGAAAAGGCCCCACAAGCTCATCTTTGATGATACCAGCCCAAACCAGTACTCCACCTCCACCTTGCTGGCGTCTGAGTTGGACTGGAGCTCTCTGCCCTTTACCAATCCAGCCACGGGCCCATCCATCTGGCCCATCAAGACTCACTCTCATTTCATCAGTCCATAAAACCTTAGAAAAATCAGTCTTGAGATATTTCTTGGCGCAGTCTTGACGTTTCAGCTTGTTTGTCTTGTTCAGTGGTGGTCGTCTTTCAGCCTTTCTTACCTTGGCCATGTCTCTGAGTATTGCACACCTTGTGCTTTTGGGCACTCCAGTGATGTTGCAGCTCTGAAATATGGCCAAACTGGTGGCAAGTGGCATCTTGGCAGCTGCACGCTTGACTTTTCTCAGTTCATGGGCAGTTATTTTGCGCCTTGGTTTTTCCACACACTTCTTGCGACCCTGTTGACTATTTCGAATGAAACGCTTGATTGTTCGATGATCACGCTTCAGAAGCTTTGCAATTTTAAGAGTGCTGCATCCCTCTGCAAGATATCTCACTATTTTTTACTTTTCTGAGCCTGTCAAGTCCTTCTTTTGACCCATTTTGCCAAAGGAAAGGAAGTTGCCTAATAATTAATTAGTATATACTAAAAATAACAAATATGGATAAATATATATAAAAATGGATAGTTTTGACCAATTCTTTTTAGGGGATGTTGAATAAGGGTTAGGGGTTCCTAATGATGACCTGATTCTTTTAAAATAATATATATAAAAAAATAAAATGCATGCGCATACGAAAGAACCATATATTATATTATAACTCACTTTAAAAAGGTGGATGCTAATAGTTATTTGGAACACACTAGTTTGTCACCACGCTAAATGGAAGAAAAACATTCCCTTTAGCCAAATGAAGCGCATAAGGGAGGAATTGCTCGAACGATAAAATCCTGAAAACACAGTTGTCTATTCTTCAGAGGAGTTTTAAAGAAAAGTAGGAGACATTTTCTCCAGCAGGACTCTAAACCTTTTCCACTGCTTCCTAATTAGTGCCAATCAGCTCCATATGGCTGTATATATGAACGGAATAACTAATATACACATAAAGTTAGACAGATTCACTATAAATATCAATTTAATATTTGGACACAACCACTGCACATACCCACTATACACAGATTTTTGTATTTTATATATATTTTGGGATACATTGATATTCACAATTTAGACACATTCTAAGAGAAGGTGTGCACATTAATAATATCCAATATTGAAGATATTGGGATATTAGATGAAATCTAGTCACAACATAGAGTTTGTGTTATCACTATTATATAAAAATTATTTTGACACACTTATTTATATAAAATATTCTGACACTTATTTATATATATTTAGACACTGGCGACTATATTGCAGCTGTTTTGATAAAAGTTGAGCTATATGACAATAATGCAATGTAATCAGTGCAAAATGAAATCTAGGAATCTCATCATAAAAGTCAGAGAGACTGTGGACCAAAAAACTTAGAAGGTCATGTGAAAACGCATATATACCGCAAGACAACCGCAAGGGCATCATTCATACACTATCTTCTAATTGAGATCAACAAGCCCTAGAGATACATTTTAATAGGAATAAAACAGTGTTGTCACTATTTTGTAACATCCTTTTTGATACTTCTCTATATATATTTTGACACTAGGAACAACAGTGTAACTGTCTATATGACACGAATACAACGAATGCAGTGGATAATAAAACGTAACAATTTCACCATAGGAATCAGAGAGACTTTGAATCATAAAACGCAGAAGCCCATGTATAAACGTATACACACTGTAAGATAACCGCAAGGGCACTTTGCAGACATCGCCCTCCAATCAGCACCAACAAGCCCTATAGACTTATCTATATTCCAAATACGAATAAAACAATATGCAGGCAGACAAGAAAATGAATGGGATACTCTATACAATTAGAACGATCTGTCTACAATATACCTTATATAACTTTTCCTATTACCAATATAAGATAAAGCTAGAATGCACCATCACTATATAGTGAATATAAGCCAATATCTAAATACGGCATTGGCTCTTGTAATAAAAGATACATGTTATAGTTCTCTATATTTCACTTTGCCCCTTATCGAGAAACTTTCATTTAATATATTGTAATGTCTGAATAATTATCTTTTTTTTTTATGTTACTAATATCAAACTTTATATGAGAAATTTAGGAATATATAGATATCTGACACTAATGCAAAAGATTTAGTGGAAAAAAAAATCCATAGAAACTGTATAATAAGGGATGGAGATACCTTAAACCAAAAAAACGCATGAGTCCACGAAAAGACGCATCCATATTGTATACATATGGCAAGACAACCGCAAAGACTAACTATCAGTGATCCATTATGGACTCCAGCTCATTGCTTTCAGACAGTCGGAAGAAAATTACGAATATGTAGATATCCGACACTAATGCAAATTATTTAGGGGAAAATAATCCATAGAAACTGTATAATAAGAGATGGAGACACTCCGGACCAAAAAACGCATGAGTTCATGAAAAGACGCATTCATACCGCATACATACTGCAAAGACAAACCTCTATTGTTCTATTATGAACTCCAGTCCACTGCTTCCGGACAGTTGGAAGTGGACACGTATAAAACCCGGCCACACTCAGAGACCGAGCATAGCCACTGAGGAAGGAGACAAGAATAGTCCCCGAAACGCGTCTGGCGGTAATACTCGGTCATTGGATTGAAATAGCCGGTTTTAATGTCGGACAACACCGATCGGATTGCCCACAAGTGAAGCGCTTCATCAAAGGTATATACCAGTGGAAACCCAGCACTGCCATTTTGGTAGGAATCGGCACATAGCCGCCACACCACCAAACAGTGAGGCTCCATAGACTTTGATACACGTGGGACGCTAAAACAATCCCACTGATCGTACAACGAGCCGAACCATCGGGACCGCGTATACAACAGCTCAACATAGTCACAATTCAGCAGAGGACTAAAGATTTGATATACAACTAAAGGAAAGATCTCTGCATTGGACAAAGCAGTAGGTAAGCGTATCATCTCAACTACAGCACGTGGGACGCCACGAATTGAAGCTGCAAAACGTGAGTACCACACGCTCACATTGAGAGCAAACTGCCCTAATAGCTACCTTCTGCTGTGTAATTCATTCAGAACAACAGATTGATGATACATCTGAAAGTGACATTGTTTATAAGTTCGGTTATTACCATCATCGACATACCAATATAACTGTGAAATTAGAAAGGATCAATATCCTCTGACAAGCATACCTAGGCCGGTACAATACTCGTGGGATTATCATACATGCTTTTCTGAGGAACGTATGAACTTTACCGCATATTATACAGGCAAACCTGTGGACATTACCTATAAGCTGCTCCATTATATCAGAGCCTTTTTTTTCCAACATAATTTATCAGGTTATATATATTGTGGAGCTACCTGTTATGCTTACAGAAATTGTGTGATTCAAACTCCACTTCGTGCCTTGTGGCCTCCAGTATGTAGGACGGACCATTAGACCCCTTAAAGAGGACCTTTCACCGATTATTACTCTATGAACTAACTATACAGACATGTAGAGCGGCGCCCGGGGATCTCACTGCACTTACTATTATCCCTGGGCGCCGCTCCGTTCTCCTGCTATGCCCTCCGGTATCTCCGTTCCCTAAGTTATGGTAGGCAGAGTCTGCCCTTGTTCTTCTGTAGTGCTGGCCAATCGCATTGCAGAGCTCACAGCCTGGGAGAAAATAACCTCCCAGGCTGTGAGCTCTGCGCTGCGATTGGCCAGCGCTTGAGCAGAACAAGGGCAGACTCCGCCTACCATAACTTAGTGACTGGAATCTCCGCCTTCTATAACTTAGTGAACGGAGATAGCGGAGGACATAGCAGGAGAACGGAGCGGCGCCCGGGGATAATAATAAGTGCAGTGAGATCCCCGGGCACCACTCTACATGTCTGTATAGTTAGTTCATAGTGTAATAATCGGTGAAAGGTCCTCTTTAAGGTCCGTGTGCAGGAGCACATAAGAAACATCAAAAAAGGACTTGAAAGTCATGGCGTATCGGCTCATTATAAAAAATGTCACCAAAAAAATCCAGAAGGCCTAAAGTTTATGGGGGTAGAATCTGTACAAAATCATTGGAGGGGAGGAAGCTTTTTGGAAAAAATTAATAAAAAAGAGAGCAAGTGGATATATGAATTAGGTACATTACAACCAGGAGGTCTGAATGTAGACTTTGACCTGCAAGCTGTGCTAAACTAGAATATAAAACTGATAGAATAATTATGTCCATGTGAATTGGGACCTTATAGCATCCGTTTTTTTCCCCTGAGGATTAGGTGATACAAGTCTAGGGTTAAAGCAGTATAAGGCAAGTGGTCTGGAGTAGCACATCTGATGCTTGATTAACTCCAGCCTATCAAATAAAAAGAAGGGGGAGGGAAAGATGAGGTGTGCCCCTGACGAAGCTCAAGGAGTGAAACCCGGGTCGGGCAAAAGTTTAAGACGCTGGGATTTTTAAATGCCAATTTTAAAGAGCGTGTTTGTGAGTATGTGCAAATAATTTTTTTTTAACCAAACACCAACGGAGCTTCACTATTGCAGAAGCCACTTGTATTCACAGAAACCTCTAGGAAAAGAAATCGAAAGAAAAAAACAGCAGATTCACCTGGGGTATACCTGAATTAAGTCCGTGTGTAGATCCTGCGGTATTGCATGAGAACGTGGATCTCCGTCAAAATAAGAACAACTAGCTACGGAGTGATTATATACATGCCTTGGTTGACATAGCGCTGTGTAAGTATAATCTGTGCAGTGCAGGTTACCTAACCATACGGACTTACACTATCTTAAACTTTTATTAGTTGCAGGATATCCATATATAGGGTATTTGCAGCCCTCGGTTCTCTTTCAAAAGGGAGAAGGAAGAAAGAAAAATTGTTTGCATACTGGCCTTGATGATATGCGCGGTCCGAACTCTATATTATTACCTATAAGCCGCTCCATTATATCAGAGCCTTTTTTTTCAACATAATTTATCAGGTTATATATATTGTGGAGCTACCTGTTATGCTTACAGAAATTGTGTGATTCAATCTCCACTTCGTGCCTGAAATTTGGTTCCTTCCCATTTCTGATAGGAGGCAACCAATCATTTACATTTTATATATAATTTTTAGATTGATTGTAATATTTTTTTATACCTTTGAATTTTATTATATGCCAGTGATAATTTAGGATCCTTTTAATGTGTGATATTAATACATTTTCAATCGTGATCAACCTCCATATATCAGAGTGCCCAATCACTTTTACATATTTTGATTAACTTGGTGAATAGGGTGTTGCACTAGATTGGAGCACCTACACATCATCAACAAAAGGGTGAGCCGTCCTACACCTTTTGCTCAGATAGCAGATGTCGCCTGTTTACGGCTTTGTTGAAGAGTGGAAATGGCTCTTTTTGTTGATGCGTGTTTCTTTAGGGATTCAATTTCAGGATCAAGCAAAACTTAAGGGTGTATTAGACCCCCCAAATGCTGCAAGCGATCGTCGGGAGGGAAGCGTTTCCTGCCGGCAGTCGCCAGATAGCTAGCAGAGGACCCCGCTGCCATTACATGCAGCGATGTTCTCTGCAGCATGGGGAGGAGAGATCGCTGTGCCATCGCTTGTCTCCATGCAGGACAGCAGTCTGCTGGCGGCAAATCGTGATTACACAGCATGCTGAAAGATCTGAATTGGCTGATGAACGAGTGTTTGCAATCAGAGGCAGCATTAGACTCCCAGATGATCGCTAAGGATCCATTCACACGTCTGCGGAACGGGTGCCGACCCATTCATTCTCAATGGGGACGGAAAGGATGCGGCCGCATCCGCATTTCCAGGCTGCGGCTCCCGAAAAAATAGAACATGTCCTATTCTTGTCCGCAATAGCGGACAAGAATAGGCATTTCTATAGGGGTGCCGGCCCGGTGTATTGCGAATCCGCTATACACTACGGACGTGTGAATAGACACTAATGAGCATTCATAGGTAAAGGAATAGCGGTTATCGGGCAGAAAATCTGCCCATCTAATATACCCTTTAGGCTTTGAACACCCAAGTGAAGGAGACCCTGAGATAACAGGCCCCTCCTGATCGGAAGAAGTATTTGATCTTCTAGTGCCAGAAGTCTCAGGGGTGTGAACCAACTCCTAATGTATCAGGACAGAAGGACTAGGATAATCTTTGCTGATTCTTCCCTGATGACTTGAGGAAAAGCATAGACTAGATTCATGCTGCCTATGAGTGTAGGATTCCAATCCCAGGTTCTTATCCCAAATGCGCAGTTCTTTTACCTTTTAGCCAAACAATCGGATTCCAGAGGGTGGTGCACTCACGTACACCTGCACCCTAGAGAGAAGTCTAGGGTGCAGGTGTACGTGAGTGCATCAGCCTCTGGAATCAATCTTTTGGAACTTTTGACTGTGAAGCGAACTTTACCCACGTCACTTGGTGGATCTGCAGCGCCGATAAGTAACCACAGAGATCTGAGACTGTTTCAATTATAGACTAGATTCATCTCGCAAGGTTGGGACAAAGCTTCCACAGCTAAGGGATTGTCCCTTTTGTTGAGAGAAAAGCAGTAACTTTCTTGTTTTTCCAGAACGCGAACAAGTCTGTCTGGGGAAGGCCTCATTTCTCCACCAGAAGAATGAAGACATCGTTGTGTAATGACCACTCTCATGGTTGAAGCTGTCTTCAACTTAGATAGTCTGCTGTCTGATTTTCCGAGCCCGTTAAGTGAATCGCTGAAATAGAAGTCACCCACATTTCTTCCGAAGTGAAGATTTTTCCTGGTAAAGTCTAAAGATGGTGATACTTTATATCTCCCTGATGCTGTAGGATTCTTAGATAAAACCCTTTCAAAAAGTTTTGAGCACTTCTTAGAGTCTCGAAGATCGCTCTTAAAGGGGTTATCCTGGAAAAGAGAAATTATAAACTAGGGGGTTTGAGTCCTGGCATCAATGCCAGTCAGCAGATTCAGGGAAACCTCTGCACTCACTGGAGCTCTGGTGAGTGATGCAGGCTCCCGGCAGCTTTCCAAGCACAGCATTACATACCAGCAGAAGCACTGAAATTATGGTATCAGCAGACGCTGAGACAAAGGCCCCTTCTAATCCTATGATGTCACATCCACCAGTGTGCTGGTCACTCACAGATCCATACAGTAAGTGGTGACATGGGAGGGAAACCGTTGGACACACTCCAAGAATGAGTGCCATACCCTGTGCGACTGTCCTCCAACACCACAGCAAGCCATATTGTGGTGGGGAGGCTGGCCAGCAGTGTAGCATTCCAGAGAACACCTGCTAGCTGGCAGCAATGGGACCATTGGCTGGCAAGTAGTCAAGTACTATTCATGCAGGTCCTGCTGCAGGCTAAGGGACCTCTGTCCCAATAGGTGTTAGCTGGGCTGAAGGGGGCAGGATAGCGGAAAGGTCCACCCTGATCAAGCCTCAGCCTCAGGGAATGTAAAACCTCTACAGTACCTGTCCTCTATGAGGACAGGAAGAAAACTGGTGGGTGGTAGTGGAAGGGGCCTTTTAACCTCTGTTTTTCTGTCCCTTCAGAGGTCAATAGTACATCTTTCTGTGGTGAAGTAAGTGTACTTTCACACTAGCGTTTTTCATTTCCGGCATAGAGTTCGGTCCTAGGGGCTCTATACAGGAAAAGAACTGATCAGGCATATCCCCATGCATTCTGAATGGAGAGTAATCCGTTCAGTTTGCATCAGGATGTCTTCAGTTCAGTCGTTTTGACTGATCAGGCAAAAGATAAAACCGTAGCATGCTACGGTTTTATCTCTGGCGAAAATAACTGAAGACATGCCTGAATGCCGGATCCGGCATTTTTCCCATAGGAATGTATTAGTGCCGGATCCGGCATTCAAAATACCGGAATGGCGGATCCGTCCTTCCGGCCTGCGCATGGCAAGACCGGTAAAAATGTGAAAAAAGATACAAGACGGATCCGTCTGTCCGCATGACAAGCGGAGAGACGAATCCGTCCTTGCAATGCATTTGTGAGACGGATCCGCATCCGGATCCGTCTCACAGATGCTTTCAGTCTGTCGGAACTGCCCGCCGAATCACACTGCCGCAAGTGTGAAAGTAGCCTAATGGAGGACATCCTGGAAATATTATTTGGGCACTGTGTACTATAGATAGATAAATAAAAAAAACGCACACATACATACAGTCCTGATCAAAAGCTTAAGACCACTTGAAAAATGGCAAAAAATCATATTTTACATTGTTGGATCTTAACAAGGTTCCAAGTAGAGCTTCAACATGCAACAAGAAGAAATGAGAGTGAGACAAAAAAAATTTGGGCATTCAATTAATTGAAAATAACGATTAAACTGAAACAGGCTGTTTTTCAGCTGATCAAAAGTTTAGGACCACACCTCCAAAAAAAAAAACTAAACCCCCCCAAAACAGAAATCCAACTTCCAAACATGAACTCAGTAATGAGTAGCTCCACCGTTATTGTTTCGGCATGCTTGATGCAAGCGTTTCCATGAGGTGAGTGGGAACATTTCTCCAAGTTGTGAAGACGGCCGCACAAAGGCCATCTACTGTCTATTTTCATTAAATTGAATGCTCAAAAAATGTTTTGTCTCACTCCCATTTCTTCTTGTTGCATGTTGAAGCTCTACTTGGAACCTTGTTAAGATCCAGCCATGCTAAATATGATTTTTTGCCATTTTTCAAGTGGTCTTAAACTTTTGATCAGGACTTCCCGCGCCCGATCGAGTGGTCCGCAGGTGTGCAGCATTCAGGTGATTCTTGTCCATCGCCCCACCCCCATTTCATTCTATATATACCCTGCCTATGCATTATATAGTACCTCCTGACGAAGCCGTTGAGGTGAAACGCGCGTCGAGGTCTCGCGCCCAGGGCCGGTCTTTCATTTTGCCACCATGTCTTCAGGTACGTCCTATTCTTAGCGCGGTTGCATGCTACTTGCGGGGTGCCCTTGTATGTATCCACGCTGGGTCCCTTGAACTTTGGTGCATGTTAGTTATGGTTTGACTTCAGCATAGTGATTTTGTATTTACCATATCACTGTTTTTGGCTGATTGTGACATCTACATCATACCGTGCATGCCTGCTA
Source organism: Bufo bufo (assembly GCF_905171765.1). Classification (NCBI taxonomy): domain Eukaryota; kingdom Metazoa; phylum Chordata; class Amphibia; order Anura; family Bufonidae; genus Bufo; species Bufo bufo. The sequence continues at coordinate 389,087,818 of NC_053391.1, forward strand.
CGACTCTGGGGTTACTATATCTGGCCTGTGGTACTTGTGTACCATACCCTTATTAGGGAGACCATATATGTGATATTTATCTGGTTGCCCAGAGTCTTAGCTTTTGCTTTATAGGTCGCACCTGTTTTATGCTTCACATTGCGCAAGAACTGTGCTCTATTTTGCGCAGTTCTATGGTGGTTCCTATGAATTTACTTACCCTGTGCTTCTCCGTGTACTGTATTACATCCTGTTGTTCTCCATTATTTATATTTTATAATAAATGATATCTTTTGATATAAACATTCCACTTGTTTGGCTTTTAGTTTACTCTGGATGTGGTACAAGTGGTCATTATAGCTGTCTAAGTTGACAGAGCTGCCTTTTTGTAGGTTAATTGTATTTATATATATTCTCAGGCAATTCCTCATACATGGATTTCCGAGCACGTGACAAAAATTGGTTGTCACAGTTGGGAACAGTATTTGGGGATACTACGGCACAGGACACGGAGAAATGCGATAGCAAGGAACTTAAGCTTAAGATCAGAGAGGCCCTGAAAAAACGGACCAAACTGTGGTGGAATAAGGCCGCATTAGAGAATTACCTCAATAGAAATATCATACCACGAGGTCTTAGGGTCCAAATATTTCCCACGTTGGAGGGGGAGGACCCCACATTTACCACCAAATGGGAGGAAACCCTCACTAAATGTTCTCAAACCCTTATTGAGCTGCTTATTGGGGCGGATCGCAGAGCTTTGGAGGCTGTGGAGAAGGACATTGACGGCCACAAGGACGGTATCCAGTTACTCCTGACCAAGGAAGAACTGGAATCATTTGATAAAAGTCTAGAAGACGATCTTGCCAAGTGGGAGCGTGAGATTCAGTCTATTAAAACTAAAAAATTCCAGAGAGATCTGGGGGATTACCAACAGAACAAAGTATTTAGGTGGCAACGTAGCAACCTCAGACCTGAATCTCGTTCACGTTCCCAATCTTTGGTGTCTTCAACATCTGAAGAAGAATGTGGCGCTCCTTTTTTAGAAGGACGCCCGGCCGCGGTACGCGGTCCGGATCCCGAAAGGGGAGGGTACAATCTACGCACCCCAGTATACAAACGGAAACACTGGAATGGGAATGGCCGAGGGAAGAGAGTACAGAACTGAAGGTAATTAACCTTTCTACCATTAGTCTCACTCTAACACAACAGCAGGTTCTGCAGAAGGGGCTATCCTTTTCCCCAGTGGGTAGATTTGACTATTTCGAAGTGGTCAAAGATCTGGAATTATTTGCCCGTAAACTTCTATTTAAGAAGCATTTTGGTCGGGGTCACGACGCGACTGCCTTGATGTCTCCGGCTGAGAGGCAGGCGATTCGTGACCTGGAATCCCTTTTAGAGGATCAGATGGCTATTGTACCCAGTAGGTCCCCCATACATCTGCACAGGCGCTCACGTACATTCCCCCCTAAAACATTGTGCCCCGCAGTGGATGTCTTTGTGAAACTAGTAAAACGAGATCTAAATATAGACCATGTACACATTGGGAAAGACAACTTGACTCGTTCGCAAAGACAGGCACTGAGGGAGTTACAGGATTTGAGAGATGTGGTTATTAAACCCGCAGACAAGGGGGGTAATGTCGTGATATGGCCTGTGCAGATGTATGAAAGAGAGGTCTTTAGGCAGCTCAACAATAAGGAATGCTACCGTAGAATTGAGAGGGACCCCACTACACTTTATAAAAACGAGCTGGATGACATTCTTGCTGAAGCCTGTGATCAGGGTATCATCACTACTAAAATGATGGAAGGGCTGAGAGTGGACTTCCCGGTCAAAGCTACCCTATATTTGCTCCCCAAGGTGCACAAGAGCCGTACCCATCCCCCCGGGCGTCCGATCGTTTCGGGGATCGGCAGCTTGTGTACCAATGTGGGTAGGTTCATCGATTTCTTTCTCCAGAAAAGTGTAGAAACCCTTCCTTCTTTTGTTAAAGATACCACGGACATGCTGAGACGGTTAAATGGGATTCATGTGGACCCGGATGTGGTCCTTGTTACATGCGACATTGAGTCGTTATACACGTCTATATACCATGACCAGGGAGTGCGGGCATCTAGATCCTTTTTGACCATGTCAGATTATGACAATAGTATGATTGAATTTATTCTGACATTGTTAGAATTTATGCTCACGCATAACTATTTTTTATTTAAGGACCGCCTCTTCCTACAGCTCCAGGGGACAGCTATGGGGGCATCGTGTGCCCCCGCATATGCCAACTTGTTCCTGGGGCTGTGGAAGAGAGAGATCGTCCAGGACACACCTGGATATGATGCCGCACTCCTATGGTCTAGGTATATAGACGATGTGTTTTTCTTATGGCAGGATACCATTCCGGCCTTGGAAAACTTTTTGGCCCGTCTCAACCACAACACACGCAATATTAGACTTACCTGGAAATATAGTCTTACGAATGTCGAATTCTTGGATATAATGATCACTAAGGGATCCGACGGTTATTTGTCTACTGATCTTTTCAGGAAGTCCACTGCCGTCAATGCCCTTCTCCACGCCTCCTCTGCTCACCATCCCAATACGATTCAGGCAATACCTACAGGGCAGTTCCTGAGAACTCGCAGGATCTGCTCCAGTGATAAGCAGTTTGAACATCAAGCCGGCATGTTGACACAACGATTTCTTGAAAGAGGTTATCAATATAATACCATACAGCGGGGCTATGAAAGAGCCAAAAAAACATCTAGAGACTCCTTGTTGGTGAGTAGAGTTCAGAAAAGGGATAACCGTGACACATGTGTGAGATTTATTACCCCGTTCAATACGAAATGGAGGTATATTCAGAATATTCTGAGGAGACATTGGTCGGTCTTACACACAGATGGTGATCTGGCGGTATGTCTCCCCACATATCCCCAGATCACGTGGAGGCGGTCACGCAATTTGCGTGACATCCTCACCAAGAGTCACTATGTCCCCACACCCAGGGGGGGTATTTTCGGTAGTAAGGGCCCCAAGTGGGGGTCCTTCTCTTGTGGATCGTGTGCCGCCTGTAGGTATATGATTCGTTCTACCGCTTTCAGTGACTCCTCAGGCCGAAAAGACTTTAAAATCGTACACAACATAAACTGTAATACTGAGGCTGTGATATATCTAATCACATGCCCATGTAATCTTTTTTATGTTGGTATGACAAAGAGAGCCCTAAAAACACGGGTTTTGGAACATGTGTGTAGGATTCGAGCAGCGGCGGAAATCCCTGAGAGGGATTGGGAGTCACTGCAGGCGGTTCCACGACACTTTCGCAGGTTCCACGGGTCCGATCCAGGGGGATTGACGGTGAAGGGTATTGACAGAATCCATCTAGGGTCTAGAGGCGGTAACATTAAAGTGGCTCTACTCCGTAGAGAGACTAGGTGGATTGTCAACCTTGACACCGTCACTCCGTACGGCCTTAATGAATCTAACAGTTTTTCTTCCTTTCTATGAATATTGCGCGAATTTTATTGCGGGGTATATTTTTTCTTTTCTTCTATTATATTGTACTTTCTATAATATTGTTTCATGTTTTCTTTTGAGATCATACTATTTATTTCCGTGTGGGATTGGTGACGATGGACAGAGCTACCTATTGCGACAACATGACCGCCACAAGAGAAGATGTTCGTCAAGATCTCCTAGCAACATATTCATATGATATTCTATCATTCTTTAGTACACACATATGGCGGGGCATTACTTTGTGCTTCGATTTTATATGGGTAGTAGATCTTTTTGGCATATTCTAGCCAGTGAGACCTTTTGCTATGACATTGTTACATTTTAAGGAGGTCTTGTTAGATTTCTGACGTGCCTGGTGCCATATGGGCATTGCCATTGTTTATATTTTTACCCTTGCTGCTTTTTGTCTTGTTGGCTGGGGGTGTCTCGGTTGACCCCGCCGGCGGCCTTTGCCGCCGGTGGTGTCACCCCGGCCACCCCTTGCCCCTTCAGGACTCTGTGGATCTTGTTGTTATCTGTGTCGGTCGGTGGGTTGGGTGTGCCTGGGGTGACACCGCGGGCTGCCAATTGCTGCCCGGGGTGCCACCCATGTCGCCCCCACCCCTTACCATTATCCTAGAGGGTCTGCATTATATAGCGCTTCACACAGTATCATCCTTTGCTATGGGATGATTCCCTGTACTTGTATAGATCGTTTTATTACACATATCTGTCAGGTCCACATGTTTTTCCTGTTTTACGGTGTTTTCTCCTTGTACACATGTATTTGTTCTGTTATATGAGAGACTGTATCATTATGTATAATCGAGTAGGAAATGAAGAGTGCATCCAGTTATGGGCTAATTATGACCTAACTTGTATTATTGACCCACATGATCTGACTGGATGCCTTTTGGAGTATGTAGAATAATGATTACATGTATACCATTGACAGCACTTTCCTGCATATATATTATGTTTTTATTTCACTATTCTTTTTCTTACTCACTATATAATCAGATCATCTGTATGATCGCTATAATGATACTGCGATTCCATTGTTATGGACCCCCAGTACATCACATGCTTTTTATGTATTTGCCACGGAGTTACGCTATAGCTAGCCTTTCTCATGGTTCCATTTATATGGACCTCGTATATGTCACTTTTTTACTTGATATGTCACTATGTGTGTTGATCACGCAGTTATGTTATTTATTATTAGATCTATGATCACGTCATTATATTTTTTATCATTATTTTTTTGATTTATATTAGATATCTACTGAGGGGTTTCTCCCTATATGATAATTCCTGTGAGCGTGGGACCCTGTGTGGATGCAGCGGGTACGTGCCTGTAGCATTGTGGCAATTTTGTGATCATGTCCCATTATCTAGTTTTTTAAGAGCGGCGGATTGCGGCTTACCTGCGTTCCACGGGGGCCGCGGGGTGCGCATGCGCTGGGCGACGCCATCTTGACGCGCTCCGTGACGTCTGTATGTGCCGCCGCGCATGCGCGGTGCGCAGACGTGGACGCGCTGGGAGATGGCGCCGTCTATCATGGTGCTTCCCGCGCCCGATCGAGTGGTCCGCAGGTGTGCAGCATTCAGGTGATTCTTGTCCATCGCCCCACCCCCATTTCATTCTATATATACCCTGCCTATGCATTATATAGTACCTCCTGATGAAGCCGTTGAGGTGAAACGCGCGTCGAGGTCTCGCGCCCAGGGCCGGTCTTTCATTTTGCCACCATGTCTTCAGGTACGTCCTATTCTTAGCGCGGTTGCATGCTACTTGCGGGGTGCCCTTGTATGTATCCACGCTGGGTCCCTTGAACTTTGGTGCATGTTAGTTATGGTTTGACTTCAGCATAGTGATTTTGTATTTACCATATCACTGTTTTTGGCTGATTGTGACATCTACATCATACCGTGCATGCCTGCTACGACTCTGGGGTTACTATATCTGGCCTGTGGTACTTGTGTACCATACCCTTATTAGGGAGACCATATATGTGATATTTATCTGGTTGCCCAGAGTCTTAGCTTTTGCTTTATAGGTCGCACCTGTTTTATGCTTCACATTGCGCAAGAACTGTGCTCTATTTTGCGCAGTTCTATGGTGGTTCCTATGAATTTACTTACCCTGTGCTTCTCCGTGTACTGTATTACATCCTGTTGTTCTCCATTATTTATATTTTATAATAAATGATATCTTTTGATATAAACATTCCACTTGTTTGGCTTTTAGTTTACTCTGGATGTGGTACAAGTGGTCATTATAGCTGTCTAAGTTGACAGAGCTGCCTTTTTGTAGGTTAATTTGATCAGGACTGTACATCAAAGGTTACTTTGCTCTGGGGGCTAAAAGCTTGATAGGAAAGGATTCTTTTATGTAACTTGTCCCTAAAGCTTCTGGTCATTGAGGTGTTGTCTTCATGGATTATGACATTTGGAAACCCCAAGGTTGAACTAAACTATGCAGTTCTGTAACCATGATCTTTTGAATCTAATTTTCAACATTTTCATGCTTTTCCCCTGATTGTGCTTAAAGCAGATTTGTCAGCTTAATATGTATTAAGGGGACCTTATTTCAGCTACTGACCTGTAGTACAACACACCCAAATGGCCCAAACATTGTGCCATTTGGTTGCTAACAGCACTGAAAGAACACACCAGACTCATATGAATTTGGTTGTATTAACGAGCAGACCTTTTACCCTGCCTCCCTTCAGGACGGTGATCGACATGCTGATGTATATAAGTATATACACAGGAGCCTGCCAATTGCTTTCCAAGGGGTAGGGTAAAAGTAGGAATTCTGCTCATGAAAACAGGACTCAAAGTGCACAAATTATGCTTTATGCTGCCCTCACCACATTCCAAAAAAAAGGTGTGTGGTGCAGGTGTTGCTCAAACAGGGTCATTGGCCTTGGCAGATAACATTTACACCAATTTACTGAAGTAAATAACTGAAATCTATGCAATTTGTCATAAATTAAGTGCATTTCTTAGTCTATTTTTACACTAGCGTTAATATCCTATAACGCTTCCATTTTGTCCCCATTCATTGTCAATGGGGACAAAACGTAACTGAACAGAATGGAATGCTCCAAAATGCATTCTGTTCTCATACCGGAGAGCAACCCGCAGCATGCTGCAATTTGCTTTCCGTCCTGGGATGCAGAGCAAGTCAATGGGGACGGATCCGTTTTCTCTGACACAATAGAAAACGGATCTGTCCCCCATTGACTTTCAATGGTATTCATGACGGATCCCGTCCTTGTTATGTTAAAGATAATACAACCGGATCCGTTCATAACGGATGCAGATGGTTGTATTATCAGTAACGGTAGCGTTTTTGCTGAATCTTGCTGGATCCAGCAAAAACGCTAGAGTGAAAGTAGCCTAAGGCTGTTGGATTCAGCAAAAATGCTAGTGTGAAAGTAGCCTTAGGCCTCATGCACACAGCCGTGTACCGCGGCAGAGAGCGGTCCGTGGTAACCCGGCCGGGATTCCTGCTGACAGCAGGAGCGCACGGCGCCATTGGTTGCTATGACGCCGTTCGCTTCATGCCGCCGCTGCACTATAGTAATACACACGTATGATCTATACGAGTGTATTACTGTACAGTAGCGGCGGCATGAAGCGCACGGCGTCATAGTAACCAATGACGCCGTGCGCTCCTGCTGTCAGCAGGAATCCCGGTCGGGTTACCACGGACGGCTCTCGGCCGCGGAACACGGCCGTGTGCATGAGGCCTTAGGCTGTTGTGTGTGCAGGAATGTTCTGTTTTTTTTTTTTGTTTTTTTATGCAGCTTTTAAAGCCAAAACTAGAAGTGAATAAAAAAAAGCAGTAGTATCTTTATAATTTCTGCAACTGCATATCAGTTCCATTTATCTCAATGGCACTGTTTTTGTGAGCAAGCACATGGATTTCTGCAAACCTCATTCAGAAGAATGGTACAAGAACACAATGGTCTAAAAAAAATCTGCCACATGTGTGTGCAGAAATTTGTGTGCTCTCTATAAAAACATCACCGTTTGGATCTAATTTTCAGTGGCAGACATTTTTGCTACTAGATTAAATATGGAACACAAATTAAAAAAAAACAAAAAAACGTTTTCCAGGCAAACATTCAAATTTATTTGAGATCACTCTCTAGGACATTTTAAGTAAAAAATGTAGCAGAAAAGACAGATGTACTATAAAATAGTACAAATGTTAACCTTGGGTATAATATAAATGTTTAATATACTATTTATAGTAATTACAACATACACATTTATAGCAAAAACACAAGGTAGCTTTATGGGAATTCACAAGTGCCCATTTTTTATCCCTGAAGCTGCATATTGTGCAGATACATCTAAAGGTACAGTACCTCAAACAGTCTTAGTTACTGTCATCAACGTCATTACTAAAGTTAATGGGAACTAGCACCCGCCTCATAAGCTTCTGTTGGAGGCATTTGGTTGAAGTTTCTTCCACTTTTGATGTTGAGGGTAATGCAGAATGCAATGAAGAAATGTTATAGTCTTTGTGCTATAGTAACCTTAGTACTACTCCTAATCGCACAGGTACAGCAACAGTGACATCAGCAACAGAAATATGCAACAACTGCCTGTCACTCATGTCAACCGTACAGTACTCATCACTGGTCCACAACATGTTAAAAATTGCCTATGAAACATGAATAATCTGTTTTCAAACAGTTATCAACAGCTCCTAACAGATCTCTGACTAATAATGCGTTTCAGACTGTGTTATTTTTGCCACCAAATTACTGAAACCCTGGACAAAAAGAGAATAGTGCAAATGTGGGCAGAAACTTGTATACAAGCACACCAATCAAAAACAATAATGTAAAATGTTCAATTTTTGGTACTTAAAGGGGTTATCCCATCTTAGACAATGGGGGCATATCGCTAGGATATGCCCCCATTGTCTGATAGGTGCGGGTCCCAGATAGGTGCGTGGCTCGAGGACCCCGGGGTCCGTCCACTACCAGGCGCAGCTCCCCACCTCTCCAATTGAAGCGAAAGGGAGCGCACTGCGCAGCCACCGCTTCCATTCATTTCTATGGGGCCGACGTTAATAGCCAAGCCAGCACTCGGCTATTTTCGGCGGCTCCATAGAAATTAATGGAGGGCGGCTGCGCATGCGCAGTGCGCCCTCCTCAACTTTCTACGCTCCGTTCTCCTTGTAGGTGCGGATACCAGAGGTGGGACCCGCACCTATCAGACAATGGGGGCATATCCTAGCGATATGCCCCCATTGTCTAAGATGGGAAAACCCCTTTAATAGAAAAACTTCTAGAGTGTAAAATAGTTTGATAAATGTACTTATAGTGAAGTACATTTCACATCATCTGACATGTCACTGGGAATACAGTTGTCAAGACTCTCACTGACATGGCAACAGGGCTGGATCACTGGATCTTCTATTGATATAAATGGTAAGGAGAAACACATGCAGCCCTATTGTTCTAGCAATCCGTGTGTGTGGGGAGGGGGCAGTGTCTCAGTTTATTTGATTAAACCAATGACATATAACTTGTCTCTGATCTAATTAATGGAGAAATTGTACCGTACACTGTAGGTTACTGGTGCTCTGCGGAACAATTCTTCAATCCATGACAGTAGGAAGACTCAGCTGCACACAGTGTGCAGTGATACGGGTAATTTATTTAAAATTTATCCATATCACTAGCTCTGTGTACGGCAGATCCTTTTTACTATTGTCTCAGTGAAGTTGTGTCAGAAGACATGTAATGGAGAAATTATTCTAAAGACTGGAATTAAAATAGAAATTATTTCATTAACAACTGTCCTTTGTACTCCAGAGTGGCCCGTCACCTGAACATGGACTGCAGTATGGACAGGGTGGATTCTAGACATTGGCTTAACTCCGTTTATGGCTTCATGACCACTCTATCCGTTACCAGTAAAAACTTTAATTATGATCCCAGTCAGCAGCACCACTACAGCTAAACAGACTACTAGACCCCGCCTGAAAATCAGCTGTCTTGTGGAAAGGACCTCGCCAACTATATCGGAAGCCTCGGATGGATCATCTTCAAGAACCAGATAATCTGAGTGACTTTCACTAAAAAAGACATCTGGCAAGATGGCGGCACCTGCAGTTATACTTTGATCCACAGCAGAATATTCATCATCTAAACAGATAGAAAATACATACATTAAAAATGTTAATCAGATGCAACCAACTCATCTTACAGAAGACTCTGTAACAATATGTCAGAAATAGCTTAACATAAATAACATAGTAAAGATTTTTTTTTTAAAGTTGCATAATACACTATGGGGGGGGGGGGGGGGGATTTATCATGCCCTGCACTCCAAAATTCTTGCTTTGAAAAGTTGCAAAACAGGGACCTTAGGATATAGAGCTGTCACACAGTGCAGAGGGAAGGAGGGGGGATGCGCGGATCTGCACTTGGTAAAACACGAAGAGACCATCTCCTGGGCACTTGCAGCATCAGCAGGTATCCCTTTCTTGGGACGAAATTACCCACAAAAGACATCTTGGGGTTTAATCCACGAGAGCTTGTTTTTTTTGAGGGACGGGTTAACATTTTCATATTTTGCAGTACATACAACTTTTTCATCATTTTTTATTGTTTCCATTATTCGTGATAATTTTACAGTTAGGGCACTTGATCACATGATCGTTCATGCAATACACTGCAATACTTCTGTATTATGCTTGTCAGCATAATAATCACTGGAAACCTATTAGAACCCATCTCTGGCAGAGCCTAATGGCTATACAAAGATGGCAAACCAGATGGGCTTCATTGCATTTGGGTAACAGAAGTGCCTTCTCTTGACCACGTCATTTAATGTCTTAAAAGATAACCAACTCATCCTGTTTGTGTTAATCTTCCTTGAATTACTAGTAAAAAAAAAATGATGTACTAGAAAGAATTTGATAATTTTATTTGGTTACATAACGGTAATTTATGGTAGTTTAAATAAAGCCATATTTATAGGTCATTTACTAATTGGAGTTCATTGAGAAGTTTGAAGCCAAAAATAATACAAAATTAAAGAGGACCTTTCACTAGAATAGAAAATCTAAACTAAGTATACAGACATGTAGAGCGGCGCCCAGGGATCTCCCTGCACTTACTATTATACCTCGGCGCCGCTCCGTTCGCCCGGTATAGCCTCCGGTATCTTCACATGTTAGGCTCCACCCAGTGGAACCTGCCGGTGTCTCCTTCTCCAATGCTGTAGCGCTGGCCAATCGCAGCGCTCAGCTCATAGCCTGAGAGTTTTTTTTTTTCTCTCAGGCTATGAGCTGAGCGCTGCGATTGAGCCTAACATATGAAGATACCGGAGGCTATACCGGGAGACCGGAGCGGCGCCCAGGGATAATAGTAAGTGCAGGGAGATCCCTGGGCGCCGCTCTACATGTCTGTATACTTAGTTTAGATTTTCTATTCTAGTGAAAGGTCCTCTTTAAGCCTTTCAAGATGCAGTAGCGCTTTAATCAGCCAGAATCAGATTTCTCTCCAATCCTAACTGTGCAGTATAGTTTCAGTTGTCACTAACTGCAGATGATGTGGGCTTAGCTGCAGAGTCTGTGCCATCCCTATGCCGTACATAAACACAGCTGAAGTGGAAGGAGCTGTGTTAGACACAAAAGGTTTTCAGTATTTTCAAGGGTGATCCAAAATAGCTGTTTTCCAAAAGGCATAAGACTGTCTCTTGTGCCAAGCCAATGTCTGACGCTTAAGTTACCAAGTTATCAGCAGGTAGGAGAACTATTTTTAATACTTTTTTCCATTTCTCTACAGACTCTCACAGGATCTCCACAAGGAGAATACCGTAAGTACCTTTCATAAAACAGAAGACCCAGGTAATACTACCTGAGGCAAAACTAAAATAATATTCATGGCCTGGTGATAGCCTTCATGTCTGTGAAACCGCTCATGAACAACTCTTCTTTCCATATTTCATCTCCTATTTGTTACTTATTACTTTTTGATTGACATGTGAAGCTTTATTCAGAATTACTGTATAGTGTGCAGTGCTCTTGTGCTATAAAATATCTATTGTACTGTCGTGCTGCATCATGGTACACTGTATATATAAGCCAGATACTTGCCGAATGAACACATGCCAAATCCTGGGCTAGTTTCCTTCTGTGAAATGCTGGGCCCTTCATCTTCTTTCTTTACTCCTGCTCGAACTTGTGCCTAAGAAATAAATAAATCATTATATTATAATATATATATATATATATATATATATATATATATATATAACAACAAAGAAAGTCCGCAGCACTCCTTGAAGTAAAAAATGTGCAGTTTATTCACACATGTCAGAAAATTGACAACGTTTCGGTTCTCTCACAGAACCTTTCTCAAGTCAGGACCTGACTTGAGAAAGGTTCTGTGAGAGAACCGAAACGTTGTCAATTTTCTGACATGTGTGAATAAACTGCACATTTTTTACTTCAAGGAGTGCTGCGGACTTTTTGTTGTTTATCCGTCCTGTATCGAGGGACCACCGCGGGCACCGCATAACTGTGAAGGAGTGCTGCCTGACCTTTTCTATGGATATATATATATATATATATATATATATTACACACACACATATATATATATATATATATATATATACACACATATACATACATACACACACACAGTTATGTCCATATATATTTGGACAGAGACAACATTTTTCCAATTTTTGTTCTGTACATTACCACAATGAATTTTGAACAAAACAATTCAGATGCAGTTGAAGTTCAGACTTTCAGCTTTAATTCAGTGGGTTGAACAAAATGATTGCATAAAAATGTGAGGAACTAAAGCATTTTTTAAACGCAATCCCTTCATTTCCGGGGCTTGGACAAAATAAATAATTGTAATTAAAATGTTAATTTCTAATACTTGGTTGAAAACCCTTTGTTGGCAATGACTGCCTGAAGTCTGGAACTCATGGACATCAGACGCTGTGTTTCCTCCTTTTTAATGCTCTGCCAGATCTTTACTGCGCTTTTCAGTTGCTGTTTGTTTGTGGGCCTTTCTGTCTGAAGTTTAGTCTTTAACAAGTGAAATACATGCTCTATTGGGTTCAGATCAGGTGACTGACTTGGCCATTCAAGAATATTCCACTTCTTTGCTTTAATAAACGCCTCAGTTGCTTTAGCTTTATGTTTTGGGTTATTGTCCATCTGACCAATCAGTTTGGCTGCATTTGAGCACACAGTATGTTTATGAAAACCCCAGAATTCATCCGGATGCTTTTGTCCTGTGTCATATCATCAATAAACACTAGGACCCAGTGCCACTGGCAGCCATGCTTGCCCAAGCCTTCACACTGCCTCCGCTGTGTTTTACAGATGATGTGGTATGCTTTGGATCATGAGCTGTACCATGCCTTCACCATACTTTTTTCTTTCCATCATTCTGGTAGAGGTTGATCTTGGTTTCATCTGTCCAAAGAATGTTCTTCCAGAAGTGTGATGGTTTTTTAAGTCCAATCTAGCCTTCTTATTCTTGAGACTTATGAGTGGCTTGTTTCATGCAGTGAACCCTCTGTATTTACTTCCATGGAGTTTTCTCTTTATGGTAGATTTGGATATTGATACGCCTATATCCTGGAGAGTGTTGTTCACTTGGTTGGCTGTTGTAAAGGGGTTTCTCTTCACCATGGTAATTATTATGCAATCATCCACCACTGTTGTTTTCCGTGGGCATCCAGGTCTTTTTGCATTGTTGAGGTCACCAGTGCTTTCTTTCTTTCTCAGTATGAACCAAACTGTAGATTTTGCCACTCCTAATAGTATAGCAGTTTCTCAGATTTTTTTTCTGTTTTTGCAGATGAAGGATGGCTTGTTTCACCTGCATGGAGAGCTCCTTTGACCGCATGTTTACTTCTCAGAAAAATCTTTAAAATGCAAGCACCACACCTCAAATCAACTCCAGGTCTTTTATGTGCTTAATTGAGAATGAAATAATTAAGGAAATGCCCACACCTTCCCATGAAACAGCTTTTGAGTCAACTATCCAATTACTTTTGGTCCCTTTAAAAACAGGGTGTCACATGTAAAGGAGCTGAAGTTACTAAACCCTTCATCCAATTTTAATGTGTATACCCTCAAATCAAAGCTAAAAGTCTGGACTTTATGTCCATGTGGATTATATAACTATGACTTGAATATGTTTTAGTAAGCAGGTAATACAAACAAAATTTGTCAAAAATACCAAACAAAATGTGTAAAGTGAAAAGAAAATGATACATGGTTTTCAAAATACTAAATAAAATCTGAAAGTGTGGCATGCATTTGTATTCACCCCCTGTACTCTGATACCCCTAAATCAAATCCAGTGTGACCAATTGCCTTCAGAAGTCACTAATTAGTAAATAGAGTCCACCTGTATGTAATTTATTCTCAGTATAATGCCTCATTCACACATCAGTGTTTTGGTCAGTGATTTCCTTCAGTGATTGTAAAGCAAAATCAGGATTGGAGCCTCCACAGACATAAGGTATAAGGGAAAGATCAGCACCTGTTCTGTGTTTAGAGCCGCACCTGGTTTTGGCTCACAATCCCTGATGGAAATCACTGACCAAACACTGACTTTGTGAATGAGGCGTAATTACAGCTGTTTTGAGAAGGCTTCAGAGGTTTGTTAAGAGAACATTAGTGATCAAACTGCATTATGAAAACCAAGGAACACACCAGACAGGTCAGGGATAAAGATGTGGAGAAGTATAAAGCAGGCTTAGGTTATAAAAAATATCCCAAGCTCTGAACATCTCATGGAACATTGATTCAACCAATCAATCAATCAATCATCGGAAAATGGAAGGAGTATGGCCCAACTGTAAGCATACCAACTATGGCCATCCACCCAAACCGACAGCCCAGGTAAGGAGAGCACTAATTGGAGAGGCAGCCAAGAGACTCTGGAGGAGCTGCAGAGAGGCTCAGCTCAGGTGAGAGAATCTGTCCACAGGACTACTATTGGTCATGTACGTGAGAAGCCTTTTACACAGTTATGCCTCTATATCAGGGCTGGCCAACCTGCGGCTCTCCAGCTGTTGTAAAACTACAATTCCCACCATGCCCTGCTGTAGGCTGATAGCTGTTAGCAGTCTAGGCATGCTACGAGTTCTAGTTTTGCAACAGCTGGAGAGCTGCAGGTTGGCCAGCCCTGCTCTATATGATGTTCTGTTGAGTTTCTGTGTGCTACCAAATCTGCTGATAAGCCGAAAGAGCTACAGAAAGCGCACGCTTTAGATTAAACATACAAAAAAAGTTTAATTTATCATATCTGTTGGATGGTAAAAAAAAAAAAAAAGTGCCAGATTTGCACCCGATATTTCATTAAGATCATAAAGATTAGGCAAATTATAAAATCGCTCCGTCTGATCACAGGGAGAACTGTGTAACTGCTCAATCATAACATCACAGTCTCTCCATCCCTGACTGGCACGGATCTGTTTCATCAGCACAGTGCAGGAAGGGGTAGCTGCATCCATTAAGGACATTGCATTCAGCTTTCTGTCAGAGACAGGACATGTGCTGTAATTTCCCACTAATATAATGCTTCCTAAGTTGGTACAAAAACAAAAAAAACTATAATGCAGCCATATTCATGAAGACTTGAACTGACAAAGTGTGTGCTCATTGCTAGGGCATAGTAGGCTCTGTTCACATCAAATTTCCCCTGCACAGTCAGCATATGTGCCAGGAAAGTTCTCTATTCTTTCAATGGAGGCTAAAAGAATAGCCTCCTTCGAGTTCATGTTAATCTGCATACTGTTTGAAAGTGTATTTTCCGTCTCAAACTGTTATATATATAAAAAGGAAAAAATGGCAGCACCGAAAAAAATCAAAAAAGAGAAAATGGGTGCACAGCCCAATGGGAATAAGCTTACCCAATGCAGAATACAAAAAGCGGGTAGCACTTCAGACTTGTGAAACAATGTAGAAAACTTTATTCACCCATGTGGCAAGGCAACGTTTCGGCTCAATACCAGAGCAATTTTTTGTATCCACATTTTGTGTGGACAGGAAGTCAGTTTCTCTATTCATTTCTATGAAACTAACATCAAGGCTCCCATAGGACTACTGGGGGCCCTGTACCCCCCTGCACACTCCTTGCTGCTCCCCTAAATAGACTGGAGCGGCCAGTTGCACATATGTGCAGCTACTCCATTCATTTCTTTGGGAGTTCCGGAGGTAGCCGAGCGCTGTACTCGAGCACCGATCTGATAGTTATCCCCTGGATAGGTAATAACTTGTACCTACCGGAATAGCCCTTTAACTCTACGCTGTAATTAGTGTCCAAGATGGCCTATTCTGGCCTTAACCTCAACTGGGCAGCATACATTGTTTTTAACACGATTTTATTCCTATGTTTTTTGTAAGTACAATAAACCCTTTTCAATTGCAACCACTGGTACGTACTTCACCATCTTTGCGCCTTCCTTCCTTTTTTGAGCCTTATGGAAGTGTGAGACGGCTGATATCTTGGAGTGACGCTCTCCTGGTAGGATCCTAGTTCAGACAAAGATCTTCTGAATTGACGGTTTCTGGTCCTGACCTGCCCTATAACCTGAGCTCCTTGACTGAAGGCACACCGGTCACTCTCTATGCGCATTACAAGTGATCCTTGTGAGTATATCGCATACATCTGATGCGACAGGTGTCTGAACATACTACACCATAGTGCGTTTTTTTCACTGCATTTTAGGTTTCCATGCATCTGTTAAAAATCTATGATTGAATGTGGTCCATCTAACTGAAGATTTTTCAGAATGTAAGAAAGAGAAAATAATAGGAACATATAAAAGAATCCTCTCTTGCAGCGCAATCCTTTCTCCTATCACTTTATCTAACAGACTTTTACCCACATTGTCTTGGGATCTGCAGCGCTTGAGTGGACCTATTTCCTATACAGAGACTTTGTGCTTTTATTCTACTTAACCTCAACTAATCAGTTCAATTTGTATGTCTCAGAAATAAGTTTTCATAGCATCCCATTCAATGCATTTCCTAACCCTGTTTTGATTTATAATAAAGAACTCAACAAGCATATTTTCAAGCATGAGTAATATCCACACTATTAAGCCAGAAAGCATTAATCGTCTACATTCTGTCCCTCAGTGAACCATTAGAGGAATGTAGTTCTATCAATAAAGGAGAATGATCTGACATACTACGGGTAAGGTATACTATTTTAGCATGTATACTATTTTTGTTTGATCAATATAGGACTAAGCTTAGAGTAGGTTTCCTGTAATAAATGGATAAAATAAGTCAAATAGCCTTCATTGACTGTAGAGCTGTCTGTACTTTATCCCAGAATGGATCAACCACCATGGTAAAGTGTCTTAATAAAAGCACAGGTAAATGGGGAACTTGGGCAAGACATTCCAAGAGGCCCTTAAAAGGTGTTGTGCCACCAGCAAATGGCATTTATTATGTAGAGAAAGTTATTACAAGGCACTTACCGTATTTTTCGCCCTATAAGACGCACCGGCCTATAAGACGCACCTAGGTTTTTGAGGAGGAAAATAGGAAAAAAAATATTTTGAACCAAAAGGTGTGCTTTTGGTGGGTTTTGAACCAATTGTGGTCTGTGGATGGCACTGTTATGGGGGATCTGTGGATGGCACTGTTATGGGGGATCTGTGGATGGCGCACTGTTATGGGGGATCTGTGGGTGGCGCACTGTTATGGGGGATCTGTGGGTGACACTTATGGGGGATCTGTGGGTGACACTTATGGGGGATCTGTGGGTGACACTTATGGGGGATCTGTGGGTGACACTTATGGGGGATCTCTGGGTGACACTTATGGGGGATCTCTGGGTGACACTTATGGGGGATCTCTGGGTGACACTTATGGGGGATCTCTGGGTGACACTTATGGGGGATCTCTGGGTGACACTTATGGGGGATCTCTGGATGGCACTGTTATGAGGATCTGTGTATGACAGTTATGGGGGGGATCTGTGGATGACACATATATAGCATCTTATGCTATGTGTCATCCACAGATCCCCTCCATAAGTGTCCCTGTAGTGAATGACCCTCAATACACGCTGGGGGCCGGCATCTGCTTTTATAATGACAGCGGGGCCCGTGCAGTGACTGTATTCTACTACACGGGCCCCGCTCACTGTATGATCCTATGTTTAATAGTTACCGTAATTGTAATTGTATGTAATCAGGAGCGCTGTGTATTGCCGGTACTTACAACTAGAAGCGGTAGGTAGCAGAGAGGAGGGAGGAGGGAGAAGGGAGAAGGCAGGCCGGGAGGACGGGCGCTGGCAGCGCGAGTCATACGTCATGCGTCTACGCCGCCTGCTTCATTCATTCATAAAGTGGGCGGCGCAGCCGCATGACGTATGACTCACGCTGCCAGCTTCCGTCCTCCCGGCCTGCCTCCTCCCTCCTCCCTCCTCCCTCCTCTCTGCTACCTACCGCTTCTAGTTGTAAGTACCGGCAATACACAGCGCTCCTGATTACATACAATTACAATTACGGTAACTATTAGACATAGGATCATACAGTGAGCGGGGCCCGTGTAGTAGAATACAGTCACTGCACGGGCCCCGCTGTCATTATAAAAGCAGATGCCGGCCCCCAGTCCCGCCTCCCTCACAGCTGATACACCCGCCGCACGGCATCGCGGCGGGTGTATCATTGAAAACCCGACAAAATCGGCAGCATTCGCCGTATAAGACGCACTGCTATTTTCCCCCCACTTTTGGGGGGAAAAAAGTGCGTCTTATACGGCGAAAAATACGGTACTAACGTATTGTGATTGTCCATATTGCCACCTTTGCTGGCTTCATTCATTTCTCCATCATATTATATACTGCTCAGATCCAGGGCTTACATCCACCCTGCAATCCAGCAGCCGTGGCCGTGTCTGCACACTATAATAGGAAAACTATAGGTGCTTTTTCCTATAGAGTGCAAGCACGGCCACCGCTGCTGGATTGCAGGGTGGTCATAACTAGGGAAGAGCGAATCGACTTCGGATGAAACATCCGAAGTCAATTCGCATAAAACTTTGTTTCAATACTGTGCGGAGCAAGAGCAATCTGTCACCTACATTTCATATGTTAATCTACCAGGAATTAATAGTAGTACATGTAAACACCATTGCCAATATACTTTTATATCTCCACACTTTGACCTCATCCTCGAACTTTAATCTACAGGGTGGGCCATTTATATGGATACACCTTAATAAAATGGGAATGGTTGGTGATATTAACTTCCTGTTTGTGGCACATTAGTATATGTGAGGGGGGAAACTTTTCAAGATGGGACTCCCAGGCTATGAGCTGTGCGCTACGATTGGCCAGCGCTGCAGCAAGGGACAACCCTAATACAAAAATTCTGCCCAGTACAACAGAGGGAGCTGCAGACACCGGAGCCTATACCGGGCGAACGGAGCGGCGCCCAGACATACTAGTAAGTGCAGGGGGACCCCTGGGCGTCGCTCTGCCCACTGATATAGTTAGTTTTTAAACTAGTGAAAGGTCCTCTTTAAATATTACTTTATTATAAATATATTCTCAAATACATTTCATTATCTATAGTGGTTCATTTTGTCTAGGGAGCAGTCATTAGGAGAAATAAAATGGCCGCCGTCCTATTAGCACACACAAAATCTGTCCTAATCACACAGCAGGACAAGTTACTTCATAACACTGAGGTATAGAGCTGCCTCATCCTCCTCTCTGATCTGCTTGTCAGGGATTTTGATCCTGAATACCGTTTAATATGATCTTCAGATGAATTTCTGTAGGAATGGAGTTCATGAGGAGACATGAAGTACAGAGAGGATGGACAGGACAGACTGTGGTAATGAAGACTGCATACAAGTGCTGCTGCTTATTATCTATACCCCCACTATCTTCTCTGCACTTCATGTCTCCTAATTAACTCCATTCCTACAGAAATTAATCTGAAGATCATATTAAACGGTATTCAGGATCAAAATCCCTGACAAGTAAGAGAGGAAGACGGCCCAGCTCTAACTTGTCTTCCTGTGTAATTAGGAAAGGTTTTATTCGGACCTGTAGTCTGAAATGGTGGCCATTTTATTTTTCCTAATGACTGCTCCCCTGACAAAATGAGCCATTATAACTAATGAAATGTATTAGGTAATATATTTATTAGGAAGTAATATTAAAGTATTTTCATTTTCTTAATTCCCAGAGAACACCTTTAAGTAAATATTATCATGGTTTGAGCAATGGAAATTCCATCAACAATTATGAATAATTATGTTTACAATAAACTTTTTATTTAACGGCATACTATATAAATCTATTCCCATTTCAATCACAAGGATTCTTAAATTAAAAATCGCAATGGCCTAGGGCATCATACCTCTTTACACACTTTGTCCCAGTTCATGCGCAAAACATAGATCATGAAAAATGAGGCTTGTAAAAAGACCGGAAACATCATTCCAGACCAGAGGCCTTCAAAAAGAAAACATAATTGAAGCATGTCAAAAGAAGTTTGCTTAAACAAATAAGCTATTTTAGATCAAGAAATTACCATTAATGATCTCACCGTCTCTGTAATTATGTTCTATTATTATTTATTCCCATTGTTTATGTAGTGTCAACATATTCCACTGCATCAGTACTTGGCACATTAACCTATTTAAAGGGGCTTTCCGATTTTTTTTTTTTTTTTTACTGATCACCTATCCTTTGGATGGGTCATTAGTATCAGATATGTGGGTTTCCGACCCCTGGGACCCCCGGCCATCATCTGTTTGAAAAGACAGTGTTGCTCACAGTAGCGTACATTGTATGACGATTGAGGGTGAGCTGCAAAACCAAGCACAATCACTTCAATGATAATACTGATGACCTAATCCAGAGGATAGGTCATCAGTATTAAAGTCTCGAAAAACCCCTTTAAAGGGTTTCTATCACTAGAATTTTCATTATTCAACTGGCTGACATTAGCGATGTGCTAATGTCAGCTGCACCTATCTATGCTATTCTTGTGATTATTCATACCCCCGTTACTGCAGAATTCTTACTTTTATATTATGAAAATTAGCCTCTAGGAGCAGGGAGGGGCGTTGCTCCTGCACCTAGAGCAGTGATGGCTAACCTCTGGCACTCCAGCTGTGTTGAAACTACAATTCCCAGCATGCCCTATTCATTTCTATGGAGTTTTGAGAACAGCCAAGCAAGTGTTTTACCACAGCTGGAGAGCCGGAGGTTAGCCATCACAGACCTAGAGGCTCCGTTCCCCCACCTCATTACACGCCCTCCTAGTCTTGATTGACAGGGCCAGGCAGCGTTCGCATCCTCCTGCCGCCCCTGTGCGCTGTTTGGTATTCTGCGTAGGGAAGGACGCTCGCCGGCTGCCAGCTTCCTTACCGCGCCTGCATCGACTACTGAACGGCGCAAGATTTCCCCAATTTGCATACTATAAAAGTAAGAATTCTGTAGTAACGGGGGCATGAATAATCACAAGAATAGCATAGTTAGGTGCAGCTGACATTAGCACATTGCTAATGTCAGCCAGTTTAATAGTGAAAATTCTAGTGACAGAAACCCTTTAAAGAAAACCTGTCACCATGAAAATGCAGTGCAAATCTGCAGAAAGCATGTTATATGGGAGGTAAGAGAGGTCAAAATTTTAATTAAAACATAAAATTGAAATGCAAATGCCTATGTGCCATTTCATTTTCAACCCATGTGTGCAAAATTCATTAAAAATAAAACAAAATACTTTCTTTTGCAATTTATATTTTCAACTGAAGCATGGGTAATATGTAAGAAAAATTAAAAAAGCTTAATTATCATCACATATACTGGTATTTTATAGTCAAAATTAAAAATGAAATGCAAAATGCATAAATGAAAGTCAAAACCACAGTTTTCATCTGTGTAGATATGTAGAAATGTCCTTTTTTATGCATTTGATTTTTAATTGCGATCATAAAATACCAAAGGTGATGATAATTAAATGACAAAACAGAAAATTTTAAGTTATCACATATTACCCATGCTTACATAGTAACATAGTACATAAGGCCGAAAAAAGACATTTGTCCATCCAGTTCGGCCTGTTATCCTGCAACTTGATCCAGAGGAAGGCAAAAAAAACCTTGTGAGGTAGAAGCCAATTTTCCCCACTTTAGGGGAATAAAAGATTCCTTCCCGACTCCAATCAGGCAATCAGAATAACTCTCTAGACCAACGACCCCTCTCTAGTAGCTATAGCCTGTAATATTATTACTCTCCAGAAATACATCCAGGCCCCTCTTGAATTCCTTTATTGTACTCACCATCACCACCTCCTCAGGCAGAGAGTTCCATAGTCTCATTGCTCTAACCGTAAAGAATCCTTTTCTATGTTTGTGTACAAACCTTCTTTCCTCCAGACGCAGAGGATGTCCCCTCGTCACAGTCACAGTCCTGGGGATAAATAGATGATGGGAGAGATCTCTGTACTGACCCCTGATATATTTATACATAGTAATTAGATCTCCCCTCACTCGTCTTTTATCTAAAGTGAATAACCCTAATTTTGATAATCTTTCAGGGTACTGTAGTTGCCCCATTCCAGTTATTACTTTAGTTGCCCTTCTCTGGACCCTCTCCAGCTCTGCTATGTCTGCCTTGTTTACAGGAGCCCAGAACTGTACACAGTACTCCATGTGTGGTCTGACTAGCGATTTGTAAAGTGGTAGGACTATGTTCTTATCACGGGCATCTATGCCCCTTCTGATGCAACCCATTATCTTATTGGCCTTGGCAGCAGCTGCCTGACACTGGTTTTTGCAGCTTAGTTTGCTGTTTATTAAAATTCCTAGATCCTTTTCCATGTCAGTGTTACCGAGTGTTTTACCATTTAGTATGTACGGTTGACTTGCATTATTCCTTCCCATGTGCATAACTTTACATTTATCAGTGTTAAACCTCATCTGCCACTTATCTGCCCAAGCCTCCAATATATCTAGATCCCTCTGTAGTAGTATACTGTCCTCTTCAGTGTTAATTACTTTACACAGTTTAGTGTCATCTGCGAAAATTAATACTTTACTATGCAAGCCTTCTACAAGATCAGTAATAAATATATTGAAGAGAATAGGGCCCAATACTGACCCTTGAGGTACCCCACTAGTGACAGTGACCCAATCTAAGTGTGTACCGTTAATAACCACCCTCTGTTTGCTATCACTCAGACAGTTACTTGCCCACATACAGACGTTTTCTCCCAGTCCGAGCATTCTCATTTTATATACTAACCTTTTATGTGGAACAGTGTCAAATGCTTTGGAGAAGTCCAGATATTTGACTATATGCTTAGGATGAAAATGAAGATCCAAATAAAAGTATCTCATTTTATTTTTAATTAGGACATGAATTTTGCACACATGGGTTGAAAATGAAATGGCAAATAGGTATTTGCATTTCAATTTTATGTTTTTAATTTTGGACACTTTTACCTACGGTACATGTTATAGAGAAGGAGGAAAGAAGGAGGAAAAAAAAAAAAAAAAAAAAAGACTAATATATAGTTGTGTGGGAATGATTCTGTAAAACTTGTCATTTGTTTTAATTTCTACGGTTTCTGTGCTTAGGAGTCCAATGGGTGGTCTTATCAGTTGTAGACTGTATACAGGGAGGTCTGTCAATCACTCAACAGGAATGCCCAATAGACTCCTAATCTCATTGAGATCCCAGATTTAAATGAATACATTACAAGTATCGGAGACTCTTTTCCCATAAAGCTATATCAATCTGCTCAGCTCCATCCGCTCTATAACATGCTGCCCGCAGATTGCATTGTATTTTTAAGGTGACAGGTTCCCTTTAAACAAACCTTTCAATATGAAAATGTAGTTCAGTCTGAAGGGAGCATGTTCTAGGGCAGGAGGAGCTGATCAGACTTATATAGCTTTATGGGAAAAGATTCAGTATAAATTGTCTAGTACCAAACGCATAATGGTTACATCTCAGTGATTTACAACCATCCCCGTATGAATGTGTATACATGATTGATAAAAAACTAAATGGCTGCACACCATTATACATACAAACTATAGAGCTAAGAAATGAGGACCATTCTAAATAAAAGTGGTATCATACCTACTATAAATAAGTCAATGGAAGCTCTTTGCGCACATATTTGATCAAACGTGTGTCAGGCCTATCTACCAAGCGTCAAGGTGGCTTCCGCAGATGGGTCCCTATCACTAAATATACTGCCTCACTTTGGACTTACTTAAGCCTACAATATTCAGGGAAGTGTAGAGACTAGCTACATACGTACTCTGCTCAGAAGTCCCAGGTAGATGGGCGTGTTCAGGCTAAAATAGGCGCTACCATTAATACTATAAGAAAATTTAGACTAGAACCTTCAGAATCACAGGTGCATATCCATGAAGCAAACATGATTATAAAAAAGAAAATGGCTGTACACCATTATACATACAAACAAAAGAGCTAAGAAATGGGGGTCATTCTAAATAAAAGTGGTATCATACCCATTATAAATGAGTCAATGGAAGCTCTTAGCGCACATATTTGACTAAATGTGTGTCGACACACGTTTGATCAAATATGTGCGCTAAGAGCTTCCATTGACTCATTAGGCAGAGTGCTGAATCTCCTCAAAGAGACCAGTGCTGTATGGAGACTTACTGGAAATACTCCATGTTATGGAAAGTTATTGGCAATGCTCCAAACGAATATGCAAGAAAGAAAGAGAACCATCTCACCAGCGTCACATGTTGGAAGTGGCTCCCTATGAGTCAAGATCTCACTTTACAACAAGCCTTGGGATTTGACAAGGGAATATAGCGAAGCCAAATATCCAACCATAGACTGCTGTTTCAGGGTGTTTGCCCCTCATCAGTACGGAGTAGGATTCTGGCTGCGATTCCTTGGAAGTGGCTTGGAAGGACTGGTTCAGCACTCTGCCTTGTAATATTGCATACGATGAAGTGGGAAGCTGGAAAAAAAATCTAAATGGAGTGGAGTTGGAAGCAATTCCGCCACAGTTTTATGGGTTTCGTTTTTACAGCCTTCCTTATGCGGTAAAATTGACCTGTTATCTCCTTCTCCGGGTCAGTATGATTACAGCGATAACACATTTTTATAGTTTTTTGTGTGTTTTAATATTAAATACGTTTGTCTACTTACATCTATGATGTAGAGTGGGGGCTCTTTTTTTTGCGGGGCAATCTGTAGTTTTTATTGATACCATTTTGGAGTGTGTATAACTTTTTGAACATTTTATTCACAGATTCCCTTTACGCATTAAGCTTTACAGACAGTATTACTCAGAAGCAATCCCTCTACAAATCACAATACAATAATAGCAGTGCTTACCTATTACTCCAAGTTTTCCTGCAAACATCAATGAAATTCCTACAGGCAAACCCACAAGGTAATAACCAACAGCATTTGTAATTGCACCAATCTTTTGCTTTCCAGATCCTCTAAGTATACCAGCACAAGTGCCCTAAAAATGATCAATAAAGGGTGTAAATTATAACAAGCAATGCTAAACTATACGTATACATGTGACAAGCATTCTCAAGTACTTACAGCTATAGCATCACACAGATGAAATGGCGCAGAAATGAGCATGAGGCGAGAAACCAGAGCAACAATCTCCCTGCAGAAAAAATAAATAAATATATATATATATATATATATATATATATATATATATATATATATATATAGTTAAATGCAATCTATAAATTGATATGCAATATTTTTGACCAAAAAAGAGGTTACATGAAATGGAAAATACACCTTGTCAGCACAATTCGCCCAAGCAACTGATGTGAGCATGTGGCCGTGGAGGATTGTTAGCCGGGCCGCGGCGATCAGGGCAGTCTTTAACTCTGTACTAATGAAGCGCTTCCATTATGGAAGCGATTAATTAGTACAGAAGGACCAGGGAGCGGTGAAGGATCTGTACTCACCACTTCGTGGTCCTCGGCTATCGGCTGTGCATGGCTGCGCACAGCGTGAGGTCTCTCTGTGACCTCACGCTGTGCGCCGCTATACACAGCCAGCCGACAGCAGAATGAAGAGGATTGCGATGGTGACCAGGAGCAGGAGAGGTAAGTGTTTTTTTAATTTTATTTGCACTGGGGGCTGATGGCTGACATGAGGGACATGGGGCTGACATGAGGGGCTAATGGGGGGCTTATGGCTGACATGAGGGGCTAATGGGGGCTTATGGCTGACATGAGGGGCTAATGGGGGGCTTATGGCTGACATGAAGGGCTAATGGGGGGCTTATGGCTGACATGAGGGGCTAATGGGGGGCTTATGGCTGACATGAGGGGCTAATGGGGGGCTTATGGCTGACATGAGGGGCTAATGGCTGACATGAGTGGCTAATGGGGGGCTTATGGCTGACATGAGGGGCTAATGGGGGGCTTATGGCTGACATTGAGGGGCTAATGGGGGGCTTATGGCTGACATGAGGGGCTAATGGGGGACTTATGGCTGACATGAGGGGCTAATGGGGGACTTATGGCTGACATGAGGGGCTTATGGCTGACATGAGGGGCTAATGGGGGGGCTTATGGCTGACCTGAGGGGCTAATGGGGGGCTTATGGCTGACATGAGGGGCTAATGGGGGCTTATGGCTGACATGAGGGGCTAATGGGGGGCTTATGGCTGACATGAAGGGCTAATGGGGGGCTTATGGCTGACATGAGGGGCTAATGGGGGGCTTATGGCTGACATGAGGGGCTAATGGGGGGCTTATGGCTGACATAAGGGGCTAATGGGGGGCTTATGGCTGACATGAGGGGCTAATGGCTGACATGAGGGGCTAATGGGGGGCTTATGGCTGACATGAGGGGCTAATGGGGGCTTATGGCTGACATGAGTGGCTAATGGGGGGCTTATGGCTGACATGAGGGGCTAATGGGGGGCTTATGGCTGACATTGAGGGGCTAATGGGGGGCTTATGGCTGACATGAGGGGCTAATGGGGGACTTATGGCTGACATGAGGGGCTAATGGGGGGCTTATAGCTGACATGAGGGGCTTATGGCTGACATGAGGGGCTAATGGGGGGGCTTATGGCTGACCTGAGGGGCTAATGGGGGGCTTATGGCTGACATGAAGGGCTAATGGGGGGCTTATGGCTGACATGAGGGGCTAATGGGGGGCTTATGGCTGACATTGAGGGGCTAATGGGGGCTTATGGCTGACATGAGGGGCTAATGGGGAGGATACCTGTATAATGTTGTAAGAGTGGATAATATGCATAGAGTAATAGGACCATTATATTAGAATGAGTGGAAAATGTTAGGACATGAGAAGATCTTGTGGGAGAGGATACAGAGAAAGGGGCTGAATTTACTAATGAATATATTGATTTTGGATATGAGCGGCAACTCGAAGGGGTTTACTTATAAATTGGCAATGACTATGTACATCAATGTGTATTGTATGTGTATTTTATGTATCTTATGTTTACATTTTAAAAGTGATTGTATTTATGAACGTATGAATGGAATTTCTAAAACTGTCATTTTGGGATCGGAACCACACCCGCTTGAATAATGAGACAGCTGGGCTATTTAAAGGGCTCGTGTGTGAGCATGCTCAGTCATCGCCCTTGAAGAAGCGAGGCAGCGAAACCCGGGTCGGGCAGAAACGTGACGATCATCTTGTAATTTTATGCCTTTTGTCTACTGACCTGTTGTAAGTAGAATAAAACCTTTTATTATAACATTCTCAGGGGTGCTTCACTATCTTGCCTATCTCCTTAAATCTTGTAGAGGAGGGGGTCTGGGAGGACCGTACCCTCTGGTTGTCGAGGAGAAGGGCCGACACCCGTGTATCATCCATTTGGGACCGGAATACATATTTTTCCTGCAGCGCGGTTCCAAAACCTATTTAATGGGGGGCTTATGGCTGACATGAGGGGCTAATGGGGGGCTTATGGCTGACATGAGGGGCTAATGGGGGGCTTATGGCTGACATGAGGGGCTAATGGGGGGCTTATGGCTGACATGAGGGGCTAATGGGGGGCTTATGGCTGACATGAGGGGCTAATGGGGGGCCTATGGCTGACATGAGGGGCTAATGGGGGGCTTATGGCTGACATGAGGGGCTAATGGGGGGCTTATGGCTGACATGAGGGGCTAATGGGGGGCTTATGGCTGACATGAGGGGCTAATGGCTGACATGAGGGGCTAATGGGGGCTTATGGCTGACATTGGGGGGCTTATGGCTGACATTGGGGGGGTTTATGGCTGACATTGGGGGGGTTTATGGCTGACATTGGGGGGGTTGATCTGAGCCATTAGGGGTCTGATCTGAGGTCTGACCTGAGGTGTAATGAAAAATATTTTTTTCTTATTGTTCTCCTCTAAAACTAGGTGCATCTTATAGGGCGAAAAATACGGTACAGTGCAGCAGAGACCAGTGCAGTAGAGACTATAGTAAGTTTATATAGTCATTATATAGGGTTATATATTTTAATATGCACCTTGTGTTTTGTTATGCGCGTGAATGGGTCAGCCCCGCCAACCCCCTAAGCCCCCCCCTAAGATTTGACATTGAGGAATTTCAGATGTGTATCAGTTCATCAATATTTCTGGGATGCCTTTCATGCACAACCCTCTTCATATGCCATACCATCTCCATAAAAATACAGTCAGGTCCATAAATATTGGGACATCGACACAATTCTAAGAAGTTTGACTCTATACACCACCACAATGGATTTGAAATGAAACAAACAAGATGTGCTTTAACTGCAGACTGTCTGCTTTAATTTGAGGGTATTTACATACAAATCAGGTGAACGGTGTAGGAATTACAACAGTTTGCATATGTGCCTCCCACTTGTTAAGGAACCAAAAGTAATGGGACAGAATAATAATCATAAATCTAACTTTCACTTTTTAAT
Organism: Bufo bufo; assembly: GCF_905171765.1. Lineage (NCBI taxonomy): Eukaryota > Metazoa > Chordata > Amphibia > Anura > Bufonidae > Bufo > Bufo bufo. The sequence continues at coordinate 389,116,252 of NC_053391.1, forward strand.
ACTTGGTTGCAAATCCTTTGCAGTCAATTACAGCCTGAAGTCTGGAACGCATAGACATCACCAGACGCTGGGTTTCATCCCTGGTGATGCTCTGCCAGGCCTCTACTGCAACTGTCTTCAGTTCCTGCTTGTTCTTGGGGCATTTTCCCTTCAGTTTTATCTTCAGCAAGTGAAATGCATGCTCAATCGGATTCAGGTCAGGTGATTGACTTGGCCATTGCATAATATTCCACTTCTTTCCCTTAAATAACAGTTTGGTTGCTTTTGCAGTATGCTTTGGGTCATTGTCCATCTGCACTGTGAAGCGCCGTCCAATGAGTTATGAAGCATTTGGCTGAATAGGAGCAGATAATATTGCCCGAAACACTTCAGAATTCATCCTGATGCTTTTGTCAGCAGTCACATCATCAATAAATACAAGAGAACCAGTTCCATTGGCAGCCATACATGCCCACGCCATGACACTACCGCCACCATGCTTCACAGATGAGGTGGTATGCTTAGGATCAAGAGCAGTTCCTATCCTTCTCCATACTCTTCTCTTCCAATCACTCTGGTACAAGTTGATCTTGGTCTCATCTGTCCATAGGATGTTGTTCCAGAACTTTGAAGGCTTTTTTAGATGTTGTTTTGCAAACTCTAATCTGGCCTTCCTGTTTTTGAGGCTCACCAATGTTTACATCTTGTGGTGAACCCTCTGTATTCACTCTGGTGAAGTCTTCTCTTGATTGTTGACTTTGACACACATACACCTACCTCCTGGAGAGTGTTCTTGATCTGGCCAACTGTTGTGAAGGGTGTTTTCTTCACCAGGGAAAGAATTCTTCGGTCATCCAACACAGTTGTTTTCTGTGGTCTTCTGGTGTTGCTGAGCTCACCGGTGCGTTCCTTCTTTTTAAGATCGTTCCAAACAGTTGTTTTGGTCACGCCTAATGTTTTTGCTATCTCTCTGATCGGTTTGTTGTGTTTTTTCAGCCTAATGATGGCTTGCTTCACTGATAGTGACAGCTCTTTGGATCTCATCTTGAGAGTTGACAGCAACAGATTCCAAATGCAAATAGCACACTTGAAATTACTCTGGACCTTTTATCTGCTCATTGTAATTGGGATAATGAGGGAATAACACACACACCTGGCCATGGAACAGCTGAGAAGCCAATTGTCCCATTACTTTTGGTCCCTTAACAAGTGGGAGGCACATATGCAAACTGTTGTAATTCATACACCGTTCACCTGATTTGGATGTAAATACCCTCAAATTAAAGCTGACAGTCTGCAGTTAAAGCACATCTTGTTTGTTTCATTTCAAATACATTGTGGTGGTGTATATAGCCAAAAATATTAGAATTGTGTCGATGTCCCAATATTTATGGACCTGACTGTATCTCCCTTTTCCACCATTCTTTAGCTGATTTACTTGAGCTTTGGGTCACTGTCTTAAAAGGGGTTTCTGGTTATAATGATTTTTAAGCAAGTGCCCGCAGCCTGCACTCTGAAATGGAAAATTCAAACTGCTCCACACCGCTTTGGTCCTCCGTGCTCCTTCTTCTGATGCATGGGCATGGTCACATGCACTGCGCCAATGACAGGCTTCAGCAGTGCCGTACAGCTTGTGGCAACATCTCTGAAGCCAGTTATTGGCAGGAGCGGTGCACCATGCCGCTGGAAGAAAACAGTGAACGAACCAAAAGATGCAGACAGTGGAGGCAGCGTGGAGGACTGGACTGCTATTGGGCAGGTAAGTTTGACTCTTCTGCTTCAGAGGGCAGGCTGTGAGCACTTGCCTAAAAATCTTACTTATGGGAAAACCCCCTTAAAGAGGACCTGTCACCAGAAAATGCAATGCAATCTGAAAGTACTATGTTATAGAGCAGCAGAAGCCAAGCAGATTGATATATATTTTTGTGGGAAAAGATTCAGTAAAACCTGTAATTTATACATATACAGGTGAAACTCGAAAAATTTGAATATCGTGCAAAAGTCCATTGATTTCAGTAATGCTAATTAAAAGGAATTGCATTAATGCAGCTTAAAATTTGAATTTTGTGAAAAGGTTCAATATTCTAGGCTCAAAGTGTCCCACTCTAGTCGGCTAATAATCCAAACCCCCTGAGCAAAGGGTACCTGAGATTGTGACTTTGGGGTTTAATAAGCTGTAAGCCATAATCATCCAAATTATAACAAATAAAGGCTTGAAATATCTCACTTTGCATGTAATGAGTATATCTCATATGTTAGTTTCACCTTTAAAGTTGCATTACTGAAATAAATGAACTTTGCACAATATTCTAATTTTTCGAGTTTCACCTGTATATCTATCTAACTATCAATACAGCAGGAAGGTTTTATCAGTGACTAACAGCAATCTCTGTATGAACACTAAAGGTCGCTTTACATGGGACGATATTACAGCAGATAGTCGGGAAAGAAGCGTTCCTTCCTGACAATCCCCTGCTCGTTGGTGGAGAAGACCGCTGCATTTACATGCAGTGATCTCCTCCACAGTATGGGGAGAAGCGATCACTAATACTATAGTTTTTTCCTATACTGACTCATTTGCTGGCAGCATATCGTGTTTATACAGAATGATCTGCTGCCAGTAAACAATCATTTTTTTCATGTGCACAAATGATCAGATTACCTGATGAACGAGCATTTCTCTCATTCATTGGTGGTACATTTAAACCGCCCGATCAACGCTAACGAGCGTTACTATGAACACTTGTTGGCAATAATCTGTGCGATTCTTGGCCTGTGTAAAGGGCCCTTTTTACACACAATGTTAATCACTGATAACACCTCCTTCCTGTATTGATAGGTATTCACAGGGTTGCAAAAAAGCAAAGATATAAATGTATAAATTACAGGTTTTACTCAATGTTTTCCCACAAAACTACATATCAATCTGCTCTATAACATGGCGCTTTCAGATTGCATTTTGTGGTGACAGGTCCTCTTTAATGTATCACCCAAAGTCTCTTCAGCATGAGGTCATGGACTGCTGCCCAAAGCTTCTCTTGCAGCCACAAACAGTGATGCTCCCTCAATAATGCTTCACAGTTGGGATGAGATTTTGGTGTTAGTGTGCAGTGTTCGTTTTCCTCCAGTGTTGTGCACTTCTCGCTCATCTATCCATAGAGTATTTTCCCAAAAGCACTGTTGAACATTCAGGTGGCGTCGGGCAAATGAGATAGGATGCATGTTCTTTTGGACAGCAGCAGCTTCCTTTGCATTGTTCTTCCACGAACATCATTCTTTGTCAGTGTTTTTCTAACAAGGGACACATGAACAGATGTTTTTGAAGATTGTAGCATTTGCTGTAGGTCTTTTGTTGTTACCTTGGATTTTTTCGCACCTCTTTCAGGATTGCCCATTGTGCTCTTGGAGTAATGTTTCCTAACAGGACACCCTTTTCAAGAGTGTAGCAACAATCCTGAGTTTTCCCTGTAGATAATTTGTCTAATCATGGATTGATGAACACCCAAGTCTTTAGCACTGCTTTTGTAACCTTTTCCAGGTTTATGTATATATCTCTAACACATTTTCTGAGATCTAAAAGTTGTTTGCATTGAAGGGGTTTTCTGAGATTTTAATACTGATCAGTATGTGATCGGTGGGGGTCAGACAGCCAGAACCCCGCCAATCAGCTGTTTGAGAAGGCACCAGTGCTCCTGTGAGAGTCGCGGCCTTCTCTGCTTTTTCTAGGCTGAGTGACAACACGTTCATGTGTCATTTGGCCTAGGTGCAGCTCGGCCACATAAATGAAGAGGGCTGAGTGTGATACCAAGCAAAGTTGCTATACATTGTATGGCACTGTGTTTGGCGAGCAGGGAGAAGGCCTAGCTCTGCAGCCTTCCCTCTGCTCACCAAGCGCATGTGCCCTCTCAAAAGAGCTGATCGGCAGGGGTCCTGGGTGTCAGACTCCCACCGATCAGAAACTGAAAAAAAATCTTGGAAAACCCCATTAAGGCATGGTTCTCACTAACCTATTTTGCTTGAGAAGAACACATTTGTAAGGACACTTTACCATATTTTTTTCTTACTTAAAGGGGTTCTGCAGTTTGTTTAAACTGATAATCTATCCTCTGGATAGATCATCAGCATCTGATCGGCGGGGGTCCGATCAGATCATCAGCTGTTTGAGAAGGCAGAGGCGCTGGCAGTTTACCGCAGGCCCAGTGACATCACGACTAGTATCCAATGGCATGGGAAATAATTTAATTATAGAAAACTCAATTCACCAACCTGTCTGAAGTGAAAATGTAAGCTATCACATCTTTTAGCCCGGCCAACAAACTACCAGTGAGAACAGAACAGAACACTAAAACACAAAAGGAAAATCATGATCACATCACTACAGACTCTAAATTTATTTGAAGGCAATAACTTGCTTTTCTACAAAAAAAAAGAAAAAGAAAAAACATTTTTGTGTCTACTCTAAAACAATTACTACTTACAGGGGTATTCCCATCTGGGAATGATATATTGATAGTATATGCCATAAATGTCCAACAGGTTCAGATCCCACCTCTGGGACCCACTTATCTCAAGAATGGGGCCTCAAAGTGAACAGACATCAGGCTTCCATTTACCACTAAGAGACTTCGAAAATAAGCCAGCGTTCAGCTATTTTTTGGAGGTTTTGTAGCAGTAGATGGAGGGGTGGCCATGCACGCGCAACTTGCTCTCCATTCACTGCTATGGGACTTTGGAAAATAGCTGAGCTCGATCACTGGGCTATTTTAAGCCCTTCACACCAAAAATCAAGTGGCTACTAATCAGAATACATTTCAAAGCTCCACTACTCAATTCATATACACAATAATGGAAAATCCTGTGTTCAAATCAACTTCACTGTCACTTTTATCCTCTATACAAAGTTTCTTTGTGCAAACAGCATTTCATTAGAAAAATGTAATAAACCTTACAAAAATGTCCATATTCACTTGAATCCAAAAGACGCCTTAGTTATCAAGCATTCTTCACATTTTATTTGTTGTGCACTCGGCTGGGGTGTTCTCAGAGCAGCATAAGCCACGCAACATTTCGAGGGTCATGACCCACTTGAAGCATTACGTGCCAGTTTCCTTATGCTGCCCCGATGCCGTGGACTGTGCTCTGAGAACACGCCAGCCAAATGCACAACAAATGAAATGTGTAGAACGCATGATGGCGTCTTTTGGATTCATGTGAACATGGACAAAACATAATTTTTATAAGGTTTTTTTAATGCATTTTTCTTCTGGAATATTGTTTGCACAAAGAAACCTTGTGTTAATAAAGTGCAGAAGCCAAAAGTGACATAGTGAAACAAAGAATATTGACAGCAGAAAAAGACCACATGGTCCATCTTGTCTGGCCTTGTTTTATTTCTTATGTATCTTAGGATAGACCTGTCCTAGGTCAGCCATGTTTAAATTCACTTCCTGTAGATTTCCCAAACACCTCTCAACTACTCTTTGGGTGTAAAAATATTTTCTGATATTGGTTCTGTTCTTCCCCCTCAACAAATTTTAAATTATGCCCCTTGATCTTGTGTTGATTTTTTATTTTATTGAAAACACTTCCCTCCTGAACCTTATTTATGCCCTTAACATACCGTTCAGATGCAATGAGTGTATAGAACGGATAGCATCTGGACCGAATCCTGACCTATTCATTTCAATGGGTATGTGCCCATCATCATTGTTCATCACTGATCATCTCTGCATCATGTTCCATATTGGGCGTTTTTCATGCAGCCCTTGCCACATAGAAATAAATGGTGCTTGCATGAAAAATGGAAGGCATCCGGATGCAATGTGTTTTTCACTGAAGGTTGCAAGGAAATTTTGAGTGTTATTCTTCAGTTTTTCTTCACAAGCATAAAAACACATCAAAAACCGATTGCATCCATGTGGAGAGAAACAAACACTGAACACAATTGCAGATAAAACTGATTGAACGTGCATGCAAAACCATCAAATTGTCTCTGAACAGACCTCGAATCAGTCTGTATCACTGTGTGAAATAAGCCTAAAAGGTTTAGATCATATCCCCCTTTCCCTTCTTTAAAGGGCACATTTATTAAGACCAGCGTTTTAGACACCGGTCTTAATAAGCCCCTGCACTAGCAGTGGATTGCTGAAGTTATGTAGAGGTGCCGGCCTCTACATAACTTCGGCATATCCAGTGCCAGTTCTAAATGTAAGGCTACTTTCACATTTGCGGCAGAGTGATCCGGCAAGCAGTTCCGTCGCCGGAACTGCCTGCCTGATCCGGCAAAAAGTATGCCAACTGATGGCATTAGTAAGACTGATCAGCATCCTGATCAGTCTTAAAAATGCCTGATCAGTCAAAAAAATGCATTGAAATGCCGAATCAGTCTTTCCGGTGTCATCCGGCAAAAAGGATCCGGCATTTATTTTTTTCACCTTTTTTTCGGTCTGCGCATGCGCAGATGGGAAGGACGGATCCGGCATTCCGGTATTTTGAATGCCTGATCCGGTACTAATACATTCCTATGGAAAAAAAATGCTGGATCCGGTATTCAGGCAAGTTTTTTTCACCAGAGATAAAACCGTAGCATGCTGCGGTTTTCTCTTTTTGCCTGATCAGTCAAAATGACTGAATTGAAGACATCCTGAACGGATCAGGGTACTTTCACACTAGCGTTATTCTTTTCATTCCAATGCATTCTGAATGGATAGAAATCCGTTCAGTTTGCATCAGTATGCCTTCCGTTCAGTCACTCAGTGCTCCAGACCAAAAAAAATGACCAGGAGCCATTGGCTCCTAAACTAAAATATTTAGGAGCCAAATTACATTTTTTAGTCGCCAAATTTAAAATGCATATAAAAAAAAAAAAGGACTTTGAGAAGACGAGACGCAGGTGACAGTAGTGAGCCAGCACTACATTTATGAGAAAACAGCACCACATACTTCTCACATCCAGGGACATCTTCTGGGGGACAAGGTGACTAAAAATGGCGAATTGCGTGGTTTAGAGTTTTTTTTACTGTTACGGCCTTCACCGAGCGGAAATGTTTTTTTATATTTTAATAGCTCACACTTTTTGGGACGTGGCGATATGTAATATGTTTATTCTTTATTGTTTGTAAATTTTATATGTAAAACTGGGAAGGGGGCCCTTTAAACCTTTAGTATTTTGGTGTTTTTTTTTTTACTTTTTATTTAATAACCATTTCTTCCCTTAGGGACTAGAACCTGGATCTTTTCATCCCTTGTGTTATTCACCCTGATAGAGATCTATCAGGGTAAATAGGAGCTCACATCTCCCTGCTGCCCTGTGCTCTGTGTACACAGCAGCAGGGAGCTGAACATGGCAGCCAGGGCTTCAGTAGCGTCCTGGCTGCCATGGTAACAATCGGAGCCCCAGCAGTGTAATCTGCCACTGCCACCAATGGAGGGGATGGGACCCTGTGGCCACCATATAACAATGGGGGGGGGGGGGGGGGCGCACTGCACCACCAATGAATGTAATTAAAGAGGACCTTTCATGGGTCCAAAGAATATGAACTTTGTAGCAGGCTGCATAGAGCGGCGCCCAGGGATCTAAGTGCACTTACTATTATTCCTGGACGCCGCTCCGTTCGCCCGCTGTGGCCCCCGGTAATTTCAACATTCAGAGCAAGGGGGAGGAGACGCCAGTGTCTCTCCTTCTCCCTGACAGCAGCGCTGTCCAATCACAGCGCAGAGCTCAGAGCCAGGGAGAAAAAAAAAAAACTCCCTCGCTCTGAGCTCTGACTGGACAGCGCTGCTGTCATGGAGACGGAGAGACACTGGCGTCTCCTCCTCCTTGCTCTAAATGTTGAAATTACCGGGGGCCACAGCGGGCGAACGGAGCGGCGCCCAGGAATAATAGTAAGTGCACTTAGATCCTTGGGCGCCGCTCTATGCAGCCTGCTACGAAGTTCATATTCTTTGGACCCATGAAAGGTCCTCTTGAACTCATTTATACAAGTGTCTGCAGCGGTATCACAGACCTGGCCTCAATAACAGGGCATGCGATATGTGGCACCTGAGGGGTTAATTGCCGCATATCGCATGCCCTGTTATTGAGGCCGGGTGCCGGGTCTGTGATACCGCTGCCTATACTAATGTTTTACATTCATTGGTGGCACAGTGGCGACAGCTCCTCCCCTCCTCCTCCCTGCTATATCCCCATTGGTGGTAATGGCGGACGCGTCACAGTGGAGAGGGAGGGACTCCTTCCTTCTCCACTGTGCGAGTGAAGAGAACTTGGGCTTCGCAGGATCGCGGCGGTACAGTCGCAAATGGCGACAAGACTAAAAAGTCTTGTCGCCATCTGCAAATTTTAAGGCGCATTGGCGACCGTTTTGGTCGCCATCTGGAGCCCTGTCACTGTGTAGAGAAAGACTCCTGAATTCCACTTTTGCTTTAAGTGCAGTACTTTATTGCATAGGCTGTTTTCCAGTATACAAATTAAACGTTTTTCGGCTTATAGCCTTCGTGAGATCACTGGATGAGCCGCTTACTAATATTTCTATGTGGATTTCTGTGGTCCTAATATTCCTGTATGGACTTCTGTGGTCCGTTGTATGGGGGCTCTGTGGCCTGCGGGCGCTTGTTGAATGCGGGCTGTAGCTCTGTTTTTGGCGCCAAAACAACTGAAGGACGGATCTGTCCTTCCAGTCTGCGCAAGACTCCCGCACCCGGATCCGTCTACAAATGCTGTCAGTTGTCAAACTGATCGGCGGATCCGGCGTGCAGCTCCAACGACGGAACTGCCTGCCGAATCAAACTAATGCTAGTGTGAAAGTACCCTTACTATCCATTCAGAATGCATGGGGATATACCTGATCAGTTCTTTTCCGGTATAGAGCCCCTAGGACGGAACTCTATGCCGGAAAAGAAAACCGCTAGTGTGAAAGTACCATAAGACAGCATACATTAAAGTTGATTTGAACACAGGATTTTCAGATGCCATTTTTGGAAGTCCCATAACAGTGAACGTGAGGACCCCATGCATGTAAGGTATGCTCTCCATTCACAGCCAGGCCCCATTCTTGATATAAGAACATGTCCCAGACATTTATGGTATATCCTATTGGATTAAAGGGGTTGTCCCACAAAGAAAATATTTATAGTTAAATCCAGCCCATTATTATAAATTATTTTTGTATTTACACATTATACCTAATTTTTGCAGTGCAACTGATTGATTTTAACTTATGGATGACAGCTGCTGTCCCCAAGATTGCGTTCAACTGAATGCATTCATTTGGACTACAGCTGTAGTTCAATAGTTAAAATCAATCAGTCGAGCTACAAAAAGTCGCAGTGTAGCCCAGGCCTTGAAGGGGTTTTGCCATCACATAGAATGGGGGTATATTGCTAGGATATGCCCCCATTGTCTGAAAGGTGCAGGTCCCACCTCTGGGACCCGTACCTACAACGAGAAAGGAGCAGGGAAATTAATGGAGGGCGCACTGTGCATGCGCAGCCGCCCCCCTTTCATTTCAATGGGGCCGCCGAATATATATTTCAGTCTGCCCCATAGAAATGAATGGGAGCTTGGTGGTGGACGGAACCCTGGCTCCTCCAGCCACAGCTTTCCCCACTCAGTTCTCCTTCTAGGTGCGATCCTAACGATACGCCCCCATTGTATGTGATGGGAATACCCCTTTAATGTAACTTGATTGACGCAAATGCCCAGTCTTGTTCCTTCAGCTCACTCTCTTGATCCCCTCACACAGATACCTTCTCAGCTTGACCAAGCAAGCATGTGTTTTTGGTATCAAGAGGGGGAGTAAGTTGCTACCAGACTTTTCTGGTTGCGGCTTAGGTCCCCAAAAAAAAAAAAAATTAATGGGCAGGTGAAATCCAACAAGTCTGATCCTTTTTCCCCCCAACATCGTCCGTCAGTAGGCTCCCATATACATTAGATTTTGGTGGGACCGAACAACTATCTAATGTCAATGGTCAGCTTAAACCCTAACTGTTTTGCCATGTCCAGCTCCAGCAGTGGGAAAAGTAGCTAACTGGAGGGGGGAGGGCTGCTTTAGATGGTGATATCTCCTGAATGGTAGCAGCTAGATGCAACTGGTCTTGTTTAAAGGTTGACATTCCAAGCTTTCATACAATACCACAATGACAGCAATATGTTCAGTCCAGGAGAAGAGATCACTGATAGAAATCGCCATACTGTGAATGCAGCTGAAAGTGAAAGTAAAACAGGTTTTACCTGCGATTATTCCCGACTCTAACAGCGTCTTCTCCTCTGTTGCTTGGACTTTAGCTGTCATTTTGGCTTTCAAACAAGACCAGTTGCATGTTTCTAGCTGCTACCATTCAGGAGATAGCAGACCTCCCCATCCAATTAGCTAATTTTCCCACTGCCCGAGCTGGACTCGGGCAAAACAGTTAGGTTGTTAACAGCCACCAGACACCTATGGTGGTGTCTTATTTTTCTGAGAATAAAGGACCCTTCTTTTTCCCATCTTCTGCCATCGGGGTTAAGTTGGGGCATCCCTATATACACCTAGCACTGCCAAAATGGTTAGGTTCATTTGACATTCATCTAATGTGTATGGCCACCTTTTGTCTTCTATTCACAGTGAGTGTCACTGAAGTGCTCCTGCTATCCAGAACATAGTAAGGTAGATATAATAGTACTATGCTGAAGTTAGGATAAAACAAAAGCAGACAGATAAAACCTGTACCAAATTTATCACACCGGCAGACAAGTTATAATTAGGCTACTTTCACACTAGAGTTAATGTTTTACGATATTGAGATCCGTCATAGGGTTTCAATACCGTAAAAAAAAGCTTCCGTTTTGTCCCCATTCATTGTCAATGGGGCCAAAACGTAACTGAACAGAACGGAATGCTTCAAGATGCATTCTGTTCTGTTCTCATACCAGAGAGCAAACCGCAGCATGCTGTGTTTTTTTTTCCGTTCTGGGATGCGGAGCAAGACGGATCCCGTCATGACCCACAATGCAAGTCAATGGGGACGGATCAGTTTTCTCTGACACAATAGAAAACGGATCCGTCCCCCATTGACTTTTAATGGAGTTCATGACGGATCCGTCTTGGCAATGTTAAAGATAATACAACCGGATTCGTTCATAACAGATACAGATGGTTGTATTATCAGTAATGGAAGCGTTTTTGCTGAACCCTGCCGGATCCAGCAAAAACGCTAGTGTGAAAGCAGCCTTAGGCTACTTTCACACTTGCGGCAGTGTGATCCGGCTGACTGAAGGCATTTGTGAGACGGATCCAGATGCGGATCCGTCTCACAAATGCACTGCAAGGACGGATCCATCTCTCTGCTTGTCATGCGGACAGACGGATCCGTCTTGAATCTTTTTTCACATTTTTACCAGTCTGCGCATGCGCAGGCCGGAAGGACGGATCCGGCATTCCGGTATTTTGAATGCCGGATCCGGCACTAATAAATTCCTATGGGGAAAAATGCCGGATCCGGCATTCAGACATGTCTTCCGTTTTTTTTTGCCGGAGATAAAACCGTAGCATGCTACAGTTTTATCTTTTGCCTGATCAGTCAAAACGACTGAACTGAAGACATCCTGATGCATCCTGAACGGATTACTCTCCATTCAGAATGCATGGGGATATGCCTGATCAGTTCTTTTCTGGTATAGAGCCCCTGTGACGGAACTCAGTGCCAGAAAAGAACAACGCTAGTGTGAAAGTAGCCTTAATCTGGCTCACCTTGCTAGACATGATACACATTTTTCTTTTGCTCAGGCCATCACTTAGGTGGAGTACACCAATACTGTGTGCTTATAAAATGCTGTAGAATGGTGCCATTTTTCTGACTTCCCTTACATTTGTCGTATGCCATACACATACACACTACTTCTTTGGCAGAATTTGAGACAGAATTCTGGCTCCCCTTTGTGGGGTTGACAGAATTCAGGTTTGTAGAGACATATCCAACCAAAGAAAACACACTGGAAAACATCTGTTTGTTGCACCAGTAATCTGTGTCTATTAGATTTTCTCTAAATGCCAAATAAACTTAAATATCAATAAATTGCTGAAACATAGGTATCTGTAGATAATTATTTAATGAATATCATCAGTCTTACCTATGCATAATAGGGAAACTTTACAGGATGTTTTAGCTTGCTCCACATCTCCTGCTCCAAGAGCATTCCCAATCCTCACACTTGCAGCCACACTGAATCCAACAGAAATCTGAGTGGAAAAAAGATTGCTTGCAAATTCCAAACATGCTATATAAACTCAGTGTCTATGAGAAATATCTAACATTTTCTTGGTAAGGATAGTTTCACACTAACATTTGCCATCTCTGGTAGGCTGTTCTGGCAGGGAGCAGCCTGTGGCAAAATGTCTGGATCTGACACTGCCGGATGCTAACTGACACCCACCAGCCCCATCGACTATAATGGGGACAAGCGGAGATTCGGTTGCAACCTGGCAAACATGGCTAGATCTCTGCAGGTCCCCATAATAGTTAATGGGGCCGGACCGAATTCCAGCAGCACCTGGCAGTGATGGAACAGCCTGCCAGATCTGTCAAACGCAGATGTGAAACAGGCCTAATACAAATAGTAAAGCTACATATCCAATGAACTATTGATTGTATCCTTAAAGGGGTTTTCCAGAAATTAAAGATGGATGACCTAGTCTCAGGATAGATCAATATCTGATTGGTGGGGGTGCCAGTAGACAGACACTCATCAATCAGCTCAATGAAGGGACTGCCTCACTGCATACCAAGCACAGCACTATACATTGTATAGTGGCCGTGCTTGGGATTGCAGCAGGCCTCTGTTAACTTCTTTAACTTACCATGTAAGCAGCGGTCATTAGTTCCAACATTATAGCCTGAGCCCCCAGCTCCACAACACTGATAAGCCCTAAGGAAATAAAATGAACATAAGCTAAAACCCTCAAATTAATTAAGATCTTATTTTTTTAGATCGGGTTTTTATTATACACTTTTAAAAAAAAATGTTTTATCCCTATAAAATATTTTTTCATGCTTGCCATGTTACCATTGCCTTTTGTTCTACTGCTTGTCAGCTTTGCTTTGTGGACTGCTGGAGAGTTGTACTCGGCTATCTCCATCAGTCCCATAAAGGTGAATGGAACAGTAGCATGCAAGCGTGACTGCTCTTAGTTCAAACGGGGAAACACAGGGTCCCCATTCTTGTGATCGTAGAGGGCCTCCGTGGTCGGACCTCTGCCTATCAAACGCTTACTGTAATAGGATAATCCCTTTAACTGCCCATTGATTATAATGAGAATTTACACCATAGTACAGATTTTTATGTGCGAGGATCCTTGCCATGGTTTCAGTGATGTGGCTAAATTTATGGATGGATCCGCAGAAATCCAAGGCTCAGGTTTGAATCTGCGGCTACTGCAGAAAATACACATGATATTTTTGCAACTTTTATTTCTATTATGTGAACATAACCTTATAGCAACACTATACAAAAAGATGAGCCTGTATGCATCTGTCGTTCCTCTCTATGGTCTCCAGGACGGTTCTGTATTCTGTCATTTCTGGAGACTAGGGATCAACCGATTATCGGTTTTACCGATATTATCGGCCTATATTCAGGATTCAAAGTTATCGGTATCGGCATCTATTTTGCCGATAACGAATCGGGAACACGAATCGCGCTGACAGCAGCACGATCCAAAACAATGAATGGGGATGAAAGACAAGCAGTGTCTCCCTCCCCCTGTGCTGCTGCCACCAATGAGAGGAGAGAGAAGAAGAGGAGGGGAGGGGCTGTGGCCACTGCGCCACCAATGATGTTAACTCACTCATTCAAATTTAACAGGAGGCGGGTGCTGGCTACAAAATCATATAGCCGCACCCGACCTCTATGACAAGTAGCTGCCATCCTCGGCAGTTAACCCCTGCCGCACCTGAGGGTTTAAGTGCCGCGGATCGCAGCTACCGCTCATAGAGGTCGGGTGTGGCTATATGATTCTGCAGCCAGCACCCGCCCCCTGTATATGAATTAATGGGCGAGTTATCTTCATTGGTGGCGCAGTGCACCCCCCACCCCCACGCAACCCCAGTATTAAAAACATTGGTGGCGCAGTGCATCCCCCCACCCAAGCCCCCCAGTATTAATCATTGGTGGCAGTGGCCACAGGGTCCCCTCCTCCTCATTGGTGGTGCAGTGGCAGCTTCTGATCGGAGCCCCAGCAGTGTAAGCCTGGGGCATCGATCGATTACCATGGCAGCCAGGACTCTACTGAAGCCCTGGCTGCCATAGTCAGCTCCATGCTGCCGTGTGCACAAAGCACAGGGCAGTAGGGAGAGTGTGTAGTCCTAAGGATAGGCCATCAATAGCAAAATCCCAGACAACCCTTTAAAATATTTTCTTGCAATCTTTATTCTATACTCTTTCACAAGTTGCTCTCTATGCTCCTACCTCTGTTATGCATAAACAACAACCCTTTCAGCTGCAGATATTTTTTAAATGTTGAAATGCCATCTTTTCTGTTTCAGGCCTAGTTCGGACTTAAGTGATTTCAGCCAAAACCAGGTACAGGTCAAAAAACACAGACCAGGAGCTAATCTTTCTATTATACCTGATTTCTATATAGGCTCCGCTTCTGGTTTTGGCTCACATTCACTGATAGAAATCACCAACCAAATCATATAAGTGTAAACTAGGGCTATAAGAGGTGGGGGTACTGTTGGGACCCCCACAGATCACGAGAATGGGGGCTCTGTACTCTGTGGAGCCCCCTGAATTGGAGAGCAAAACTAAACTTTCCCTTAGTGCTGGATGCGGTGTTTTTCCACAAAAATAATAAATTACTAATGTCCAAAGGACTAATTTGCACCTATTAATCCAGCACCTACTCATATACCTAATACTTAGCTTTTATTGGTATGCTTGTCAAAACGTATTGCTAACTTAAATACGGTAAATATTAAAATTCCAGTGCGTCGCAGTCCTCACTCATCTATTTAATTTGCTATGGTGTTATACAGCGCCCCCTTACTAGGTGCAGGGTACAGGACACTACTGATGTGGCTGGCTGCGCGCTGCCAGCATGCTGTATATTCAGTGTTGCGATTCCCCTTATGCTGTTTGGGGCTGCAACCTGCACTGTATTAAAACTGGAGCCTCACGCTTCCCCCCCGACATGTTTCGCCGTGACCGGCGTCTTCAGGGGTTAGGGCAGATTGGAGGGTGCAGCTGGTTGGAAATGGCCACAGCTCCATTAATTTCTATGGGAGCGCGGGACATAGCAGAGTACAGAGCTCATCTCTGGCACTCCCATAGAAGTGAATGGAGCGGCAGTGCGCATTTCCGACCAGCCACTCCCTCCTTTTAAGGGGGTCTCTACAGTGTACAGGGCCCCCTTCTCATAATCATTGGGGGTTCCAGTGGTAGGATCCCCACCAATCTGATAGTTATCCCCTATCCTGTGGATAGGGGATAACCTGTTATAAACTGAATACCCCTTTAATCATAGATTGCACAGATTGAAGACTCAGGGATTTATGTTTAAAAGCATTTTTAAGAGAATTTTTTTTTGCAGAAATATGTGTGGGCTAACCTGCTAAGAACCCTCCAATTTCAAAGCTCCACCATTCAATGCACACCATGAGCATGCTGGGTATGGCCAAGCGTATAAAGGAGCCCCATTCCTGCAAGCAATCCCTGGACCAACCTAAAAACAAATCATATTCTATAAGTAATGTGAACAAGAATCTTGATGAGAACAAGTAAAAGAACTATATTAAATATATTAAAATATTATGGAAGAAGAAAGACTAATAACCATGAAAAAACCTGGATCTATAAAGTTGTCAGTGTTACAGCACCAACAGTGTGATATACATAAGGTTTGAAAAAACCCAAATGATAAAAGCACTATGTAGTTCTAGCATAGTTCCCCATTTCCATGACAGTAGCTGTAGATTTATTAATAGTCACATACCTCCCCAGGTTAAAAGATGGAGCTTTTTCCAAATAGTATAAATAAAAAGCAATCCAGACATTGCAAACTGTGATAATGTGTTTGACCATGCCGATCCCCTACAGGAAACCAAAAAACACAGACAAGAAAATGAAAACAATTTATTTTCCTTATTAAAGGCCCTTTCACACAGACAGATTACTGAGCATATGAACTTGTTTCCGATAATTGACCCATGTAAATGTGCCACTGGTCATAGGGGGAAAGAATTATTGATGCGGTACCCAAATTTATCATCTCAGCTCATCGTTTTCTGATCGTCCCTGTACAGGGGAGACAATTGCTACATGTAAATGTAGCTTATTACCTTGGCCCATAGTCAGGCAACTGGAACGTTTGGTATGTTCCCAATTAGGGGTGGGCGATTTAAACGATATACGATATAAATTCGGGCAACGATACAGATTTAGTCTATATCGCGATAGATGACCACGGAGCAGTAGTGAATTGAAGAAGCTTCTCACTCACCTCTCCGTGGCCTTCCGCCTCTGCACCTCGCTGCACTGGCCAGGCCCTTGCGTGCACACATCGTCAGCGCGCTGGCTGACGCTGTGTGTGACGTCAGGTCCCTCCCTGTGCATGCAGGGAAGAAGACGCAGTCCGTCTCCTGCGGACTCCATCAGCCAGCTGCGCACCCTGCAGGAAAGTTAAGTATATAAGCAGGGGCCCAAATCTACCCGGGGAAGGGGTCCAGGGGCGTCGCTAGGTTAAAACATTCGGGGCCTGGGCCTGTGGTGACATCACAGGTCATGTGACCAGCAAAACAGGCTGTGATAGGATGACCTGGATACTGTCACCATCATGTGACCAGTGCAGGATTGGACCGGAGCGAAGAAGAGAAGGAGCCTAATCGTGATGTCTGTACATGAAAAAAGGTAAGTGAAGGGAGAGGCAGAGCAATGCTGGGAGTTGTAGTTATTTAACTGGGATGTATGTTAGGGCTGAGGGGAGGGATGTTATTGACATGGGACTGTGTGCTTGAGGTGGCTGGGGAAGGGAGTGATGTTATTTACATGGGACTGTATGTTGAAAGTGGATGGTGGGGGGGAATGATGTTTATGTACATGGGACTTAATGTTTAGGCTACGTTCACAATTGCGTTCGGGGATCCGCTTGTGACATCCGTTTCAAGGCTCTCACAAGCAGCCCCAAATGCATCAGTTTAACCCCAATGCATTCTGAATGGATGCGGATCCATTCAGAATGCATTTGTTCGTCTCCGTACGCCCCCCCCGTTTCCATTTTGGAGGCGGACCCAAAAATGCTGCAAGCAGCGTTTTTGTGTCCGCCTGGCGATGCTGAGCCAAACGGATCCGTTCTGACTTACAATGTAAGTCAATTGGGACGGATCCCTTTGCATTGACACAAAATGGTGCAATTGTAAACGGATCCGTCCCCCATTGACTTTCAATGTAAGTCAAGACGGATCCGTATTGGGACTTAGAAATTCAAATCTAATACAAACGAATCGGTCCTGAACGGATGCATTCGTTTGTATTATCGGTGCAGGACAGATCCACACGAACGCAAGTGTGAAAGTAGCCTTAGGGGGTGATGTTTACATGGGATTGTGCGTTGGAGGCAGCTGGGGAGGAGGTGATGTTATTTACATGGGACTGTATGGTGGAGGGAGGATTATAACTGCAGGGGGCACTGCAGATCCAGGGGACATTATAGGCGGTCTTATTACTACTGAGGGCTCTATAGGAGGGTCTTATAGATCCGCCTTTTTTCTACTAAGGGCACTATGGGTGCCTTATTACTACTGAGGGGTCTGTAGGGAGCTTTATTACCACTGGGGGAACAATAGGGGGCCTTATTTCTACTGGGGACTCTGTGAGGGTATTATTAATATGGGAGGGCTCTTCTAATAATGGGGCATTGTTGAGAAGCATGTTACTAATGAGGGCATTCTAGAAGGGAATTACTATTGGTAGGACTATTAGGAGCACTATTACTATGGGGGGCAGTAATATTTCTTCAGGATAGTATTTGGGGGTATTGGGGGGGGGGAAGGGGGGGGGGCAGGGGCGTAACTAAAGGCTCATGGGCCCCGGTGCAAGAGTTCAGCTTGGGCCCCCCTTCCCTCAGTGCTTTGTGTGTCTTCTTAAGCGGCACAAGTGTCTTTGGGCCCCTTCAGGCTCCTGGGCCCGGTAGCGACTGCTACCTCTGCACCCCCTATAGCTACACCCCTGGGGGGGGGGGGGGGGGGGGGGTGTCACAGCAAGCAGCAGGATAACACTGTGGGGCCTCCAGTTGGGGGATAATGATAGAATGTGAGGAAGCTAAGATGTCTGTGTGTCACACTCTGCAAAGACGATGCAGCTGAGAGAAGTTGTCCAGACCGAGTGGAGAAGATGATGAGAGAGAAGACCTACAGAGAAGATGATGACAGAGAGGAGACGTCACCTGGAGGCCCTGGATGTGACAGGTATAGCGGCAACATATTTATTGCGGCTTGTGCCCCGGATCTTTTGAGACCCTAGCAACGCCCCTGGGGGGGGGGGGGGGGTCGATGGCTATGGCATGGGGCTGATGCGCTGGCTGGGGGACATAGATGACTGCAAATAGCAATGGCAGCATGGGGCTGATGGCGCTGGCTGGGGGACATGATGATGGTGGCAATGGCATGGGGCTGATGGCACTGGCTGAAGGACATGATGATGGTGGCAATGGCATGGGGCTGATGGCGCTGGCTGGGGGACATGGATGATGGCAAATGGCAATAGCATGGAACTGATGGCGCTGGCTGGGGGACATGGATGATATGGCAATGGCATGGGGCTGATGGCGCTGGCTGGGGGACATGGATGATATGGCAATGGCATGGGGCTGATGGCACTGGCTGGGGGACATGGATGATGGCAAATGGCATGGGGCTAATGGTGCTGGCTGGGGGACATGGATAATGGCAAATGGCAATGGCATGGGGCTGATGGCGTTTTGTAATTTGTATACATACAGAGAAAAATAATATATCGCGATATTTTGTTATATCGCACATGCTTCAAATTATATAGAGATATAGATTTTAGGCCATATCGCCCAGCCCTGATCCCAATAATTGCCTTAGTGTTTTTGTTGGTTTGTTTTTTTCCTTATTACTAAATCAGAAATGTTGACTATTTCATTCATTAGCCAAGCAACACTGGAAAAATCACTTGTTCTGTAATGTGAACTGATTATCATATGCAGGAAATAGCTCGCCAACACAATCTTTGCTCTCTATTGACCAGGGGCGGACTGGGAACTTAAAATGGCCCTGGGAAAAAAACTAAAAGTGGCCCTATGTTGTAGGGCTGTCCCAGCAGAACTATATACCACAGTGCAGCACAATATATTTCCGAAAAAGCAGTCCCTCTTAGATGCCATTTTCTGCCCTACACCTCCAGTCGTTTCTGGATATGGAGCAGGGGCCTTAGGAGGCGAGATGCCGGCCACATCAGTTGAATTCAGCAGGGTATGTGCGGTCACCGGCTGTGTATATGAGTACCCGATCCTCACAGTGTTAATTATTGCCGAGAACTCATTATGTACCTGGCCATTGGCAGAGAGGAGGGCTTGGGTGGCTCCCTGGGCATCGTCCCACCGGGGAACTTTCCCTGTAAAGTCTATGGCCAATCCGCCCCTGCTAGTAACTATAAGCATAATGTTAAAATGCCCCCCCGGTTCAAAAAACACAAAACACATTAAAGGGCTTCTGTCAGCCCACTAAACCGTTTTTTGTTTTTTTTTGCTTAATAATAACCCCTACACTGCGATTTATCCATACATAAGTAAAATAATAATTTTGGTTCAGTAGAATTTGCTAAAACCCTATTTTTATAATATGTAAATTACCTTGCTACCAGCAAGTAGGGCTGCTACTTGCTGGTAGCAGCCGCATCCTCCGATGGTAATGACGCCCCCTCTGCTTGTTGATTGACAGGGCCAGCGGACGGGATCTTTCTCCGCTGGCCCTGCCTGTTTTCATTCAATATCTGGCGCCTGCGCCGCGGCCGTACCTATCTTCAATCGGCGCAGGCGCACTGAGAGGCGGCCACTCACTCGGCCGCTTCATCCTCAATGCGCCTGCGCCGGGTGTAGATGTGAAGTTATCGGCGCAGGCGCATTGAGGATGAAGCGGCCGAGTGAGTGGCCGCCTCTCAGTGCGCCTGCGCCGACTGAAGATAGGTACGGCCGCGGCGCAGGCGCCAGATATTGAATGAAAACAGGCAGGGCCAGCGGAGAAAGATCCCGTCCGCTGGCCCTGTAAATCAACAAACAGAGGGGGCGTCATTATGATGGGAGGATGCGGCTGCTACCAGCAAGTAGCCGCCCTACTTGCTGGTAGCAACGTAATTTACATATTATAAAAATAGGGTTTTAGCAAATTCTACTGAACCAAAATTATTATTTTACTTATGTATGGATAAATCGCAGTGTAGGGGTTATTATTAAGCAAAAAAAAAACTAAAACGGTTTAGTGGGCTGACAGAAGCCCTTTAACTTGGAAATGAACAGAACACTTAAAGGGCTTCTGTCACCCCACTAAACTCATTATATTTTTTTTTGGGTACTTATAATCTCTCAGTGCGCCTGCACCGATGACATCACCGAAAGAGAAGACGTCATCGGCGCAGGTGCACTGAGGGAGTGCTGAGGAGGCAAGCCTCCTTATCTCAGAGCGCCTGCGCCGAATCAACACAGGCGCGCGATTTTTGAAATGCTGACAGGGCTGGCCGGAGGAGGAGATCGCGGCTGGCCCTGTCAATCAACAAGATGAGGGGGCGGTTTTCTGCGGCTGCTACCAGCAAGTAGACGCCCTACTTGCTGGTAGAAAGGTAATTAGCATATCATAAAAGTACGTTTATTGCTAAATCTACTGAACGAAAATTATTAATAACATAATGTATGGCAATATGGCAGGATAGGGATTATAAGTACACAAAGAAAAAAATAAATGAGTGAGTTTAGTGGGGTGACAGAAGCCCTTTAACCTGGTACTCTCCATTACATCTTTTCAGCTGCAGATCTGACGATTCCCAGACTCCTATTCTGTCATCCAAGATGGCGGCTCCACTTCTCAGACTACCTGATGCACACTGTGGATCAGTAGCCCAAGACACTTCCTGATTGTCCACATGAGCAGTCCAAAGCAGCAGGAAGGGTCTTGGACTATCAAATGCAGGTAGTCTGAGAAGATGGGATCTGCAGCTGAAAATATGACAAGGCAGCAGGTAAGTACTGTGCTCACTCCCAGTTATACCGTGAGGGGCAGGGTGGTTGGTCGCATTAAATACTACAGTTGTGCGCATGTATTTTCACAATGCTGCCACAGTGATGGGACTAGTTACATTATACTACACCACATGCACCCTTACAGGACACATTTTATTTCCCTGTGTAAAATTCATGGATATGCAGTACACACAGTGAAGCTTAAATAAACAGAATAATTAACTTTCTGAAGTACATAATGACAGATGAGGACACTGCATGAATAACTATGATATGTAAAAAGACTCACACCACGCCCAGATTCAGGCCATACATAAAGATGGCATTCACTGCTACATTAATGAGGTTTACAGCAAGACCTGTAATAACTTGAGGCCATATTATACCCTGGGTGGAAACAAAAAAATTATTATAAACTTCAAAATAATGAAAAGATAGTAAAATCTGTGTAAAAGTTCAGATACGGTACAAACTGCAATATGCAACAGATATGGAGTATAATTAGGGATGAGCGAATTTCATATTTTGTAATTCGAGTTCAGGTTGTGGTATAATCTGAATTGCGTTATGTATTCCATTACCACGGACCATAACGCAATTCCATGATAGAATGCATAACGGAATGCCTTTAGAGGCATTCCGTCATAATAGAAGTCTATGGCCTGAATAACAGGTCCATCTGGTTTCCGTTATGCTGGAGTCCTCTATGAATTTAGGGACATTTCAGCCATACAGTGCTCAAACGGGCTCAAAGGGTAAGACATAGAAAAAAAAAGAAGTGTTACTGCACCTCCACTGATCAATGCCACTGCATTTCCCATGCCGCTTCCTGTCCCGGGTAAAAATAGCAAGAAAGGGCCACACAGCCAATCACTAGCCTTAGTGGTGGCGCACCTCAATCAGTGATCGGCCATGTGGTACTTTCTTTCAGTTTCTGGCTGTGTTGAGCCAGGCATATAGTGGAGAGCAGTGGGGCCCAGAGCAGCATTGGGACAGTGATGGCAGGAGATCAGTGGGGGAACAAAGTTTATTTTTAAATTTTTTGGCGATTATGGCGAAAAAAGATAGGAAGGCGCTCATAGGGTAATAAGTTCACTAAAAAATGTATGAAAATAGGACATCAATGGTTGTGCTCACCTTATAGTGTTGTGCATACGTAGGCACAACACTCGTGAGGACAGGGGGGTCGGTGCAGCCGGTATCTTCTCAGTCCTCGTAGGTGGAGTGGCCAATTCTCCAGAGGAATGATATGGAACACAATGGGAAAAGTTTTGTGTACTAAAATAGCACACCAATTGATACCTTCTGGCGCAAAGACACGACCTCAGTAGAAAAATAAAGGGTCTTTATTGATGAGTGACAACGCATTTCGGCGTCAGTACACTCCTTTTTCAAGTCTGTGGGGTCCATGCTGGGGCTTGACGCGCGGCCTTGCTTCAAGCCCCAGCACGGACCCCACAGACTTGAAAAAGAAGTGTACTGACTCCAAAACACGTTGTTACTCATCAATAAAGACCATTTATCTACTGAGGTTGTGTCTTTGCGCCAGAAAGTATCAATTGGTGTACTATTTTAGTACACACAACTTTTCCCATTGTGTTTTAAATTTTTTAACATTGTCCATTTTTATTTTTGTCCCTGGAAAACTCCTTTAATAGAAACATGCAATATGATGAGAAACTAAGGAAAACAACTGTACAAAACATCTCTAATTTAGTGAAAGAGTTCAAATATCACAAGATGTACCTGGTTTGTTAAGTATCGTGTCTGTAGCTGATAAAGGAACACTGCCTGTAATGGAAAATAAGAAACAGCACTAAAATCAACATACACTGATTCACAAAACAATGGGGGTTATTTATTAAGAGGGTTTTTGGTGTAAAAAAATAAATAAAAATAAATAAGTTGCAAGACCCTGTTTCGTGACCTTTTAAACGGCCATGCAACAAAATTTTACTCTGTCCTTGGCACCGGGGAGTGGCGGGGCCAGGCCCGCTGCCCCAGGCAAATTCATTAACATTTAGGCTGGGTTCACACTTGAGCGTTTTACAGCGCGTTCAAACGCGCTGTAAAACGCTCAACACATGAAAACCAATGCTTCCCTATGGCCCTGGTTCTCACTTGAGCGTTTTACAGCGCGTTTGAACGTGCTGAAAAACGCCCTACGCTCAAACAAGTTCTTGAGCTTCTTTGGGGCGTTTTGACGTGCGTTTGTAGCCATAGGACACTGCAGTCAATCACACAAACGCGCGTCAAACGCGCGTTTACTATTGCAAAAAACGCGCATAAAAACGCGGGTCAAAAACGCGCGTTAAACGCGCATATCAAATACGCTCAGGTCTGAACCCAGCCTTACACCTGTTTCAGGGACTGGATTAGACATCAATGTAGGGTTGCACCGGGTATTGAAGTATGGATACGATACTGGGTCTTACTATTTACCGATACTAGGCTGCGCTGCTGTACAGCCTAGTATTAGTTAGAGAATATGGCATGCGCAGCTCTCAGCGCGTGCCATGTTCTCTTCACTAGCACAGTGGAGAAGGAGGGAGTCCCTCCGTCCCCACTGTGACGTGACTGCCGCTGCCACCAATGGGGAGATAGCAGGGAGGAGGAGGGGAGGGGCTGCGGCCACTGTGCCACCAATAAATGTAAGACACATTAATTCAAGTATAGGCAGCGGGTGCTGGCGGCGGTATCACAGCCCCGGCACCCGGCCTCAATAACAGGGCACAGCGATCCCGCGAACCTCGGCAATTAACCCCTCAGGTGCCACACCTGAAGGGTTAATTGCTGCGGTTTGGCGGATCGCATGCCCTGTTATTGAGGCCGGGTGCCTAGTCTGTGATACCGCTGCCTCCTATACTTGAATTAATGTGTTAATTACATTCATTGGTGGCGCAGTGCGCCCCAATTGTTATATTCATTGGTAGAAGTGGCCACAGGGTCCCCTCCCCTCCATTGGTGGCAGTGGCAGTTCCGATCGGAGCCCCAGCAGTGTAATCGCGGGGCTCCGATTGGTTACCATGGCAGCCAGGATGCTACTGAAGCCCTGGCTGCCATGGTAAGCTTCCTGTTGCTGTGTGCACTATGCACAGGGCAGCAGGGAGAGTGTGAAGTCCTATTCACCCTAATAGAGCTATATTAGGGTGAATAGGACAAGGGGGCTAATAGTGTAAAAAAAAAAAAAGTTTAATCGTCCCCTTTCCCAGTTTTACATATAAAATTTACAAACAATAAAAACTAAACATATTACATATGGCCACGCCCGAAAAAGTGTGAACTATTAAAATATAAAAAAATATTTCCTATGCGGTGAACGCCTTAACAGAAAAAACTAAAACAAACGCGCGATTTGCCATTTTTAGTCACCTTGTCCCCCCAAAACAGAGGATAGGACTTTCCATAAAATGCAGAATGCGAGGATCACGCCTCTATTAAATTTAGGGGCATCCACCAGCAAGACCCGGTCTGATGCCAATCTTTGATAAATAAACCCCAATATGTCATCAAAATTAGAATAAAATAACAGAAATAAGGCGAAGTATACAACAAGGCTGATGACCTTGCTTTTAACTCACACAGTAAACACAAGTATTTGTACTTGTGGAAAAATTTAAATCTAACAACATCAGTGGAAAAACAATTATCTGGTGCCTGCACTTTTTTGAAACTTGAATTGTAAGGTGAAGAAATATACTTTTTGCATCCATGCGAAAGGAGAGTTAGGCCTCAGGCACACGACCGTATGTATTTTGCGGTCCTATATAAACAGTCCTATCCTTGTCCGTAATGCCTATTTTTTTTGCGGAGCAGAAATACGGACATACGGAAGCGGAATGCACATGGAGTGAAACTACACAGAATGAAAATACATTCGTGTGCATGAGGCCTTAAAGGGAATCTGTCATCAGGAAATGTATTGATAAACCAGACAATGCCTTGTAGGGCTAGCTCAGCTGCCTGTAATACCTTTCGCTCACTGATCCGTTGCTTCATTCTGGAGAAAGTACTTTTTAATCTATATGCAAATGAGAAGTTTGGTGCACCGAGGGCATGCCCAAGCCACTCTGTGCACCCTCACTCTCCCTGATTCTTCTGTCAGCCTCTCCTTCTTAACTGACAGGGCCAGCCAAGGTGATGATGCAGGAAGCGGACCGTATCTAGAAGAGGAAGGGGCTGACAGAGGAATTAGGAGGAACAAGGATGCACAGAGTGGCTTGGAACCGCCCTCAGTGCACTTAACTGTTCATTTGCATATGGATTCTAAATAATTTTCCTCCATAATGAAGCAGCGGATTCCCAAGTGAAAAGTATAATTGCATTCAGCTGAGCTAGCCCTACAAGGCATTGTGCCTGGTTTAGGGCGGGTTCACATTAGCGTTATTGAATTCAGTTATAGGTTCCGTTATAACGGAATTCTTGGACGGAATGCAAAATGGAAGTCTTTCATAAGCGTTCCATTTTGCTCCGTCCTAATATATGTCTATGGGGGCACATAACGGTTCCGTTTGTTTCCGTTATACATGACAGAAAAAAATTGTCCTGTCGACAGGACAATTTTTTCCGTCATGTAGAACGGCAACAAAGGGAACAGTTATGTCCCCCTACAGACATGTATTAGGACAGGGCAAAACGGAACGCCTCTTAAAGACTTCCATTTTGCATTCCGTCCTAGAATTCAGTTATCACTCTGTTATAACGGAACCTATAACGGAATTCAATAATGCTGATGTGAACCCGCCCTTAGCAGTGAATTTCCTGGTGACACACTCCCTTTAAATAATTTGTTCAACAAACTGGAAAACCAAAGTTTTGTGTGTGACTTTTTACAATGCGAATCACTGCTTTGCCCATTTCCTTGTTTAACTAATGTATTAAAAGAAAGCAAATGGGAGAACTTACAGGGAGAGCAGGAACAAATATCATCACATAGGTCTGTGTCAACCTAGGAAATAGAAAAAACACCTGGCATTTACAAACCTAGGTATTTATTAATGAACTTAGATCCAAGTCAATGTGTAAACGGAGGTCACTCATGCAATCTTGTGAAAGAGGAGAGATGATTAATCTGTGTGACATTATCTTGTAAAAAAATAACTTTTATTGTGTCATCCATTTATGCAAGGAAAGGAATTTTTCCTTAAATGGTTTGTCTGGGCTGCAGATATTGATGACCTATACTCAAGATCAACATCAGATGGGCGGGGGTCTGACTACCGGAACCCCTACCGATCACTTTGTAGGCAGGTTTACCTGAACAGCTACATTTATCATGTGGATAAAGTTAATACAAGACACTTATGTATTGTGATTCTCCATATTGCCTCCTCTGCTGGCTTCATTCATTTTTTAAATCTGATTATACGGCCAGTTCACACAACTGATTTTGAGAAGCATGCTTAAAAATAAAAAAAAACTCACTACAGAATCCAAGTGTCTTTTTTTAGCATGAAAAAAGCTTTTTTTTCAAACATTTTTACACATTTTAGATTTTTTTTTTTAAACAATGGATTCGATACAAATCAGAATTTTCAGCTTGAAGCAGATCTGCGCCAAAAACAGATGGAAAACGCACAAATTAGGCATGGACAAGAGTTAGACCCCCCCCTTTGAGCAGTACCGATGACCTATCCCGAGGATAGGTCCTCAATATCATTAGCCTGGACAATCCCATAAAAGTTTTTTAAATCCCCGCCTTCCTCACTCATCGGGACATGTCAAGGGAAGCATACTTACCCGTTTCCTGACAATTGGTTTCGGCAGTGATGTGCCTCATTGGCTGCAGCAGTGCACATGACCCTGTCCATGCTGAAAGCTTATAGGCAGGGATCAAGGTGCAATAAACACAGTGATTCATGTAGCTGAAACAGTGTCAGGGTGCAGGTAAATATGCTTCTTTGACCGATCCAGCTGGGAGAGTGGGGTATTTGAAAAAATATGGACAACCTTTTTAGAGGGTCATTGAGTTTTCATAAAAATCTTAATATGTCATGCCAAAGGATTTGATTGTGCTCACTCTCCTTGCTGCAGGACAAAGGTTTTCTCTAGGACAAAGCTTTTATGAAAACTCACTGACCCTTTAATGATACAGATTTTGAAGTTACAGAATTAAATGGGCTTTCTGATACTATACTACTGATTGATTGGTGGGGATCTGACACCGGGGACCCCCACTGATCAGCTGTCTGAGAAGGCAACGACACAGAGTGCCAATGGCTTCTCAAACAGCTGATCTCCGGGGGTCATCGGTGTCAGATACCCACCAATCAGATACTGATGACTAGGCTTCAGCGAATCGAGCTTCAGATCATAGATCCAAAGTCATTAGTTAAAAAAACTTTGTTTTGTAATTCTGTTTCCGTACAGCATTAAAATGCCAAACTTTGTGAAGCCCGAAGTTGCATGAGACTTCGGTGAATGACTTTGGCATTTCCATCTGCTTAATAAAAAATATTTTAAAATAGGAATCCTAAGTTGGATTTGGTACTGGCTGGTACCTTGGTACCAAAGCCAACTTCGGATTCCCATTTTAAAATGTTTTTAAATACGCAGATAGGAATACCGAAGTCATTCACCTAAGTCTCACGCAACTTCGGCCAAGACAAAGTTTTGCTACATGGAGCCCATACATTTTTATGCTGTATGGAAACAGCATTACAAACCAGGGCTGTGGAGTCGGTAGATAAATGCTCCGACTCCAACTCCTCAGTTTTTGGTACTTCCGACTCCGACGTATTTAATATGCAAATATATTTTATACATTCCTTGAAGGAAAGAAAGACAACATACATGTCATTACCACAGAACTACTGGCTAGGAAGCTGCTGATCTTCTGCTGAAGATAGGGCAGTGGGAGGATCCAGGAAGGGGCATTTATTCTAAAACATGATTTCCCTTCTAGAATCCCATAGTCATGTTTAAAGTTTAAGCTAACAATCTGAGTTTACAAGTTTTTATAGCCTTAGCTGAATGACAGCAGTTTTTCAAATGGTTTACAGCTTCAGTCTTGAACTATTGACCATTCCCTTCACTTCTACAAGTGTCTAGTCCTGCAAAAAACATATTTACTTAATCAGTTATCAGTGAGAGGCTAGGTTAACCATGGAACAGCGGATGGAAAGTATAAGTATTGCCGCTCCTTAACTGTGCGTTGCGTGCCATATAGTGAAGCATATGAAAAGCATGCTTCTTCATGGTCACTTAACGTGTTCGTTTTGCGGTAACGTGACGCACTGCATGCATTGGCCTTTATTCTTACAGTAGAGAAGTACCGTATTTTCCGCAAAAGTGGGGGAAAAATAGCAGTGCGTCTTATGGGGCGAATGCTGCGACCGTCCGGTGAATAGGCTGAGAGGGAGGAGGGGCTGGGGGCCGGCATCTGTTTCTGTAATGGCAGCAGGGCCCGGTGCAGTCACTGTATTCTACTACACCGGGCCCTGCTCACTGTAGTATACGGTAATCATATCTAACTTGTGGGTATTGTTAAAGTATTCCAATCATCTTAAATCTAGCGCTGTACTACTTACTACTAACTTCTTGGCAGTCAGGAGGCCGGGTGGGCGCTCGTAGAGTAGCTCACTACGTCACGCGCCTGCTCCGCCCACTTTATGAATGAAGCAGGCACCGGGCCCCGCTGCCATTACAGAAACAGATGCCGGCCCCCATTCACTACACAGGGACACTGTTATGGGGGGGGGGGGAATCTGTGGATGACACATAAGATAAGATGCTATATATGTGTCATCCACAGATGCCCCCACAATGATCCCCCATAACAGTGCCACCCACAGATGCCCCCATAACAGTGCCACCCACAGATGCCCCCATAACAGTGCCACCCACAGATGCCCCCATAACAGTGCCACCCACAGATGCCCCCATAACAGTGCCACCCACAGATGCCCCCATAACAGTGCCACCCACAGATGCCCCCATAACAGTGCCATCCCCAGACCACCATTAGTTCAAAACCCACCAAAAGCACACCTTTTGGTTAAAACATTTTTTTTTCTTATTTTCCTCCTCAAAAACCTAGGTGCGTCTTATGGGCAGGCGAGTCTTATATAGGGCGAAAAATACGGTAATTAATTATAACTTTTTGTGAATTGGGACATTTAAACTTGCTTTTTTTTTTATTCCAATTTAAAGAGGACCTTTCACCAGAATAAAACATCTAAACTAACTATACAGACATGTAGAGCGGCGCCCAGGGATCCCCCTGCACTTACTGTTATACCTGGGCGCCGCTCCGTTCGCCCGGTATAGCCTCCGGTATCTTCATAGTTAGGCTCCACCCAGGGGAACCTGACGGCGTCTCTTTCTCCTATGCTGTAGCGCTGGCCAATCGCAGTGCTCAGCTCATAGCCTGAGAGGTTTTTTTTCTCTCCGGCTATGAGCTGAGCGCTGCGATTGGCCAGCGCTACAGCATGGGAGAATGAGACGCCGTCAGGTTCCCCTGGGTGGAGCCTACCTATGAAGATACCAGAGGCTATACCGGGCGAACGGAGCAGCGCCCAGGTATAACAGTAAGTGCAGGGGGATCCCTGGGCGCCGCTCTACATGTCTGTATAGTTAGTTTAGATGTTTTATTCTGGTGAAAGGTCCTCTTTAAATCTAGTAGGAGTCGGAGTCGGTTCATTTTTTGCCGACTCCAAGTACCCAAAATTGCCTCCGACTCCACAGCCCTGTTACAAAGTTTTTCAACAAATTGATCTGAAGCTCGATTCGCTCAAGCCTACTGATGACCTATCCTGAAGATAGATCATCAGTAGTAAAGTCTCAGCAAACCCTTTTAATACAAAATATTATTTAACCAGGTCAGCATTTTTCGTTAGTTTCCTGGTGTTGCTAAATGTTTCAACGTCTACAGCTGATAAAAAGTAAAGCCTCATGCAAAACGACAGCATTTTTTACGGATCACACACGGACCCCTTAATTTCTACGGGGATGCAATAAATGCAGACAGCACACTGATGTAATCTGTGTGTTGCCTGCATCCGTGAGGCCATTCCAGAAATTATAGACAATGTCCTATTCTTGTCCATTTTGGTAACAAAAATAGGGCTTTAGACAATAAGGCCCGCAGAACATAACCGGTATCAGTATCTTGCGGATCCATGGTTTGCAGATCCATGGTTTGCGGATCCATGTTTTTTTTTATGAAGCTATTTATACATACTGTTCCACAAAGCGGCAAAAACGCCAGCAAACATTTGTGTTGTTTCGTAACATTACAATACATTGTAACTAATCAAACAAATGAAAAGAACACCAATCTCCAGTAGTCCCATAGAAATGAATGGAGAGGCAGTGTGCATGGTGACCTGCTGCTCTATTCATTTCGGAGGGCCATGCAAAGTACAGGCTCCCATTCTAGTGATAGATGGTGGTCCCAGTGGTTGGACCAGCACTGATCTAACAGTTATCTCCTATTCTTTGGATACGGCAGGAGTGGGGAACCTCTGGCCCGCGGGCCGCATACAACCATTTCATGTGGACCCCCCCTGTGAAAATGCTAATGACCGCTTCCATTATCGAAGCGGTCATTAGCATATGGGAGCCACAGGAAGATTAGAACAGCGCTGGCTGTACTCACCTTTCTTCTTCCAGCCCCACGCTGTGTCCTGACACGTACAGTGTCAGGACATAGCGCATGTAGATGCGCACTATGACCCAATGCTGTGCGCTGTCAGGTCACAGTACAGCATGGCGGGAAGAAGACCAGGGAGGGTAAGTGAATCTGCCAAGTGGCAGCGCCGTCCCGAACTGGAGAGGTAAGGTTATTTTTTTTTTAAATGTCTGATCTGAGGTCTGATCTGAAACTAATGGAGGGTGGGGAGGGTTTGATGGGGGTCTAATCTGAGGCTGGGGGTTTTTGATTGTGGCTGATCTGAGGCTAATGGAGGGTGGGGAGGGTCTGATCTGAGGCTGGGGGTCTGATCTAAGGCTGGTTAGGGTCTGATCTGAGGCGGATGTAGGCTCGGGGGTCTGATAGGAGGCTGATGGAGGTGGGGGCAGATCTGAGGCTGAGAAAGGGACAAAGGCAGGGACAGTGGCAGGGAAAGTGAAAGCTGGGTGAACCCCTCTCTGGACCCCCTGGGTTTAGCTTGGCTACCATTAATGCCAAATAAAGAACTAAATATAAAACATTCTCAACTTAAAAATTAGACGGCTATATGTGGTAAAAATGTCGCCTGTACTATATGTAATATATATAGTGCAGGCGCCATTTTGTGCTGCAAAAATACAGCGCTGTCGATTTTTTAAAATTGAAGTGCAATTTCTGTAACTTACCTCTAAGTCACTTATATGTTTGACCAAATATAGCAGTCAAAATTTTTAAGTTGAGAATTTTGTATGGCATTTAATTCAACAGGCCACTGTGAGACCCACTGTAAGGTTTGTACAATGGTATACAATGCAATATTAGAACAATGCTCACCTGGCAACATCTGGGTCCTGTCTACACAGGAGCAGCACTTGTTCAGTGTTGATGAATATGGCCCAGCATGGGAAACAACACAACATCAGGATCAGAATCCCTCTCTGTAATACTGTCCCCACGCGCTTCATGTTTTTTCCTCCGTAGCTCTATAAAGTTAACAGAAAGTAAACAGCTACAATGATGTTGAAGGATGGAAAGAATGAAATATTTTTATGCTCCAGTTCTCTGTGCTGGCTCCATGTGGCCACATCACTGCTGAAGCCAGCCATTGGCTGCAGCAGATGATGTCACTATGCCGTGCTGGTTGTAAACAATCTAGGGACCGGAACATGGATATGTGGGAGCCAGCGCGGAGGACCAGAGCAGCTAAGTATGAATCTTTCGAAGGCAGAATGCATGCATTAGATAAAAAGGGAATATTCCTGATTTGATTCGATTCAACTTTATTGTCATTACACATGTATAAATACAGAGTAACGAGATACAGTTTACATCTAATCAGAAGTGCAAAGAGCAGAAAGTGCATCTAATCAGAAGTGCAAAGAGCAGAAAGTGCAATAAAAACAGGTTATATACAGATAAGGGTAGTGTAGAAGGTAGGAATAGTTATGTTCCTGGAGAACTCCTGTAAAACCCTTCAGGACTAGGTCAATTTTCATATTTTTATTTTTGTTTTTTCCTCCACACCTTCTGATGGCCTATCCTCAGGATAGGTCATCAATATCAGCTCAGCTGTTCAATGAGGCTGCTGTGCTCCATAAAAGATTATGCCTCTTCCTAGGCCAGCATCGTCACAATACATTGGACACATGGCCTAGGCAAAGCTTAGCCCCATTCAAGTGAATGGGGCTAGGCTGCAAAACAATGTACAGTGCTGTACTTGGTAAGCAGTGAAGAGACGGCAGCACTCAATGGATCTGCAGCGAGTGCAGTAGCCTCCTCAAATAGCTGAACAGTAGGGGTGACGGGAGTCAGACCCGAGTTGATCTGATATTGAAGACCTATCCTGAGGATAGACTATCAATATGAAATTCTTGAATAACACCTTTAAAATGACCATAACCATTTGTGTAATGGCAGAGATGTCTTAAAGGGGTTATCCCATGACTAACGTAAAAAATGAAAATCAGACATCATAGTACAATCTCTTGCTATCAAAGCTAGAACCAGCCCTGTACCTCACATGGGTCCAGAAATCTCCCCATTCATTGCTCTGCTGGATTTATATTAAGATGAAAGCTCAAGGGGAGTGTCTTTTCTGCTGCAGTTAAGGGGCGTGTCCATGTTCTTCCTATCACAGCTCAGGAGGCAGATGAGGGATAAAACTGAGCATGTGAGGCCATCTCAGTGAGCAGGTCAAAGTAATAAGAATAAAAACAAACAGCAGGTGGCGCTTTACACAAACATTTTATTGAATAACTCAGTGGCTACAATAAATTTTTAATTACGAAATTGCTATTACGAAAGCATTAAGATCCAGGTGCTGGTTTGTAAACTGTACAATATTATTCATGGGACAACCACTTTAAGCCAAATAAAAGGATATGCAAAAACTAGTGGGCTGTAGCTAGACACGTCTCACCATGTTGGTAGTTGGCCATGTCCCTCAGCACAAAATATTTGCTTTACAAACACTCGAAAAAACAAACAAACAAAAACCAAAAACAATGCAACAGCACTCTGCAAACACAAATTACGTACAATAATGCCATAGTTATAGAAAATATTCTGGTAACGTTACGCTTATTTTGAAAATTTGAAATTCTTGCTAAATACATTTTGTACAAACAAAAATGGTAAAAGGCAGAGTTGTCCCAGCATGCATGTGGAACCTGCATTCCCTGAATTTTATGGTGGCCAGTATGGCACATAACAGGTAGTATTTAATGTAAGGTTCCCGTCTTGAAGAGATTTGCCTTGTCGCCGGCAGATGGGCCCAAATAATTTTGTACATAATGTATTTGCCAAGAATCTCAAATTTACAAAATAAGCGTAACATTAGCACCAGAATATTTTCTATAACTATGACATTAACCCTTTAAGGACCCACGCCGTACATGTAAGGCGCTGGCGGACATGTCTTAAGGACCAGCGCCGTACATGTACGGCGGGCTGGTCGGGCGGGTGCAGGAGCTGCGCCCGCCCGATCAGCGGCAGGGGTCCAGCTGTCACTGATAGCCGGACCCCTGCTGTATTCGTCGGCATAGGTGAAAACACTGATGCCGGCGCATTAACCCTCGCACAGCCGCGGTCCTGCTGGATCTAAAATACGATTTTTTTTTTGCTTCAAAAATTATTTTATTGTGTAAAACTTAAATAAAAAAAGTATACATATTAGGTATTGCCACGTCCGTAATGACCTGCTCAATAAAAATATCACATGACCTAACCCCTCAAGTGCACGCCATAAAAAAAAAAAAAAAAGTGTCAAAAAAGCAATTTTTTGTCACCTTACATCATAAAAAGTGTAATAGCAAGTGATCAAAAAGTCATATGCACCCTAAAATAGTACCAATCAAACTGTCAAAACATGAGCCTCTACATAAGACAGTCGCCCCCCCCCCCCCCAAAAAAAAAAATGGCTTTCAGAATATGGAGACACTAAAAATCATTTTTTATTAAAAATGCTTTATTATGTAAAACTGAAACAACCAAAAAAAGTAGTCAAAAGAAGTAGTCATATTTGGTATTGTCGCGTCCGTAACAACCTGCTCTATAAAAATACCTCATGATCTAACCTGTCAGATGAACATTGTAAATAACAAAAAATTTAAACGGTGCCAAAACAGCTACTTTTTGTCACCTTGCCTCACAAAAAGAGTAATATAGAGCAACCAAAAATCATATGTACCCTAAAATAGTACCAACAAAACTGCCACCTTATCCTGTAGTTTCCAAAATGGGGTAATTTTTGGGGAGTTTCTACTCTAGGGGTGCATCAGGGGGGTCTTCAAATGTGACATTTCAGGTTCCACTCTTCAGAGGTTTGGATACTGTCTGATCTGTAGACAGCTCTCCATAATGCAACAGGAAAGTACCTTTTTGAAATATGAGATTTGTAAATTAACCATTAAACAAACTCAGGCTGAGAACATTGCAATGCCACTGCCACAGAGGCCCCCTAGAAATGGAAAATGGGTTACTGTAGGTTCTGGTAGACTGAGAGTTGTGGATAGAAGACATGTCCCACAGTCTGTGGCTCTCCATAATTCATTTGCAGCACTTTCAGAGTGCAAGAGAAATGGGACTACTTAAAAGAGGCACTATTGAAGGCAACAGAAAATTGCATTAGGCTTGTCAGTAAAAGCAAAAAAAGGAAGAGACCACTGTGGTACTCAACAGAAGTGGCCAAAATCATTAAAAACAAAAAGATAGCATTTAGGAATTATAAAAAAAACAAAAAACGAGGATGACAGGCAAATGTATAAGATTAGACAGAGAGAGGCCAAACAAGTTATAAGAGCTTCTAAAGCACAGGCAGAAGAGAAATTAGCTCAGTCAAGGAAAAAAGGCGATAAGGCATTCTTCAGATACATAAATGAAAAAAGGAAACTAAAACAAGGAATTACAAAATTAAAAACAAAAGAAGGAAGGTATATGGAAGAAGATAAAGAACTAGCTGACTGCCTCAATGAATACTTCTGTTCAGTCTTTACAAAGGGAAATGAAGGAAAAGGACCTCAGTTAGGAAAGAAGACTAATGAATCTTTTGATGCGTGTGTCTTTACAGAGGAAGAGGTTCTAAGTCAGCTGTCTAAAATCAATACAAATAAGTCACAGGGGCCTGATGGGATACACCCAAAGCTATTAAAAAAAGAGCTCAGCGGTGAACTAGCATAACCATTAACAGATTTATTTAACAAATCACTGGCAACAGGAGTCGTCCCAGAAGATTGGAAATTAGCAAATGTTGTGCCCATTCACAAGAAAGGTAGTAGGGAGGAATCGGGCAACTATAGGCCAGTAAGCCTGACATCAATAGTGGGGAAACTAATGGAAACCATACTTAAGGAGAGGATTGTGGAACATCTAAAATCCCATGGATTGAAAGATGAAAAACAGCATGGGTTTAACTTCAGGGAGATCATGTCAAACTAATCTTATTGATTTTTTTGATTGGGTGACTAAAATAATAGATGGAGGAGGTGCAGTAGACATCAGTAAGGTTTTTGATACTGTTCCACACAGAAGGCTTATCAATAAATTGCAGTCTGTGGGCTTGGACTCCCATATTGTTGAATGGATTAGGCAGTGGCTGAGGGACAGGACACAGAGGGTTGTAGTCAATGGAGTATATTCAGACCATGGTCTTGTTACCAGTGGGGTACCTCAGGGATCTGTTCTGGGACCTATATTGTTTAATATCTTTATCAGCGAAATTGCAGAAGGCCTCGATGGTAAGGTGTGTCTTTTTGCTGATGACACAAAGATTTGTAACAGGGTTGATGTTCCTGGAGGGATACACCAAATGGAAAAGGATTTAGGAAAACTAGAGGAATGGTCAAAAATCTGGCAACTAAAATTTAATGTTGATAAGTGCAAGATAATGCACCTGGGGTGTAAAAACCCAAGAGCAGAATATAAAATCAGTGATACAGTCCTAACCTCAGTAGCTGAGGAAAGGGATTTAGGGGTCATTATTTCAGAAGACTTAGGCTGCGTTCACACGGGCGAGATTTCCGCGCGGGTGCAATGCGGTAGGTGAACGTATTGCACCCGCACTGAATCCGGACCCATTCATTTCAATGGGGCTGTTCAGATGAGCGATGATTTTCACGCATCACTTGTGCGTTGCGTGAAAATCGCAGCATGCTCTATATTCTGCGTTTTTCACGCAACGCAGGCCCCATAGAAGTGAATGGGGTTGCGTGAAAATCGCAAGCATCCGCAAGCAAGTGCGGATGCGGTGCGATTTTCACGCATGGTTGCTAGGTGACAGTCTATTCACTGTATTATTTTCCCTTATAACATGGTTATAATGGAAAATAATAGCATTCTGAATACAGAATGCTAAGTAAAATAGGGCTGGAGGGGTTAAAAAAAATTAAACAAATTAACTCACCTTCTCCTCTTGTTCGCGAAGTTCCCGGTATGATGAGTTGTGGGCTAAAGGACCTTTGGTGACGTCAGATCACTTGGTGACGTCAGATCACATGCTCCAATCACATGGTCCATCACCGTGGTGATGTACCATGTGATTGGAGCATGTGATCTGACGTCACCAAAGGTCCTTTAGCCCACAACTCATCATACCGGGAACTTCGCGAACAAGTGGACTAAGGTGAGTTAAAAATGTTTTTATTTTTTTTAACCCCTCCAGCGCTATTTTACTATGCATTCTGTATTCAGAATGCTATTATTTTCCCTTATAACCATGTTATAAGGGAAAATAATACAATCTACACTACAACTAACCCAAACCTGAACTTCTGTGAAGAAGTTCGGGTCTGGGTACCACAGTCTGTTTTTTATCACGCGCGTGCAAAACACATTGCACCCGCGCGATAAAAACTGAACATCGGAACGCAATCGCAGTCAAAACTGACTGCAATTGCGTTCCTACTCGCGCGGGTTTGCCGCAACACACCGGGACGCATCCGTACCTAATCCGGACACGCCCGTGTGAAACCAGCCTTAAAGGTAGGCAGACAATGTCATAGAGCAGCAGGAAATGCTAGCAGAATGCTTGGGTGTATAGGGAGAGGAATTACCAGTAGAAAGAAGGAGGTGCTCATGCTGCTCTACAGAGCACTAGTGAGACCTCATTTGGAGTATTGTGCTCAGTACTGGAGACCATATCTCCAGAAGGATATTGATACTTTGGAGAGAGTTCAGAGAAGAGCTACTAAACTGGTACATGGATTGCAGGATAAAACTTACCAGGAAAGATTAAAGGACCTTAACATGTATAGCTTGGAAGAAAGAGGAGACAGAGGGGATATGATAGAAACTTTTAAATACATAAAGGGAATCAACAAGGTAAAAGAGGAGAGAATATTTAAAAGAAGAAAAACTGCTACAAGAGGACATAGTTTTAAATTAGAGGGGCAAAGGTTTAAAAGTAATATCAGGAAGTATTACTTTACTGAGAGAGTAGTGGATGCATGGAATAGCTTACCTGCAGAAGTGGTAGCTGCAAATACAGTGAAGGAGTTTAAGCATGCATGGGATAGGCATAAGGCCATCCTTCATATAAGATAGGGCCAGGGGCTATCCATAGTACTCAGTATATTGGGCAGACTAGATGGGCCAAATGGTTCTTATCTGCCGACACATTCTATGTTTCTATGACATGGCAACTTAAAATTATCCCAGTGAAATCTGCCCTCTAAAAACCATATGGTGTTCCTTTCCTTCTGCTCCATGCTGTGTGCCCGTACAGCAGTTTACGACCACATATGGGGTGTTTCTGTAAACTACAGAATCAGGGCAATAAATATTGAGTTTTGTTTGGCTGTTAACCCTTGCTTTGTTACTGGAAAAAAATGGATTAAAATTGAAAATTTGACAAAAAATTTAAATTCTGAATTTTCATCTCCATTTGCCAATAACTCTTCTGGAACACCTAAATGGTTAATAAAGTTTGTAACACCCCTTGAGGGGGGGTGTTTCTAAAATTGGGCCATTTATGGATATTTTCTATTATGTAAGCCTCACAAAGTGACTTCAGACCTGAACTGATCCTGAAAACCACATAAGGTCGTGAGTAACACAGACTATAGTTACACTTAAGTGTGGATGAAAATGAGCGTCCTCTGAGCACAACTTATATATTTGGATCATTTTGTGATATGAAAGCATGGACTTGATGAACATTTTACCAGCATTCACATATATGAATGCAAACTGATTGCAACCAAGCGCATTGATCCAAATAGACACGAGAATATAGTGTCATAAATTATATGGACATATCTCAATCTATCCATATCAAGCGATTGAATCAAGCAAAATCATATACCACCTAACCACATGCCTAAAACCAAGTAACTGCATATGAAAACCGCATTTGCTTTATTTATTTTTAAATTCAATTGGGATCAAGTTTATCAACCTAACATAAGGACTTTTATTACATAGAATTGTATTTGGGGATTGTTATTTTATTTTATTCCAATTTATTTTATTAAATGTTTTATATAATCCAGAGGAAGAAAAAGCAGGCTGGTTCGAGAGCTGCATTTATACAAGCAGGCAAATAACGCGAGTTTGTGAGCGTTCACGTGTTTTATTTTTAAGTGTGTGTTTGTATTAAAAGGGTTCTGCAGTTTGTTTAAACTGATAATCTATCCTCTGGATAGATCATCAGCATCTGATCGGCAGGGGCCCGACACCCGACACCCCTGCCGATCAGCTTTTTCAGAAGGCAGCGGCGCTTCAGCAGTGCCGCGCCCTTCTCACTGTTTACCACTGGCCCAGTGACGTCACGACTAGTATCAACTGGCATGGGCGGGGCTAAGCTCCATTAAAGTGAACGGAGCTTAGCCCCGCCCAGGCCAGTTGAACTGGAACTGGAATTAGTGATGTGTGAGGAGGACTATGACATAGTGGGAATAACTGAGACATGGCTGGATGATAGCTATGACTGGGCAGTAATGTACAGGGTTAGAAAGGGTCGCTAAAACAGGAGACGAGGAGGGGTCTGCCTTTATATAAAGTCCTGTCTAAAGCCCACAGTCCGAGAAGATATAAGTGAGGGACATGAACATGTGGAGTGACTGTGGGTAGAAATACATGGAGGCAAAAACAATAATAAAATATTAATAAGTTTATTATAAACCACCTAATATACCAGAGTCCACAGAAAATCTACTTCTAAACGAGGTGGTTATTATGGGGGACTTCAACTTCCCAGATATAGACTGGGAAACTAAAACCTGTATATCTCATAAAGGAAACAGGTTCTTGGTAATAACCAAAGACAATTACCTTTCCCAACTGGTTCAGGACCCGAATAGAGACACGGCCATACTGGACTTAATATTAACCAATAGACCTGACAGAACAACAGATGTGCAGGTTGGGGGACACCTGGGAAATAGTGACCATAAAGTAATAACCTTCCAATTATCATTCAAAAGAGTGTTTCTTCGGGGAGGAACAAAAAATACCAAACTTCAAAAAAGCTAAATTTAGCCAACTAAGAGGCAATAAGCCTAACTAACTGGGACAAATAAAAATACTGCCACAAAATGGGATATTTTTAAAAGCATCCTAAAATCTAATTGTGAGAGGTACATACCTTATGGGAATAAAAGGTTAAGGAACAAGAAAAAAACAATGTGGATAAATAGAACTGTAAAGATAGCAATAAATGACAAAAAGAAAGCATTTAAAATCACTAAAACAGGAGGGTGGTGAGGAAGCACTGAAAAACTATAAGGAAAAAAAATAGAATATGTAAAAAACTAATAAAAGCAGCCAAACTAGAGACCGAGAGATTAATTGCCAAAGAGCAAATCTAACCCTAAAATGTTTTTCAATTATATAAATGGTAAAAAGTATAAATCTGAAGGTGTTGACCCTCTACAGAGTAATGAGGGGGGAGTTGCAGAGAGCGATGAGGAGAAAGCAAAGCTATTAAATATTTTTTTCTCCACTGTATTTACTGAGAAAAATAAAAACTGTCAGATGAAATGCAGAATGTAAAAGTAAATTCCCCATTAAAAGTGCCCTGTCTGACCCAGGAAGAAGTACAACAGCGACTTAAAAAGATTAAAAAAGACTAATCGCCAGGGCCAGATGACATACACCCCCGTATCCTAAGAGAATTAAGCAATGTCATAGCCAGACCCTTATTTCTGATATTTGCGGACTCTATACTGACAGGGAGTGTTTCACAGGATTGGCGCATAGAAAATGTAGTGCCAATATCCAAAAAGGGTCAAAAAAACAGAGCCCGGAAACTATAGGCCGGTAAGTTTAACATCTGTCATGGGTAAACTATTTGAAGGTTTTCTAAGAGATGCTATCTTGGAGTACCTCAATGAAAATAAGCAAATAACGCCATATCATTCATGAGCGATCGGTCATGTCAAACTAATTTTATCAGTTTCTATGGGAGGTAAGTTCTAGACTTGACCGCAGCAAATCAATGGATGTCGTATATCTGGACTTCTCCAAAGCATTTGACACTGTACCGCATAAAAGGTTAGTATATAAAATGAGAATGCTCGGACTGGGAGAAAATGTCTGTATGTGGGTAAGTAACTGGCTCAATGATAGAAAACAGAGGGTGGTTATTAACGGTACACACTCAGATTGGGTCACTGTCACTAGCGGAGTACCTCAGGGGTCAGTATTGGGCCCTATTCTCTTCAATATTTTGATTGTAGAAGTCTTGCACAGTAAAATATAAATTTTTGCAGATGACACTAAACTGTGTAAAGTAATTGACACGGAAGAGGGCAGTATACTACTACAGAGGGATCTGGATAGATTGGAGGCTTGGGAAGATAAGTGGCAGATGAGGTTTAACACTGACAAATGTAAAGTTATGCACATGGGAAGGAATAATGCAAGTCACCCGTACATACTAAATGGTAAAACACTCGGTAACACTGATATGGAAAAGGATCTAGGAATTTTAGTGAACAGCAAACTAAGCTGCAAAAACCAGTGTCAGGCAGCTGCTGCCAAGGCCAATAAGATAATGGGTTGCATCAAAAGGGGCATAGATGCCCGTGATGAGAACATAGTCCTACCACTTTACAAATCACTGGTCAGACCACACATGGAGTACTGTGTACAGTTCTGGGCTCCTGTGATCAAGGCAGACATAGCAGAGCTGGAGAGGGTTCAGAGAAGGGCAACTAAAGTAATAACTGGAATGGTTGGACTGCAGTACCCTGAAAGATTATCAACATTAGGGTTATTCACTTTAGAAAAAAAG
The DNA here is from genome assembly GCF_905171765.1 of Bufo bufo. NCBI lineage: Eukaryota > Metazoa > Chordata > Amphibia > Anura > Bufonidae > Bufo > Bufo bufo. The sequence continues at coordinate 389,157,794 of NC_053391.1, forward strand.
ACGACTGAGGGGAGATCTAATTACTTTGTATAAATATATCAGGGGCAGTACAGAGATCTCTCCCATCATCTACTTAACCCCAGTACTGTGACGAGGGGACATCCTCTGCGTCTGGAGGAAATAAGGTTTGTACACAGACATAGAAGAGGATTCTTTACGGTAAGAGCAGTGAGACTATGGAACTCTCTGCCTGAGGAGGTGGTGATGGTGAGTTCACTAAAAGAGTTCAAGAGGGGCCTGGATGTATTTCTGGATTGTAATAATATTACAGGCTATAGGTACTAGAGAGGGGTCGTTGATCCAGGGAGTTATTCCGATTGCCCAATTGGAGTCGGGAAAATTGGCTTCTACCTCACAGTTGTTGTTTTTTGCTTGCATCTGGATCAACTTGCAGGATAACAGGCCGACCTGGATGGACAAATGTCTTTTTTTGGCCTTATATACTATGTTACTATATGTATGCAGCACTATGAAGTAAAAGCACCTGCAAACTACTGGCAGCCAGCCACATTTATTTATTTTGCTTCTAAAATTCTAACATCCCAAAAAAAAAGAAAATCTATTTACAAAATGATCCAAAACATGAAGTAGACATATGGGAAATGTAAAGTAATAACTATTTTAGGAGATATCACTATCTGTTTTAAAAGCAGAGCAATTGACATTTTGAAAATTGCTAATTTTTTATTTTTTTTTTGTAAATTTATTTATTTTTTTATAAATAAAAATGAAATATTTTGACTCAAATTTACCACTGTCATGAAGTACAATATGTGACGAGAAAATCTCAGAATGGCTTGGATGAGTAAAAGCGTTTTAAAGTTATCAACACATACAGTGACACGTCAGATTTGCAAAAAATGGCCTGGTCAGGAAGGTGAAAAGGGTTAATGTACTTTATTTGCATTTGCAGAGTGCTGTTGCATTGTGGTTTTTTTCTTCGTGTTTCTAGCCATCGCAGCGTGCACCTGCGCATTGGGATGTGCTGGCTGACCCCCTTTTTCTTGCAGTTTTACAAAACACTGTTACCACTCAGTATTCCCTGTGGGGCTCAAGTTACCCATCAGTAGGTCTTTGGAGGGCAGTCAGAAACCAGATTACATGTAGAACATACAGACTTCATGCAGATGTCGCCCTTGGTCAGATTGGAACCCAGGACCCCAGTGCCATCATCTCTGACAAATTATTTCATCTGTGGAGAATTTATTGTATTGTGCATAGGAATATGCTGAATAATGCTCAAAGCACCTTCGTTGAATCAACATTCTTAGCAATGTGATATCACATGAGAGTAGATGAAAGAAATCGCGGCACTCACAACTGCATAGGAGAACTTCAAGGCTTTATTTCTTGCAGGAAGTTCGCGGGCTGGGGAGCGGGATGGCCCTTCAGTGTGAGTAGGCGGTGACGGCCGTTTCGCGCAAGACTTGCGGCCGTTTCGCGCGATTTCTTTCATCTACTCTCATGTAATATCAAGTAATTACTTGCATCAACCTCGCTGAGCACCACGCCAATCTGTACACACTGCTGGGCCCTTGGTTGGGGTGAACGTGCGGCGAGAGCAGCAGTGCCGCTGATTCCTTATTCTTTCTACCTTGTTCATTATACATTCTTAGCAATGTGACTGTATTGATAAAGCCATGTGCCAATCATCTGACAGGCAAAAAAACTGCAGGCTCTATAGCACGATTGTCTTCCTAAAACACTCATTATTTATAGACCCTCTGAAGTTTCTCATCCCCTGAAGATACACTCTTCCGTCTGCTGGGTACAGACTTCGCTATTGAGACCAGAGGAATGCATGTAGAGATGCTTTATACTCATAGTCATAAGATTTTGTCAGTGGCATCACTACAATTCAAGAACATTTTTCTGTATGCCTTAAGATATCACACAGTGTAACTGGATGTCTGTTCGGCATGTTAGGTGCCATTTTTCACATACAGTATATTCTTATTGCTAAATAATATGACTTCATAGCTACAGAAAGCTACTTCTAGGTGAAACACAATGATAATATTACTCTGGTAAAAAAAAAGATGAAAATTAAAAGGCTTTGACTAAAAATTAAATGGTAAGAAAAACATGGCTGCTTTCTTCTGTCCATGGGTTGTATGTGTATTGCAGCTGAGCTCCATTGAAGTGAATTGAGCAGAGTCGCAATACCATGCACTACCTGTGGCGCGTTTTTTGGAAGAAGGCAGCTATGTTTTTCTTATCCTGGACAACCCCTTTAACTACTTAAAGAATATACTTTTTGTGTTACATGTTTATGATTTACAACATCTCTCACTGTTGTCAGTGAATGAAGCCGAAGCCAATGCCCACACGTGGTGATAAGCTTTTCACAATGTATTAGCCTGAGGTCTGTGTCGTTGCTGTGTTTAAAGGGGTTGGCCACTATATAAGTACTTTCCACTATATAGTGGGAGGTAGGGTAAAAAAGAGTTTCCCAATATACTTTATAAAAAAAAATCCAAATGGTAATGTTTTTATAATGAGCCCCGCCCCCTAAGCCCCGCTCTGCGTGCAGCCAGTTCGGTAATGGCTGCACGCGACATGGAGGAGATTTAGAGAAAACTCGTCCATGGCTTTATTGTAACTGCACCTGCGCTGCTTTTCCTAATAAGAGCAGCGCATGCCCAGTCTGCCCCTGCCACTGGTGCGCTTCCCTGCTCAGACTCTGTCTCTACAACCGGCTAATTATTCCTGTCAGAGTTCGGAGCGGGAAGAAAAGTAAGAGCCTGTCTGATCCCCGACACGTTCTTACTTCTCTTCCCACTCAGAACTCGGACAGGAATAGTAAGCCAGCTGTAGAGACAGAGTCGGAGCAGGGAGCGTGCCAGTGGCAAACTGGGCATGCGCTGCTCTTATTAGGAAAAGCAGCACATGTGCAGTTACAATAAAGCCATGGACGAGCTTTCTCTAAAGCTCCTCCATGTCGCGTGCAGCCATTACCGAACTGGCTGCACGCAGAGCGGGGATTATTATAAAAAAAATCCGAATGGTAATGTTTTTATAAAGTATATTAGGAAACTCTTTTTTACCCTACCTCCCACTACATAGTGGAAAGTACTTATATAGTGGCCAACCCCTTTAACTGGTGGAGAATGGCCTTGACATAAGAGCAATGTAACAATCCTTCTAATATATGAATAATATATGAACAGGACTCGTTCAAGACATATTTTCAAACCATGAATGTGGGCAAGATTGCTTCTGTTCAGTATCAAACGGTGAAACGCTGGGCGATTAATTGTACGTGGAAGCAGCAAATCTCATTATACAATAAAACTAATATATAACTATATAAACTTCAGCAGAAGCAAGAGTTACTGCAAGAATACAATTATAAGACATAAAAAAACCATTAGAGGTTTTGTGGTCTGGATATTAAACATTAAAGGCTGGTTGATAAATGACAGGTTCAGGGTAACAGATCACTTAGGCAAGAGATTGACTGTTCATAGAATAACTATTAACCTTCTATTAAATAATAGAATAATTTAAGCTGAGCGGAATAGATGGTAAAACAACAACAATATTAAAAGGGTGTTTCCGGCAGAATTGAATAAAAAAAATACCCAAAAATGTTAAATGTGAAAATGTTAAAGGGGTATTCCCATCCCAGACCATGGGGGCAAATAGCTAGGATATGCCCCCATTGTCTGATAGGTGCAGGTCCCACCTCTGGACCCGCACCTACAATGAGAACAGAGCGGGGAAATGAACAGAGGGAGCACTGCGCATGCGCAGCCGCCCTCTATTCATTTCTATGGGGCCGCCGAAAATAGCCGAGCGCTATTTCCGTCTGCCCCATAGAAATGAATGGAAGCAGGGGTTGCGCATGCGCGGTGCGCTCCCATTCACTTCTATGGGAGCAGCGCTTGGTGATGAACGGACCCCGGGAAATCTGGGGTCCTCCAGCCACAGCTCTTCCCGCTCAGTTCTTGTTGTAGGTGCGGATCCCAGAGGAGGGACCCGCACCTATCAGACAATGGGGGCATATGTCCCCATTGTCTGTAAGGGGAATACCCCTTCAAATCTCTACCAGTCCCATAGAGAATGAAAAGAGACGCTCCATCAATATGGGAATATAGGACACCCATTCTTGGGATTGCTGAGGGTCCCAGCGGTCAGACCCCTACTGATCACTTAAGGTGGATGAGCAGACAATTATCAAGAAGCGTCCCGTCCCAATAACTGCCTGCTCGTCTGTGGAGGAAAGAGCTGCATTTACATGCAGTGATCACCTCCACTGTATAAGGATGAGCAATGGCTACTGGCATTCATACAAATTCATTTACTCAGCACAATCTGCTGCTCAGAAACGATGATTGATGTTCTGCACAAAAGATCATTTCAGCATTTAGTTCACTCATCAGGTGATCTGCGGTAACTTTACACTGTCCAATTATCTGGAAAGAGCGTTCATTCTCAAAAATTGGCCCAAAAATATTGCTCTGTAAACCCACCATTAGTTATTCCTTTTCCAGTAGATAGTGGAGAACTCCTATACTTGGCACAACCCCTTCAATTCAGCTGATTCCTCACTACCCCAATGCTGGGAAGAAAGGGACACAAATGAGCTCTTAACAAGCTCTGCCTCTAATGCTACCTGATGTACTGGTGGCATTAGAGGCAGAGCTTGTTCAGAGCTCATTTGCATCCCTTTCTTCCCAAATTTCCAGGAGCATGAATGGCCTATAAATCTCCTCACTCCGACTAAGGCTCTCTCTCCCCAAGGTGAAATAGTACCCCCAAATCCAGACTTAGGCCTCTCACCCAGTTAAGCCAGTGCTCTCTGTTCTGCACTGCTGAGGGGCAATGATCCTGATACAGCTATCTGCAGATGAGGTGCTGGCTTATTTAATACCCGCGTCATGTCTCTAGGCCTATTCAAATGGTCAGACGTTGAATTATAGGATAGTTGCCTTACATCTGGTGGCATTAGAGGCAGAGCTTGTTAAGAGCTAATTTGCATCCCTTTCTTCCCAGAATTCCAGAGGAGCATGTATGGCCTATAACTCTCCTCATGCCGACTAAGGCGCTCTCTCCTCAAGAAGAGATAGTACCCCCAAATACTGCAATCCTGAAACACTGCTCCAGTTCCTGACCTTGCTCAATATGCCGTAAAATGCCAGTAAAGACCAGCTCAGCCAATAAATAGCCTGTGATTGGCATAAATTCTAGACCTTACTGGGCCTTTTCTAGCATTTCCTGCATGTCAAACCAGGGCAGAAAGTGAGAAGCTGCAGTTGGCAGAGCAGCTTTGGAACAGCAGTGGCGGAGGATCGGCGGAGGTAAATAATGCTTTTCATTTGTAACATTTTCTGGCCTATGTGAAAAAAAATTATCTGGAAAACCCCTTTAGTATCCATTGTTTTCTAGGCCCACTTTCTGATTCAGGAACATTATAATTAAAACTAAATTAAATATTACACAAATTATGGTACTGTTACATTATCCCCTCTGAAAAAGCAGAGTATTAAAACTGTAGTTACAAATACAAGCAGTTATTCTATCATAAGATGACACATCACATGCAATTTACAGAACTTCTTGTGTGACAGAGGGGTCTTTGGGACCACGTTGGGTACTAAGGTCCATGTGCCGCTTTACTTTTTACACCTATACCACTGCTACTGATCTGTCAAAACATACCTGAGACATGAGAGTGTCGCAAGTAGAGGCTAAACCAGAGCCCACAGATATACCGGTTACATTTATAACCTGTTAATAGAGGATAAAGACAGTTAAACATTATAGCATTCTAACCTTCTATACGGTTTTAATTCATTCTAAAATATACTGAGATCAGCAATATCATAATGCGTGCTGGTCTAATATAGAAGAAGGTAAATTTAGGAAAGAAAACAGTAAATGTAAAACAAATAAATGTGTCTTGTCGCTAAGGTCTACAAGTCTATACCTGGGGTGAGACAAACCAAATCATGGAGAGGCTTGATGGAAATGTTCCCATAATAACGAAACAATCAAGAGAGAACAACAATGAAGATGAAGCCCAAAAATGCATTTGATTACTGTCATTTCCTTCCCTTACACCTGATGCACACGAATGTGGTTTGGTTCCATTTTTTTGAGGCTCAGATGAGGACCCATTCACTTCAATGGGGCTGCAAAAGATGCGGACAGCTCTCCGTGTGCTGTCCGCATCCGTTGTTCCGTTAAGCATTTCTATTAGGGATCGACCGATATTGATTTTTTAGGGCCGATACCGATAATTTGTGAACTTTCAGGCCGATAGCTGATAATTTATACCGATATTTTGGTAATTTTCATTTTTGAAAAAATAAAATAAAATTCCTACACAAATCTGCTGAAAATTAATATGTTTATTGTTAACGTGTATTTATTTTTATTTTTTTAAATCTTTCTTTCATTTATATACTTAATATTTTTATTTTTTTTACTAACTTTTAGCCCCCTTAGGGACTAGAACCCTTGTCCTATTCACCCTGATAGATCTCCATCAGGGTGAATAGGAGCTCACACTGTCCCTGCTGCTCTGTTGCTTTGTGCACACAGCAGCATGGAGCTTACCATGGCAGCCAGGGCTTCAGTAGCGTCCTGGCTGCCATGGTAACCGATCGGAGCCCCAGGATTACACTGCTCGGCTCCGATCGGAGGAGCAGGGGAGAGGGGATCCTGTGGCCACTGCCACCAATGATTAATACTGGGTGGGGGGGTGCACTGCGCCACCAATGTTTTTAATACTGGGGTGGGGGGCACACTGCGCCTCCAATGATTAATACTGGGGTGCTTGGGGGGGGGGGGGGGCGCACTGCGCCATCAATGAAGAGAAATCTCTCATTCATTCATATACAGGAGGCGGGAGCTGGCTGCAGAATCACATATCCGGCTCTTGGCCTTCATGAGCGGTATCTGCGATCCGCGGCACCTGAGGGGTTAACTACCGCGGATCGCAGCTACCGCTCATAGAGGTCGGGAGCCGGCTATGTGATTCTGCAGCCAGCTCCCGCCTCCTGTATATGAATGAATGAGAGATTTCTCTTCATTGGTTGCGCAGCGGCCACAGCCCCTCCCCTTCTCTTGTCTTCCTTCCTCTCACTGGCTGCAGTGGCAGCAGCACAGGGGGAGGGAGACACTGCTTCCTTCTCCCCTGTGCTGCTGAGGGAACTCGGAGAGCGCTGACAGCAGCGCGATCTGTGTTCCCCATACATTATCGGAATATCGGCAAAATAGATACCGATAACGTTCAAAATCCTGAATATCGGCCGATATCGGTAAAACCGATAATCGGTCGATCTCTAATTTCTATTATAGGCGGCCCGTTCAGTTTGGTAATTTGCGGACCACAAAACACAGCGCGGTCATGTGCATGAGCCTTAGGGTGTAAATGTTTAAAGTTGCGGTTTCTCACAATTAAGCATTTGTATACCCCTTTAATACTGCTTAATCCGCTTGACAGACTCCCCTCAAATGAGGTCTTTTCATAAAATCCTGGCATCTTCTATCCTGTGTAGGAAAGATAGATCATTATTTACCTGTCCATCACATTGTCAATGCTGCTGTCTCAGACTGGCAGCAGGCTCTTCCGTTTGGATCCCAACTGGAAATGTTCCAGGGTCTTTCTGTTCAGCTGCGTATACAGTAGAGCTGCAAGTATTCTATCGATTAATCCAACGATTGATCGAGTACTCTAATAAGGAAAAAAACGAATTAAAAGAACATTTTCCTTTTTAAAAAAAATCATCAGCCCCGCCATGCCATCAGCCCCTCCATGCCATCATGTTCCCCATGGCCATCAGCCCCTCCATGCCATCATGTTCCCCATGGCCATCAGCCCCTCCATGCCATCATGTTCCCCATGGCCATCAGCCCCTCCATGCCATCATGTTCCCCATGGCAAATCAGCCCCTCCATGCCATCATGTTCCCCATGGCCATCAGCCCCTCCATGCCATCATGTTCCCCATGGCCATCAGCCCCTCCATGCCATCATGTTCCCCATGGCCATCAGCCCCTCCATGCCATGTCCCCCAGTGCCATCATCCTCTCCATGCCATGTCCCCCGGTGCCATCCGCCCCTTCATGTTCCCCCCTCCCCCTATAATACTTACCTTTCCTGGCAGGATGTGCGGCTGGCTGATATGGAGTCCACAGGAGAAGGACCACAGCATCTTCTACTTCCCAACATGCACTGGGACCTGACGTCACACAGCGTCAGGCAGTGCACGCTGACGATGTGTGCACGCCAGTTACAAGACAGTGCAGCGCGGTGCCGACAGGAGGCCACGGAGCGGTGAGCGATAGGCTTCACTTCACTCACGCTCCGTGGTCAGATGATCAAAACGAATCCTCGATGCAGGAAAACCACATTGAGGATTTTTTTGTGTCGATTACATAGAGTAATTGTTGGAGCCCTAGTATACAGTACATGCAGATAAACAGAAAGACTTAGGGCCCTTTCACACGGGCGAGAATTCAGCGCGGGTGCAATCTGTGAGGTGAACGCATTGCACCCGCACTGAATCCGGACCCATTCACTTCAATGGGGCTGTGCAGATGAGCGGTGATTTTCACGCATCACTTGTGCATTGCGTGAAAATCGCAACATGTTCTATATTCAGCTTTTTTCACGCAACGCAGGCCCCATAGATATGAATGGGGCTGCGTGAAAATCGCAAGCATCCGCGGATGCGGTGCGATTTTCACGCATGGTTGCTAGGAGATGATAGGGATGAGCAACCCCGGACTTCATTAAAGTCTATTCACTGTATTATTTTTCCTTATAACATAGGTTATAAAGCTAAAATAATAGCATTCTTAATACAGAATGCTTAATAAAATGTGCCTTGAGGGGTTAAAAAATTGAAAAAAAATTAACTCACCTCATCCACTTGATCGCACAGCCGGCATAGTCTTCTTTCTCCTTCTTCTTCTTTCAGGACCTGTAAAAGGACCTTTGATGACGTAATCGCACTCACCACGTGGTGAGCGCGATTACGTCATCAAAGGTCCTTTTGCAGGTCCTGAAAGAAAAAGAAAGATGACGATGCCAGCTGCGCAATCAAGTGGATGAAGTGAGTTATGTTTTTATTATTTTTTAACCCTGAATTGACATTATACTTAGCATTCTGTATTAAAGAATGTTATTATTGTTATAATGGAAAATAATAAAATCTACAGAACAACAAAACCCAAACCCGAAATTCAGTGAAGAAGTCTGGGTTCGGGTCTGGGTACCACATTCAGGTTTTTCTCACGCGCGTGCAAAACACATTGCACTCGCATGAAAAAAACTGAACATCGGAACGCAATCGCAGACAAAACTGACTGAAATTGCGTGCCTACTCGCGCGGGTTTCCCGCAATGCACCCTAAACGTATCCGGCCCTCACCCGCGATGCCCGTGTGAAGGGGGCCTTAGGAAACGGCGACAGCGGCATCGGGGGTGAGACGTTAGAAATACTGACCAAACTACTTTCCTACACAGGACAATCACATAATAAGAAAAGAAGAGGGAGAACATCAGCATGATAGGACAGTATAGACAACAAACGGCTGCTCAGGGCAATGCAGCTCACCAAACCCAGGGGGAGTGGGGATTAACTGTTCTTGAGGTGCTGCACACAGACCTTACTGGGTCCACAGCCGGGCCGGGGTTCTAAACAGTAGGAGCAGTAAGAAGAGGAGGTTTCTTTCAGCGGCACTAGCTATTTCAATAAGGAGCATGCAGTTTTATAGATTATTCCGATTTTAGATTTTATATATTACTTTATTTGTGAACTATTTGCATACTCTCCACCCAATTCCTTGGACGCTGACCTCCAAGTGTTTTTTTTTTTACTACATGGTTTATTTTATTAAGCCATGTTATTGTGTTCCTGATAGAGACCAGTGTGGTCCAAAACACGTAGACAACACAGCCATAAATTAAGTGTCAAACTGTATTTTCCATATCGGATTATTCTGAAAGAGTTCTCCTCTTCTAACTGTTCCTACACAGGAAGATGCCAGGATTTTATGAAAAACCCAGAGAACCTTTTCAAATTAAACCATTAACATATGATGTGTCTTACTGTCAATCTATAGTTAAGCTACATTGCTAATACTTACGGCTACAGCAAGTGTTACAGAGTCTAGTTCAATCTTGCCCAAATGACCACAGAATATGGAGCTCACAATATTAATTAGGAACACCATTATTTGTGAGAGGAACTAGAAAAGAGTTAAACAAGAAATTAGTATGAATGTGATTTTACTATTAATAACATGTCTATGTATGCATGCTTCAATGGAGATGCTGCTCAGCTTAGGCTACTTTCACTTTCCGGCAGGGATCAGCAAACACACTTCCGTTAGGATAATACAGCTGGATGCATCTGTTATGAACGGATCCGGTTGTATTATCTCTAAAATGGTCATGACGGATCCGGCACTAAAACCACTGTAAGTCAATGGGAGCCGGGTCAGTTTTCTTTTGTGTCCGAGAAAACTGATCTGGCACTATTGATTTACATTGTGTTTCATGCTGGATCCGTCTTGCTCCACTTCCCATGCCGGACAGAAAAACGCTGCTTGCAGTGTTTTCCGTCCAGCAAGGTAATACAACCAGACGGAACAGAATGCATTCTGGTGCATTCCGTTCTGTCCCGATTGACAATGAATGTCAATGATTGTGAGTCCTATTGGGGACAGCTTGATGCTAATGTCTGTAAAGCGCTGTGGAATATAGTAATGCTATATAAGTGCATAAAATTAATAAATATTGACCAAACTATACCAATAAAGGGTCTTCTGATATTTATGTCAACAATCAGCGGGAAAAGCTTAAAGGGTTTCTGTCATGAGAAATAACGTTATGTAGCTGACTGACATTAGCGATGTGCTGATGTCAGCAGTACATAACAGTATGCTTTATAACTCCCTGCCGGCCGCCGTACTCTTAAAATAAAGACTTTTATAATATGCTAAATGAGCCTCTAGGTGCTACTGGGGTGTTGCTTCAGCACCTAGAGGCTCGGTCTACGCACGCTTTGGCACGCCCAGGTCCAGTTGATTGACTTTCGAGCTCTCCTCAGTGTCCCGTAAATCCCGCGCCGTCCCTTTTAGTATTCGGCGAAGGCCCAGTGAGTGAAGGACGCGCTCATGCTGCCGGCTTCCTTCCTTCGGCGCAGTGAGGAAGCTGGCAGCAGGAGCGCGTCCTTCACTCACTGCTCCTGCGCCGAATACTAAACGGGACGGTGCAGGTGCGCGATTTACGGGACACTGGGGAGGACTCGAAAGTCAATCAACTGGACCTGGGCGTGCCAAAGGGTTAATAGACGGAGCAGGGAGTTATAAAGCACACTGTTATGTACTGCTGACATCAGCACATCGCTCATGTCAGTCAGCTACATAACGTTATTTCTCATGACAGAAACCCTTTAAACTGTACCCACACTTGTATTTTTCATAATCCAATAATATATGTGAAACTAGCGAACTTTGTTATATAATTTTGTATTCTGTATTTATTTCTTACTCCTTGCCCTGTTCACTGTCTAATGAAACAGAGAGATGAGCTTTCAGCAGACAGCGACCAGGCAGAACTGTGAGGAAGTGATTTATTATCTCATCCAAGAGAAGGATAATGTTTGAGCCCTCTTGAAGCCACAGAGTATAGTGACCTCATGCTCCCAACATTAACAATGGGTGCATCATGTACTTATGTACCCAGCCAAGTACAACAGATGCCCTCTTCATTTCACTATTGTCAAGATGGTGATACGGTTAAAAACAGCTGTGGGCACAGATGCCCATGGCTTTCTTCCCCGCTGTTCACTCCCGTAGGAAAGAGAACACTAGGCATGAAGCCTATACAGAGGACACAGGGATGCAGACATCTGAGACCTCAGGTTGGAAGAGGCCTGTAGCCGACACTGCAGACAGTATGGCTGACCCCACCTATTTGTGTCTGCCCGGCCTACTTGTGCTGACCCACCTTCTGTAAATTTGCATGGGCCACTTTTAGTTTTTTTCCAGGGTCACTTTAAGTGGCTAGTTCGCCCCTGGGAAAAGATATAGGTGCAGAAGCAGGCACTTTCTAATAAAATATATTACGGTCTACCATTCCACCATAGGGTTCACCATTACCACTTTAGGTACACTTAAAAAGAGGACCTTTCATGGTTTTGTATTGAGATAAATACCTTTACTTGCACTGATGCCACCCTGCCTGATTTTGCTCCTAAAGCAACTGACCGCACCCAATGATTGAGCGTTTTGCTCGTTCATTAGGTAATCGGCGGCACCTTTACCATGGCAGATAATCGCTAACTAGCATTAAAAAAACCGTTTTTAATGTTTAATTATTTGTACCTCCTGCCTACTCTAATATAACTTGGTATGCTCGATGGTAATGAGTCTTTAAAGAGGACCTTTCATGTTTTATTTTTTTTTTAAATATCGCTCCTGTGCCCCCTGTATTTTTCGCGCTCAGTATGCTAATAATGGGCATCGGTACAGGGAGGAGACTGCCCTGTTTCTCAATGGGCGCCTCCTTCTCCCTGGCTGTGCTGCGATCCAATCACAGCGGAGAGCATCACAGCCAGGGAGAAAAAAAAAACTCACCTTCTCCCTGGCTATGACGCTCTCCGCTGCGATTGGATCGCGGCACAGCCAGGGAGAAGGAGGCGCCCATTGAGAAACAGGGCAGTCTCCTCCCTGTACCGATGCCCATTATTAGCATACTGAGCGCGAAAAATACAGGGGGCACAGGAGCGATATTTAAAAAAAAAATAAAACATGAAAGGTCCTCTTTAAAGACTCATTACCATCGAGCATACCAAGTTATATTAGAGTAGGCAGGAGGTACAAATAATTAAACATTAAAAACGTTTTTTTTAATGCTAGTTAGCGATTATCTGCCATGGTAAAGGTGCCGCCGATTACCTAATGAACGAGCAAAACGCTCAATCATTGGGTGCGGTCAGTTGCTTTAGGAGCATGACAGGAAATCCAACCGAAGTTTAGTAGATACATTCATATACCATAAATATTTTTTTATGCTACAACCAAGTGAAAACAGGCACGGTGGATTTGATTTAAATCAAAATTATTTAAATCACTAGTCAGTAAGGCTTGATTTAAATCATAGTTTTCTACATAAAGACTAATTCTTGCTGGTATAACTTATAATATGCAAGTAGATGAAGATTTTAGAATAACAACTTTTCATATTAGTTTGATTAGGTTGATTCTGTATTCATAGGTTTGTAGAAGTTAGGATTAAGGTCTTTTTCTCAACTCTGTTCATGTTATAACATTTTTGCTGTGGAGAAGAGGCATGTGATCTCTGCTGAGTCAAATTCAGTTTTGAGAACTGCAAAAGTAAACCAAGCATCTGTGATAATATCTTGTAGGCAGAGAAACTGCCCAATAATCTTACAAAAACCTCTGGAAGAGCATGACATTGTGAATGGATTAATGGAATTTATTTACCAAAAAAATTACACATATAGAAACATAGAATGTGTCGGCAGATAAGAACCATTTGGCCCATCTAGTCTGCCCAATATACTGAATACTATGAATAGTCCCTGGCCCTATCTTATATGAAGGATGGCCTTATGCCTATCCCATGCATGCTTAAACTCCTTCACTGTATTTGCAGCTACCACTTCTGCAGGAAGGCTATTCCATGCATCCACTACTCTCTCAGTAAAGTAATACTTCCTAATATTACTTTTATACCTTTGCCCCTCTAATTTAAAACTATGTTCTCTTGTAGCAGTTTTTCCTCTTAAATATTTTCTCCTCTTTTACCTTGTCGATTCATTTTATGTATTTAAAAGTTTCTATCATATTCCCTCTGTCTCGTCTTTCTTCCAAGCTATACATGTTAAGGTCCTTTAATCTTTCCTGGTAAGTTTTATCCTGCAATCCATGTACTAGTTTAGGCTACTTTCACATTTGCGTTCGGAGCGGATCCGTCTGGTGTCTGCACAGACGGATCCGCTCCTATAATGCAAACGCTTGCATCCGTTCAGAACGGATCCGTCTGCATAACTGTTTTTTTCAGATCAGATTTTTCACTTCGTGAAAACTCAGATCAGACAGTATATTCTAACACAGAGGCATTCCCATGGTGATGGGGACGCTTCAAGTTAGAATATACTAAAAGAACTGTGTACATGACTGCCCCCTGCCGCCTGGCAGCACTCGATCTCTTACAGGCACCTGAGGGGTTAATTGTGCGTATCATAGCCCCCTGTAAGAGATCAGGTGCTGCCAGGCAGCAGGGGGCAGTTATTACACCATTCTCAGGATATTCTAACTTGAAGTGTCCCCATCACTATGGGAACGCCTCTGTGTTAGAATATACTGTCGGATCCGAGTTTCACGATCTAGCTCAAATCCGATGGTATATTCTAACATAGAGGCGTTCCCATGGTGATGGTGAAGCTTCAAGTTAAAATATACCATCGGATTGGAGAAAACTCCGATCTGATGGTATATTAATAGGGACTCCTGACTTTACAGTCAATGGGGACGGATCCGTTTGCAATTGCACCATATTGTGTCAACGTCAAACGGATCCGTCCCCATCGACTTACATTGTAAGTCTGGACGGATCCGTTTGGCTCCGCCCGGCCAGGCGGACACCTGAATGCTGCAAGCTGCGTTCGGGTGTCCGCCTGCTGAGCGGAACGGAGGCCAAATGGTGCCAAACTGATGCATTCTGAGCGGATCCGCATCCACTCAGAATGCATTGGGGCTGTACGGATCCGTTCGGGGCCGCTTGTGAGAGCCTTCAAACGGAACTCACACGCGGAACCCCGAACGCAAGTGTGAAAGTAGCCTTAGTAGCTCTTCTCTGAACTCTCTCCAAAGTATCAATATCCTTCTGGAGATATGGTCTCTAGTACTGCGCACAATACTCCAAATGAGGTCTCACTAGTGCTCTGTAGAGCGACATGAGCACCTCCCTCTTTCTACTGGTAATGCCTCTCCCTATACACCCAAGCATTCTGCTAGCATCTCCTGCTGCTCTATGACATTGTCTGCCTACCTTTAAGTCCTCTGAAATAATGACCCCTAAATCCCTTTCCTCAGATACTGAGGTTAGGACTGTATCACTGATTTTATATTCTGCTCTTGGGTTTTTCACGCCCCAGGTGCATTATCTTGCACTTATCAACATAAAATTTTAGTTGTCAGATTTTTGACCATTCCTCTAGTTTTCCTAAATCCTTTTCCATTTGGTGTATCCCTCCAGGAACATCAACCCTGTTACAAATCTTTGTGTCATCAGCAAAAAGACACACCTTACCATCGAGGCCTTCTGCAATTTCGCTGATAAAGATATTAAACAATATAGGTCCCAGAACAGATCCCTGAGGTACCCGACTGGTAACAAGACCATGGTCTGAATATACTCTATTGACTACAACCCTCTGTTGTCTGTCCCTCAGCCACTGCCTAATCCATTCAACAATATGGGAGTCCACGTACAGCCTTATTCTACATAATTAACCACCTCCCGACCGCCTAACGCAGGGATGCGTCCTGCGGGCGGCCGGGTTATTCCTCGTAGACGCATCGGCGCGTCAGCTCGCGAGATTTCCTGTGAACGCGCGCACACAAGAGCGCGCGTTCACAGGATCGGAAGGTAAATGAGCTGATCTACAGCCTGTAGATGCGATTTTTTTAACCCCTGAAAGGTATATCAGACGCTGTTTTGTTAACAGCGTCTGATATACCTGCTATCTGGTCGTCTGGTGGTCCCTTTTGCTTGGATCGACCACCAGAGGACACAGGCAGCTCTGTAAGTAGCACTACACCCCCCCCCCCCGTCACTTATTAACCCCTGATCACCCCATATAGACTCCCTGATCACCCCCCTGTCATTGATCACCCCCCTGTAAGGCTCCATTCAGACGTCCGTATGTGTTTTGCGGATCCACAAAACACGGACACCGCGGATCCGCAAAACACGGACACCGGCAATGTACTTTCCGCATTTTGCGGATCCGCACATTGCCAGAACTATATAGAAAATGCCTTTTCTTGTCCGCAATTGCGGACAAGAATAGGACATGTTCTATAGGCTCTACAAAAAATGCAGTGTTCGCCCGATTATGCCTGATCTTGTGCGCACACTTGCGTTCAGTCCGCCCCACCGCAGTGACAGAATTTTTTTTTTTCTGATCACTGCAAAAACACCGTAAAATCGCTGCGGCGCTATAAAAAGATCACTTTTGAGGGGCATGGTGAGTTCATAGAAGATTTTTTTTTTTTTGGCACAAGTTAGCGGAAATTGATTTATTTATGTTTTTCTTACAAAGTCTCATATTCCACTAACTTGTGACAAAAAATAAAATTTCACATGAACTCACCATACTCCTCACGGAATCCAAATGCGTAAATTTTTTTAGAGCATTTAGGGCATTTTTAGACATTTATATTCCAGACTTCTTCTCACGTTTTAGAGCCCCTAAAATGCCAGGCCAGTATAAATACCCCACATGTGACCCCATTTTGGAAAGTAGACATGCCAAGGTATTCGCTGAGGGGCATATTGATTCCGTGGGAGATTTTATTTTTTGTCACAAGTTAGCAGAAAGGGAGACTTTGTGAGAAAAAAAATAAAAAATAAAAAATATTTTCCGCTAACTTGTGCCAAAAAAAAAAATTCTATGAACTCGCCATGCCCCTCATGGAATACCTTGGGGTGTCTTCTTTCCCAAATGGTGTCACATGTGGGGTATTTATACTGCCCTGGCATTTTAGGGGCCCTAAAGCATGAGAAGAAGTCTGGAATCCAAATGTCTAAAAATGCCCTCCTAAAAGGAATTTGGGCCCCTTTGCGCACCTAGGCTGCAAAAAAGTGTCACACGTGTGGTATCGCCGTACTCAGGAGAAGTTGGGCAATGTGTTTTGGGGTGTCTTTTTACATATTCCCATGCTGGGTGAGAGAAATATCTCTCTAAAATGACTACTTTGTATAAAAAAAAATGGGAAAAGTTGACTTTTAGAGAGATATTTCTCTCACCCAGCATGGGTATATGTAAAAATACACCCCAAAACACATTGCCCTACTTCTCCTGAGTACGGCGATACCACATGTGTGACACTTTTTTGCAGCCAAGATGCGCAAAGGGGCCCAAATTCCAAAGAGCACCTTTAGGATTTCACAGGGCATTTTTTAAGCATTTGGATTCCAGACTTCTTCTCACGCTTTAGGTCCCCTAAAATGCCAGGGCAGTATAACTACCCCACAAGTGACCCCATTTTGGAAAGAAGACACCCCAAGGTATTTCGTGATGGGCATAGTGAGTTCATGGAAGTTTTTATTTTTTGTCACAAGTTAGTGAAATATGAGACTTTGTAAGAAAAAAAATAAATAAATAAAAAATCATCATTTTCCGCTAACTTGTGACAAAAAATAAAAAGTTCTATGAACTCACTATGCCCATCAGCGAATACCTTAGGGTGTCTACTTTCCGAAATGGGGTCATTTGTGGGGTATTTCTTCTGTCTGGGCATTGTAGAACCTCAGAAAACATGACAGGTGCGCAGAAAGTCAGAGCTGCTTAAAAATGCGGAAAGTCACATTTTTGCACCATAGTTTGTAAACACTATAACTTTTGCGCAAACCAATGAATATACACTTATTGCATTTTTTTTTATCAAAGACATGTAGAACAATAAATTTAGAGAAAAATTTATATAGAAATGTATTTTATTTTTTTTAAATTACAACTGAAAGTGAAAAATGTCATTTTTTGGCAAAAATTTCAGTCGATTTCGATTAATAACAAAAAAAGTAAAAATGTCAGCAGCAATGAAATACCACCAAATGAAAGCTCTATTAGTGAGAAGAAAAGGAGGTAAAATTCATTTGGGTGGTAAGTTGTATGACCAAGCAATAAACTGTGAAAGTAGTGTAGTGCAGAATTGTAAAAAGTGGTCTGGTCATTAAGGGTGTTTAGGCTAGGGGAGCTGAGGTGGTTAAGGGGGTTTAAGATAGGGGAGCTGAGGTGGTTAAAAAACTAATCTTTATTTCATGATGGAATAACCTTTGGATGGTAATATATTTTCCTCAAAAAGCATTTTATATAAAAAAAATCAGATTTAAATTTAAAAAAAAATCTTTTTTTTTTTTTTTCTTAATCATTGATTTTTATCCGCCCTGAAAACAGGAAACCCAAAGAAGAACCCAGGGAGGTTAAAAAAAATTAAAAAAGAAAGAAGAAGAAGAAGGAGTGCTGTTGTGGGCTCCAGAAAATCAAATTAACGGTGTATTTAACTGTTTCCCCTTCCCCCACAATGGCACTACGAGAAAAAACACAGGAAAAACACATCCTAGGTAGGTACCACTACTTGTATAACTTTCTACCGAATGGAAGGATCAAAGGAACGAAGGTTAAGTGGATAGTGTCCGAAAAAGGTAAAAGACCAAGTTACAGCCCTGCAGATGTTCAAATGCATAAGCGCTTTAAGGCTAAGCAGTAGCAACAGAATGAGTAGACTGGGCTTTTAATTCTGCAGGAGGAGAACGTCCCGAAGATAAATACACTAGTCATATACCCAATCTAACCCATATAGCCAAGGAGCTTAGTTGCAGGCCTGCTTTTATTAGGACCCTGGAAACAAAAAGAGCAGAAGTTTTCTCCATTTGGCAAGATACTGTAATAAACATTGCCTAACAGAATTAAATATTTCTTCACCTTCTGTCTTAAGGTTCTCACAAAAGGAAAGTAAAACAATCTCCTATAAACCTATAAAAATTTGAGCTTACCTTAGGAAGGAAGGCAGTGTCCTCTTCTCCACTGTACCAGTCTGATAATGGTTTCTTGCTTAGGCTACTTTCACACTCGCGTTTTGTGCGGATCCGTCATGAACTGATCAGTTTGTATTATCTGTAACATAGCCAAGACGGATCCGTCTTGAACACCATTGAAAGTCACTGGGGGACGTATCAGTTTTCTATTGTGCCAGATTGTGTCAGTGAAAACTGATCCGTCCCCATTGACTTACATTGTGTGCCAGGACGGATCCGTTTGGCTCAGTTTCATCAGACGGACACCAAAACGCTGTGTTTTGGTGTCCGTCTCCAAAGCAGAATGGAGACTGAACTGATGCAAACTGATGCACCTTGGGTTCACAAGATCTTGGGGAGATACTGATCATTATTAAAAGCAGACCCGGATTTGGAGAAAGTTTGCCCAGACTACCCAGCAATAACGTTTAGAAGGGGACGCATCATAGGGGATGCATTGGTACATAGCCACTTTGAAACCCCAGTCAAAAGTACATGGCTGTCCAACCGGAAATCAGGGACTTTTAGGTGTGGAAAATGTAAGGCGTGCCCCTTTGTGGCGATAGGGGACACCTTCACCGATAGTACCCAGAGACACATCTATAAAACTTGTGCATTTGCAAACTGTAATACGGTGGGGGTTGTGTACCTAGCCCAATGTGATTGTGAACCTGCAGGATGTTCAAGAAGAGAATCCTTGAAAATGTGGGAGATATCCGCAATAAGCGTGACAAACCACTTTCTAGACATCATGGAGGCAATATATACGATCACTACGGTTCTCCATGATTGAGACAATAAAGCAGTCTATTAGAGGTGGAGACGTTGATAGGATTCTAAGGCAGAAAGAGTCTAAATCGATTTACATTTTAAATACCGTTATACCTGCTGATCTTAATGAAAGTATTGATTATACGTGTTTTTTGTGAATGGCCAACCAACGAATTATACAATGGGCATCTATGTTCTTACCTTTTAGGTACATAACATCTAATGGGAATATGTAGCCAATTCCTTCAGTACCATGGACTTGTTTGCCCTTTGGTCTTTTAACCTCTCTAATGGTTTTAACTCTGAATGTAAAACATAGAGGTTTATATTTTTATTCAGGTTTGACTCCCTCCTATTATGCATAATATAATATGTATTTTTTTTAAATAATTTTTCTATTCATCTATTAAACTCATTAATCATGTAATACCCCCGTAGGTTGCCCGCTCTTTTGATCTGTTTCTGATGGTGTAGAGGACCTTACAGAATAATCATGTGATACATCACATGATCGCTCCTGATTTGGTCATGTTATTTATTTGCTACGGCTGGATTTGTCTCCTGTTTAACCGATCACGTGACTCATCACATGACTTTGTCATGTGGTGTCGCGCTATGCGGCCGCCAGCTGGTTTTGTGATGCAATATGCGTTTGGGCGCCAAATATCTCAGCCACTTTATCATGGACACCCTGCTGCAGCGGGCTCTTCATTACATCTAGTCAACGCTATATCTGGAAACTGTGCTGCTTGGGGGATCAGGACTTAAACTATGGGACGCGCAAGTATCACTGGGCTGTCTATCTTGACAGCAGAATTTAGATTTTTAACTTGTGTTTGCTTTATAAGAGGGGGCCAGATGATCTATTGGCCATGATAACTAGTGATTTACCCATCATGATCTACTACTATATCTGTGCTGATTGCATAATAGGGGGCCAGATGACCTACTGGCCACTATAACCGGTGATTGATCTCTTGTAGTATTGGTGGTTCTTGGTAGCAGCATTCTGTCAGATCACTATATCTGTTACCACTGCTGGAAGGCAGCACTACTGACAGTGATTTTTCATGGTCCCCCGATGAGCCCTTAAACTATACAGGGCGAAACGCATTGGGTCTATTTGACTAGAATATTGGGACACTTAGACTAATTTGCAATGAGTTGGCACATTTTGCTTTATTGTGAGTGGAAACAGTATCCGACATTTTACTAGTGAATATTCTTTGTATCTAGAAGTTAAAAAAATTTAGTTTTTTGGCATTTATGTTAGGTCATTAAACAAATGTGCTTTAGGCCATACCACTACGGTGGGCCGCCTCGTTTCTAGGGTCATCTAGGGGCATTCAGGAGGTTTCTGAATACGGGATCGCCCCTGTTGGGGCGGCCATTCCGTTTGTAGGAAGGGCCGACAGCAGAGGGACAGAATTAGGGATAGTCTCCATTTAGGTACCGATATCTATACTTATATGAGTGCCCTAATCCTCACTATTTAATTATTATTTTGTATATGTATATGTACATTTAGGGAGGTAGGTAGTTCGGTTTGTGTGTCCATCTGGAGGCATAGGAAGTCATCGGAACGCTAGAGAAATGTAAGTAGGGACCATGTGGTCTGTCTTTGATTGACCTATCTGGACTTTGGCATGAAACAGAATTTTACACTATGTTTTTACAGTCTTTGGATAATATGGCCTCATCTAAATGGGCTTTTGACCGAGCTGTCTGTCCAGGAATATAAGTAAGTGACCCCTATTGGGTTGAAATACTAGTAACCTTGTATGAGGGCTGATTCTGATATATCTCTAACTTCCATTTACAGGTGGGATGTATCTAATGGTCCGCTTGGTCCCATACACATATCAGCATCTGCGTATCCGATCCTATGTCCTCCACATGTATCATAAGTATATCTTAACTATCTTTCTATGTAACGGTTTACCCATGACTGTCTTCTGACCCCCTGATGAACCTAGCAATAGGGGAAACGCGTCGGGGTATTAATGAGAAATAGCCTGGGAACATATTGTCATCAAAATATTCCTTTTAGGCTTCTCATTACGGTGCTGTAGGATTTATCCTTTCCTCTGCACCTGTATATATTTGTCTCAGTTTTTCATCTATGTGGGCTGTAATCTGCACAGGCATTAATTAACTGTGACACAGCTAATGTCCGTTATATATACGGGACAGCCAGGTATCGCTTATTGAGAGGAGGGTATACGCAGGGCAGTCAGTCCAGGAACGAGGACAGGGAGTCTCCACCATCAGGGGACGTCCCTGGGCTGAGCAGTGATTCGGGTGAGAGTAGGGACAGGTTAGACATCTATACACTCCCCTATATACTGCCCTGTGTACACCATACCTCTATAACCAGATCACTAGGTGGCTGCCCCGTGTAAACAGTGTTTATAATTGATATTGTTTGTTTCACAATTTTTTTCACTGGTGAATCACAAAGGTGGTATTATTTTATTTGATTATATCAGTAAAAGTTACGTTTTAAAGGGTCAAACTCTGCTGGAACTTTCTATATTTCATGACCCCTTCATAAATTGATTATTAACTCAGCTGGATATTTATTATATGTACATTACCCTCTTCTTTATGTTGATGGGGGGTTATATTTTAATGCATATTTATTAAAGGCTACGTTTTAATTTGGTGGTAGTCTGTGAATTGCTCTGGTATATATACTGCCTGTAGTAACTGTACCCCCTGACAGGTTATAGTCTTAGCTGATTATTTTGATGAGTTCTACACAAAGTATTTTTTTTTTCAGTCTAAAAGAACGGATCTCAGACGGATATTGATAAAACGGATGCAAAATGTGCATAACTGAGCATAAACAAATCAGTTTTTTTTTTTTGCTTATTTTTCTGTTCTTTTGACAGATCAGAAGGACGGAAAACTAAACGGTGATGTGAACCCGGCCTAAGATCTTTAATTGAAATAGAGAAAAGTGGCTCAAATGGCAGCATGGTAACAGCATTAAAAACTAGATTCAAATACCAAGGGAAAAAGCTGACCAGAGGCACTGGGGTGGCTCTCGACACTGCTTTAGAATCTAACTACTCGGAGTTCAGAAGCAAAACTCTGGTCAAAAAGAACAGATAGGGTAGACACGTGAACCTTCCACAACCTGGGAAACAGGAATAGAGACTGGAAGCCTTTCAGAGTTGAAGGAACGTACTTCCAAACCCTAGGAAAAACGGAATGGTAACTTTTTTCCTGCTTTTAAGAATGGTAGAGTTCAGATTAGAAGAAAAACCCTTAGAAACAGTTCCACTCCTTGTCCTTAAGCTTGGAGTGTGGTCCTCTGGAATCAGTAGCTAGGAGGAAACAACCATATAAACCAATTTCTTCCTTTTATGGTGAAATCATTAAGTTGCAGGACTCTCCTATCCAGCGATCATTTGTTAGATGGTCGGCGGATATCCCAGAGTTGGAGGACTCTCATTTGGAGGAATGGCGTCTGGGGTGGAGGAGATCTGTCGTGAGCTCTCGAGATCAACT
This sequence comes from Bufo bufo, assembly GCF_905171765.1. Classification (NCBI taxonomy): domain Eukaryota; kingdom Metazoa; phylum Chordata; class Amphibia; order Anura; family Bufonidae; genus Bufo; species Bufo bufo. The sequence continues at coordinate 389,180,872 of NC_053391.1, forward strand.
CATTCAGGTCAAATGGATGCATAGGGTATATCTGACTCCGGTGCGTCTATATCAGATGCGGCAGATACCAAATCCTGGATGCGACAGGTGTGGAAGTGACAGAGGATCCTTTTTCCACATGGTTTGGTCGTGTCCGTCTTTACAAATTTATTGGAAGGGGGTGTGTAATTTCATTAATGTTAAACTGGGTCTACCAGGGATCTGTGATCCTATTGTTTGTGTTTTGGGGCTAGTTGCTGATGCGACTCCTTTCAAATATTGTAGAATACTGCTACGACTCTTAATGTTCTATGGTAGGAAGAACATACTCTTGAACTGGAAACCTCCCAAGTGTCCCACGGTAAACCAATGGGTACAACTGATTAACAATGATCTTCAGATGTACAAGTTGACCTATGAAGCAAGAGGGACCCCTGGTCGGTTTGACAAAATCTGGGGTATGTGGGTGCAGGCGGAGGGTACAGTTTGAGGTCCATTACTGGTTGGGACTGTGTCACCCAAGTGTGTGTTTGTGTGTGCGGATGTGAGTAAGTGTGTGCAGACCTCTATTTCCCTTCCTTTTTTGCGACAACAAGAATGTTTTGTAACTAAATACATTTATGTCTCTTACTGTCGTATGTTATGACATTGATGGAATTGTCTGGTCATGCTTACGTGTGTGACTGTTCTGCAGAATTGTTTTTTCCCTATGGGATTGTTGTATTACCTTTGAAAATGTTAAATAAACACTATTAAAAAAGAAGAAAAACCCTTACTTCCAAATAAAGTTTATTATTTTTACTTGTGGTCGTGGCTAAAATACGAACTTGGGCAGCGCGCCTGCCTAGAACCTAAACCGGCTGGTGTGTGCCTGGAGCCGGGTACGAGAGCAGCCTAAAATGGGGCTGCCCTAAGGAGGACCCTTGGAATGAAGGGAATGGGTGGGTGGGTCCATGAACCGGAACGCCTACTAAGGTGAGGGAAGAGGGGTTTATAAAGGCTCAAGCCCCTCCCACAAATGCAGGCTGAACTTCAGCCTTACCAACTTGTGGTCGTGGCTAAAATACGAACTTGGGCAGCGCGCCTGCCTAGAACCTAAACCGGCTGGTGTGTGCCTGGAGCCGGGTACGAGAGCAGCCTAAAAGGGGGCAAAAAAGAAATCAACATAGTTAAGGTACAAGACTTTATTACCTTATAATACCAATGACCGAAACGCCTGCGAAATCTCCACCTGTGGGTTAGGTATGTATCTGGTGAAGCAAGACGAACGCCACCTTCCCATCTTTCGGATGACATGGGCGGGGACCCCATGCCGGGAAGCCGCAGAAGCCGCTCCAATGCAGAAGGAATGGCCGGATATAGCGCCGGGGTCAAACCCCAAGCCAGCAGCAACCGTGCGGATGTGGCTGATGAACTGGTGAGAGCGCCATCGAGATGTGGTAGTAGAGTGCTGTGAGGTGTAGCATCCTGGAGGGCGAGCATGAGCTGGCCAAACACCTGTACCGGGCACCATTTATTACCAGTCGGGAAAAACTGAACCTCCGCCTGTTTGACTAGTCTTGGTGGAAATTAACTTCAGCGTGTAATGGTCTAGATTCCGCACCAGCTGTTCTCTGTGCAGACTGCACCGCCCTGCCGTACTGCAAGTGAACTCGCCTGGCCTAAGGAAGCCGTAAAAGCCCAAATACATGGCAGCTTTAACCCCTTAAGGACCGGGCTCATTTTCACCTTAAGGACCAGGCCATTTTTTGCAAATCTGACCAGTGTCACTTTAAGTGCTCATAACTTTAAAACGCTTTGACTTATCCAGGCCATTCTGAGATTGTTTTTTCGTCACATATTGTACTTCATGACACTGGTAAAATGAAGTCAAAAAAATTATTTTTTTTGCACAAAAAAATACCTAATTTACCAAAAATTTGAAAAAAATTAGCAAATTTCAAAGTTTCAGTTTCTCTACTTCTGTAATACATAGTAATACCCCAAAAAATTGTGATGACTTTACATTCCCCATATGTCTACTTCATGTTTGAATTGTTTTGGGAATGATATTTTATTTTTTGGGGATGTTATAAGGCTTAGAAGTTTAGAAGCAAATCTTGAAATTTTTCAGAAATTTACAAAAACTCAATTTTTAGCGACCAGTTCAGGTCTGAAGTCACTTTGCGAGGCTTACATAATAGAAACCACCCAAAAATGACCCCATCTAAGAAACTACACCCCTCAAGGTATTCAAAACTGATTTTGCATACATTGTTAACCCTTTAGGTGTTGCACAAGAGTTATTGGCAAATGGGGAGGAAATTTGAGAATTTCATATTTTTGTCAAATTTTTCATTTTAACCCATTTTTTCCACTAACAAAGCAAGGGTTAACAGCCAAACAAGATTGTATCTTTATTGCCCTGACTCTGCCGTTTACAGAAACACCCAATATGTGACCGTAAACTACTGTACGGCCACACAGCGGGGCGTAGAGTGAAAGGTGCGCCGTTTGGTTTTTGGAAGGCTGATTTTTATGGACTGGTTTTTTGACACCATGTCCCATTTGAAGCCCCCTGATGCACCCCTAGAGGAGAAACTCCCTAAAAGTGACCCCATCTAAGAAACTACACCCCTCAAGGTATTCAAAACTGATTTTACATACGTCGTTAACCCTTTAGGTGTTGCACAAGAGTTATTGGCAAATGGGGATGAAATTTGAGAATTTCATTTTTTTGCCTAATTTTCAATTTTAACCCATTTTTTCCACTAACAAAGCAAGGGTTAACAGCCAAACAAGATTGTATCTTTATTGCCCTGACTCTGCCGTTTACAGAAACACCCCATATGTGGCCGTAAACTACTGTACGGGCACACAGTAGGGCGTAGAGTGAAAGGTGCGCGGTTTGGTTTTTGGAAGCCAGATTTTGCTGGACTGGTTTTTTGACACCATGTCCCATTTGAAGCCCCCCTGATGCACCCCTAGATTAGAAATTCCATAAAAGTGACCCCATCTAAGAAACTACACCCCTCAAGCTATTCAAAACTGATTTTACAAACTTTGTTAACCCTTTAGGTGTTGCACAAGATTTAATGGAAAATAGAGACACAATTTCAAAATTTCACATTTTTGGCAGATTTTCCATTTTAATATTTTTTTTTAATATTTTTTTTCCAGTTACAAAGCAAGGGTTAACAGCCAAACAAAACTCAATATTTATGGCCCTTATTCTGTAGTTTACAGAAACACCCCATATGTGGTCGTAAACTGCTGTACGGGCACACGGCAGGGTGCAGAAGGAAAGGAATTCCATACGGTTTTTGGAAGGCAGGTTTTGCTGGACTGATGCACCCCTAGAGTAAAAACTCCAAAAAAGTGACTCCATTTTAGAAACTACGGGATAGGGTGGCAGTTTTGTTGGTACTAGTTTAGGGTACATATGATTTTTGGTTGCTCTATATTACACTTTTTGTGCAGCAAGGTAACAAGAAATAGCTTTTTTGGCACGTTTTTTTTTGTTATTTACAACATTCATCTGACAGGTTAGATCATGTGGTATTTTTATAGAGCAGGTTGTCACGGACACGGCGATACCTAATATGTATACATTTTTTTTTATACAATAACTTCATTTTTAAAACCAAAAAAATGTTTTAGTGTCTCCATATTCTAAGAGCCATAGTTTTTTCAGTTTTTGGGCGATTATCTTGAGTAGGGTCTCATTTTTTGCGGGATGAGATGACGGTTTGATTGGCACTATTTTGGGGTGCATATGACTTTTTGATCGCTTGCTATTACACTTTTTGTGACGTAAGATGGCAAAAAATGGCTTTTTTTACACTGTTTTTATTTTTTTACGGTGGTCATCTGAGGGGTTAGGTCATGTGATATTTTTATAGAGCCGGTCGATACGGACGCGGCGATACCTAATATGTATACTTTTTTTTTTATTTATGTAAGTTTTACAGAATGAGTTCATTTTTGAGCCATAGTTGAGCCATAGTTTTTTCAGCTTTTGGGCGATTATCTTGAGTAGGGTCTCATTTTTTGCGGGATGAGATGACGGTTTGATTGGTACTATTTTGGCGTACATGCCACTTTTTTGATCACTTTTATTACCTTTTTTGGGAAGTAAGGTGGGCAAAATTTCAATTTTCTCATAGTTTTTATTTTTTTATTTTTATGGCTTTCACCATGCGGGGAAAGTAACATGACCATTTTATAGATCAGGTCGTTACGGACGCGGCGATACCTAATATGTGTAGTTTATTTTATTTTTTTAATTTTTATTCAGTGATAAATGTTTTTTTTTTTATCTTAACTTTTTTCACTTTTTTTTACATTTTTGTGACCCAGACCCACTTGGTTCTTGAAGATCCAGTGGGTCTGGTGTCTGTATAATACAGTACAGAACAATATATATTGTTCTGTACTGTATTTTACTTACACTGAACAGATCTGTGCTTTTAGCATAGATCTGTTCAGCACCATGGACAGCAGGACGCCTGAGCAGGCGTCCTGTTGCCATGGGAACCCTCCCCGTCTGCTCAGAACTTCGCAGACGGGGAAGGGTAAGCACGGGGCTGAGGGGGGCTCTCTGGGGGCTCTCTCCCTCTCCATCGGGGGGCTGCAAAGGCACAGCAGCCCCCCGATGGAGAGGGAGGGAGCTCCCTGACCGATGACAGTTAACTTTTTCCATACAGCGGTCCGTACGGACCGCGGTATGGAAAGGGTTAAACGGCTGACATCTTCACAGATGTCAGCCGTTTATACCAGGGTGCCAGCAATGTGCTGGCACCCTGGTACAACCACTAGAAGCCAACGATCGTTCATGGGGAGGCGGGCAGGGGATCGCGATCCCGCCTGCCGCACCGCCCGCCTCCCGCAACGCCCCCACCGCCTGCGACACCCCCCCCGCACCACCCTCCGGCATAAAATCGTGCAGGGGGGGTGAAAAATATTTATTTTAGCCACTCTAAAGTTTCTGATCCCCGCGGTCAGGGACCGCGGCGATCAGAAACTGCAAAAAGCGCAGCAAACCGCAGGTCTGAATTGACCTGCGGTTTGCTGCGATCGCCGATACGGGGGGGTCAAATGACCCCCCCCTGCATTGTTACGGGATGCCGGCTGAATGATTTCAGCCGAAATCCCGTTCCAATTAACCCCTGGGGCGCCGGAATACAGATTTTAATTCAGGACGTACCGGTACGTCCTGGGTCCTTAAGGACTCGGGAAATAGGGCGTACCGGTACGTCCTAGGTCCTTAAGGGGTTAAAGACCAAGCTGGAGAAGGGCCCAAAAGGAGCACCATCCAGGGCTGAAGACAATCTCCGGAACATCTCCCCAGTGACGCCCTGTCTGCGGGACAGGGGATTGGGCCTACCCTTCTGGACCCCTCGCAAGGTGGCCTTAATCACGTGCGCAGAAAAAATGGACCCGCCCCCTGGGTTGCGGAGCATGGTGTGGTGTTGGACGCCCGCCAGGTACAACTTAATGGTATTGTAGGAGAGTTGTAACTGGTGGTGACCATGGGCAATGAAGGCCATGATGAAAGGAATGTCCGCCAGGCCACCCTGCGGGTGCAGACGCGAAGACTCCTGGAAGGTTCTCAGGCCTGAAAGATAGTTCCTGGCCGTACTGGGGGCGAGGGACTGCTGCGCCAGGTCTCTTGCCGAAGAGACGAGCATGCCTAGTCCATTGTCAGGGAACTGAAAGCCGGGGTGGGATATCTGAGCGGCTCGGCCTCTGGCATGACCTGAAAAAAAAGAGTGTGAAATTAAACCGGGATAGTGCGTCAGCTGCCACATTTTGCTGACGCGGAATGTGGCTACAATGCAAATGAAAGTTGTGTGACAGGGCCAGCCAAACCAGCTGGCGCAATAGTGCCATGATTTTGGGGGACTTGGCCCTGCCCTTGGCTAAGATGTCGACCAAGGCCTGGTTGTCTGTCACGAACATCACTGGCAAGTTCGCCCAGAGGTGACCCCATGCCTGGGCTGCTGCAACGATGGGGTACAACTCGAACAGGGAGGAGGTGCGGATGGACTCGGCCTCCTCTAGGATAGAAGTGGGCCAATGGTCCGCTAGCCAATGGGGACCCCAAATAGCCGCGTAGCCGCAGGATGCAGCAGCGTCCGAAAAAAATAGTTGGGCAGGAGGGAGACCAAGGAGACACAAAAAAGGAGACGCCGTTCCATCGGGACAGGAACAATTCCCACAAGGCCAGGTCTGCCATGGCCTGGCCGTCCAACCGGATGACGCTGTCCTGCTCGGGTGCTGAGGGAAGAAGCTGGAGCAGCCTCAACACGAAAGTCCTCCCCTGGGGCATGATCCTAGAGGCAAAATTGAGCCGCCCCAGAAGATATTGCAACTCGACTCTAGTGAGGCACCCCGTGGAAGCCGCCTGGGAAATGACCTCCCGACACTGAGCGAGTTTCTCTTCCGGGAGGCTGGCCTGCAATAGAACTGAATCCAGGACGATGACCAGGAACGAGACCCTCATGGCGGGACCCTCAGTCTTTGACTCTGCGACCGAAACAGCCAGACTGGCGAACATCTCCAGGAGGACGGTGAGAATGCCAGACCCGCCCTGCGGGTCATCCACGACGAGAAAGTCATCGAGGTAGTGGATGACTGACCGGAGGCCCCCGTGATGGACCAAGATCCAATGTAGTGCCTTGGCCAGTTGGTCGAATAACCAGGGGCTACTCTTGGATCCAAACGTGAGTCTGTTGGCGAAAAAATACTGCCCGGCCCACTCAAAAAATACTGCCCGGCCGTAGAACTGCCACAACTGAGGTTGGATGGGAAGGAGCTTAAACGCATCGGCGATGTCCACCTTTGCCAACCAAGCGCCCTTACCATGCAACAGGATGGCCTGAATTGCATCGTCCACTGAGGAGTAACGCATGGCAAATTCCTCCGAGGGAATCAGGGAATTAAGGCTAGGGATTCCGGAAACATGAGGGGCGGACAGGTCATAAATCAACCTTTTTTTATTGGTATTTTTCTTCGATACTAAGCCGATGGGGTTGATTCGCCATAAAGAAAACAGGATGAGCGGGAAAGGGCCTATGAGAAATCCTTTAGCCACTTCCCACTGGAGCAACTCGCTAGTTGTTGGAGGGTCCAGGGTGGCCGACAGCAGATTCCTGCCTTCCCAGGGAACCTGTGGCAGCGTGATGAGCCCTGTGTGGAACCCCTGGCGGAAGCCGGCCAACAGGAACGCCACAAAGTCCTGATGATGGTGATCCTGAAGGAGCGCCGCCAAGAGGTCCACGTTAATGTCGGCTAGTCAGGACCCTTTAGCAGACTTTTTGGGGCAGGCGGACCGTGGATGGGCCCTGAAGCACAGGGAGCAGACGTGGAGGGATCTGCAGCTGGCATAAGAGCACCCCCCTGAGTTGAAATTGTTGCAGACCTGGCTTTTTCCCCAAATAGACAATGGGTCTGCCCAGTTTGTCAGTGGAGGGATTAGACGGAAAAGACCCGGAGGTGCCCGGGAGGGCCCTGTCCGGAGACGGGTGGGCGCTATTTGGGCACCATTCAGAAGAGTGGAAGATTGATTGACACGTCGCACAGTTGGGTGCCCTGAGGCCAGCGAAGTGACGACAGAAGAGCTCCGTGTCAATCAAAGACCAGCTGGTGACATACTGGAATTGCGCCAACGCTGCCGCCGCCTTAGCCGAAAAGGAACGATGGTAGTCGTAGAAGGCCGACCCACCATACTTGTGCCCCAGGTCAGTGACCAGGTACAAGTAGCTGTCCAGCTCTTCTCTCCTCTCCGGCTGTGCGGTGCAGATGATGTCTCTGAAGAGGCTGAAAGCCAAGACAAACTCAGGGATTGTCAACTTGCGGTTAAGCCGCGAGTCCTTGGCCCGGAGGACCACCGACACATCGCCACAGTTGATGACCCTGTTCTCGGGTACGTCTTGAGCGGCAATGAGGATTGACGCCAGGTTGACATCTTTCCCTGCCAGAATGTCTCTTTTGAGGTTGTCGGGAATGAAGTGAGAGGGGGACACCTGGGGAATGGGCCTTGGCGTACCTGTAGCCAGCCAACCCGATGTAGATGGTGCCATCAGCGGGACGGGTGCCGGGGGTGCCATGGGTGGCCGGGATTCCAGCTCTGAAACCCTTGCCCGAACATCTGCTGCCGAGTCGACCAAGGAGTTTAGGGTCGACTGTAGCTGCACCAGTGACAACTGGATGGACGACGCCTCCTGCTGCACTGCCGAAGTGCTGGGGCTGGTCATAAACAGCTTGTACAGCTCTGCCTTCCTTGCGGTGGCCGGGTGCGGAATGCCTCTTCGGTTCAGCTCAGCCAATAGCTTTGGTATGGTCCAGCTCCAAAGGGATGATGGACCCGCCTGGCCTGATATGATCGAGCCGGAGACGGACAGGCCGTCCTCCATATCCGAAGCACGAGACATGGCAGTGCGGAATAAGAACCCGTAGGATGGCTCAGTAGAACCTGACCTGAATAGGACCGATTGGAACGGAAAAATAGGAAAAACCCCTGTAAATAAAGTAACAGGCGAAAATTTGAAAGTGCAGAGGAAACGGGTGACCTCAAACCTGTTGGAACCAGGCGAACTGGCCAGGATGGGGCGCACCCCTAGGTCAAGTAACCATCTGAGCGCATCGGACCAGATACTTGACTGGAGAGAGCCGCCTGAGCGTACCAGGCGGTTGACAGAAGAGAAGGCGCATAGCCATGAGATAGAAGCTGCGCGTAGCAGCGGCCCGCGGAGGACGGCAGACTGACATGCTAACCTTGAAGCCATGGAAAGTAAAGAACGACCGGGGGAGCAGCCGAAGGATGGCCCCTTAGAAAGACTCGGATAAGACAAAGGACAGGTGCGTGAAACCCATGCGTTAGAGAGGAAACATGAAGACCTGGGCGTACCAGGAATGTACCGTGCCCTGGGCGAACCAGGGGAGACAATGTGACAAAACCAGAACCGTGACAAGACCAGCGACAGTGCCCTGGAGACAAAATAAGCGGCTATGACATAACGACAACAGTGGCCTGGGCGAACCAGGAAGACGAGACAATCCTGGGCGTGACCAGGTGCCAGAAAGCACGAGGGAAGCCGAGCGAGTCCTGCGCAGGATACCCACCCTGCTAGGTTACAGATGGTGCACCCCAATGTGGAGCCCCTGTTTTTTTTTTGTTTTTTTTTTACTGATATTGCGGGTTTTGTACTTCCATGTTTTTTTGTTTTTTTTTCTAATAATGCATTTTTTTTTTAATTGTGTTTTTTATTTTATTTTATTTTTACCATGACAGGGATGGTCGGACTGGGAGACTCATGCCCAGGGGCCCACCCCTAGCGGAGCCAGGACCGCGCAGTGACCTGGAGATCCTAAACCCTCATGCCTGGGTGTTTGCTAGCAGACTGGCTACCAGCTTGTGTGGTCCGAGCGAAGGACTGTACCGGGACCCATGGGTGGTATGAAGACCTATGTGGAATGATAACATGAGGGCCGGGCATGCGGGGAGAAGCCCGACAAGTACTAGTTATTCTCCCCCCTTTCCTATTAGGCCTGGCTGCCTGTGAGCCCGCGCTCCACATGGAACGCAAGCCGACACAGCAAGGAGCCCGGCCAGGGGGTGAGTGACAGCAATGCCACTCAGAAGGAGCGAGCCGGCCAACCAGTCTCCCCCACGAATCCCCCCCCCCTCCCCCCGAGGATGGAGAAAGCCGAGCCAGCTCCAAGGTGCGTCCCCCACCGCAGAGCCGCCAGCCGCCGGAAGGCAGGGGGAACGAGTGGTGACCGGAACCAGGAAGCCCGTGCGTTCCACCCTGGAACGCACGCCTCCGTGCGCCGTCCTCGGCCGAAGGAGCGAGCCGACCAACCAGGCCCCCCCACGAACCCCCCCCCCCGGGTATGAAGAGAGCAGGCGGTGATCAGAACCAGGAATCGCATGCGGTAAGGAGCCGGACTGCCGCTGTCCTCTGCTCCGCGAAAGTGCCTCATACTTACCCACTAGAAGAGAAGAACTCTGCGCGAGGCGGCCGGAGGAACAAGGAGACACACGTAGCAAACACAAGTGCAAAATCCATGAACCGGAACGCCTACTAAGGTGAGGGAAGAGGGGTTTATAAAGGCTCAAGTCCCTCCCACAAATGCAGGCTGAACTTCAGCCTTACCAACTTAACCGCAACCTCTCAAATTCCACGTTGTCAGATTTAGGCTACTTTCACACCAGCGTTTTTGCTGGATCCATCTTGGATCAGCAAAAACGCTTCCGTTACTAATAATACATCCGTCTGCATCCGTTATGAACAGATCCGGTTGTATTATCTTTAACATAGCCAAGATGGATCAGTCATGAACACCATTTAAAGTCAATGGGGGACGGATCCGTTTTCTATTGTGTCAGAGAAAATGGATCCGTCTCCATTGACTTACATTGTGTGTCAGGACGGATCCATCTTTCTCCGCACCACATCGCGGACAGAAAAACGCTGCTTGCAGCGTTATTCTGTCCGCGATGTGGACGCAACCAAACGGAACGGAATGCATTCTGGTGCATTCCGTTTCGTTCAGTTTTGTCCCCATTGACAATAATTGGGGACAAAACGGAAGTGTTTTCCCCCGCTATTGAGACCCTATAATGGATCTCAATAACGGAAAGCGCAAGTGTGAAAGCAGCCTTAGACCACATACCTAAGGGTGTCTGACTGGTCCATGGTACATGGTAACTAGTGTTAAGCGAACTTGTGTTTCAAGTTCGGCATACAAGGTTCAGGTTATCTAAGAATTCTGTTGTCACAGACCATAAGTTATATTCCGTGGTAGCGGAATCCATAACGGAATTCTTATATAACCCGAACCTTGTACGCCAAACTTGAAACCACAAGTTTGCTCATCCCTATTGGTAACCCCCACAAGAGACAATTTTTTATAAATTTTAGCAATAGCCACATCTATTTTAGGAGCTTATCCCAGGTATCACAAATCTCCTCCTCAAAGGAATATTTCATTTTCATTCCTCTTTTAATAAAATATATATATATATCTTTTTATCTGGTTTCTTCCATTTATTTAGAATGAGGGAAAGCAATTTTGATGGACCGTGAAACATCTATAATGACGTTCTTCCAGCCATTCAAATATTAAAAAGGGGTTGTGCAAGGGTTTTATATTGATGACCGATCCTCATGATAGGTTATCAATATCCGATCGCCAGGGGTCAGACCCAGAACCCTCACTAATCAGCTGTTAGAAGAGGAGGTGGCACTCCATGAGAGCGTTGCTGCCCCTTCATTACACTGCCCGTCGTCTCGGAAGTGCAGTGTAATTACAAGTTCACTTGAATGGAGCAAGTGCTTGTAACTACGCTACTCTTCCGCTACAGGGGAGACGACGCGCAATGTAATGAAGAAGAAGCAGCACTTGCCTCTTCAAACAGCTGATCGGTGAGGATGGTTGGTGTTGGACCCCCCACGATCAGATATTGATGACTTATCCTGGGAATGGGTTATAAATACACAACCCCTGTAAGTCCTAAGCTCCCTTACTTCTTCGGTATTCACAGCAGATCTTATTGGTTTCAGAAGCTTATCTGTATCATCCTGGACTGTGGCTTCTCTTACCCTAACTGACAGCATCATAGTGATTTATGGTGCACTCAGTTCCTATCTGATTGCGGTCTATTTTACTGTACTGTATTGAGCAATCTATCTATGTGAACTTTACTCAGATGACTCACGCAGCTATATATCCACAGGAGTGGAAAAGAGGCATGCAGACACATGAAAAGAAGCCTCATGTATAGGGAGCGCCCAACTCCAAAGTTTAAAATTCCAAACGATTTATTAAAAGTTATGTGTTTCAAGATGGCCTGGTTCTTACCCAATGTGGTTTTTAATATGAAGTTTTAATAGAGAGTTTGTCATTTTAATCAGCGGTCATGGACCTTCCATACTTGCCTCTTCCTTGGATGTTACCTAGTTTTATATCCCTCAGGTGGCCCATGAACCTCCTCTATCTGCCCTACCATAGATTTATATCAGGACATTGGCAAATAGGTGAGCTGTAGTGACTCTATTATCCCCACACATAACATAATACTACACCATAATTAGGCTTGTAAACTAGCATAATGGGAAAAATGTACTATTCAAAATGTGCCACTACATAACTTACATAGGGGCTTCAGTGCATCAAAGGGTGAGCACACCCGCCTGGTGCTCTTCAGTTTTCCAGAGCTGACCACATTCTCGAACCTGCCATTTGTATAAGGAATTGAATCGAACACAGCAATCGATTTTGACAAGACAGGTATCATTTTAATTAACAGGTTCAACCCTACCAGGCAGTAGGAATGCTGTAACAGGGTTGATGCTGCTGACAGGATGGGAGTCGGCTACAGTACCCACAACCACTGGAGTGCTGCAGACACTTCGTTCTGCTAATGCAGAGGGTCAAACTCCTAACCATCAGTTTGTCCTAAGGATAGAATATAAATATGTAGAGGGTTTGCCTCATCTGAGACATTGGTAAGGATATGCCACCAATGTAAGAGAGATGCGGGTCCCATCTCTGGGACCCGCGCCGATGTCCAGAACAGGACTCCTGAAGTGAGTGGAGAAGAGGTGTGTATGCATGGTTGCCCTCTATACATTTCTATGGGACTGATGAAGATAACCGTGCACGCTCGCTCAGCTATTTTCGGAACTCCAATAGAAATGAATGGAAAGCAGAGCACATGTGTGTTGCCGTCTCCACTTTCGGGGGAGGTTTTAGGCCCCTTTCACACGGGCGTTGCGGGAAAATGTGCAGGTGCGTTACGGGAACACCCACGATTTTTCCGCGTGAGTGCAAAACATTGTAATGCGTTTTGCACGTGCGTGAGAAAAATCGCTCATGTTTGGTACCCAAACCCGAACTTCTTCACAGAAGTTCAGGCTTGGGATCGGTGTTCTGTAGATTGTATTATTTTCCCTTATAACATGGTTATAAGGGAAAATAATAGCATTCTGAATACAGAATGCATAGTAAAATAGCGCTGGAGGGGGTAAAAAAAATAAATAAAATTATTTAACTCACCTTAGTCCACTTGATCGCGAAGCCCGGCTTCTCGTCTGTCTCCTTTGCTGAACAGGACCTGTGGTGAGCATTAATTACAGGAAAAGGACGTGTGGTGACGTCACTCCGGTCATCACATGATCCATCACATGATCCATCACCCTGGTAAAAGATCATGTGATGACCGGAGTGACGTCATCACAGGTCCTGTTCCGGTAATGAATGCTCACCACAGGTCCTGTTCAACAAAGGAGACAGACGAGAAGCCGGGCTTCGCGATCAAGTGGATTAAGGTGAGTTAAATAATTTTTTTTAACCCCTCCAGCCCTATTTTACTTTGCATTCTGTATTCAGAATGCTATTATTTTCCCTTATAGAAAATAATAATGATCGGGTCTCCATCCCTATTGTCTCCTAGCAACCGTGCGTGAAAATCGCACCGCATCCGCACTTGCTTGCGGATGCTTGCGATTTTCACGCAACCCCATTCACTTCTATGGGGCCTGCGTTGCGTGAAAATTGCAGAATATAGAGCATGCTGCGATTTTCACGCAACGCCTAAGTGATGCGTGAAAATCACCGCTCATGTGAACAGCCCCATAGAAATGAATGGGTCGGTATTCAGTGCGGGTGCAATGCGTTCAACTCACGCATCGCATCCGCGCGGAATACTCGACCGTGTGAAAGGGGCCTAAGGTGGACACCGGCTGTTTGCACCCCACATCACTGTGCGAACCCATTAACCTCACACTGGAACTACAGAGCTCCACCCATTGTTTAGTGGTCAGGGTTGCTCCGATTAAAAGGGGTCCTCCGGGAATAATGGGTTTTTAGCAAGTGCCCACAGCCTGCCTCTCTAAGGCTAGGGCTACACTGGTCACACAACCAGGATCGCTGAGTTGCAGCGATCCCATACAAATTAATGGAATCGCTGCGTCAGTCACAAGAAATCCAACGTGGCTGGATTTCTTTTGACTCCCGCGGCAATCCCATTCATTTCTATGGGATCCCCGCTACCTAGCGAACCTGGCTGCGACAGCTGTCACGTAACCACCTAGTCTAAACATTACATTCAGACTTAGGGCTCAATTAGACGACCGTAGTGTTTTGCCGGCAATATCATAGAAAATGCCTATTCTTGTCCGCAGGTCCTTATAAACGGCCTCCATTAGTCCCAGAGAACCCCTTTAACCACCTCAGCCCCCAGTGCTTAAACACCCTGAAAGACCAGGCCACTTTTTACACTTCTGACCTACACTACTTTCACCGTTTATTGCTCGGTCATGCAACTTACCACCCAAATGAATTTTACCTCCTTTTCTTCTCACTAATAGAGCTTTCATTTGGTGGTATTTCATTGCTGCTGACATTTTTACTTTTTTTGTTATTAATCGAAATTTAACGATTTTTTTGCAAAAAAATGACATTTTTCACTTTCAGTTGTAAAATTTTGCAAAAAAAACGACATCCATATAGAAATTTTGCTCTAAATTTATAGTTCTACATGTCTTTGATAAAAAAAAAATGTTTGGGTAGAAAAAAAATGGTTTGGGTAAAAGTTATAGCGTTTACAAACTATGGTACAAAAATGTGAATTTCCGCTTTTTGAAGCAGCTCTGACTTTCTGAGCACCTGTCATGTTTCCTGAGGTTCTACAATGCCCAGACAGTACAAACACCCCACAAATGACCCCATTTCTGAAAGTACACACCCTAAGGTATTCGCTGATGGGCATAGTGAGTTCATAGAACTTTTTATTTTTTGTCACAAGTTAGCGGAAAATGATGATTTTTTTTTTTTTTTTTTTTTTTCTTACAAAGTCTCATATTCCACTAACTTGTGACAAAAAATAAAAAGTTCTATGAACTCACTATGCCCATCACGAAATACCTTGGGGTCTCTTCTTTCCAAAATGGGGTCACTTGTGGGGTAGTTATACTGCCCTGGCATTCTAGGGGCCCAAATGTGTGGTAAGGAGTTTGAAATCAAATTCAGTAAAAAATGACCTGTGAAATCCGAAAGGTGCTCTTTGGAATATGGGCCCCTTTGCCCACCTAGGCTGCAAAAAAGTGTCACACATCTGGTATTGCCGTACTCAGGAGAAGTTGAGGAATGTGTTTTGGGGTGTCTTTTTACATATACCCATGCTGGGTGAGATAAATATCTTGGTCAAATGACAACTTTGTATAAAAAAATGGGAAAAGTTGTCTTTTGCCAAGATATTTCTCTCACCCAGCATGGGTATATATAAAATGACACCCCAAAACACATTCCCCACCTTCTCCTGAGTACGGAGATACCAGATGTGTGACACTTTTTTGCAGCCTAGGTGGGCAAAGGGGCCCATATTCCAAAGAGCACCTTTCGGATTTCACTCGTCATTTTTTACTGAATTTGATTTCAAACTCCTTACCACACATTTGGGCCCCTAGAATGCCAGGGCAGTATAACTACCCCACAAGTGACCCCATTTTGGAAAGAAGACACCCCAAGGTATTCCGTAAGGGGCATGGCGAGTTCCTAGAATTTTTTATTTTTTGTCACAAGTTAGTGGAAAATGATGATTTTTTTTTTTTTTTTTTTTTTTCATACAAAGTCTCATATTCCACTAACTTGTGACAAAAAATAAAAACTTCCATGAACTCACTATGCCCATCAGCGAATACCTTGGGGTCTCTTCTTTCCAAAATGGGGTCACTTGTGGGGTAGTTATACTGCCCTGGCATTCTAGGGGCCCAAATGTGTGGTAAGGAGTTTGAAATCAAATTCTGTAAAAATTGACCTGTGAAATCCGAAAGGTGCTCTTTGGAATATGGGCCCCTTTGCCCACCTAGGCTGCAAAAAAGTGTCACACATCTGGTATCTCCGTATTCAGTAGAAGTTGGGGAATGTGTTTTGGGGTGTCTTTTTACATATACCCATGCTGGGTGAGAGAAATATCTTGGTCAAATGCCAACTTTGTATAAAAAAATGGGAAAAGTTGTCTTTTGCCAAGATATTTCTCTCACCCAGCAGGGGTATATGTAAAATGACACCCCAAAACACATTCCCCACCTTCTCCTGAGTACGGAGATACCAGATGTGTGACACTTTTTTGCAGCCTAGGTGGGCAAAGGGGCCCATATTCCAAAGAGCACCTTTCGGATTTCACAGGTCATTTATTACAGAATTTGATTTCAAACTCCTTACCACACATTTGGGCCACTAGAATGCCAGGGCAGTATAACTACCCCACAAGTGACCCCATTTTGGAAAGAAGACACCCCAAGGTATTCGCTGATGGACATAGTGAGTTCATGGAAGTTTTTATTTTTTGTCACAAGTTAGTGGAATATGAGACTTTGTATAAAAAAAAAAAAAAAAAATCAGCATTTTCCACTAACTTGTGACAAAAAATAAAAAATTCTAGGAACTCGCCATGCCCCTCACGGAATACCTTGGGGTGTCTTCTTTCCAAAATGGGGTCACTTGTGGGGTAGTTATACTGCCCTGGCATTTTCCAGGGGCCCTAATGTGTGGTAAGTAGGTAAATGACCTGTGAAATCCTAAAGGTGCTCTTTGGAATATGGGCCCCTTTGCCCACCTAGGCTGCAAAAAAGTGTCACACATGTGGTATCGCCGTATTCAGGAGAAGTTGGGGAATGTGTTTTGGGGTGTCATTTTACATATACCCTTGCTGGGTGAGAGAAATATCTTGGCAAAAGACAACTTTTCCCATTTTTTTATACAAAGTTGGCATTTGACCAAGATATTTCTCTCACCCAGCATGGGTATATGTAAAATGACACCCCAAAACACATTCCCCAACTTCTCCTGAGTACGGCGATACCAGATGTGTGACACTTTTTTGCAGCCTAGATGCGCAAAGGTGCCCAAATTCCTTTTAGGAGGGCATTTTTAGACATTTGGATACCAGACTTCTTCTCACGCTTTGGGGCCCCTAGAATGCCAGGGCAGTATAAATACCCCACATGTGACCCCATTTTGGAAAGAAGACACCCCAAGGTATTCAATGAGGGGCATGGCGAGTTCATAGAAAAAAAAAATTTTTGGCACAAGTTAGCGGAAATTGATATTTTTAATTTTTTTCTCACAAAGTCTCCCGTTCCGCTAACTTGGGACAAAAATTTCAATCTTTCATGGACTCAATATGCCCCTCACGGAATACCTGGGGGTGTCTTCTTTCCGAAATGGGGTCACATGTGGGGTATTTATACTGCCCTGGCATTCTAGGGGCCCTAAAGCGTGAGAAGAAGTCTGGAATATAAATGTCTAAAAAATTTTACGCATTTGGATTCCGTGAGGGGTATGATGAGTTCATGTGAGATTTTATTTTTTGACACAAGTTAGTGGAATATGAGACTTTGTAAGAAAAAAAAAAAATAATTCCGCTAACTTGGGCCAAAAAAATGTCTGAATGGAGCCTTACAGAGGGGTGATCAATGACAGGGGGGTGATCAATGACAGGGGGGGTGATCAATGACAGGGGGGGTGATCAATGACAGGGGGGGTGATCAATGACAGGGGGGGTGATCAATGACAGGGGGGGTGATCAATGACAGGGGGGGTGATCAATGACAGGGGGGGTGATCAATGACAGGGGGGTGATCAATGACAGGGGGGGTGATCAATGACAGGGGGGGTGATCAATGACAGGGGGGGTGATCAATGACAGGGGGGGTGATCAATGACAGGGGGGGTGATCAATGACAGGGGGGTGATCAGGGAGTCTATATGGGGTGATCACCACAGTCATTGATCATGCCCCTGTAAGGCTTCATTCAGACGTCCGGATGCGTTTTGCGGATCCGATCCATCTATCAGTGGATCCGTAAAAATCATGCGGACGTCTGAATGGAGCTTTACAGGGGTGTAATCAATGACAGGGGGGTGATCAGGGAGTCTATATGGGGTGATCACCACAGTCATTGATCACGCCCCTGTAAGGCTTCATTCAGACGTCCGGATGCGTTTTGCGGATCGGATCCATCTATTAGTGCATCCGTAAAAATCATGCGGACATCTGAATGGAGCTTTACAGGGGGGTGATCAGGGAGTCTATATGGGGTGATCACCACAGTCATTGATCATGCCCCTGTAAGGCTTCATTCAGACGTCCGGATGCGTTTTGCGGATCGGATCCATCTATCAGTGCATCCGTAAAAATCATGCGGACATCTGAATGGAGCTTTACAGGGGGTTGATCAATGACAGGGGTGTAATCAATGACAGGGGTGATAACCACAGTCATTGATCACGCCCCTGTAAGGCTTCATTCAGACGTCCGGATGCGTTTTGCGGATCCGATCCATCTATCAGTGCATCCGTAAAAATCATGCGGACATCTGAATGGAGCTTTACAGGGGGTTGATCAATGACAGGGGTGTAATCAATGACAGGGGGGTGATCAGGGAGTCTATATGGGGTGATAACCACAGTCATTGATCACGCCCCTGTAAGGCTTCATTCAGACGTCCGGATGCGTTTTGCGGATCGGATCCATCTATCAGTGCATCCGTAAAAATCATGCGGACATCTGAATGGAGCTTTACAGGGGGGTGATCAGGGAGTCTATATGGGGTGATCACCACAGTCATTGATCATGCCCCTGTAAGGCTTCATTCAGACGTCCGGATGCGTTTTGCGGATCGGATCCATCTATCAGTGCATCCGTAAAAATCATGCGGACATCTGAATGGAGCTTTACAGGGGGGTGATCAGGGAGTCTATATGGGGTGATCACCACAGTCATTGATCATGCCCCTGTAAGGCTTCATTCAGACGTCCGGATGCGTTTTGCGGATCCGATCCATCTATCAGTGCATCCGTAAAAATCATGCGGACGTCTGAATGGAGCTTTACAGGGGGGTGATCAATGACAGGGGTGTGATCAATGACAGGGGGGTGATCAGGGAGTCTATATGGGGTGATAACCACAGTCATTGATCACGCCCCTGTAAGGCTTCATTCAGACGTCCGGATGCGTTTTGCGGATCCGATCCATCTATCAGTGGATCCGTAAAAATCATGCGGACGTCTGAATGGAGCTTTACAGGGGGGAAATCAATGACAGGGGTGTAATCAATGACAGGGGGGTGATCAGGGAGTCTATATGGGGTGATAACCACAGTCATTGATCACGCCCCTGTAAGGCTTCATTCAGACGTCCGGATGCGTTTTGCGGATCCGATCCATCTATCAGTGGATCCGTAAAAATCATGCGGACGTCTGAATGGAGCTTTACAGGGGGTTGATCAATGACAGGGGGGTAATCAATGACAGGGGGGTGATCAGGGAGTCTATATGGGGTGATCAGGTGCTAATAAGGGGTTAATAAGTGACGGGGGGGGGTGTAGTGTAGTGTAGTGGTGCTTGGTGCTACTTTACTGAGCTACCTGTGTCCTCTGGTGGTCGATCCAAACAAAGGGGACCACCAGAGGACCAGGTAGCAGGTATATTAGACGCTGTTATCAAAACAGCGTCTAATATACCTGTTAGGGGTTAAAAAAATCACATCTCCAGCCTGCCAGCGAACGATCGCCGCTGGCAGGCTGGAGATCAACTCTCTTACCTTCCGTTCCTGTGAGCGCGCGCGCCTGTGTGCGCGCGTTCACAGGAAATCTCGCGTCTCGCGAGATGACGCACGGATGCGTCCAGGAGGAATGAATCAACCACCTTCCGGACGCATCCGTGCGTTAGGCGGTCGGGAGGTGGAAAGTGACCAGCACTGCAGTGCCCAGCTCTATCCACACAACAGTACCGCAAGACCCCCGACTGAGCACACACATCATGTTACTGGAGAATTTAACCCCTTATTACTAAATTCCCCTATTTTCTTGTTATCACAGTTCAGTTACTACAGAATTCAATTACCATTTCATACCACTGACAGCAAAGAAAGTTCTTTACTATTCTTGCTGTGAAAAGTGAAGGAAAGTGCAATTTCACATGCGAATATAATTCTAATTTTATATATATATATATATAACTGATATATATATATATATACTCTCTTTATAGAGCATGTAGTCACGATCAGCACACACATCATGTACGGTCCATGTGGACTGTAAAGCTTCTCCTTACCACAGGCCCTGCCATCTTACACTGCTCTTTCACTTCATTCCAGTAGCGCATCGACAACAGGCGGTGGAGCCAGGTCTGGGCACAGGGGGACATCGTGCCCGGCTGCACCTCTACACCGCTCTCAGCAGGACCCATCACCATGACGTACAGCCCGGTCTGTGTACTAGCTGCCTCAGTCAGTGACAGGAAACACGTGCTCGGCTAGCCCCGCCCCCTCCATGTACATCTCTGGGAGAAGGAGAGCGCAGCAGCAGCAGCAGCGTTTTGTGAGGTGAAGGAAAGGCGTGAGACAGCGCTGGGAAGATTGTAGAGGATTTCCCTGACAGGAATATCGTCTGTGTGCTGTAATAAGACACGAAACGTGGAAGAACGCTGCAGAGCTCATATCACCTCAGTGAGACTTTGGTGATAAGCTAATGTGTTTTTCCCTCCAAAATAACTTGCGTTTGCCCCAAACTCCAGAGGCCACCCTTTCAGCTGCCTTATATGTTGGATGACCTCCTCACGTACGAAAATATGGATACCGTTCGTGTTGCTTATGCATTTTTTAGGACCCCTCGACGTCAGTGGGTCTGTTGCTTTAAGTTTACCAAGCGTCCAGTCGGTTAAAATTGGCAATTTTTTTTTTTCTGGTGTCCGGAATTAATTTTTTTATGTGTTTGTGATTTATTTTGAGACGTGTGGTACTTGACTAGGTTATTTTGGTGGTAATTATTAGTAGGGATGAGCAAATTAACTTCGGATGCTTCATCCGAAGTTGATTCGCATAAAACTTCATTTTAATACTCGGAACTGAACGCGAGTTCGATACAAAGGTTTTTTACCGTAGAAATTAATTTCCATAGTTATTACATGAAGTCTCGCAAGACTTCGCGAAGTAATAACTTTGGCTCATCTGGGCCAATACATTCTAATACTGTGCAGAGCGCCCGCTCTGTACAGTATTAAAGCGAAGTTTTATACGAATTAACTTTGGATGAATCATCAGTAGAGTTGAGCCGACACCTGGATGTTCGGGTTCGGCGAACTTGAGAAAAAAGTTCGGGTTCGGGACCCGAACTTGACTCCGAACCCCAAGTCAATGGGGACCCGAACTTTTTAGCACTAAAATGGCTGTAAAAATGTAATGGAAAGGGCTAGAGGGTTGCAAATGGCATCAAAATGTCGTTAACCGCCTCAGGACCGCCGTACGCAGGATTGCGTCCTGGTGGCGGCCCTGCTATTCTGGGTGGACGCATATACGCGTCCTCTCGCGAGAGGCGAGATTTCCTGTGAACGCGCGCACACAGGATCGGAAGCGAGTGGATCTACAGCCTGCCAGCGGCGATCGTTCGCTGGCAGGCTGTAGATGCGATTTTTTTTTTTTTAACCCCTAACAGGTATATTAGACACTGTTTTGATAACAGCGTCTTATATACCTGCTACCTGGTCCTCTGGTGGTCCCTTTTGCTTGGATCGACCACCAGAGGACACAGGCAGATCTGTAATAAGTAGCACTACACTACACCCCCCCCCCCCCCCCCCCCCCCCCCCCCCCCCCCCCCTGTCACTTATTAACCACTTCAGCCCCCCTAGCTTAAACACCCTTAATGACCAGGCCACTTTTTACACTTCTGCACTACACTACTTTCACTGTTTATTGCTCGGTCATGCAACTTACCACCCAAATGAATTTTACCTCCTGTTCTTCTCACTAATAGAGCTTTCATTTGGTGGTATTTCATTGCTGCTGACATTTTTACTTTGTAAAATTTAGCAAAAAAAACGACATCCATATATAAATTTTTCTCTAAATTTATTGTTCTACATGTCTTTGATAAAAAAAAAATGTTTGGGTAAAAAAGAAATGGTTTGGGTAAAAGTTTTAGCGTTTACAAACTATGGTACAAAAATGTGAATTTCCGCTTTTTGAAGCAGCTCTGACTTTCTGAGCACCTGTCATGTTTCCTGAGATTCTACAATGGCCAGACAGTACAAACACCCCACAAATGACCCCATTTCGGAAAGTAGACACCCAAGGTATTCGCTGATGGGCATAGTGAGTTCATAGAACTTTTTATTTTTTGTCACAAGTTAGCGGAAAATCTTACAAAGTCTTATATTCCACTAACTTGTGACAAAAAATAAAAACTTGCATGAACTCACTATGCCCATCACGAAATACCTTGGGGTGTCTTCTTTCCAAAATGGGGTCACTTGTGGGGTAGTTATACTGCCCTGGCATTTTAGGGGCCCTAATGCGTGAGAAGTAGTTTGAAATCAAAATGTGTAAAAAATGCCCTGTGAAATCCTAAAGGTGCTCTTTGGAATGTGGGCCCCTTTGCCCACCTAGGCTGCAAAAAAGTGTCACACATGTGGTATCGCCGTACTCAGGAGAAGTTGGGCAATGTGTTTTGGGGTGTCATTTTACATATACCCATGCTGGGTGAGATAAATATCTCGGTCAAATGCCAACTTTGTATAAAAAAAATGGGAAAAGTTGTCTTTGGCCAAGATATTTCTCTCACCCAGCATGGGTATATGTAAAAATACACCCCAAAACACATTGCCCAACTTCTCCTGAGTACGGCGATACCAGATGTGTGACACTTTTTTGCAGCCTAGGTGGGCAAAGGGGCCCACATTCCAAAGAGCACCTTTGCCCCCCCCCCCCCCCCCCGTGTCGGCGATCGCCGCAAACCGCAGGTCAATTTAGACCTGCGGTTTGCGGCGGGTGTCGGCGGTGCCATCGGGTCCCCATTCGGCTGTGGGGGGGACCCGATGGCATGGAAGGCAGCGCGATGTCTAAGAAAGGCATCGTGCTGCCTTCCGGTGAAGAGCCTGTGAGATCCAGCCCCCTGGATCTCACAGGCAGGAAGCTGTATGAGTAATGCACACAGTATTACTCATACAGCCAATGCATTCCAATACTTGGAATGCATTGTAAAGGAATATACCCCCCAAAGTTCCAAGTCCCAAAGTAGGACAAAAAATGAAGTGAGAAAAAGGAAATCATTGTGTAAAACTTACCTAATATGTATACTTTTTTTTTATTTATGTAAGTTTTACACAATGATTTCATTTTTGAAGCAAAAAGAATCATGTTTTAGTGTTTCCATAGTCTGAGAGCCATAATTTTTTCAGTTTTTGGGTGATTACCTTGGGTAGGGTATTATTTTTGCGGGATGAGATGACTGTTTTATTGGCACTATTTTGGGGTGCGTGTGACTTTTTGATCGCTTGCTATTATACTTTTTGTGATGTAAGGTGACAAAAAATTGTTTATTTAGCACAGTTTTTATTTAAAAATTTTTACGGTGTTCTGAGGGGTTAGGTCATGTGATATTTTTATAGTGCCGGTCGATACGGACGCTGCGATACCTAATATGTATACTTTATTTTTATGTATCGCCGTGTCCGTATCGACCGACTCTATAAAAATATCACATGACCTAAACCCTCAGATGAATGTTGTAAATAACAAAAAATAAAAACTGTGCCAAAACAGCTATCTCTTGTTATCTTGCCTCACAAAAAGTGTAATATAGAGCAACCAAAAATCATATGTACCCTAAACTAGTACCAACAATACTGCCACCCTATCCCGTAGTTTCTAAAATGGGGCCACTTTTCTGGAGTTTCAACTCTAGGGGTGCATCAGGGGGGCTTCAAATGGGACATGGTGTATAAAAAAAAAACAGTCCAGCAAAATCTGCCTTCCAAAAACCGTATGGCATTCCTTTCCTTCTGCGCCCTGCCGTGTGCCCGTACAGCTGTTTACGACCACATATGGGGTGTTTCTGTAAACTACAGAATCAGGGCCATAAATATTGAGTTTTGTTTGGCTGTTAACCCTTGCTTTGTTACTGGGAAAAATGGATTAAAATGGAAAATTTGCCAAAAAATTGAAATTCTAAAATTTCATCTCCATTTGCCAATAACTCTTGTGGAACACCTAAAGGGTTAACGACATTTGTAAAATCAATTTTGAATACCTTGAGGGGTGTAGTTTCTTAAATGGGGTCACTTTTATGGAGTTTCTACTCTAGGGGTGCATCCGGGGGCTTCAAATGGGACATGGGTGTAAAAAAAAACAGTCCAGCAAAACCTGCCTTCCAAAAACCGTATGGCATTCCTTTCCTTCTGCGCCCTTCCGCGTGCCCGTACAGCGGTTTACGACCACATATGGGGTGTTTCTGTAAACTACAGAATCAGGGCCATAAATAATGAGTTTTGTTTGGCTGTTAACCCTTGCTTTGTAACTGGAAAAAAATTATTAAAATGGAAAATCTGCCAAAAAAGTGAAATTTTGAAATTGTATCTCTATTTTCCATTAATTCTTGTGGAACACCTAAAGGGTTAACAAAGTTTGTAAAATCTGTATTGAATACCTTGAGGGGTGTAGTTTATAGAATGGGTGGTTTCTATTATGTAAGCCTCGCAAAGTGACTTCAGACCTGAACTGGTCCCTAAAAATTGGGTTTTTGAAAATTTCTGAAAAATTTCAAGATTTACTTCTAAACTTCTAAGCCTTGTAACATGCCCAAAAAATAAAATATCATTCCCAAAATGATCCAAACATGAAGTAGACATATGGGGAATGTAAAGTAATAACTATTTTTGGAGGTATTACTATGTATTATAGAAGTAGAGAAATTGAAACTTGGAAATTTGCCATTTTTTACAAATTGTTGGTAAATTTGGTATTTTTTTTATAAATAAAAAAAAAAATTTAACTTCATTTTACCAGTGTCATGAAGTACAATATGTGACGAAAAAACAATCTCAGAATGGCCTGGATAAGTCAAAGCGTTTTAAAGTTATCAGCACTTAAAGTGACACTGGTCAGATTTGCAAAAAATGGCCAAGTCGTTAAGGGTTTAAATAACATAAAATAGGTAAAAATAATAATCTTGAACTAAGAGGACGAGGTCCATATGGAGTAGGTGGTTGAGGAGCAACTTTCGATGTTCTTTTATGCGCCTACCATTTTTTTTTTAAATTGATTTATCTTTATTTTATATCCAAAACATGACAATTTAAATAACATGATGGTACACAAACACAATGAATATCCACAAATTTACTCAGCTTATCCATCATGAGTACATAATTAATATCCAAAAACCCTATTTAATTCTAATCACCCACCCTCATTGTCTCGGAGCACATCCTTGGCGAACAGGGCCTTATGGCCATACTGACCAAGTTCTATCCCATTTTATTTTCTGACTCTTATGAATGGCAAGTTTCTTGTATTTCTTCACTTTATCAACAAGTTGATGCCATACAGATACAGCCAAGGGGTTATTTGAGCCCCAATTCCTGGCAATTATAACCCTGGCCAGCATCAGCGACTTCATCCAGAACATATTTTCTCGTCCCTGCCCATCAAATAGGGGGGTGCCTAGAACAGCAGTGGTTATATCTGCGTCGTAATTAAATAAAGAGCATCTGCGGAGCTCAGAAAAAACATTGGTCCAGAAAACCTGAATCACAGGACATAACCAGACAAGATGTATGAAATCTGCTTGTTGGGCCAGGCATCTACGACATCTATCTGAAACATTATTATAGAACCGGGCGAGAGAAGAAGGCGTATAATATAAACGGTGTAAAATCCTAAACTGAATTAACCTGTGATTCCCAGATATGGAAATTTTCTGAATATTTCTGTATATTGCATCCCATTTTAGTGTTTTATTATTCCCTATATCTTGACCCCATTTCGCTTCACTTCTAAACTTATTCATTTTACCCATTTCCACTCTCAATTTACTGTAAATTAGTGAAATAGACATACTATTCTGATATGAGTTAAAGCACCAATCCATAAAGTCATGTGATTTGATCGTTAAAACCTCTTTATCTTTAGTGCACATAAAAGCGTGTTTAACCTGAAAATATTTATACTTATCTAATTTGTGGTCATGGCTACGGAAGAGAGCTAGTGCATGAAGGAACGGGACCTAACTGAGAGAATGGTCTGCTTGCCCTAACTAAATGGCTGGAGGGGTGCCCTTAGTCATGCCGCGGGTAGGCCTATAAGGGGGCATACCCTGAGGAATATGGAGAGAAAAGGGGAGGGAGGGTGGGGCACCAGAAACGCACGCAAGTACGATGAGGGCATGCCTCTGTTTTATGTGTGCCTGCGCCCCTCCCACAAATGCAGGCTGACATGTCAGCCTTAATCTATTTGTGGTCATGGCTACGGAAGAGAGCTGGTGCCTCGAAGGACCGGGACCTAACTGAGAGAATGGTCTGCTTGCCCTAACTAAATGGCTGGAGGGGTGCAGTGGCGTCTCTAGCTTTCAAATTTTGGGGGGGCACACTGGGGGCCAGGACAAAAGTAGGGGGGGCAGCTATAACAACGATACATTTACACAAGTATGCTTAGAAATGCTGCGATACTTTACCCAATACCTAAAACCGCAATGGGGAAGAAAAACCCCAATCACTCATATTTCAACATGTCCTAGCTGCCTGGGGATCTGTGGATGACACTTATGGAGGGGGATCTGTGGATGACACATACCGTTTAAAGCATCTTATGCTATGTGTCATCCACAGATCCACCCCATATCAGTGATCCCTCTCCCTATAAGGCCCCATTCACACATCCGAAATTTGCATAACGGAATTGCGGACCCATTCATTTCTATAGGGCAGCATGACGTGCTGCCGTATACGGAAATGCGGACCCGCACTTCCGGGTCCGCAATTCCGTTCCCGGAAAAAAATGCGGACCTGCACATTGCCGCTGTTACGGACGTCTGAATGGAGCCTAACAGTGTCATCCACAGAGTGGAACAGATCCCCCCCCTTCCCATAACGGTGTCACCTACAGATTTCCCCCCCCCCCTCCCCGTAACAGTGTCATGACATCCACAGACCCCCGATCCCCCTCCCTATAACACTATAAGAGTATCATCCACAGATCCCTCCCCCCTATAACAGTGTAATGACTCATGACATCCACAGATCACCCTCCCCACCGCTCACATTTGAACATGATTTCTCTAAACGGTAAAGTAGTAAACACTGTAATCATCCAGGCTGCACTGACATTAACTTTAAAGGGGTTCTGCACTTTCATTTAACTGATGATCTATCCTCTGGATAGATCATCAGCTTCTGATTGGCGGGGGTCAGACACCCGGTACCCCCGCCGATCAGCTGTTTGAGAAGGCACCGGCGCTCCAGTAGGGATCCCTGGCCTTAAGAACGATGTACACGTCGCCGCAAGCGATTGTTTTACTATCTATCGTGTCGTGGGTAGCTATTAGAATGGACGCTAGATTGACGTCTTTACCCTCTAAAATGTCTTTTTTGATGTTGCTAGGGATGAAATGCGAGGAAGCTACCTCAGGCGCCCTTAGGACCCTACCTGGGGGAACGGGCCCTGAAGTAGAGGCTACAGGCAAGGGTGAAGCGTACCGGTCAGATGCCAGCCCCTGGTAGGACTCGACAGCCAGGAGTCTGGACTGCACGTCCGAAACTGAGGAGGCAATGTTATTCATCATGGCATGCAGCTGTATCAGAGATATTTGAAGAGTGGACATGGAGACTTGCTCCAAGTCCGGGGCTGCTGGTTCAGCCATCAGCAGTCTATATAATTCTGCCTTTCGGGCGGAAGCAGGGTGTTGGATGCCTCTCCTGTTAAGTTCCGCAATTAACTTAGGAATTGTCCAACTCCTTAGTGATGAGGAGCTGGGCTGCTCGGATGCGGGTGTTTCAGGAATCGATAGGGCTTCCTCGATGTTGGAGGTATGCGACATACTGTAGCTGCGAGGCGACAAACAGAAAATGAATAGCTGAGCTGGAGGCCTGTATTCGAAGTGACACCCGAACCGTGAATGGTGGTTTGAAGGAGAACTAGAGTGTGGGCGAGTGCCTAGTGCTCAAAAACGGGCGCTACTGTGGAGGACCTGGCCAGACTAGAGCGTGAAATGACGTAAGGAAGCTACAAGGGCGTGGCCCCAGACAGGAAATTGAAAAACAGAAGAAAATGAACATCAAACCTGAAATCGTACCGGAGAAAGAGAATATGGATTCGAGTCTGAAAACATGACAGGCGACAGAAATAGTCATTAACAACGTGAACCTGAGACATAACATGCAACAGAGTTGAAAAATAATAAAACGTGAAACCTTGAGCGTGACAGGCAACAGTGGGAAACGTGAGCCTGAAGCGTTATGGGCACCAGATAAGATAAATGACAAACGTAAGCCCGAACGTAATAGGCCATAGTCATGAAAATGTTATAAACGTAAGCCCGAAGCGTAACAGGCAATAGATGACAAAATGAAAACGTGAGCCTGAAACGTAACAGGCAACAGACATGGTATGATATAAGCGTGAGCCCGAAGCGTAACGGGCAACAGATGATAAATTAAAAAATGTAAGCCTGAAACGTAACAGGCAACAGTCATGGTAGATTATAAACGTCAGCCTGAAACGTAACAGGCAACAAACATGGTATGATATGAACGTAAGCCCGAAGCGTAACGGGCAACAGATGATAAATTAAAAACCGTAAGCATGAGACGTAACAGGCAACAGTCGTGGTATATTATAAACGTAAGCCTGAAACGTAACAGGCAACAAAGGCAAGTAATACGTAAGCCTGAAGCGTAACAGGCAACAGACATGTTATGTTAAAATGTAAGCCTGCAACGTCACAGGCAACAGACGGCACTTGAACGTAACAGGCAAACAACATAATATTGACAGACGTGAACGTGAAGTGAACCGGCAATGAACATTGTGGTATGACCATGAAGTGAACCTGCCGCGTGACAGACACGGTGACTACCAAGAGAGCCTGAAGCAGGCAACAATAGGAATCGAAGCTACCCACCCTGGGGAGGCCAACCGTGACTGGCAGTGACATTACCACGTAGGACTGAGAGGCGGAATGAGAGTGTGATAGGAAAAAGAAGTATTTACCGGAAACGTCCGCAGATGTAGCAGAGTGGAATAGGCGATGGTCGGCTCAGACGGAACTGTTTGAGAAAACCTTGGCTGACGATATGTAACTAGAGCAGTAGAGCACCTGGGTCTGCAAAATAATCAGTATCGTGAGGGGGGCACGTGAATGTCCAGAGACTGCGCCATTTATTTCCCACCCAGGACCTAGGGATCCTGGTGAGCCCCTGTGAGCTTATGGAAATTCCTGTCATGCTATTAGTAAGCTGCCTCTAATCAACTCAAGGCCTGATGTATGGCCAAGTGGCAGTGGGACGTGGTGTTATATTTTATGAGTTATTTGTATTCTCGAACCCGATGCGGAGTGGTAGCGTGTGACTGCTACCGTGCAGTATGAAGGGTTTGTTTGCTTTAATTTTTTATTTATATTGTAAAAATGTATCTTATAATTTAATTATTATTTTTATTTTTTCAAAGTGGCACCCTTCCATGCCGGCGAGCCCGAACAGCCCCGTGAGCAGCGCCCCCCCCCCCCCCCCCCGCCGCATCACTGGCTCTGCCCCACCCCCACCGAGTGTGCAGGGCAAGTGAAGGACCAGCGATGCGACGGGAGCCGGAAAGAAAGCGCAGACCGGAGCTTGGGAGAGGAAGCTGAGAGAGGGAGCCGGGCCACGTGACAGCAGGGGGAAGGATGCCAACATCGTTGCCGGGTAACAGGGACGCCGCGGGGCGGACCTCAAGCCTGGCGTACCGCGTGACGCCCCGAGCCAGAAGCGGGAACCAGTGGCGGAGCCCAGCCGGGAGTAGGTAAGAGATGCCTGCTGTGCTGTGCAGTGGCGGGGGAACGAATGAGGGGAGGTGGTTATCACTTACCCGGCCGGCAGGTTGCAGAAGACGGAAGACCGGAGGCACCTGACGGGATCTACTTACCTGACGAGCTGCGCTGCTGTGAAGGGCGTGATGTTCGTGGCGGGAATAAGCACCGGAAACGCACGCAAGTACTGTTTTATGTGTGCCTGCGCCCCTCCCACAAATGCAGGCTGACATGTCAGCCTTAATCTATATATTAACATCTCTGTGGCCAAATATATCCACTAAAGTCCTAATGTCACCATTGTGTGTCATTTGCTCAACCCTAATTATTCCCTTCCTTTCCCAGAATTTAATATCATCAATCTTATTAAATTCACTAAGGTTCACATTATACCATAAAGGGGTAAAATTAAGTGTATGAGTGATTCCCAAGATTGCTTTAACCACCAACGGACCGCCGAACGCAGCGACGCGTCCTGGAGGCGGTCGATTCATTCCTCCTGGACGCATATACGCGTCCTCTCGCGAGACGCGAGATTTCCTGTGAACGCGCGCACACAGGCGCACGCGTTCACAGGATCGGAAGGTAGGCGAGTGGATCTCCAGCCTGCCAGCGGCGATCGTTCGCTGGCAGGCTGGAGATGCGATTTTTTTTTTAACCCCTAACAGGTATATTAGACGCTGTTTTGATAACAGCGTCTAATATACCTGCTACCTGGTCCTCTGGTGGTCCCTTTTGCTTGGATCGACCACCAGAGGACACAGGCAGCTCAGTAATAAGTAGCACCAAACACCACTACACTACACCCCCCCCCTGTTACTTATTAACCCCTGATCAACCCATATAGACTCCCTGATCACCCCCCTGTCATTGATCACCCCCCTGTCATTGATCACCCCCTTGTAAGGCTCCATTCAGACGTCCGTATGATTTTTACGGATCCACTGATACATGGATCGGATCCGCAAAACACATACGGACGTCTGAATGGAGCCTTACAGGGGGGTGATCAATGACGGGGGTGATCACCCCATATAGACTCCCTGATCACCCCCCTGTCATTAATCACCCCCCTGTAAGGCTCCATTCAGACGTCCGTATGATTTTTACGGATCCACTGATACATGGATCGGATCCGCAAAACACATACGGACATCTGAATGGAGCCTTACAGGGGGGTGATCAATGACAGGGGGGTGATCACCCCATATAGACTCCCTGATCACCCCCCTGTCATTGATCACCCCCCTGTCATTGATCACCCCCCTGTAAGGCTCCATTCAGACGTCCGTATGTTTTTTACGGATACATGGATCGGATCCGCAAAACACATACGGACATCTGAATGGAGCCTTACAGGGGGGTGATCAATGACAGGGGGGTGATCACCCCATATAGACTCCCTGATCACCCCCCTGTAAGGCTCCATTCAGATGTCCGTATGTGTTTTGCGGATCCAATCCGTGGATCCGTAAAAAACATACGGACGTCTGAATGGAGCCTTACAGGGGGTGATCAATGACAGGGGGGTGATCACCCCATATAGACTCCCTGATCACCCCCCTGTCATTGATCACCCCCCTGTAAGGCTCTATTCAGACGTCTGTATGTTTTTTACGGATACATGGATCGGATCCGCAAAACACGTACGGACATCTGAATGGAGCCTTACAGGGGGGTGATCACCCCATATAGACTCCCTGATCTTCCCCCTGTCATTGATCACCCCCCCTGTCATTGATCACCCCCATGTAAGGCTCCATTCAGATGTCCGTATGTGTTTTGCGGATCCGATCCATGTATCCGTGGATCCGTAAAAGACATACGGACGTCTGAATGGAGCCTTACAGGGGGGTGATCACCCCATATAGACTCCCTGATCACCCCCCTGTCATTGATCACCCCCCTGTAAGGCTCCATTCAGATGTCCGTATGTGTTTTGCGCATCCGATCCATGTATCCGTGGATCCGTAAAAAACATACGGACGTCTGAATGGAGCCTTACAGGGGGGTGATCACCCCATATAGACTCCCTGATCACCCCCCTGTCATTGATCACCCCCCTGTAAGGCTCCATTCAGACATTTTTTTGGCCCAAGTTAGCGGAAATTTTTTTATTTAATTTTTTTCTTACAAAGTCTCATATTCCACTAACTTGTGTCAAAAAATAAAATCTCACATGAACTCACCATACCCCTCACGGAATCCAAATGCGTAAAAATTTTTAGACATTTATATTCCAGACTTCTTCTCACGCTTTAGGCTGGGTTCACACTTGAGCGTTTTACAGCGCGTTCAAACGCGCTGTAAAACGCTCAACACATGAAAACCAATGCTTCCCTATGGCCCTGGTTCTCACTTGAGCGTTTTACAGCGCGTTTGAACGCGCTGAAAAACGCCCTACGCTCAAACAAGTTCTTGAGCTTCTTTGGGGCGTTTTGACGCGCGTTTGTGGCCATAGGACACTGCAGTCAATCACACAAACGCGC
Organism: Bufo bufo; assembly: GCF_905171765.1. NCBI lineage: Eukaryota > Metazoa > Chordata > Amphibia > Anura > Bufonidae > Bufo > Bufo bufo. The sequence goes on from NC_053391.1 coordinate 389,213,171, forward strand.
GTCAAACGCGCGTTTACTATTGCAAAAAACGTGCATAAAAACGTGCGACAAAAACGCGCGTTAAACGCGCATATCAAATACGCTCAGGTCTGAACCCAGCCTTAGGGCCCCTAAAATGCCAGGGCAGTATAAATACCCCACATGTGACCCCATTTCGGAAATAGACACCCCAAGGTATTCGCTGAGGGGCATATTGAGTCCATGAAAGATTGAAATTTTTGTCCCAAGTTAGCGGAAAGGGAGATTTTGTGAGAAAAAAAATAAATAAATCAATTTCCGCTAACTTGTGGCAAAAAAAAAAAAATTCTATGAACTCGCCATGCCCCTCATTGAATACCTTGGGGTGTCTTCTTTCCAAAATGGGGTCACATGTGGGGTATTTATACTGCCCTGGCATTTTAGGGGCCCTAAAGCGTGAGAAGAAGTCTGGGATCCAAATGTCTAAAAATGCCCTCCTAAAAGGAATGTGGGCCCCTTTGCGCATCTAGGCTGCAAAAAAGTGTCACACATCTGGTATCGCCGTACTCAGGAGAAGTTAAGCAATGTGTTTTGGGGTGTCATTTTACATATACCCATGCTGGGTGAGAGAAATATCTCGGTCAAATGCCAACTTTGTATAAAAAAAATGGGAAAAGTTGTCTTTTGCCGAGATATTTATCTCACCCAGCATGGGTATATGTAAAATGACACCGCAAAACACATTGCCCAACTTCTCCTGAGTACGGCAATACCACATGTGTGACACTTTTTTGCAGCCTAGGTGGGCAAAGGGGCCCACATTCCAAAGAACACCTTTAGGATTTCACAGGTCATTTTTTACACATTTTGATTTCAAACTACTTACCACACATTAGGGCCCCTAGAATGCCAGGGCAGTATAACTACCCCACAAGTGACCCCATTTTGGAAAGAAGACACCCCAAGGTATTTCGTGATGGGCATAGTGAGTTCATGGAAGTTTTTATTTTTTGTCACAAGTTAGTGGAATATGAGAATTTGTAAGAAAAAAATTTCCGCTAGCTTGTGACAAAAAATAAAAAGTTCTATGAACTCACTATGCCCATCAGCGAATACCTTAGGGTGTCTACTTTCCGAAATGGGGTCATTTGTGGGGTGTTTGTACTGTCTGGGCATTGTAGAACCTCAGGAAACATGACAGGTGCACAGAAAGTCAGAGCTGCTTCAAAAAGCGGAAATTCACATTTTTGTACCATAGTTTGTAAACGCTATAACATTTACCCAAACCATTTTTTTTTTACCCAAACATTTTTTTTTAATCAAAGACATGTAGAACAATAAATTTAGAGAAAAATGTCGTTTTGTTTGCAAAATTTTACAACTGAAAGTGAAAAATTTCATTTTTTTGCAAAGAAATCGTTAAATTTCGATTAATAACAAAAAAAGTAAAAATGTCAGCAGCAATGAAATACCACCAAATGAAAGCTCTATTAGTGAGAAGAAAAGGAGGTAAAATTCATTTGGGTGGTAAGTTGCATGACCGAGCAATAAACGGTGAAAGTACTGTAGGTCAGAAGTGTAAAAAGTGGCCTGGTCATTAAGGGTGTTTAAGGTGGGGGGCTGAGGTGGTTAAAGGGCTTCTGTCACCCCACTAAACTGATTTTTTTTTTTCTTCTGTACTTATAATCCCTATCATGCGATATTGCTATACCTTATGTTATTAATAATTTTCGTTCAGTAGATTTTGCAAAAAACTTACTTTTATGATATGCTAATTACCTTTCTACCAGCAAGTAGGGCGTCTACTTGCTGGTAGCAGCCGCAGAAAACCACCCCCTCCTCTTGTTGATTGACAGGGCTAGCCGCGATCTCCTCCTCCGGCCAGCCCTGTCAGCATTTCAAAAATCACGCGCCTGTGTTGATTCGGCGCAGGCGCTCTGAGATAAGGAGGCTCGGCTCCTCAGCACTCCCTCAGTGCGCCTGTGCCGATGACGTCACCGAAAGAGAAGACGTCATCGGCGCAGGCGCACTGAGGGAGTACTGAGGAGGCGAGCCTCCTTATCTCAGAGCGTCTGCGCTGAATCAACACAGGCGCGCGATTTTTGAAATGCTGACAGGGCTGGCCGGAGGAGGAGAACGCGGTTGGCCCTGTCAATCAACAAGAGGAGGGGGCGGTTTTCTGTGGCTGCTACCAGCAAGTAGACGCCCTACTTGCTGGTAGAAAGGTAATTAGCATATTATAAAAGTAAGTTTTTTGCAAAATCTACTGAACGAAAATTATTAATAACATAAGGTATAGCAATATCGCATGATAGGGATTATAAGTACACAAAAATATATATATCAGTTTAGTGGGGTGACAGAAGCCCTTTAAGTGAATTCCAGACAAGTTACATAGTGTGATATAATAAATTTTTTCCCCTTTTCACCCATATATTCAGTTTCTAGAATACTAAATATATCACGCTGAGTTCCTTTGTAATCTCTAAAAAGTTGGGGGTATATATTAAGGGGGTCAGAAAGATACCATTGTACTTGAGAAGCCAAGTAGTAGCCCCGCAAATAGGGAAAAGATAAGCCCCCATTCTCCTCCGCTAGCCATAAGTAATTCTGCTTAATACGTGCTCTTTTTCTGCCCCAAATTAATTCATTAAGCAATCTCTCCAGGACTTTAAAATGCGCGTCTTCAATCCACATCAGGCAGGGAGCAAGTTGATATAGCATCTGTGGGAGAAGCACCATTTTAATTAGGGCAATCCTGTCTGCCTGACCCATCGTCAACTTTTGCCATACACGTACTTTATTTTTTATTTTGTCTATCAATGGGATAATATTCAATTTAGTATAGTCTCTCACCAAGGGACCGATCCGAACTCCCAGATATTCCAGTGAGTCAGTTAACACTAGACATCTAACGACAGCCACTTTAACTAGGGGGACACTATTTAACGGTAATAGGGCAGATTTCTGACCGTTCACTTTATATCTAGAGAAAAAACCAAATTAATTTATTATCCTCATAACATGGGGCAGGGCTAAATATCCATCCCTTAAATATATAAGAACATCATCAGCATAAAGGCTATTTTTTCAGCATTTGAAGAGCAGCAGGCTGACCATTCATTCCATATAGCATAAATATCCAGCTGCATATTCATGCTTTTTTCTTGCTTTGCAAACTTTTCAAATCCTTACGTCTAAGAATTTTTTTTTGCAAACTTGTGCATAGCAAGGCATTAATATACAGCTGCATATGCATGCTTTTTTATTGATTTTCAAACATTTTAACCCCCCAGTCTAAGAAATTTACTTTGCAAACCTGTGCATAGCAAGGCATTAATATACAGCTGCATATGCATGCTTTTTTATTGATTTTCAAACATTTTAACCCCCCAGTCTAAGAAATTTACTTTGCAAACCTGTGTATAGCAAGGCATTAATATACAGCTGCATATGCATGCTTTTTTTTATAGATTTTCTAACATTTTAACCCCCAAGTCTAAGAAATTTACTTTGCAAACCTGTGCATAGCAACGCATTAATATGCAGCTGCATTTGCCCAAAACATTTTTTGCCTTGCAAACATGTTAAACCCCTTATAGCATGAATGCTCAAGCTGTGGCCCACCAGCTGTTGTCAAACTACAACTCCTAACATGCCCTGCTGTAGGCTGATAGCTGTAGGCTGTGCAGGAATGCTGGGAGTTGTAGTTTGTAAACAGCAGGAGGGCCTCAGGTAGTGCATGCCTGCCTTACAGCTAATACATTAAATTGAGTAGAATAATGTTTGGATAGTGTGAAAATCTCAGATATGTAGAATTCTAAAATTTCAGGAAAAATTTGAAATATATGTTTGTTTAATAAAATTTATTTTTTTATTCTAGTTTCCAAAATAAAAAATCGATGGTATTCCTGTCGGGATCAATTTAAGCGCGAAATAAACATGAAGCGGGGACAGAACATTGGCTAAAAAACCTTACTTATATACCGCCCATCTTCAATTTTTAAGGCCAATAATGGAGACCAGACCGTAAGTAATGTTTTATAAATATTATATTTAAATATCATTTTGAGGATTATAGTTATATTTTGGCTACTTTCAAAATGGCGTTTCTGGGTCGGCCTGTGGAATCAGTTTTAAGGCTCTCACATGCGGCCCAAAAATGATCAGTTTAGCCCCAATGCATTCTGAATGGATAAGGATCCATTCAGAATGCATATATTTGGCTCCATTTAGCCTCTATTCCGCTCTGGTGGCGGACATCTAAATGATGTATGCTGAGTTTTGGTGTGCTCCTGGAGGTGCTGAACCAAATGGATCCATCCTGAGTTTCAATGTAAGTAAATGTGGACGGATCCATTTGCAGTTACACAATATAGGTGTAATTGTAAACTGATCCATTTCCCATTGACTTTCAATGTAAAGTCAGGAGTCCCTATTAATATACCATTGGGAACTGAGTTTTCTCCAATCCAATGGTATGTTTTTATATTGAAGCGTCCCTATCACCATGAGAAAGCCTCTAAGTTAGAATATACCATTGGATTTCAGTTTGATCGTTAAAACTCAGATCCAACAGTATATTCAAGCACAAAGGCGTTCCCATAGTGATGGGAACTCTTCAAGTTAGAATATACTAAGAACAGTGTACATAACCGCACCTGAGGGGTTAATTGTGGGGATCACAGCCCCCTGTAAGAGATAGGGTGCTGCCAGGCAGCCGAGGGCCATTATGTACATTGTTCTTTTTATATTCTAACTTGAATCGTCCCTATCACCATGGGAACGCCTCTGTGTTAGAATATACTGTCGGATCTGAGTTTTAACAATCAAACTGAAATCCGATGGTATATTCTAACATAGAGGTTTTCTCGTGGTGATAGGGAAGCTTCAATTTAGAATAGAAACTTTTTTTTTATAGGTTCGAATTTTTATTTTAATACAAATCTCGCACACATTGAGTGAGGAATCCCGTGGGTTTACTTGAACTTGTTTGCCAATCTATCCAGACAGAATCAGTTACGCTCGTCAGCAAGGGGCCTAAGGCATTTTCATACCCTATAGCTTGGATAGTGACCCTGCGTCCTTCTAAAACAGTAGGAAAACTGCAACTCCCACAATGGTCCTCTCTAAGAGGATTTCTGTAGGCTGTCCTGAAATGATGGGAAATGTAGTTTTAAAACAGATTGACGTCTGCAGGATCAGCATGCCTGTCAAATACAATTAATTTATAAACTATAATAATTCTTAATAAAATTTTTTTTTTATTTGAACCGCCTCAGGACCACCGTACGCAGGATTGCGTCCTGGCAGCGGCCCTGCTATTCTGGGTGGATGCATATACGCGTCCTCTCGCGAGAGGCGTGATTTCCTGTGAATGCGCGCGTTCACAGGATCGGAAGGTAAGCCAGTGGATCTCCAGCCTGCCAGCGGCGATCGTTCGCTGGCAGGCTGTAGATGCGATTTTTTTTAACCCCTAACAGGTATATTAGACGCGGTTTTTTACGGATCCACGGATACATGGATCGGATCCGCAAAACACATACGGACGTCTGAATGGAGCCTTATAGGGGGGTGATCACCCCATATAGACTCCCTGATCACCCCCCTGTCATTGATCACCCCCCTGTCATTGATCACCCCCCTGTAAGGCTCCATTCAGACGTCCATATGTGTTTTGCGGATCCGATCCATGTATCCGTGGATCTGTAAAAAACATACGGACGTCTGAATGGAGCCTTACAGGGGGGTGATCAATGACAGGGGGGTGATCACCCCATATAGACTCCCTGATCACCCCCCTGTCATTGATCACCCCCCTGTAAGGCTCCATTCAGACGTCCGTATGTTTTTTACGGATCCACGGATACATGGATCGGATTCCGCAAAACACATACGGACGTCTGAATGGAGCCTTACAGCGGGGTGATAAATGACAGGGGGGTGATCACCCCATATAGACTCCCTGATCACCCCCCTGTCATTGATCACCCCCTGTAAGGCTCCATTCAGACATTTTTTTGGCCCAAGTTAGCGGAAATTATTATTTTTTTCTTACAAAGTCTCATATTCCACTAACTTGTGTCAAAAAATAAAATCTCACATGAACTCACCATACCCCTCACGGAATCCAAATGCGTAAAAATTTTTAGACATTTATATTCCAGACTCCTTCTCACGCTTTAGGGCCCCTAAAATGCCAGGGCAGTATAAATACCCCACATGTGACACCATTTCGGAAAGAAGACACCCCAAGGTATTCCGTGAGGGGCATATTGAGTCCATGAAAGATTGAAATTTTTGTCCCAAGTTAGCGGAAAGGGAGACTTTGTGAGAAAAAAAAAAAAAAAATTTCCGCTAACTTGTGCCAAAAAAAAAAATTTTCTATGAACTCGCCATGCCCCTCATTAAATACCTTGGGGTGTCTTCTTTCCAAAATGGGGTCACATGTGGGGTATTTATACTGCCCTGGCATTTTAGGGGCCCTAAAGCGTGAGAAGAAGTCTGGGATCCAAATGTCTAAAAATGCCCTCATAAAAGGAATGTGGGCCCCTTTGCGCATCTAGGCTGCAAAAAAGTGTCACACATCTGGTATCGCCGTACTCAGGAGAAGTTGGGCAATGTGTTTTGGGGTGTCATTTTACATATACCCATGCTGGGTGAGATAAATATCTTGGTCAAATGCCAACTTTGTATAAAAAAAATGGGAAAAGTTGTCTTTTGCCAAGATATTTCTCTCACCCAGCATGGGTATATGTAAAATGACACCCCAAAAAACATTGCCCAACTTCTCCTGAGTACGGCAATACCACGTGTGACACTTTTTTGCAGCCTAGGTTGGCAAAGGGGCCCACATTCCAAAGAGCACCTTTCGGATTTCACCGGCCATTTTTTACAGATTTTGATTTCAAACTACTTCTCACGCATTCGGGCCCCTAAAATTCCAGGGCAGTATAACTACCCCACAAGTGACCCCATTTTGGAAAGAAGACACCCCCAGGTATTTCGTGATGGGCATAGTGAGTTCATGGAAGTTTTTATTTTTTGTCACAAGTTAGTGGAATATGAGACTTTGTAAGAAAAAAATAAATAAAAAATCATCATTTTCCGCTAACTTGTGACAAAAAATAAAAAATTCTAGGAACTCGCCATGCCCCTCACGGAATACCTTGGGGTGTCTTCTTTCCAAAACGGGGTCACTTGTGGGGTAGTTATACTGCCCTGGCATTCTAGGGGCCCTAATGTGTGGTAAGTAGTTTGAAATCAAAATCTGTAAAAAAATGCCCTGTGAAATCCTAAAGGTGCTATTTGGAATGTGGGCCCCTTTGCCCAACTAGGCTGCAAAAAAGTGTCACACATGTGGTATTGCCGTACTCAGGAGAAGTTGGGCAATGTGTTTTGGGGTGTCATTTTACATATACCCATGCTGGGTGAGATAAATATCTTGGTCAAATGCCAACTTTGTATTAAAAAAATGGGAAAAGTTGTCTTTTGCCAAGATATTTCTCTCACCCAGCATGGGTATATGTAAAATGACACCCCAAAAAACATTGCCCAACTTCTCCTGAGTATGGCAATACCACATGTGTGACACTTTTTTGCAGCCTAGGTTGGCAAAGGGGCCCACATTCCAAAGAGCATCTTTCGGATTTCACCGGCCATTTTTTACACATTTTGATTTCAAGCTACTTTGCACGCATTTTGGCCCAAAAAATGCCAGGGCAGTATAACTACCCCACAAGTGACCCCATTTTGGAAAGAAGACACCCCAAGGTATTTTGTGATGGGCATAGTGAGTTCATGGAAGTTTTTATTTTTTGTCACAAGACTTTGTAAGAAAAAAAATTAAAAAAATCATAATTTTCCGCTAACTTGTGACAAAAAATAAAAAGTTCTATGAACTCACTATGCCCATCAGCGAATACCTTAGGGTGTCTACTTTCCGAAATGGGGTCATTTATGGGGTGTTTGTACTGTCTGGCCATTGTAGAACCTCAGGAAACATGACAGGTGCTCAGAAAGTCAGAGCTGCTTCAAAAAGCGGAAATTCACATTTTTGTACCATAGTTTGTAAACGCTATAACATTTACCCAAACCATTATTTTTTTACCCAAACATTTTTTTTTTATCAAAGACATGTAGAAAAATACATTTAGAGAAAAATTTATATATCGTTAAATTTCGATTAATAACAAAAAAAGTAAAAATGTCAGCAGCAATGAAATACCACCAAATGAAAGCTCTATTAGTGAGAAGAAATGGAGGTAAAATTCATTTGGGTGGTAAGTTGCATGACCGAGCAATAAACGGTGAAAGTAGTGTAGTGCAGAAGTGTAAAAAGTGGCCTGGTCATTAAGGGTGTTTAAGCTAGGGGGGCTGAAGTGGTTAATTAATAATAAGTTTTTTTATATTTTTATAGGACCGTTGATAACCTGAGCAATGAGCCTCAAGATTCTTCTAGTCAAGTTGCTGCAGCGTCTGGACAGTCTTCAGTTGATAATCGTTCTGCACCTCCATCACAGTCAGCAGAAGAAAATGTTGAAGTAGAACGTGTATCTGAGGATGTACCCCAAAATATTACAGTGCCACAGCAGATAAATACCCAGCGTCGTTCCTCTGGTAGACGTAGGGGTCCCCCTCCCCACGATTCTGCTTTAGATACTCGAACCATTGTTGAATCAAGGGTTATGGAGTATCTAAACCAGAATCGAGGTGAGAATCCTGATGAAGCAATGATAAGAAGTTTGGTCCCCTTACTTAAAAAAATACCAGAGGAACGAAAAGCTCGGTGTATATCTGCTGTGGCACTTTTAATGGACCTATTTGCAGGTCCTCAAGAACCGATCGATACAGTCCATAACTTGGAAAGAGATCGGGATGCTATGTTAAATTGGAGGCCATTTGGGACAACATTTTCCCATAATCCCCCTCCAACAAGATATTATAGAAGTGAAGCTTCTGCCCAGGGGAGTGCCCAATATGAAGGTGGATATCCAAGATCTTCGGAGGGAAATCGTCTCCCCACTTCAAATCCAGGCCCTTTTACAAGTGAACTTTTTGATTTATAAATATAAAAAAAATACAAATTTCTTATAAATATAATAAATGTTATTTTTTCTTTAAATATAATGTCTATTAATTTGTATTGATTCAATGACACCAAAAAAAAAGTGGGCTGGCACTATGTTTATTTTAATATAATGTATTTTAATCCCATTCATGTTGAAATGGTCTAGATTTGTCTGTGCCTGTCAACCTCTAGGTTTCAAGGGCAATGGGGAGCGCTATTGCTGTACACAATGTACAAAACAGTAGTAACACGTTCTAGAACATAAACCTATATATTCAATGTAGAAAAAAATAATGATTTTTAACTTTTTTCAGTCAATAATAATTTTTCTATCACATTATACACTGCTCCTTTCAATGGTAATATACCACCATGCAATTCATCAGTGATCTCCATACTTGCACTATATTTTAACCCCTTAAGGACGCAGGGCGTATCGGTACGCCCTATTTCCCGAGTCCTTAAGGACTCAGGGCGTACCGGTATGTCCTAACTTGAAATCAGTATTCCGGCGCCCGAGGGGTTAAACGGAACGGGATTTCGGCTGAAATCCTTCAGCCGGCATCCTGTGACAACGCCAGGGGGGGTCATGTGACCCCCCCGTGTCGGCGATCGCAGCAAACCGCAGGTCAATTCAGACCTGCGGTTTGCTGCGCTTTTTGCAGTTTCTGATGCCCGCAGTCCCTGACCACGGGGATCAGAAACTTTTGAGTGCCTATAATCAATATTTTTCACTGCACCCCTGCACGATTTTATGCCGGCGGGTGGTGCGGGGGGGGTGTCGCATGCGGTGGGGGCGGTGCGGCAGGCGGGATCGCGATCCCCCGCCCGCTTCCCCATGAATGATCGTTGGCTTCTAGTGGGTATACCAGGGTGCCAGCACATTGCTGGCACCCTGGTATAAACGGCTGACATCTGTGCAGATGTCAGCCGTTTAACCCTTTCCATACCGCGATCCGTACGGACCGCTGTATGGAAAAAGTTAACTGTCGTCGGTCAGGGAGCTCCCTCCCTCTCCATCGGGGGGCTGCTGTGCCTTTGCAGCCCCCCGATGGAGAGGGAGAGAGCCCCCCTCAGCCCTGTGCTTACCCTTCCCCGTCTGCGAAGTTCTGAGCAGACGGGGAGGGTTCCCATGGCAACAGGACGCTTGCTCAGGCGTCCTGCTGTCCATGGTGCTGAACAGATCTATGCTGAAAGCATAGATCTGTTCAGTGTAAGTAAAATACAGTACAGAACAATATATATTGTACTGTACTGTATTATACAGACATCAGACCCACTGGATCTTCCAGAACCAAGTGGGTCTGGGTCAAAAAAAAAGTGAAAAAAGTTAAGATAAAAAAAAAACATTTATTACTGAATAAAAATTAAAAAAATAAAATACACTACACATATTAGGTATCGCCGTGTCCGTAACGACCTGATCTATAAAACGGTCATGTTACTTTCCCCGCACGGTGAACACCATAAAAATAAAAAAATAAAAACTATGAGAAAATTGAAATTTTGCCCACCTTACTTCCCAAAAAAGGTAATAAAAGTGATCAAAAAAGTCACATGTACGCCAAAATAGTACCAATCAAACCGTCATCTCATCCCGCAAAAATCATACCTTACCCAAGATAATCGCCCAAAAACTGAAAAAACTATGGCTCTCAGACTAAAGAAACACTAAAACATGATTTTTTTTGTTTCAAAAATGAAATCATTGTGTAAAACTTACATAAATAAAAATAAAGTATACATATTAGGTATCGCCGCGTCCGTATCGACCGGCTTTATAAGAATATCACATGATCTAACCCCTCAGGTGACCACCGTAAAAAATAAAAACGGTGTAAAAAAAGCCATTTTTTGTCATCTTACGTCACAAAAAGTGTAATAACAAGCGATCAAAAAGTCATATGCACCCCAAAATAGTGCCAATTAAACCGTCATCTCATCCCGCAAAAAATGAGACCCTACTCAAGATAATCGCCCAAAAACTGAAAAAACTATGGCTCTTAGACTATGGAGACACTAAAACTTTTTTTGGTTTTAAAAATGAAGTTATTGTATAAAACTTACATAAATAAAAAAAAGGTATACATATTAGGTATCGCCGCGTCCGTGACAACCTGCTCTATAAAATTACCACATGATCTAACCTGTCAGATGAATGTTGTAAATAACAAAAAAAAAAAAAACGTGCAAAAAAAGCTATTTCTTGTTACCTTGCCGCACAAAAAGTGTAATATAGAGCAACCAAAAATTATATGTACCCTAAACTAGTACCAACAAAGCTGCCACCTTATTCCGTACTTTCTAAAATGGGGTCACTTTTTTGGAGTTTCTACTCTAGGGGTGCATCAGGGGGGCTTCAAATGGGACATGGTGTCAAAAAAACCAGTCCAGCAAAACATAGTAACATAGTACATAAGGCCGAAAAAAGACATTTGTCCATCCAGTTCGGCCTGTCATCCTACAAGTTGATCCAGAGGAAGGCAAAAAAAACCCTGTGAGGTAGAAGCCAATTTTCCTCACTTTAGGGGAATAAAAAATTCCTTCCCGACTCCAATCAGGCAATCAGAATAACTCCCTGGATCAACGACCCCTCTCTAGTAGCTATAGCCTGTAATATTATTACACTCCAGAAATACATCCAGGCCCCTCTTGAATTCCTTTATTGTACTCACCATCACCACCTCCTCAGGCAGAGAGTTCCATAGTCTCACTGCTCTTACCGTAAAGAACCCTTTTCTATGTTTGTGTACAAACCTTCTTTCCTCCAAACGCAGAGGATGTCCCCTCGTCACAGTCACAGTCCTGGGGATAAATAGATGATGGGATAGATCTCTGTACTGCCCCCTGATATATTTATACATAGTAATTAGATCTCCCCTCAGTCGTCTTTTTTCTAACGTGAATAACCCTAATTTTGATAATCTTTCAGGGTACTGTAGTTGCCCCATTCCAGTTATTACTTTAGTTGCCCTCCTCTGGACCCTCTCCAGCTCTGCTATGTCTGCCTTGTTTACAGGAGCCCAGAACTGTACACAGTACTCCATGTGTGGTCTGACCAGTGATTTGTAAAGTAGTAGGAATATGTTCTCATCACGGGCATCTATGCCCCTTTTGATGCAACCCATTATCTTATTGGCCTTGGCAGCCGCTGCCTGACACTGTTTTTTGCAGCTTAGTTTGCTGTTTATTAAAATTCCTAGATCCTTTTCCATGTCAGTGTTACCGAGTGTTTTACCATTTAGTATGTACGGGTGACTTGCATTATTCCTTCCCATGTGCATAACTTTACATTTCTCAGTGTTAAACCTCATCTGCCACTTATCTGCCCAAGCCTCCAATCTATCCAGATCCCTCTGTAGTAGTATACTGTCCTCTTCAGTGTTAATTACTTTACACAGTTTAGTGTCATCTGCGAAAATTGATATTTTACTATGCAAGCCTTCTACAAGATCATTAATAAATATATTGAAGAGAATAGGGCCCAATACTGACCCCTGAGGTACTCCACTAGTGACAGTGACCCAATCTGAGTATGTACCGTTAATAACCACCCTCTGTTTTCTATCATTGAGCCAGTTACTTACCCACTTACAGACGTTTTCTCCGAGTCCGAGCATTCTCATTTTATATACTAACCTTTTATGAGGTACAGTGTCAAATGCTTTGGAGAAGTCCAGATACACGACATCCATTGATTCGCCGCTGTCAAGTCTAGTACTTACCTCCTCATAGAAACTGATTAAATTAGTTTGACATGACCGATCCCTCACGAAGCCATGCTGATATGGCGTTATTTGCTTATTTCCCATAAGATGCTCTAACATAGCATCTCTCAGAAAACCTTCAAACAGTTTACCCACAACAGATGTTAAACTTTCCGGCCTATAGTTTCCAGGCTCTGTTTTTGGACCCTTTTTGAATATTGGCACCACATTTGCCATGCGCCAATCCTGTGGGACATTCCCTGTCAGTACAGAGTCCGCAAATATCAGAAATAAGGGTCTGGCTATGACATTACTTAATTCCCTTAGGATACGGGGGTGTATGCCATCCGGTCCTGCCTTCCAAAAACCGTATGGCATTCCTTTCCTTCTGCGCCCTGCTGTGTGCCCGTACAGCAGTTTACGACCACATATTAGGTGTTTCTGTAAACTACAGAATCAGGGCCATAAATAATGAGTTTTGTTTGGCTGTTAACCCTTGCTTTGTTACTGGAAAAAAAATATTAAAATGGAAAATCTGCCAAAAAAGTGAAATTTTGAAATTGTATCTCTATTTTCCATTAAATCTTGTGCAACACCTAAAGGGTTAACAATGTTTGTAAAATCAGTTTTGAATACCTTGAGGGGTGTAGTTTCTTAGATGGGGTCACTTTTATGGAGTTTCTACTCTAGGGGTGCATCAGGGGGCTTCAAATGGGACATGGTGTCAAAAAAACAGTCCAGCAAAATCAGCCTTCCAGAAACCAAACGGCACACCTTTCCCTCTACGCCCTACTGTGTGCCCGTACAGTAGTTTACGACCACATATGGGGTGTTTCTGTAAACGGCAGAGTCAGGGCAATAAAGATACAGTCTTGTTTAGCTGTTAACCCTTGCTTTGTTAGTGGAAAAAATGGGTTAAAATGGAAAATTAGGCAAAAAAATGAAATTCTCAAATTTCATCCCCATTTGCCAATAACTCTTGTGCAATACCTAAAGGGTTAACGAAGCTTGTAAAATCAGTTTTGAATACCTTGAGGGGTGTAGTTTATAGAATGGGGTCATTTTTGGGCGGTTTCTATTATGTAAGCCTCGCAGAGTGACTTCAGACCTGTAGTGGTCCCTAAAAATTTGGTTTTTGTAAATTTCTGAAAAATTTCAAGATTTGCTTCTAAACTTCTAAGCCTTATAACATCCCCAAAAAATAAAATATCAATCCCAAAATGCTACAAACATGAAGTAGACATATGGGGAATGTAAAGTCATCAAAAGTTTTGGGGGTATTACTATGTATTACAGAAGTAGAGAAACTGAAACTTTTAAATTTGCAAATTTTTCTAAATTTTTGGTAAATATGGTATTTTTTTATGCAAAAAAATTAACTTTTTTGACCCAATTTTAGCAGTGTCATGAAGTACAATATGTGACGAAAAAACAATCTCAGAACGGCCTGGATAAGTCAAAGCGTTTTAAAGTTATCAGCACTTAAAGTGACACTGGTCAGATTTGCAAAAAATGGCCAAGTCCTTAAGGTGAAATAGGGCTGAGTCCTTAAGGGGTTAAAAAGCACTAGCCTTGGTACATACACATGATCTTGGCCCCTAAAGCACGTTAAGTCGTTACTATTCTGTGCAATAAACATGGAAACGAGCAGGATATTATGTGTATAAAATATTATTATATTCTGTACAGTAATCTATAAGGACTATTTTCAGAGTCAGTAATGAGTCTATTTTTTAAAATCTATTTTATTTTTTTAAGGCCTCATGCACATGACCGTTGTGTGCATCCGTGGCCGTTGTGCCGTTTTCCGTTTTTTTTCGCGGACCTATTGACTTTCAATGGGTCCGTGAAATAACACGGATGCACACAAGATTGGCACTTCGTGAAAACTCATATCCGACAGTATATTCTAACACAGAGGCGTTCCTATAGTGATGGGGACGCTTCTAGTTAGAATATACTACGAACTATAGTGGTAGGTTGTGGGGGCTCCACTGAGGAAGGGAGAGTGAATCTACCCGTAACGCGTATGGTGAAACAAGTGATGTACCTGCATTGAAAAGCCTCCGATAATACTGTATGGCCATACAGAAGAAAATCTCTACAGTAAAGGATTAACTATTCTTATCGTCGAAAGCTGCACCAAAGGAAATTGCGGAACAGAGTGGCAACTCCCGCGATCTTTGGAACTCCCGCGAAATTTAAACCAGCTTGCTGTATGGAGCGACTGAATAAGCCGGCAAATATTTAAAGCTCCATTGAAGCAATAGGGAGACAGCAGACGCTAGACGGTAAGCCAAACATCGATTTAAAGTTTTCTCCAATCCAAAGCTCATATCGAGCTTAAAAGGATATGCTATAAGAGACTTTTCACATTATCAGGATTCCTGTGGACACTTTATGAACATATTGCGCTCCCAGTGAATACACCTACAACATTTTCAGTGACATTCAGTTTCCCAAATTGGGATAAAGCGCTAGAAGACAATACCCCCTCTTTCCCAAATAATAGCATATATTTGAAGTTTTTTGGTGAGATATATTTTATTGAATTTATCGACACTATTGAGTCATATGAATATAGTGTCGATCATATCTACCATAATATATGTGACTGTAATGTTGTATATTATTGCTACATTGTTCTTATAAATTTTATTACTTGTATTTTATGGGGATCTAATAAATATTTTCTGCATATGTCAATCTGGTTGCCAAGTGTATGAGTGCTCGCTCATTTTCCTAATACTACGAACTGTGTACATGACTGCCCCCTGCTGCCTGGCAGCACCCGATCTCTTACAGGGGGCTGTGATCCGCACAATTAACCCCACAGTTGCTGCACCTGAGGGGTTAATTGTGCATATCATAGCCCCCTATAAGAGATCAGGGGCTGCCAGGCAGCAGGGGGCAGACCCCCCCTCCCTCCCCAGTTTTAATTTCATTGGTGGCCAGTGCGGCCCCCCCGGCCCCCCCTCCCTCTATTGTAATATCATTGGTGGCCAGTGTGCGGCCTCCCCCGGCCCCCCCTCCCTCTATTGTATTATCATTGGTGGCCAGTGTGCGGCCTCCCCCGGCCCCCCTTCCCTCCCTCTATTGTATTATCATTGGTGGCCAGTGTGCGGCGCCCCCCCTCCCTCCCACTATTGTATTATCATTGGTGGCCAGTGTGCGGCCCCCCCCTACCCCCCCTCTATTGTATTAATATCATTGGTGGCCAGTGTGCGGCCTCCCCTCTTCTCCCCCGATCATTGGTGGCAGCGGAGATTCCGATCGGAGTCCCAGTTTAATCACTCTGGGGCTCCGATCGGTAACCATGGCAACCAGGACGCTACTGCAGGCCTGGTTGCCATGGTTACTTAGCAATATTACAATTTTAGAAGCATCATACTTACCTGCTGCGCTGTCTGTGACCGGCCGGGAGCTCCTCCTACTGGTAAGTGACAGATCATTAAGCAATGCGCCGCACAGACCTGTCACTTACCAGTAGGAGGAGCTCCCGGCCAGTCACAGACAGCGCAGCAGGTAAGTATGATGCTTCTAATATTGTAATATTGCTAAGCAACCATGGCAACCAGGCCTGCAGTAGCATCCTGGTTGCCATGGTTACCAATCGGAGCCCCAGCGATTAAACTGGGACTCCGATCGGAACTCTCCGCTGCCACCAATGATCGGAAGGGGGGGGGGAGGGGAGGCCGCACACTGGCCACCAATGATATTACAATAGAGGGAGGGAGGGGGGGCTGCACACTGGCCACCAATGATAATACAATAAAGGGAGGGAGGGGGGCCGGGGGAGGCCGCACACTGGCCACCAATGATATTACAAGAGAGGGAGGGAGGGGGGGCCGGGGGAGGCTGCACACTGGCCACCAATGATAATACAATAGAGGGAGGGAGGGGGGGGCTGCACACTGGCCACCAATGATAATACAATAGAGGGAGGGGGGGTGGGGGCCGCACACTGGCCACCAATGATATTCAAACTGGGGAGGGAGGGGGGTCTGCCCCCTGCTGCCTGGCAGCCCCTGATCTCTTACAGGGGGCTATGATATGCACAATTAACCCCTCAGGTGCAGCACCTGAGGGGTTAATTGTGCGGATCACAGCCCCCTGTAAGAGATTGGGTGCTGCCAGGCAGCAGGGGGCAGTCATTTACACAGTTCGTAGTATATTCTAACTAGAAGCGTCCCCATCACTATGGGAACGCCTCTGTGTTAGAATATACTGTCGGATATGAGTTTCACGATCTAACTCATATCCGACAGTATATTCTAACATAGAGGCGTTCCCATGGTGATGGGGACGCTTCAAGTTAAAATATACCATTGGATTTGAGAAAACTCTGATCCGATGGTATAATAGGGACTCCTGACTTTACATTGAAAGTCAATGGGGGACGGATCCGTTTGAAATTGCACCATATTGTGTCAACGTCAAACGGATCCGTCCCCATTGACATGCATTGTAATTCAGGACGGATCCGTTTGGCTCCGCACGGCCAGGCGGACACCAAAACGACTTTTTTTTCATGTCCGTGGATCCTCCAAAAATCCTCCAGGGGGGTGATCAGGGAGTCTATATGGGGTGATCACCCCCTCGTAAGGCTCCATTCAGACATCCGTATGTGTTTTGCGGATCCGCAAAACACATACGGACATCTGAATGGAGCCTTACAGGGGGGTGATCAATGACAGGGGGGTGATCAGGGGTTAATAAGGGGTTAATAAGTGACTGGGGGGGGTGTAGTGTAGTGGTGTTTGGTGCTACTTTACAGAGCTGCCTGTGTCCTCTGGTGGTCGATCCAAGCAAAAGGGACCACCAGAGGATCAGGTAGCAGGCATATTAGACGCTGTTATCAAAACAGCGTCTAATATACCTTTTTGGGGTTAAAAAAATTGCATCTACAGCCTGCCAGCGAACGATCGCCGCTGGCAGGCTGTAGATGTACTCGTTTACCTCCGGTTCCTGTGAACGCGCGCTCCTGTGTGCGCGCGTTCACAGGAAATCTCGCCTCTCGTGAGAGGACGCGCCGGCGCGTCCAGGAGGAATAACAGGGCCGCCGCCAGGACGCAATCCTGCGTACGGCGGTCCTGAGGTGGTTAAGCAAAGAAATGATCATACCTACATGTTGACACTCATTCCCAGAAGAGTATGCACACACCTTAAAGTACAACTTACACGATTCCCTGAACCAAATGAAATTGTCACTAGCCCCAGAAAATCTGTCCGGCAGAGCCACCTTAGGTTCAGGGCAGGCCTGGTACCTACCATCGGAACCAGCCGCTTGCGGTCTCTGAATCCGCAAGACTGTCGCGCGGAGGTCAGCTACCTCCAATGAAAGTTCCTGCAGCTGTTCGACCAGTGCTGACCTGAACGAAATGGTGTTTTTTTAGGTGGTAGATAATGTCGGATGAGGTATAGGAGGAAACACCAAACTGACATCCAGTAGGGAAAGGGAAAGTCACTAGGCCTCAACGCTAGAGACAGGAAAAGGTCACCTCCTAGTAACCCTACTCCTGGCCCTGACTCCTAACCGTATGGGCACCCCTTGAAGGTAGAAATTCCCATACCCTGGAGACCCTAGAGAGCCCTAAGAATATTGTCAGGGCTGAGGAAACCCGTTCCTTCCCAGATGAAGGAACAGGTGTCTCCCTGAGGCCGAGTAACAACAAGCAAGGAAGGGAAAACAAAACACAAACAAACGCGACACTTAATTTCTGTAGTGATGGACGACCTCACACCAGCTCAGCTAAACCCTAATGAAGCTATCTACCGCACAGACAGAAGGGTGCGGCAACACTAAATAGGGTAGAGTAATAAGTACTAAGCTACACCTTAAACAGGGGATGAGGTCACAAACACTAAATAAAGAGTGGAAAAAGCGTATAACGTACAGCGGCTCACCCTCGCTACGTATGGGTAGGTGCTCACCCTCTGGTCCTACCCTCAGGACTCAAAGGATAAAAAATTATATAGAGAATTGAGGGGGCACTCACAAAAGGGATCACTAGATAGATGTAGTACAGATATTTATTAATAGTATTAAGAACATCCCCTAAAAATCACTAAAACATATATAAAATAAATATGCACTGACAATATTCACTGACAATATTCCTGACACCAAACTCTAAAGATGAATTAGGGATTGCCGACAATGTGATATAATAACATGGTAATTGTCCCAATAAGAGTTCTGTTCCACCCAGGTGCAGGGATAAAGTCAATGGTAATGCAATTGATACCGGCCTGTTGGTGCGGTGATAGTGCTAATGTCCCTTTATCCGTTTAGGACATACAGAGGTAGGTGGCAGATTTGGAGACTGAACTCCAGTACTTACAGTCTCTTTGTCGCTTGCAATGCTCCGGTCTAACCCTTCCTGGCTGGCTCTGTGCAGCGCTGATATCCCAGGCGGCCGTACACTAACTGCGTCCTGCGTTGTGCACTCGGCCAAGACGTGGCGTCCCACGTGACCTGGTTCTCTAGGGTGCCGGCTGGACGCTGCGCTGACGTCACTGGTGTGCGACTTAACCTCCGATACTGTGCTGGAGAGAAATCACATATGCCAATATCTTTAAGGTGAAGAGCTTGCTTGTTCTTTTCCGGAATCCACGCTCACTCTGTCTATGCCAGACGCGTTTCAGGGTCATACACCCCTTCCTCAGTGGCCAACTGAGTGAGTGGATTCTCACTCCTTATATGTGGGTTTTTGCATTTCCCACAATCCCACTTTTCTGGGCTTCACCTAATAGGTGGGATGGATCACATTGTTGCTTGATTGTATCACTATTCACAGCACACTATGACTTATTCTAAAACATAGTTAAATGAAGTTTATAACCATAAATAACATTCCATATATTTATTAACAATAAAGACAGGTTCATGGAGAAGACTCAACGGTCAGAATGACATTTTGAAGAAAATCGCACCTAAAACGCATCCAAACCGCATTCAGTGTGAACTGCGCCATACGTGCGATTTCACTATTTTAATGCTTTGCAGGGTATTAGAATGGAGCCTATCCATGTGTATTCTTTTGGCATACATTGATTAATAGTTTTCTTGCCAAATTTGTTGATTGTGTTTCAGAGGAGCCTTCCAGTGAGGGAGGGGAGATCACAGCGCTGATAGTCAGCGTACTGCGATTTCCCATCCCCACCGGACAGACCCCCCATTATTCACAGAAACCCAAATACCTCCATCTCGGCATTGAGACCTCTGGGAACAATGGTGTCAAATTCAAAGATTCTGCGGGATTCTTGCCTAGACATGTGGGCAATGTGATTACCCCCTCTCCATAGTTTTTTGACCCTTTCTATGGCTGTAAATCTAAGGCTGGTTGGGTCACAATTATGTTGAACTTTGAAGTGCTTTGATAGGGAGTGTGTCTCTAGGCCTTTTTTAATATTTGCCACATGTTCCGCTACCCTCTTTTTGAGTGTTCTTTTTGTCCTACCTATGTACTGTTTCCTACATCCACATTCCAATACATAGATAACATCAGTTGAATCACAGGTTAAGCACTCTTGTATTTCTAGACTAAAGGAGTTTACTGTGGACACTACTGCAGTGGTTTTTTTGGGGAAACTTGTTATTTTGCAATTCGCACACCTGCCACACTTAAAAAACCCATTTATTGTCAGCCAGCTGTTTTGTTTCTGATTGTCCTTGTTCACTTTAACAGTTGGGGCTACTTTACCTGCTAAATTATTGGCCCTTGTGTATGTTATTTTTGGTGTATCGCTCAAAAGGGGCCCAATTATCCTATCATTCAGCAGATGTCCCCAATGTTTTCGGATACTCCTTTCTACCACTCTATATTGGGAACTGAATGGGAGAATGATCCTTATTGTTTCATCCTGTGCTTGTGGCTCACTTGCCATAAAGAATTGTTCTCTTTCCATCTCCTTTACTTTTGCCAATGATTTGTTAACAACTTGGACTGGATAATCTCTATCCAACAGTTGCCGTTTCAAGACAGTGGCCTCTTCATCAAATTTGCTGTTATTCGTACAGTTCCGCTTGAGTCTGCGGAACTGACTAGTGGGTATATTGATCAGCCACCGTGGAAGGTGGCAACTGGCAAACCTGATGAAGCTATTCTTGGCCACTGGCTTGAAGAACGTATTACATTGCAACTGATCTTCCTTAATCTATATTTCCAAGTCAAGGAATTCAACCTTTTCTTTGCTAGTGGTAGGGCTGAATACTAAATTCTTATCGTTGTTGTTGATATTATTTAGAAACAAATCAAGGGATTCAGCTGTGTTTTGCCAAATGAATAAAATATCATCAATGTATCGTCGCCACAGCACCAGGTCCGCCCCCAGTCTGGGAAGAATGACCTCCCTCTCCCATTGCGCCAAAAATAAATTGGCGTAGCTGGGGGCGAACCTGGTGCCCATGGCGGTCCCGGTACACTGCAGATAAAACTCATTTTCGAAAGCAAAATAATTGTGAGTTAGGATATATCTCACACCTTCTAGTAGGAATGCTAACTGTTCACTGGGGACCCTAGCATCACCCGATAGTTGTTCATGTAGTGCCTGAATCCCCCCAGTGTGATCTATCACCGTATAGAGGGATCCAACGTCCAGTGTCCCCAAGATCCATCCATCCACCCATTTGACATTTTCCAATGTTTTGATGATGTCAGTGGTGTCACGGATGTATGATGGCACCTGTTTGACGAACAGGCAGAGACACGAGCACAACGAACAACACGGAGAGGACGACATGCACAAAAAAAGAAAACACAGAAATTAGTAGCAATACCTACCAATGTAATAAATATCAGTGACACTGTCCTCACAGACATCCAGGCGCAACTTCTAAACAAAGGTCTGAAGTTTGCTCCCACTAATCCTATGGACAAATTTGCCACATACATTGGTGTGGAAAAGTTCATCAGACGCTTATGTCTTAAAAAATATTTCCTAAAAAATCCAATAAATAGGGAGGCGGATCTGTTGGGGAATACTATTAAATACCCACACACAGATCTAAAAGCCAGGTCCAAAAAATTCCCTAGACAGGAGATTAGTAGTGAAATGGCCACATTCAAGAACAATGTAGAACGTGACCTGAGAAAAATTAAAAGTTGCAGGGTCAATGCAAACTTGAATAAAGAGGAAATTAAGGCCATTAAATCACTACAAGAAGCTAACAATATCACAATTAGGCCAGCAGATAAAGGCGGGGCCGTTGTGATACTCAATACAGTAGATTATATACGGGAATGTCGCAGACAACTAGGATCAGAGCACACATATCAGAGACTCAAAGGAGATCCAACACAAGAGTATCATAAGATTCTAAAGGGTTACTGTAGTAGGGGAACACAAGCAGGTTTTCTCTCAGAACAGGAAGCGAGATTTATCATGGACACCGAGGGGAGGATTCCGATGTTCTACTGTGTCCCCAAGATCCATAAGAGCCTAGAAGCACCCCCAGGCCGTCCAATAGTGTCTGGCATTCAGTCTATATCGTGCAATCTATCTAGATATATCGACCAATGGCTCCAACCTTATGTCAAACAGGTGCCATCATACATCCGTGACACCACTGACATCATCAAAACATTGGAAAATGTCAAATGGGTGGATGGATGGATCTTGGGGACACTGGACGTTGGATCCCTCTATACGGTGATAGATCACACTGGGGGGATTCAGGCACTACATGAACAACTATCGGGTGATGCTAGGGTCCCCAGTGAACAGTTAGCATTCCTACTAGAAGGTGTGAGATATATCCTAACTCACAATTATTTTGCTTTCGAAAATGAGTTTTATCTGCAGTGTACCGGGACCGCCATGGGCACCAGGTTCGCCCCCAGCTACGCCAATTTATTTTTGGCGCAATGGGAGAGGGAGGTCATTCTTCCCAGACTGGGGGCGGACCTGGTGCTGTGGCGACGATACATTGATGATATTTTATTCATTTGGCAAAACACAGCTGAATCCCTTGATTTGTTTCTAAATAATATCAACAACAACGATAAGAATTTAGTATTCAGCCCTACCACTAGCAAAGAAAAGGTTGAATTCCTTGACTTGGAAATATGGATTAAGGAAGATCAGTTGCAATGTAATACGTTCTTCAAGCCAGTGGCCAAGAATAGCTTCATCAGGTTTGCCAGTTGCCACCTTCCACGGTGGCTGATCAATATACCCACTAGTCAGTTCCGCAGACTCAAGCGGAACTGTACGAATAACAGCAAATTTGATGAAGAGGCCACTGTCTTGAAACGGCAACTGTTGGATAGAGATTATCCAGTCCAAGTTGTTAACAAATCATTGGCAAAAGTAAAGGAGATGGAAAGAGAACAATTCTTTATGGCAAGTGAGCCACAAGCACAGGATGAAACAATAAGGATCATTCTCCCATTCAGTTCCCAATATAGAGTGGTAGAAAGGAGTATCCGAAAACATTGGGGACATCTGCTGAATGATAGGATAATTGGGCCCCTTTTGAGCGATACACCAAAAATAACATACACAAGGGCCAATAATTTAGCAGGTAAAGTAGCCCCAACTGTTAAAGTGAACAAGGACAATCAGAAACAAAACAGCTGGCTGACAATAAATGGGTTTTTTAAGTGTGGCAGGTGTGCGAATTGCAAAATAACAAGTTTCCCCAAAAAAACCACTGCAGTAGTGTCCACAGTAAACTCCTTTAGTCTAGAAATACAAGAGTGCTTAACCTGTGATTCAACTGATGTTATCTATGTATTGGAATGTGGATGTAGGAAACAGTACATAGGTAGGACAAAAAGAACACTCAAAAAGAGGGTAGCGGAACATGTGGCAAATATTAAAAAAGGCCTAGAGACACACTCCCTATCAAAGCACTTCAAAGTTCAACATAATTGTGACCCAACCAGCCTTAGATTTACAGCCATAGAAAGGGTCAAAAAACTATGGAGAGGGGGTAATCACATTGCCCACATGTCTAGGCAAGAATCCCGCAGAATCTTTGAATTTGACACCATTGTTCCCAGAGGTCTCAATGCCGAGATGGAGGTATTTGGGTTTCTGTGAATAATGGGGGGTCTGTCCGGTGGGGATGGGAAATCGCAGTACGCTGACTATCAGCGCTGTGATCTCCCCTCCCTCACTGGAAGGCTCCTCTGAAACACAATCAACAAATTTGGCAAGAAAACTATTAATCAATGTATGCCAAAAGAATACACATGGATAGGCTCCATTCTAATACCCTGCAAAGCATTAAAATAGTGAAATCGCACGTATGGCGCAGTTCACACTGAATGCGGTTTGGATGCGTTTTAGGTGCGATTTTCTTCAAAATGTCATTCTGACCGTTGAGTCTTCTCCATGAACCTGTCTTTATTGTTAATAAATATATGGAATGTTATTTATGGTTATAAACTTCATTTAACTATGTTTTAGAATAAGTCATAGTGTGCTGTGAATAGTGATACAATCAAGCAACAATGTGATCCATCCCACCTATTAGGTGAAGCCCAGAAAAGTGGGATTGTGGGAAATGCAAAAACCCACATATAAGGAGTGAGAATCCACTCACTCAGTTGGCCACTGAGGAAGGGGTGTATGACCCTGAAACGCGTCTGGCATAGACAGAGTGAGCGTGGATTCCGGAAAAGAACAAGCAAGCTCTTCACCTTAAAGATATTGGCATATGTGATTTCTCTCCAGCACAGTATCGGAGGTTAAGTCGCACACCAGTGACGTCAGCGCAGCGTCCAGCCGGCACCCTAGAGAACCAGGTCACGTGGGACGCCACGTCTTGGCCGAGTGCACAACGCAGGACGCAGTTAGTGTACGGCCGCCTGGGATATCAGCGCTGCACAGAGCCAGCCAGGAAGGGTTAGACCGGAGCATTGCAAGCGACAAAGAGACTGTAAGTACTGGAGTTCAGTCTCCAAATCTGCCACCTACCTCTGTATGTCCTAAACGGATAAAGGGACATTAGCACTATCACCGCACCAACAGGCCGGTATCAATTGCATTACCATTGACTTTATCCCTGCACCTGGGTGGAACAGAACTCTTATTGGGACAATTACCATGTTATTATATCACATTGTCGGCAATCCCTAATTCATCTTTAGAGTTTGGTGTCAGGAATATTGTCAGTGAATATTGTCAGTGCATATTTATTTTATATATGTTTTAGTGATTTTTAGGGGATGTTCTTAATACTATTAATAAATATCTGTACTACATCTATCTAGTGATCCCTTTTGTGAGTGCCCCCTCAATTCTCTATATAACTAAATAAAGAGTAATCATCCACCAGTCTTCTTGTTCTCCTGACATCTGTCACAGAAAGGACCGTGACACTGATATCTCTGTTTGTGTTCCTGTGTACCTGACTCATGCTTGTGTTTCTGGACTCCGCTACCTGTTTGATCCCAGCCTGCTTGCCTTGACACTCCTGTTGCCAACCCAGATTGTCTGACCTGTACCTGTGCTGCCTGCCCTGACCTGACCTGTAGCTTGTTTGACTTTGTCTCTGCCTCATCCTTCGGTCCTGCACTGTTGCTCCAGGTTACGACTCAGCCTGCTGACTACATCTGTACAACTGGTACCTTGCTCAGGTACCTCCTGGTCCGCCTGGACCAGCTGCCTCGTGTGCCAATCCTCCTTAAGAGGTAGCGACCTGGTGTTCCTCTTGGGAAAGTCTATCCCCACCATCAGGGGTACTGTGAAGAATGAGGCGCTCACTTAGACAACACCTGCTGGTCCATGACAATCTGGAGCCAGGTGATTGGGTAGTCCTCAAAAGGCAAGTGAGGAAAACATTGTAGACCAGATTTAACTGTCCAGATCAAGTGCAGCTGACGACATCCACTTCAGTCAAGTTGGAAGGAAGATCAACATGGGTCCACGCCAGTCATTACAAGAGAGTGCAGGAGCCATTTAACTGATCATTACCATTATTATAGGTGCTTCCCACGTGGACTCTCTGAGTGAGACTTTAAATGAGGACTAGGACAATGTATTTGTCAAATATCATGAAGTTTTACCTAAGGAGATGAGTAACTCCACACACAGTTGTTACATACAGTGAGGAACAGAAGTATTTGAACATCCTGCGATTTTGCAAGTTCTCCCACTTAGAAATCATGGAGGGGTCTGAAATTCACATTGTAGGTGCATTCCCACTCTGAGATACAGAATAAATAAAAAATTCAGGAAATCACATTGTATGATTTTAACCACCTCCGGACCGCTGTATGCACAGACGCGTCCTGGAGGTGGTTGTTTCATTCCACCTAGACGCGCCGGCGCGTCCTCTCGCGAGACGCGAGATTTCCTGTGAACGCGCGCACACAGGCGCGCACGTTCACAGGATCGGAAGGTAAGCGAGTGGATCTCCAGCCTGCCAGCGGCGATCGTTCGCTGGCAGGCTGGAGATGTGATTTTTTTAACCCCTAACAGGTATATTAGACGCTGTTTTGATAACAGCGTCTAATATACCTGCTACCTGGTCCTCTGGTGGTCCCCTTTGTTTGGATCGACCACCAGAGGACACAGATAGCTCAGCAATATGTAGCACCAAGCACCACACTACACTACACCCCCCCTGTCACTTATTAACCCCTTATTCGCCCCTGATCACCCCATATAGACTCCCTGATCACCCCCCTGTCATTGATTACCCCCCTGTCATTGATCACCCCCCTGTAAAGCTCCATTCAGATGTCCGCATGATTTTTACGGATCCACTGATAGACTGATCGGATCCGCAAAACGCAAACGGACGTCTGAATGGAGCCTTACAGGGGCGTGATCAATGACTGTGGTGATCACCCCATATAGACTCCCTGATCACCCCCCTGTCATTGATTACCCCCCTGTCATTGATCACCCCCCTGTAAAGCTCCATTCAGATGTCCGCATGATTTTTACGGATCCACTGATAGACTGATCGGATCCGCAAAACGCATACGGATGTCTGAATGGAGCCTTACAGGGGCGTGATCAATGACTGTGGTGATCACCCCATATAGACTCCCTGATCACCCCCCTGTCATTGATTACCCCCCTGTAAGATCCATTCAGATGTCCGCATGATTTTTACGGATCCACAGATGGATCGGATCCGCAAAACGCATACGGACGTCTGAATAAAGCCTTACAGGGGCGTGATCAATGACTGTGGTGATCACCCCATATAGACTCCCTGATCACCCCCCTGTCATTGATTACCCCCCTGTCATTGATCACACCCCTGTAAAGCTCCATTCAGATGTCCGCATGATTTTTACGGATCCACTGATAGATGGATCGGATCCGCAAAACGCATACGGACGTCTGAATGGAGCCTTACAGGGGCGTGATCAATGACTGTGGTGATCACCCCATATAGACTCCCTGATCACCCCCCTGTCATTGATTACCCCCCCTGTCATTGATCCCCCCCCCCCCCCTGTCATTGATCACCCCCCCTGTCAGGCTGCATTCAGATGTCCGTACATACATGGATCGGATCCGCAAAACACATACGGACATCTGAATGGAGCCTTATAGGGGGGGTGATCAATGACAGGGGGGTGATCACCCCATATAGACTCCCTGATCACCCCCCTGTCATTGATCACCCCCCTGTCATTGATCACCCCTCTGTAAGGCTCCATTCAGACATTTTTTTGGCCCAAGTTAGCGGAAATTTTTTTTTTTTCTTACAAAGTCTCATATTCCACTAACTTGTGTCAAAAAATAAAATCTCACATGAACTCACCATACCCCTCATGGAATCCAAATGCGTAAAATTTTTTAGACATTTATATTCCAGACTTCTTCTCACGCTTTAGGGCCCCTAGAATGCCAGGGCAGTATAAATACCCCACATGTGACCCCATTTCAGAAAGAAGACACCCCCAGGTATTCCGTGAGGGGCATATTGAGTCCATGAAAGATTGAAATTTTTGTCCCAAGTTAGCGGAAAGGGAGACTTTGTGAGAAAAAAATTAATGAAATCAATTTCCGCTAACTTGTGCCAAAAAAAAATAATTTCTATTAACTCGCCATGCCCCTCATTGAATACCTTGGGGTGTCTTCTTTCCAAAATGGGGTCACATGTGGGGTATTTATACTGCCCTGGCATTCTAGGGGCCCTAAAGCGTGAGAAGAAGTCTGGGATCCAATCGTCTAAAAATGCCCTCATAAAAGGAATGTGGGCCCCTTTGCGCATCTAGGCTGCAAAAAAGTGTCACACATCTGGTATCGCCGTACTCAGGAGTAGTTGGGGAATGTGTTTTGGGGTGTCATTTTACATATACCCATGCTGGGTGAGAGAAATATCTTGGCAAAAGACAACTTTTCCCATTTTTTTATACAAAGTTGGCATTTGACCAAGATATTTATCTCACCCAGCATGGGTATATGTAAAATGACACCCCAAAACACATTCCCCAACTTCTCCTGAATACGGCGATACCACATGTGTGGCACTTTTTTGCAGCCTAGGTGGGCAAAGGGGCCCACATTCCAAAGAGCACCTTTCGGATTTCACTGGTCATGTTTTACAGAATTTGATTTCAAACTCCTTACCACACATTTGGGCCCCTAGAATGCCAGGGCAGTATAACTACCCCACAAGTGACCCCATTTTGGAAAGAAGACACCCCAAGGTATTCCATGAGGGGCATGGCGAGTTCCTAGTATTTTTTATTTTTTGTCACAAGTTAGTGGAAAATGATGATTTTTTTTTTTATTTTTTTTTCTTACAAAGTCTCATATTCCACTAACTTGTGACAAAAAATAAAAACTTCCATGAACTAACTATGCCCATCAGCGAATACCTTGGGGTGTCTTCTTTCCAAAAAGGGGTCACTTGTGGGGTAGTTATACTGCCCTGGCATTCTAGGGGGCCAAATGTGTGGTAAGGAGTTTGAAATCAAATTCTGTAAAAAATGACCAGTGAAATCCGAAAGGTGCTCTTTGGAATATGGGCCCCTTTGCCCACCTAGGCTGCAAAAAAGTGTCACACATCTGGTATCTCCGTATTCAGGAGAAGTTGGGGAATGTGTTTTGGGGTGTCATTTTACATATACCCATGCTGAGTGAGAGAAATATCTTGGCAAAAGACAACTTTTCCCATTTTTTTATACAAAGTTGGCATTTGACCAAGATATTTATCTCACCCAGCATGGGTATATGTAAAATGACACCCCAAAACACATTCCCCAACTTCTCCTGAATACGGAGATACCAGATGTGTGACACTTTTTTGCAGCCTAGGTGGGCAAAGGGGCCCATATTCCAAAGAGCACCTTTCGGATTTCACTGGTCATTTTTTACAGAATTTGATTTCAAACTCCTTACCACACATTTGGGCCCCTAGAATGCCAGGGCAGTATAACTACCCCACAAGTGACCCCATTTTGGAAAGAAGACACCCCAAGGTATTCGCTGATGGGCATAGTGAGTTCATGGAAGTTTTTATTTTTTGTCACAAGTTAGTGGAATATGAGACTTTGTAAGAAAAAATAAAAATAAAAAATCATCATTTTCCGCTAACTTGTGACAAAAAATAAAAAGTTCTATGAACTCACTATGCCCATCAGTGAATACCTTAGGGTGTCTACTTTCCGAAATGGGGTCATTTGTGGGGTGTTTGTACTGTCTGGCCATTGTAGAACCTCAGGAAACATGACAGGTGCTCAGAAAGTCAGAGCTGCTTCAAAAAGTGGAAATTCACATTTTTGTACCATAGTTTGTAAACGCTATAACTTTTACCCAAACCATTTTTTTTTTACCCAAACATTTTTTTTTTATCAAAGACATGTAGAACAATAAATTTAGAGCAAAATTTATATATGGATCTCGTTTTTTTTGCAAAATTTTACAACTGAAAGGGAAAAATGTCATTTTTTTGCAGAAAAATCGTTAAATTTCGATTAATAACAAAAAAAGTAAAAATGTCAGCAGCAATGAAATACCACCAAATGAAAGCTCTATTAGTGAGAAGAAAAGGAGGTAAAATTCATTTGGGTGGTAAGTTGCATGACCGAGCAATAAACGGTGAAAGTAGTGTAGGTCAGAAGTGTAAAAAGTGGCCTGGTCTTTCAGGGTGTTTAAGCACTGGGGGCTGAGGTGGTTAAAGAATTTATTTGTCTTGCACTGTTGAACATAAGTATTTGAACACCTGGGAAAATCAGTGTTAATATTTGGTACAGAAGCCTTTGTTTGCAATTACAGAGGTCAAACGTTTCCTGTAGTTCTTGACCAGGTTTGCACACACTGCAACAGGGATTTTGGCCCACTCCTCCACACAGATCTCCTCTAGGTTTTGGGGCTGTCG